>NC_064574.1:78239190-78870440 GCF_937001465.1 Orcinus orca | reverse complement strand
TCCCACTAAAGAGAGTCCCAGGAGGTGGCGACTCTGAGGTTTGTCCATTGCATTTCACTGGTGCCATGGTTTTCTGTGATTTGTTATAAAGGCCAGCCAAGAAGGCTTAGGGGCACAGAAAAACACCCTTCATGGTAGATTTAAATGAGAAGCAAGATGGCCATCTTGAGGCAGCACTGGCCCTCCCTCCTGCCTGCACTGAGCCCGCCCGCTTCTGCCCAGGGGTTGGGTTGGGAGGAATGTCTCAGGGCAGGTCTCTCCCCCGACTCAGAAACTGCTGTTCAGCAAGATGGGAGTGAAGGATGTGTTCTTACTCTGACCCCCACCTCCTGGACACACACAACATGGCCCAGACAGCTGCTCACACCAGGGCACCAGGCTGGGATGGCGCATCAGCCAGCACCCACCCCTGTGTACCAACCAGCATTTTTCGTGGCTCTGGGGCCGGCGTTGGGCTCTGGGGAGGGGGTGGGGGGCGGGCAGCGCATGCAGAGCCAGCCAGCACCACAGAGCCATCGATGGGCTGTCATACTAGCTTTCACTGTGTTCCTGCCCTCAGACAGTGTCACACTGGTCTTGTGACAGCCCGGTGAAGTACACACTATCCGGCACATTTTATAGGTAAGGAACAGGAGGTATTATTTGTCCAGGATCACAGAGCCGGAAAGAGTCCATTTGGGTCTCTTGGCTCTGGAAAAAGTATCACACTGTGTCTCTTCCGTCAGCGCCCACGTTACCTGTCTGTGTGGTGAAGCCAGTCGTCCTGTGGAACTGCCTGGCGAGGCCCGTCCAGGCTTCTTGTCTGGTCACATCCCGAGTGCTTCGCGCTGTCTGGTGTGCGTCACGGGTTTTGTGTGTCCCATTGAAAGCAGCTGCTGTACTTCTGGCTCTTCGGGGGTGCTTTTCGTGTCTTTGAATGGTGGAGGAAGTGTTCGTCCTTGTGGAACAGTTGAGAAAGGCTGATGAATGAAAAGCTCTGCCTGCATTCAGGAATTAGTCATCTATTCTGGGGCCTCATCTGAACAATGAACTTGAACTGGATGGCCTCAGGGTCCCTTCTAGTCTGGTTTTCTGAGCCTGTGTTCTTGATTTGAAGTTTCAAAGCCACTGTATTAATTGGTCACCATTTCCCCGGACCCACCCCCTAGGGGCCTTGCAGCAATGGCGTCTGTCCCTGACTGCAGACCCGGGACTGGCTTTGGTGCCCCTCTGGGAGGTCTGAGTCCCATTGTGTTTCTAACTGCTGTGTTTGATTTCTAGATTCCTCAGCTAACTACAAGCAAGAGAAGAGAGGCTGCCCAGTTCTCCATCGTTATGGGGGGTGGCGAGGGAGCTTTCTGGAAGGAACTCCTCAGAGCAGACTGTGTGGCAGTGACCTGCTTGGAAGAGGGGCTGGGACTCTGCAGCCCGAGGCCACTGCCTCATCTCTGACACTGCTGCTGAGGTGTCCTCACAGGCGCTGTTCTG
Organism: Orcinus orca; assembly: GCF_937001465.1. NCBI lineage: Eukaryota > Metazoa > Chordata > Mammalia > Artiodactyla > Delphinidae > Orcinus > Orcinus orca. The sequence continues at coordinate 78,868,973 of NC_064574.1, read as the reverse complement.
TGTTTCACGCTCTCACGCAGAGGAGGGGAAGGGTAGCTACTGGCAAGTAGAAGAGTGCTATTTCTTAAAGGCGGTTTCTTGTTTTTTCAAATAGAGCAAGTCCTTGGTTTTTCTCCAGCCCCAACCCCCTTCCCGCCGCTCATGTCTCTGGGTAAATACAAATAGAGATGGCTTTGTGTATTTTTGTAGGGCTCTCAGTTTTGAGGAGAGAGAATTATGTTACAGATGTTTTTGTTGTAAGCAAATAAAAGACTTCCTTGTCCTTGCAAAATCCAGTGTAAATTGTGTGAATTCAATTAAACTTATAAAGTCAGTAGGTAGGGTAGAGAGACAGCCATTCGTTGAGACCAGTTGGATCAGTGAGTGGAGTTGGGTTTGTTTTGCTGGAGCCAGAGCAGTTCTTTTTGATTGACCTAAGGGTGAAACGCTTGTGCATTTGGGTTGGGGTTCCCTTGAAATCTGCTCCCTTCTCTGGGAAGCTGTTTCAAGACAGTTAATTGGAAACCTGGGAGCCAGCCAGTCCTCCTGCACTTTTGTGCACCTCAGGTCTTGCAAAACGTGTGTGTTTGAGGTGTTATAAAGCCAGCCTCCCCGTGGTGTCTTGGACAGTGTGGTGCTGGGTGATGACAGCTGCCACCTGAGGGGCAGCCCGGGGCCCTCACAGCATCGCTGCAGCTCGTTCTTGCCACAATCCTGGGAGGTGAACAGTGGCCCTGCAATTACCAGGGAAGGAACAAGCTGGCCTAGAGAGAGTAAGACACTGCCCCAGGGCCTCCGGGCTCTCCCCGTTAGAGCCGGGATGTAAATCGCTGCCTCTCCTGCCTCACAGCCGGCAGCGGGCTTGGCTTGGAAAGGCCTCCGGCTCCCAGAGGGCTTGGTCGTCCCCACCCAGCCGCGCGGTGCTCAACCCTCTGCGAGCCTTGCTGTCCCCTCCTGGACCCTCACCGACAACTTCCCATCTCACTTAAGAGCCGTGGCTGCGGCCTAGGGTGGAAGGTCTCGGCCCGAGTCACCCAGTTAGGGCCGAGCTGGAGCGCTTCTAGCGTGGAGGGGGGGCCTTTCTGCGAGGTGGTCAGGGACCTCTCCCCACTCGCCCCCCAGGCCGGTTGCTGTCTTCTAAAGAGGGTTTGGGCTCTTTTTCCTCAAGACAAGGCCTGAGGCCCTGGCTGACTTTTGCTGAGCAAACCGGGCAATAGGTGGCGACAAAACCTGCTCTATGCTTCCAGGCCAGCCCGCCTGGGCGGCAGCAGCAAGTGCCCTGGGCTGGGGGCTGGAAGGGCCCTGGCTGGGGTGGAGACCTTTTGGGACGGCTCTAGGCCTCTCTCTCGACCCAGCTGCTTCACATGGTCGCTCCATAAGACTGGTCTGGCTGGGCATTGGGGCCCAACTCCTGGGCCCCTGTCCTCCAAGAGGAAAAGGCAGCAAGTGTGGTCAGTCCTCAGCACAGCTGGAGGGGCAGAGAGGCTCTGCAGGCAGGTGACTTGTGACAAAGAAGGAGCCTGAAGGGCCGCTGCAGGCAGGCAGAGAGCATGGCAGGAGCAGAGGCCCAGAGGTGACCCACCTGTGCATCTGCACATTTGCGAAAATAAGTCTTTGCGTGGATGTCACTCGGGCAGACAGACGGGATGGATCACGGAGAGCTGTGTTTGTGTCGGGCTGAGAAATCACACCCTCCTTTGGGCCTTGGGGAGCCCTGCAGACTCCTCCCCAGGTGAACAGCAGTCCTGGAGACTTCTGTTCTCTCTCTCTCTGGCTCAGGAGCCAGGCTGGCTGCAGGGAAGGGCTGGCTCTTTACTTGGCTCCTTCTCTCCTGACCTCATTAAGAAGCTTACCTTGACCTCTCTAATCGCTTTGGTCAACCCGGTCATGATAATGACATCATAACAGTGAGGAGTCAGACTTAATCCAAAGCATCAGTTAGGCAAAAAAGCCTGTGTGTTTGCGTTTGCACACAGGGCACTCATGTTTTTGGCCTAGGAGGCAAACATTCTAGAAAGAGACGGAAATGCCAGAAGATAGATAAGAAGGTGATATGATATAAATATTGTAATAAACCAAAAAATATGTTATCTTTCTTACAAATGTGATTTTCTTTTTTTTTTTTTTTTTGCGGTGCGCTGGCCTCTCACTGTTGCGGCCTCTCCCGTTGCGGAGCACAGGCTCCAACGCGCAGGCTCAGCGGCCATGGCTCACGGGCCCAGCCACTCCGGGGCATGGGGGATCTTCCCGGACCGGGGCACGAACCCACATCCCCTGCATCGGCAGGCGGACTCTCAACCACTGCGCCATCAGGGAAGCCCCAAATGTGATTTTCTTAATTCACAGCCCTTCACACTAAGAGCGCAGCTGCAGGTGGGGCAGCACTTGAGTCCGATCTCTGCGTCCCCGTCCTGCCCCCTTTACCAGCTCCCTCCTGCTGAGCTCGTCCTCCCTGACCACTCAGACAGAAGGAGAAACACCCTTCTAGGGAGAAGCAATGTCAGACCCAGAAAATTCACCATCCACGACGGGAATTGACTTGGGGGGGGCGGGGCGGGGGCACTGTGGCTGCTCTTTGAGAAACGTCAGGAAATAAGAACAGCCCCAGGAGACAGACTCCAGACAAACGGCCACTTTGGAAAAGATGGACTCCAGGAAGAGCCCCACACTTTCTCCTGCCTAGTGACGCGGTGTTTGTGCAGCAACTGTGACAGGTGCTCACTGGATGCCAGTGGAACCTGAATCCAAATTCCTGATGCAAAATCTAAGCTGGTTTCTGAGAACCTCGAGGTAAATTGCGAGATGGATAAGTAAGCGGAGATATGCCAGCGTCATCATCTGTTCACCAGGAACAGGCTGGCCAAACTCATGCTGCTGTGGCTTGTGTTGGAGGGACTCCTGCGTGACTCATGAGACCTCCGCACATACAGAGTATATCTCCACACACTCACACAAGGCAGTGAAAGTCATTTCCCTCACACTGCTGCCCGCCCCCCCGCCCCAGCCCTGAGCCAGACCCTCAGGGGCCCTGCTGCCCTCCCTCCTCCCGCTCAGCCTCATCCCAAAGCTGAGGGTTTTGCCTCCGTAGTGTCCCTTGTATCAGCCCCTAACTCTCCATCTCTCTGCCCTTCCTGGCTCAGATGTAACGACCTCTCTCCTTGATCACTGGACACCTTTCCCCCTAGCCTCCCCAGTCCTAGACTCCATCCCTCCTCCACCTGCTAGCCCCATCCTGCTCCGGCTTAAATGCTTCAGTTGCTCCCAGTAGCCTTTGAGATAAAGTTCAAACTCTCTAATTTAGCATAGGAGGCCTGGCCTATCTCCAGCCATTCCCTGCCAGGCTCCCTGCCTTCCAGCCACGCTGAGCCACCTGCGGTTCCTAAATGTTCACACCATTCCACCCCTTGTACCTCCCCATGTGTTGCTCTCAGACCAGACCACATTTCCAGTCCTCTTCCAAAGCTTAACTTAAGACAGGATCCTGAGTGGAAGCCTCCAGGGCTCACAAAGAGGCAGGACACGTGTCCCCAGCAAACTGTCAGTCATCCCAACAATCATGGGAAAGGGGCCATTCAGCACAAGAGCGAACTTCTCTGCCCCCAGTCTGGCAAATAAAATCATAAACCTTCCTCTTTTCTTGGTGTTAAAACATTTCTCATATTTTAAAAAATTATTTTAATTTCTTTATACAAAAATCACACGTATAAGATAGTTATAAATACATGCATAAACCTGGAAAGAAAAAAAAACTTAAACGTCCCCTCCTTCAGGCAGCCTTCCCTCACCACCCTGACATAGCTGCCTCCGAGATGCCCAGGGCCTTGGTTCCCAACACCCCACAGTAACTGGATGGTCTGGCCTGACTTCCCCAAGGCTGTGAGCTCCTCCAGGACAGGGACAGGATGTCACCTGACTGTGGTCCTCCATTCCCCTGCATAGTCAGAGAGACAGGAGCCCCAGTTTGTTGAAGGAATAAATAGAGCTCACTTATAAGCTATGTTCACGTACCTCATGAAATCCTTATGGACAAGTCAAAGACAATGCAGAATAGGTGGCTTGAAATGAGGTCTGCCTTGGCTGGCTGTGTTGAGGAAATCTGGTTCAAGGACCCTTGATGGAAAATAAAGATGAACCCGGGTCAGACAAGAAGACAGTGAACTCAGCATGAGCCATGGGCGGCAGCGACTGCTAAAGAGGGCAGGGCAAGCGCTGGTGGGGCAAGTGGGGGCCATGGGACCCCAGAACCCTGGGCAGGGCTGCAGATCTGGAGACGATCATCGACCCAGAGAAGGGCCGCGGGCACACGGACACCTTAACAACAGGGCTATCTCCCTCCGTGGTGGTGGTGAAAGCCAAACCTGATGGCATCTTCGGTGTCAGGGGAGCCCTAGGAGCCAACAGCAGACAGCAACCAGTTGGCTGGAAATGCGGTGAGGGTTTCCAACTTAATTGTGAACAGTTGTTGGAAAATGTGCAGTTGACTAGGAGGACTGAAGGTCACGACGATGTCAGCCCCTCTGAACTACCCAGTTCAGTCCCCACCCCAGAGATGGCGTGGCTCCCCAGCCCAAGGGTCACTCCCCGGGCACCACCCATGCTGTGCCCCTCTGCTAGGGCTGGCGCCTCCACCCCCGTTTCTCCTAAACCCCCGCAAGGCCCACTTGCCCCACCCTGTGCGGTGGCGTTTGGAGTCTAAAGCAGACGCCTAGGTGGGCTGACCCCTGCTTGGCCACAGCCGATAGCTGCCCGCCATCAATAGCACAGTGTCCCGGCACACAAAGAGCCTTACTCAAGCTCCATGGAATGGATGTGAAAATCACCGAGGTGGATTTCCAACCTCAGAATTACTCAGCAGCCCTCTCCTGCGTCACTGGTTCCTTTCTGGATTCCATGAGGGAGCCCTTCCTAACCTTGCCCTTGATGCTCATGCCCCTTCTTCCCCTCCAGCACCCCCTTCTCCTATCTCCAGGCCCAGTGACCTGGCCTCTTCCTCCACAGAGCCAATAAACGTCATTGGGCATGAAATAAGACCCCCCTTTCCCCTCACCCCTACTTCTGTATCTTTGCCCCCCTCACCTCCTCCCCAGGGTCCTCGGGGCAGGAGTTAGGGGTGGGGGAAATGCCCACCCCTTGCCCCTTTCTGTGCTGTCGATCCGGGCCTCAGCGGTTCATCAGCCTCCTCTGTTTGTGACACACAGGCTTCTTCTCCCCTTCTGCCTCCAAACATGGCCCAGCCTCTCCCTCCTAAAAAAGACTCCTTCAATCCTGCCTCCTTCTTTCACCAACAGCCATTTATTTTGTTCTATTTATTTACTTCTTGAAAAATGTAATCCATTCCCATGACTCAGAATTGATGTACAAGTGCCCTCCCTCCCATCCTCGCCCTCTGCCCCATTCCTGGTCCCTTCACTGTTGGCAATTTCCTCGTTATCCTTCCAGGAGAGTTAACAACTTGTACAAGAGGATGTCTTCACATATTCCTCCTCTTTTAAAAAAACGAGACATAATTCACATACTGTAAATATCACTCTTTAAAGTTACACAATTAAATGTTTTTTTTTTTTAATAAAAAAGCATGTTCGCAGGTCGTACAACCATCACCGTATCTAATTCGAGAATATTCTGATACCCCAGAAAGAAAGGCCATACGCATCAGCAGGCACACTCCACTCTCTTCTCTCAGGCCCTGACAGCCACCGATCTCCTTTCCACCTCTATGGAGTTGTCTGTGCTGGGCGTCTCACATAAATGGAATCATACAATATGTGGCCTTTTGTCTCTGGCTTTTTTCACTTTAGCACAATGTTTTCAAGGTTCGTCCATGCTGTACCGTGTATCAATACTTTACTCCTTTTTATGGCTGAATGATATACAATTGGATGTATATACCACCTTTTGTTTATCCATTCCTTAGGTGGTAGACATTTGCTTTGTTTCCACTTCTTGGTTATTATGGATAATGCTACTGTGAACATTTGTGTATATTTTTGTTTGAACACCTGTTTTCAGTTCTTTTGGGTATATACCTAGGAATGGAATTGCTGGGTCATGTGGCAATTCCACATGTCATTTCTTAAGGAACAGTCATACTGTTTTCCACAGGAACTGCACCATTTTACATGCCACCAGCCACGTATGCGGGTTCTGATTTCTCCACGTCTTCGCCAACACTTGTTATTTTGGGGTTGTAGCAGTAGTAGTAGTAGTAGTCGTCATACTAGTAGTGGTTTTATAGCTATTCTAGTGGGTGTGAACTGGTGTCTCATTGTGGTTTTGATTTGTATTTCCCTGAGAACAGCTGAAGTCAAGCATCTTTTCATGTGCTTACTAGCCACTTGTGTATCTTCTTTGGAGAAATGTCTATTTAGATCCTTTGACCATTTTTTAATTAGATCATTCGTCCTTTCATTGTTGAACTGAAAGACTTCTTTATATATTCTGGAACTAGTCCCAGGGGGCACCTTCCTTCTGGAAAGAAGTCTTCCCATGGACCTCTGAAATCACTTGCCACTTTGGAGCAGTCCTTTATTAAAGCACCTTCTCATGTAGCTTTCACAAAGCACTCTCCTTGTTCTGTCTTCTTCACTGACCTGCCTCCTCTTCTCTCCCCACTGCGCTCCCCCCACCTAGCCCCCCTCCTCTGCCAGTCCCGCAAATGTTGGGATTCTGTCCTTGATCATCTCCTCTCCCACATGAATGAGTTCCTCTCGGGTGAACGCATCCACTCCCAAGGCGCTCAGCCTCCACCTTTACCTCCGAGCCTCCTGAACCTCTTCCTCCAGCCCTGTCCTCTCTGGACCTTCTGTGCTGTATCCCCTGGGGCCTTGAGACCTCCCCTCCCTGGTCTCTTCTGGGTAACCCGGGCGTCCTCTCACGTTTCTGAGTTTAGTTAATGATCACACCCAAGCCAGAAACAAACCAAAGGGGTCACCGTATTTGACTCTCCTCTCCCGTCCTCACTTCCCAAATCTCATCCATTGTCACATCCTGTGGTTTCTGCCCCCTCAGTATTCAAAAGGCACACCTAGAGCAGCATGGGACAGGCTCCTGCCTTTAGCCCTGACTCTGTGCATTGGGGAGCAAGGTGGGGATACAGCAACCCAGCCCACAGCATCGGAAGCACAAACGCCAAATGACTGGTGCAGACTGCAGGCTCAGAGGAGGGGGAGGGGAGGCGGACACACACTGAGCTGTGAAGGACAGAGGTCAGCAGCGGAGGCGGGGGAGGGGGGGACCACAGCCACTGCACTGTGGAGACACCCGAGTGTGGGGTTTAGGAGCGGGTGGGAGGGAGGGCTTAGGAGGGGAGAGGGAGGCTGGCTGCTGTGGCTGGGAGACTGGCTGTGGTCAGAGACAACTAGGCTGGAATTGGTCCACATTATGCCTCTGTGACTCTGGATACGGCACTTAGCCCTGAGGCTTCAGCTTCCTTATCCAACACCTGCGTTGTGGTCAGGATCGCCTCCAATCACGCTTGTGAAAATCCTTCGTAAGTGGTAAGGTGCTGGACGGGCAAAGGCAGCCCAAGGCCAGAAAGGGAAGCGGGTTGCACATTGTGAAGGTCACAAGTACCAAGTGCAAGGGCTCAGGTTTTACTGTTCAGGTGTGGTGAGGATATTAGGTGGGACTCTCAACTCCAGCTGACAGAAACCCAACTTACTCGGGCCCAAACTGAAAGACAATGGATTGGTCATTGTCATGGGTGGCCCGGGGTGGCTCTGTCTGCAGCACAGCTGGGTCCTGCCGACCCAGGATGACGTCTGTGTCTCCGTTGGTGTCTCTCCGGGTTTTCGTCTTTCTCGCCCCCTCACCCACCGCCTCTCTCACCTCTGCTTTCCTGTAGGCATTGGGGAACCCCTAGCAGCCTCAAGCTCACTCCTCTCAGGCACCAAGACCCAGAGCCTCACTGCCCGCCTTCACAGGGAAGCCTTGATTTCCGTAGGGTGGGTCACTGCTCATCCCAGAACCAATCAGGCAGGTGGGTGGTGTTCTTTGATTGGCCAACAGGACCAGTGCCTTCCTCTGGCATTGGGGTGGGAGCCAAGTGATGAGGTGGGATTGGGAAGGAAGATTCCCAGGGGCCAGGCTGTGGGCTGACATAACCTCTCCCACTACGGGGAGTCCTGGAGCTTCTGAATAGAGTGATTAATCCTCCTGTGAGGGGGTGGGAAGCAGTGCCTTGGCGGAGGCATGAGTAGGGCAGATCTGGGCAGTGGCCAGGAGTGCCTGTCTCATAGAGAAAGGCCCAGGCACCCTGCAGTTCCCAAGCCGTCCTTACCTCTCCTCAGACTTTTTCCTCAGCCTCACACAAGTCCTGAGAAGTAGGGAAGGATGACTTGGCTGTGCCCATTTAACAGGTCAGGTTGAATGGCTTTCACAACCATTAATTAATAACTATTAATGGGAGTAATGGTCCTGGGTTAGCAAACCATTAGGCTGCCCATCCTCCACGGAGAGATTTGTATGGGGAACACTCAGCAGCCACGTCTGGGGCCGGCGTCAGGCATGGACCCTCTCTTCGCCCCACGGACACCTTTGGGGATGGGAGAGGTTCGCACTGGGTGAGGGGCTGCAGGAGGCTTGCAGACTCTGCTTGGGCCTAACAGGGGTCTCGAGGAAGGACCAGGTACGGCCCGTCGGAGTCCAGCGCAGGGATGATCCAGGCGGGCTTCACGGAGGAGGCTGCCTGGAGCCCAGTGAGCACCCACGATGCGCTGGGGGCTGGGCTGAGGACGCGCAGCGGCCCGGGGCAGAGGGGCGGCCCCAGCGAGGGGAGGCAGGCAGTGGTGTTGACCGAAGCGCGCGGATGGGAAACTCCGGGCCCCACCTGGGCGCTCCGGGCGCTCAGGTGAAGCTCGGCCAGGAACCGCGCCCCGCAGCCCGGCCCGGCCCACCCTCCGGCGCTCTCCCCGCGGCCCCGGCGTCCCCGCCGCCCGGCGATTTCGGTGCGTCAGCAGAGCGGAAACGGGGAGCGGCGCCAGCCCGCGAGCGGCGGGGACGCGGCCTGGCAGCGGCCGACGGCTCCGCAGGTTCTGTTCCGCCCGCGTTTGTGTTGGCAGCTGCCCGCGGCGCGCGGCCCGGCCGATGAAAGGGCCCTCTGTCTGCGCCTGAGCGGCCCCGCTCGCCTTTCATTCTTAATATAATCTTCACTTCATTTTTAACCGAGCAGAGGTTCTCTTGGAATTCTTCCCCTTCTTCCAAAAATACATGTGCGTGTGTGTGTTTGCAAAAGTTCCTTCACGGTGAAGGTCGGGATTGTCCCGGGGAAGGGAAGTGCGAAACCCGAGGCGGATTCAGAGCGAGACAGAAATGCCTTTCTTCCTGTGCAGGGGCCTCCCTGGGGGTCGCCGCTTCCGCTGGGGTGTCCCCCATCCCGGCCCCGGGGTCTGGGGCAAGAGGACGGGGATCCTTCACCACCGCCCACAGCCCACCCCCGACCCCTAGGATGAATGGGCTGTTCGGAAGCCGAGGTCAGTGGGGAGGGGGTGGGGTGCCTTCTCAAGGGGTCCCTGCCCAGGGCTGGTTGGAAAGCACTGTGGTCAGGTGTGGCCAGCACGGGCTGTCCTCCCAGAAATGGATGCAAAGGAGAAACAGGACCGCTGGGACCGGGGTTCTGCCTGGGGAGACTTTACTCTGTACTCCTGTCTGTGAGGAAGCTCAGAACAGCCTGCAACAGTGCCTGGAAACCTGCCTCCAGCCAGCCCTCCATTTACCTGGCTGGGCAGAGGGGTGTTACGCCTGAGGCAACGTTCTAGATTATACCAAAGACTGCCATTTGGAGAGACTCCCACCTCAAGCATCGCAGGGCCAGGGCTTTCCATGCATGTTCCCAGGTTCTGGGAGTTAGGTATGGCCATCCATACAGAAGAGAAACAAAAGGCTCAGAGAAGCTAAGTAACTTACCCCAAGTCCCAGAACATGAAGGGTGTGAGGGCCAGAATTGTGGAAGCAGGTGGCAAGAAGCCTGGGTTTGCCCTTCTGTTTCAGTGGTTTTCAAACTGTGTTCTGCAGATCTTCTACCTGCTTTGACAGCCAGGAAATTTTGATTCCAGTTCTTAAAAAAAAAAAATAATTTGTGTTTGTATTTGGACTTGTGTTTTGAGCAATAGAGTAGATTATATAACCTGAAAACTATCCTGCTGTAAACACCTAGGAAAGTTCAGCTAAAACTAAAACAAAAAACCACCACCAACAGTTTCCTTTCAAATCCAAGAAATTAAGAACCAAAAGGAAATCTCCAAGAGCTAGAAATGAAGAGGGTAACAAAGGTAAACTGACCACAGCTGCCCTACTAGGCGGATGAGGGAACCTTGAGGCACAGGCAGAAATGGGGGCAGGTTGTCATCCAGAGAAGGTGATGCCTTGGATCTACGCAAAGTGGGGTTTGAAACAGAGACTCCAACTAAAGCTGGGACTGTCTGGGGCTAGACCTTCAGTGAAATAATGTGCAAAAATGAAAGGAAAAAAAAAACACAAGACCTTTAGGCACAAAAGGACAAGAAGGAAATTTGTCTGTCTCAGCGTGGCTGGTAGAATTTTTTAAATGCCTCCTGAGAGTTTGTGAACCAAGAGCCAGTGCTCACACAGGTCTTAGATTCAACGTGACTCCACCTGTTAACCTATAACTGAGCGATTAACATAAATATTGGTCCCAGGCTGAGTAATATCTGTGGGTTACTTAACAGAAACAAATACAAAACTTGCTCTAAAAGAACAGGTCCTCAACTGAGGTCACACAGCACTCCCACAGATAAAGCCCTGATGAAGATGAGTTGATAGTGCGCAGAAGAAAACTCAACCCCAGTCAAAAGTCTGGAGATACAAAAACAGCAAGATTAAGCACCCAAAACCAATCTGATAGACTATAAATATGTTTTTATTTTTATTTATTTGGCTGTGCCACAGAGCATGCGGGATCTTAGTTCCCCCACCAGGGATCGAACCCGTGCCCCCTGGAGTGGAAGCATGGAATCTTAAACCACTGGACCACCAGGGAAGTCCAAAATAAGTATGTTTAAAATGATAAAGAAAGTAGTAAAAAAAAAAACATGAGAGAAAAATGACACAAATACAGAGGTACAGCATCACTTTCTTAATTTTATAAAATTCCATTTTCCTCCATGTGATTTTGCAGCTGCAGCTCCTATCATCAAGAAGCGGAGTCTTTTCCTCCACCCTGTTAATCTAGGCTGCGTTTGCAACTTTATTTGACCAATAAAATGTGGTGGAAGTGATGCTGGTTCTGAGCTTTGGCCTCAAGAGGCCTTGGGCACTTCCGTTCATTCTCTTAAAACCCTTAATGAATAAACCCAGAGTAGCCTGCTGGAAGATGAGGGACAGTGTGGAGCAAAGAAGTGCCATCCCAACTGAGGCCATCCCAGACCAGCCAGTCCTTAACTGACCACATATGCATGAGTGAGCTCAGCCAAGACCATAAGAACCACCCAACTGAGCCTAGCCTAAATTGGTGATGCACAGAATCATGAGCTGAATAAATGGTTGTTATTTTAAGCTAGTGCATTTAGGGATGATTTGTTATACAACAAAAACTTACTGATCCAGAGAGTGTAAGAGACATGAATAGAATGAGGAGGTCTGACACACATCTAACAGGAGTTCCATGGGGAAGAGAATAGGCAGATGGTGGAGACAACATATTTGAAGAGATAGTGTCTACAAAATGCCAGTTTTTGTGAAAAATATAAATCCTCAGTTTCAGAAAGCACTGGTTCCAGTAAGACGAATAAATTCAGAACTATATACATCCCTGTGAAACTGCCAAACACCATAAAGAAGATCTTAAAAGCAACCAGAGAGAAAAGACAGATACCTTCAAAGGAATGACAATGACACTGCCAGGAGGTTGCTAATGGCAACATTAGAAGCCTGAAGACTGTGTTAAAGAGCATCTTCATGGACTTCCCCGGTGGCGCAGTGGTTAAGAATCCACCTGCTGACGAAGGGGAGACGGGTTTGAGCCCTGGTCCGGGAAGATCCCACATGCCATGGAGCAACTAAGCCGTGTGCCACAACTACTGAGCCTGTGCTCTAGAGCCTGCGTGCCACAACTACTGAAGCCCGCGCTCCTAGAGCCCGTGCTCCACAACAAGAGAAGCCACCACAATGAGAAGCCCGCACACCGCAACGAGGAGTAGCCCCCGCTCACCGCAACTAGAGAAAGCCCACACGCAGCAACGAACACCCAACGCAGCCAAAAATGAATAATTAATTAATTTTAAAAAAGAGTATCTTCAAGTTGCTAAGAGAAAATAAGAGTGTATCTAGAAATTCTTTAGCTAAATTATTATTGAAGAGCAAGGATAAAAATAAGGTTATTTTTTGTAAAGATTGAGAGATTTTACTACTAACAGACTTTTTATGGACTGACTATATATCTATATAAAAGTATGTGTCCTATATATCCTTTGTATTGTACACATATCTCCTATATATGGTATATATTATAACCCAGGAAGAAGTGGTGTTAAGAAAGCAGCAACGATAAACAAAAATACAAATAAAAGTGAGCGAATGTGAGTAAATCTAATGATAACAACAGTAACCAATTTGGGGGTATAAAAAGATGTAATTAAAGTATTGGGCCCCAATGGTGACTAAGTTCCTTGTATTAGTTAAAAGGGTAGACATATGCTGCAGACATTGTTAGTTCAAGTATACAAATTAAAAATTTAAGGGTAACCTACAAAGGGAATGAAATAGGATGTATAACTTCCAAAGTAATATGTGGAGCAGGGAGTGGGAAGAAAAGAATACAGAAAATGTAACCAAGCTAATGGAAAACAATAAAGGAGAAAAGGAAATAAAGGAAAAGGAAGATAAATAACACAGTCCAAAATATATAACTGATCACAAAAAATAATAAATAATAAATGGACAAAATGTATAGATTAAAGGAGCATGTCAAATGAAATAATTAAACAAAAGCAAAAAACATAAATATCAGAATACAGGAATACTGGAAGTAATGGGATAGGAAATATTTATTAGGCAAATTTTAATCCAAAGAGTGGTATATCCATATTAATATTAATAAAACACTTTGTTTCCAGATAAGACGGCCTATAATATGGAGCAGCATTCTCCACCCCAGCTCCCCCATAAAATAAAGCAGCAAAATGTGAACAGACCATATTTGAAGAAATACTGGCTGGACACTTTCCAAACTTGGCAAAAGACATAAGCCTACAAATTCAATAAGCTCAGTAAGCTACAAATAGGATAAACCCAAAGAGATTCACAACCAGACACATTCTGATTAAACTGCTGAAAACAAAAGACAGGGAAGAAATTATGAAAGAAGCCAGAAAAAAACATTCATTTTTAAAGAATAACAATTCAAATGACTGTGGATTTCTCATTAGAAACTATGGGGGCCAGAAGGATGTAGAACGACATTTTTAAAGTGTGGAAAGAAAAGAACTGTCAACCCATATTCTGTATCCAGTGAGAATATCCTTCAGGAATTAGGGTGAAATGAAGACATTTTCAGATGAAGGAAAACTAAAAGAATTCATTCCCAGCATACCTACTCAAAAAGAAATACTAAAGGAAGTTTTTCAGACAGAAGGGAAATAGTGCCAGAAGGAAACTGAAATATCAAGATTGGGAAAAGCGACAGAAATGGTAAACATCTGGGCAAATGCAACAAACTATTCTTAAGTTTTTACAACTATGATGGTTGAAAGCAAAAATTATGACATTATTTGGTGGGATTTCCAATGTATGTCAATGTGATATATGACAACCATTATGTAAATGGGGAGGTTAAAAGGACATATACTGTGGAAAGTTTTCTACATTCCACTTGAAGTGGTAAAATATTGATGCTAAGTAGACTTGAAAAGTTAAGTATGTATATTGTGCTCCCTAGAGCACACTTGAAAACAATACAAAAAGATAATAGTCAAAAACACAATAGATAAATTAAAATGAAATACTAAAAAACATTAAAATAACCTAAAAGAAGGCAGGAAAGGGGAAATAGAGAAACAAGAAAAAAACAAAATTAATAAAATAGTAGATCTAAATCCAAAGAGATCAGTAATGACATTAAAAACAAAACAAGACTGGGACTTCCCTGGTGGTCCAGTAGCTAAGACTCTATGCTCCCAATGCAGGGGACCCGGGTTTGATCCCTGGTCAGGGAACTAGATCCCATGTGCCGCAACTAAGAGTTTGCATGCCACAGCTAAGGATCCCGCATACCGCAACTAAAGACCTTGCATGCCGCAACTAAAAGATCCCACACGTGGCAACGAAGATCCCGCATGCTTCAACTAAGACCCAGCGCAGCCAAATAAGTAAATATTTTTAAAAATAATAATAAAAATATAAAAGAAATAGTTTATAAGTTAAAAAAAAAGACCTAACTATAATGCCGTCTACAAGAATCTTACTTCAAATATAATGATATAAATAGGCAAAAAGTAGAAGAATGGAAAAAGATTTACCATGAAGAAAACATTCAAAAGAAAGCTGGAGTGGCTATATTAATTATTATTATATAGCCAGACAAAGTATTTAGAGCAAAGGATTACAAGGGTCAATTTACCAAGAAGACATAGCAATCCAAAAAGTGTATGCACCCAAAAATAGAGCTTCAAAATACATGGAGCAAAGGCTGTCAGAAATGAAAGGAGAAATAAACAAATTCACAATTATCGTTAGCAGTTTTCTCTCAGAAAGTAATAGTACTGGTAGACAGAAAATCAGAAAGGCTATTGAAGAAGTGAACAATACCATCAACCAACTGGATCTAATTGACATTTATAAAACACTCTACCCAACAATGGTAGAATACACATTCTTTTCAGGTGCCTGTGGAATATTCACCAGGATAGACTATACCCAGGGTAGTAAAACTAACCTTTACAAATATAAAAGAAATGAAACCATACAAAATATAATCATAGTGCACTTAAACTAGATGTCAATTACAAAACGATAACAGGAAATTATTCAAACACTTGGAAATAAAACAGCATACTTCTGAATAATCCATGGGTTTGAAGTCCCCAATTTGTTCTATTACTCTGATATCAAAGTCAAAGTCATACAAGAAAAGAAAACTGCAAACTAATATCTTTTATGAATACAAATGAAAAAATTCTCAATAAAATACAAGCAAACTGAATCTAGCAGCATATGAAAAAGATTATACACCATGACCAAGTGGGATTTATCCTAGAAATGCAAGAGGGGTTCAGCAAACAAAAATCAGTCAAAATAACTCAAAATGTAAGAACTAAAATGATAAGAAAACATGGATAAGACGTCCCTGGTGGTCCAGTGGTTAAGAATCCACCTTCCAATGCTGGGGATGCAGGTTCGATCCCTGATTAGGGGAGTAAGATCCCACATGCTGCAGGGCAACTAAGCCTGCGCCACAATTAGAGAGACTGCACGCCACAACTACTGAGCTCGTGCACTATGGAATCTGTGCGCCACAACTAGAGAGCCTGCATGCTGCAACTACTGAGCCTGCATGCTTTGGAGCCCGAGCGCCACAACTAGAGAGAAGCCCGTGTGCTGCAATGAAGATCCCGTGTGCCACAACTAAGACCTGACACAGCCAAATAAATAAATATTAAAAAAAAAACATGGATAAATCTTCACGACCTTGTATTTGGCAATGGTTTCTAAGAATGACACCGAGGGCTTCCCTGGTGGCGCAGTGGTTGAGAGTCCGCCTGCCGATGCAGGGGACACGGGTTCGTGCCCCGGTCCGGGAAGATCCCGCATGCCGCGGAGCGGCTGGGCCCGTGAGCCACGGCCGCTGAGCCTGCGCGTCCGGAGCCTGTGCTCCGCAACGGGAGAGGCCACAACAGTGAGAGGCCCACGTACCACAAAAAAAAAAGAATGACACCGAAAGCATGAGCAACAAAAGAAAAAAAAATAGATAAATTGGACTTTATCAAAATTAAAGACTTTTGTGCTTCAAAGGGTACCATCAAGAAAGTGAAAAGATAACCAACAGAATGGGAGAAAATATTTACAAGTCATATCTCTGATAAAGGACTAGTATCAGGAATATATAAAGGACTCTAGGGAATTCTCTGGCGGTCCAGTGGTTAGGACTTGGCGCTTTCACGGCTGTGGCCCGGGTTCAGTCCCTGGTCAGGGAACTAACATCCTGCAAGCCACACAGCACGGCCAAAAAAAAAAAAAACTCTAAAAACTCAGCAATAACTAAACCAACAACCCAATTAAAAATAGGCAAAGGATGGGGACTTCCCTGGTGGTCCAGTAGATAAGACTCCACGCTCCCAATGCAGGGGTACTGGATTTGATCCCTGGTCAGGGAGCTAGATCCCACATGCTGCAACTAAGTGTTCGCATGCTGCAACTAACAAGCCCACATGCTGCAACTAAGAAGCCCGCATGCTGCAACTAAAAAGATCCTGCATGCCTTGATCCCGCAACTAAAGATCCCACATGCCGCAACAAAGATCCCATGTGCCGCAACTAAGACCCGGCACAGCCAAAATAATTAAATAAATAAATAAATATTTTTTAAAAATTCAAAAAAAAATAGGCAAAGGATCTAAATGGATATTTCTCCAAGAAGACATACAAATGGCCAATAAGCACATGACAATATGTTCAACATCATTAGTCATAAGGGAAATGCAAACCAAAACCACAAAACTGCTTCATACCAGTTAGGATGGCTATGATTTTTTTTTAAGAAAGAACGAAAATAATAATAAAAGGCTGTGGAGAAATTGGACCCTCACGTATGGCTGTATGGGAATGTAAAATGGGGCAGCTTCTGCGGTAACAGTTAAACATAGAGTTACCCTGTGATCTGGAAATTCCACTCTTAGGTGTATGACCAAGAGAATTGAAAACATGTTCACACAAAAATGTGTACATAAATATTTATAGCAACATTATTCATAATAGCCAAAAATTAGAGGCAAAACTGATGCCTGAAGAAACAGAAAGGCTCAATAGACCTATAATAATGAAATAAGTTGAACTGGTAGTTTCACAGCTTCAAAGATAGAACACTAGGTTTAGGGGACTCTTTAGGTGCGTTCTTACAGATATTCAAGGAACATAAAATACTAATCATGAACAAAATATTCTGGAGGAGAGAAAAAGATGGGATGCTTACTGACTCTTTTTATAAAGCTGTTATATTATTGAACTCAAGTGAAAGCCTTTCTCTGTTCATTTTTCTTCATTCTTTTTTTATCTGTGCTCTTCAGACTGCTTAATCTCTAATCTATCTTCAAGTTCACTAATTCTCCTTACAGAGCAAATCTACTGTTGTGCTTCTCTACTGAACTTTTCGTTTTAGATACGGTACTTTTCAACTTCGGAATTTCCATTTAGTTCTTTTTATAATTTCTATCTCTTCTTTTGTTTTGCTTTGTTTTTGCAGTACGCAGACCTCTCACTGTTGTGGCCTCTCCCGCTGCGGAGCACAGGCTCCGGACGCGCAGGCTCAGCGGCCATGGCTCACGGGCCCAGCCGCTCCGCGGCATGTGGGATCTTCCCGGACCGGGGCACGAACCCACGTCCCCTGCATCGGCAGGCGGACTCTCAACCACTGCGCCACCAGGGAAGCCCCTATAATTTCTATCTCTTTATTGATATTCTCTATTTGATGCAGCTTTCCCATCATAGCTTCCTTTACTTCTTTTATCATGGTTTCCTTTAGTTCTTCGAACATATTTATAATGGCTACTTTGAAGTTTTGTCTGTTAAATCCAACATCTGGTCATTCTCATAGGCAGTTTCCATTACTTGCCTTTTTCCTGTGTATGAGTCATACTTTCCCATTTCTTTGTATGTCTCATATTTTTTGTTGGAAAGTGGACATTTTAGATAATATATTGTAGCAACTCAGTATGGTGTCCCTCCCCTGGGGCATTGTTGTTATCTGCTTATTTATTGGTTTAGTGACTTGGTGGATTATTGAGTAAAGTCTATTCTACCCTCTCCCCTTAATGTGTAGCCTCTGATGTCGCTCCTTGGAGAGCGCAGGCTTGGTGGTTGTGGCCACAGTCACCCTGGAATGACAGTGGTTTTGGCAGGGCTCTCTTTGAGTCTCTCTTTCCCTGACCAAACACATCTGTTAAACGCCACTAATTGCTAGTTAGTTGCACCACTGTTTTCATCACCGCCCTGTGGCATATATTGTTCCCAGGCTAATCCAATCAAATCTAGACTCCTTTGAAGGGACGGTTCCTGAGGTCAGTGTTTGAGATCTGTTTTGACCCCAGAAGGGCTCCTTACAGCTGTCTCTTTTCCTGGTTCTCTCTGACAAACTAACTAGCCTACATCTCCAATGAATCTATCAGTCTCCTCCCAACTGCCTGCCACCACAGCCTCCAGTGTTTCTGAGGGCACCTCTGGGCTTGAACTTCTCCACACTTTGCTGCAAATGAAGTCGATTCCTTTGAGAAGAGATTGGGAGCTCTCTGTTCTACAGCCTGCCTCTCCCTCTGGGCAAAATCTCTGTGCCATGACTCTGGAGCTGGGACTAGGGACAAGGGTGTGCTTCTCTCTGAATGGCACCCCTCCTTTAGGAGCTGAGTGCTCAGTGGAGGAGAAAGGCTATAGCCTCAGGCCTTCTTGGCTTGCCTCTCGCAGGATGGAACCTCTTCCTAGAAAGCCAGGGCAAGGGGATGGGGGCCCAGTGTTCTGAGTGGTGCCACGCCCCTGGTAGAGTGGGTGCTGGGCAGAATAGGGAGCCCCCATTTCTCGGCAACACTTACAATGCCTCAGCAGCAAGTAGCTGGGGGCAGGCTGACAAATGCTGACTTCCTGCGTGTTCTGGGAAGATGACCCCTGCCTTGGAGCTGAAGGGAAGGGACCTCTGTGTGCTGGGCTGCAGCAGCCTAGAGGGGAATTTCCATCCTGCTGAGCTGGGGGTGGGGATGGGGCAGGATCTTGTTCAAATACCACAGACTCTGTTCTTACCAAGTTTTAGTAGAGTTTCTTGTATGTTTCTTCATTTGTTCTAAGCCTTCAGGACCATTTCCAAAGGGTGCCTGAGTGCTGTGACGAGCAAAGGCCTCCTGCCACCCACAGTGGACAGGTAGCACGAGGGAGACTTATTCCTTTACTGTTTTAAGCCACTGAGCGCAGGGAGTTTTTGTTACCACAGCAGATCTAGCTTAGTGGTTCTCAAGTTTGGGCATGCGTTAGAATCCCCCAGAGGGCTTGCTAAAATACAGAGTGCTGCATCTCACTGCCCTGAGTTTCTGATTCAGCAAATCTGGGTTGGTTCCAGAGAATTCACATGTTTAATGAGTTCCCAGGTAAAGGTGATGCTGCTGATATGGGACCATACTTTGAGAACTACTGCTCCAGCCATCCTTTCTGATATCTGGGGATAAATAATAGTACAGTAGTGTTTACCTTGCTACAGAGTTGGTAAGGATCATTGCATTAACATCTGTAAAGCATTTAGAATAGTGTCTGGCATCCAAACAGCCTTAGCATTATTATTAACATGTCCCAAGGTTTTTTTTTAATATAAGGATATTCTCAGGTGTTAAAAATTTTAATACTATTTGGCCTTTTACTGGAATAACCCAGATGACTAGACTTTCCAGCATTTTCAGCTGTCTCTTTTTATTACTTCTTGATCCGCTTATAGCTCAGACCAATTGCTGAGGAAAGATAGTCATCCAGGCAGGATTGTTAACTAGGCCCCATAATCTCGCCTGCTTTTCTAAGTTGGTGTGCTGGCCCCTGCAGACCTAAAGGCAGCTCTGTTCCTCTCCCTGCTGGGCTTTGTGGCTGCGGTTACCCTCTGTTCCCATCAGGGCTAGACTAGGGGTGGGCCAGTAGCACCCATTACAAGACCCCAAACTAAACCAAGTCAGGAAGGAGGGGAGGTCAGTGTTTCTGCTGCTTCTTCCACGCCCTTTTCCAGTTGCGTAAGGAATCAGGAGGTTATCTGTTGTCTAGGAGGCTGTGGCCCAAGAGGAAAAGGCAAGGGCAGGTACCTTTGAACTCATAAGAGGGAAAGAATGCTGGGGCTGCCATAGGACAAATTACGATACTTCATACTTGGATGCATAATGTCCTGTCATAATCCTCCCAACGTTCCCTGTGAGGACCTCGGGTCAGGCACTGATAGTGACAGCAGCCAACAGCCTGTGCCATGTGCCATTAGCTCATTTAACCCTCCCAAGAGCAAAACAGGCATCATTATTGCCCTCACTTTACAGATGGGGAAGCTACAGCACAGAGCAGTTAAGTATTTTGTCCAGGGTCATACAGCTAGTTGAGAGTCAGAGCCAGAATTTGAACCCGGGTGCTTCTAGAGTTTCCACTCTTAACCCTGTTGCTGTGGCACTGGGGTGTAAGTGCCATGTGGACAGGACCTCGGCCTGTCGTGCCCCCTGCTGTACCCCAACCCTGGAAGTGTGCCTTCCCCGTAAGAGGTACTCCATCAACACTGGTAGAGTGGATGAGAGAATTCCCGATTTGGAGCTGGTCAGTGGAGACTGTCTGATGGATATGTGCTCATCAAGCATTTGTTGCACCGTGAGGCTCAGAGAAGAGGAACTCCTCTGAGGTCTCCTAGGGTGCCCTGTGGCCGGAACCACTGCCCTGGTCTAATTAGACGAATTAACGAATTAAGTGCCTGCGGTCTCTGCCAGAGTGAGAGCCTTTCCCCTCAGCCCCCAGGGCATGGCCGGGTCCTGCTGGGCAGAGGCTGCTGCCCAGGAAGAAGGGTGTGGCTCCAGGGGGGCGGGGCGCCAGGGAGGCAGGGCCCAGTGAGGAGAGGGGGAGGGGGAGGGGAGGGTACCCGGCCACCACCCTGGTCTGGTCGAGGCCAGTCGCCCACATCTTGGACATCACAGGAGAGAGACGCTGAAGGTAGCTCTGTGGCAATACTGAGCTTGGACACAGGAAAGAATTTGGGGTTTTCCCCTGTGACCTAGACCATGGGCTGTGGTGAGACAGACCCCAGTTCAAATCTCAGCTTCTGCTTCCTCCTGTGTGAAAACACTGGTAATAACCTGCGGGGAAGGTTCTTTGTGCAAACTGATGAACATGATCACAAACAGCACTCGGCAGGCCCTTCCCCCATTGGCTCCCCCCAGACCTGAGCCCAGGCCTCATCCCTGAGAAGGCAGCCTCTCCCTGCCCCCAGCCCCGCAGGAGGGGGTTTCCCAAAGAGAGGCTGGGAGGCTGGGAGGGTGTGATCATGCCTCAGATAGGTCACTTTGCTGGAAAACTGGCTTGCCGAGCAGGAACGGTAGAGGGGCGGCAGGGGGGAGAGGGCCCCGCCCCGTGTCGTGCCTCCCACCCCCCAGGGCTCCAGTCTAGTGGTGGGGGGCGCATCAGAGCGGGGCGGCCTGGGCTTAAGGCAGGTGCAGTGGGCCCCAGAACTGTGGGGTCTTGTTTAAAAATGCAGTGTCCCCCTCCCCCCCCCCACACACACAGAGTCCATGCCCGGGAGTCTCCACCAATTGCTCTGATGCAGACCTCAGACTGCCCTTTGCGGTGCACTGGCTGAGGGGTCTCACCCGATATCCAACCCTGCTTCAGGGTTGCCCTGAGTCCCTCCTTCCCCTTGTGCCTGTTTCATCTGGTGTCAGGTAGTGGAAAGCCTCATGGTGATCTCGGATGCTTATTTGGGGTCTCCAGCCTAAGTCCCCCGCCCACTGGCCCCAAGCCTTATTCCTCACCCACTGCTGGGCTATGACCCTTTCCCCACCTTGACCTGGCCGAGGACGTGTGCTGTCCCCTCTGTGGCTAGCCTGAGTCAGCAGTCTTGGCCTGGTGGGCAGAGCTTCGGGGGGCCTACCGAGCAAACCCTCCATCTGGGGCATCCCCTCTGTGGAGGTGAGGGGCCAGCAGCAAGCCTGATGCCCGGCGGGGAGGAGGAGGTGGAAACTTTGTCCCAATGACCAGAGGGCGGAGGGCTTGGCGGGGCCAGCTCTGTTCCATGCACAAGCATGTGCAGGATGCCGTGGGGCTATTTTTACTCCTGTCAAGGAGACAGTGTGATTTATGGGAAGCCTGGTCCCCTTCAGGGCTGTGTTATAAATACACCTGGCCCCATGCTCTTGTTCACTGGGAGGGGAAACTCAGGCCCCGGCCTCTCTCCTGCCTCCCTCCCTGCCTCACTGGGCTGTGTCCATACGTGGCCTTTTTGGGGGCGTCCTTCCCCTATGCAGCTGTCCCCCTGTGGTGGCCCAGCTCTCCTCAGTCACCAGGGCCTCAGTGTGAGTTTTTCAGATGCTTTTAGGAGTGACGGTTATCTGCGAACTGCCTTTGATGAAGGGAAGAGGAGAGAGGCTTCAAATCTGGGGTTCACACTTCCTTCAAGGGCCGGATATAGGTAATAGGAAGGGGAAAGGGGCACAGGTAGGAGGCTTAAGAAAAACTCTGCCTCTCTCCCAAGATGTACCCATCTGCCCAGAGTCCCCGCCTGGAAGGTGGCAGGCCAGCTGGAGAGGGGCCTCTCTGGGCCCAGGACTGGTCCCTGCCCACCCGCTTCCTTCAGCTGCAGAAGGGCAGACAGCCCTGGTGTGGGAAACGGGGGCTGGTCTGGTCTACTCACCGGCTGTGTGTTCTTCCGCAAGTCCTTTAACTTCTCTGACCCTCAAGTGTTTCTTCTGGAAATGGACGCAAAGATGCCTGCCTTCTGGATCGATGTGTGTGACATGCAGGCCAGGCTGGGCTGACAAGGGAGATATGCAGGCAGGCAGCCCAGCCTGTGTCTGACATCATCCCCTTCCTCTGAGGAACCCTGGTCCCTCATCTGCAGGGGCACAAGGGCAACACTGATCAGAGAACCCCCCTCCTCTGTCCTGCCTGGAGGAGGGAGAGGAGGTAGGGCTGCTTCTCCATGAGCCCCTGGGGCTCAGTTCCTTCACTCTTGGGAGGCAGGGATCATTCAATGCAACATCCAGTCCAGACAAGTGGATGTTCAAACCTGGCCAGGACTGGTCCTCTTGTAGAGGCTAAGAGCTATAAGCGGGGGCTTCCCTGGTGGCTCAGTGGTTAAGAATCCTTCTGCCAATACAGGGCACATGGTTCGATCCCTGCTCCAGGAAGATCCCACATGCCACGGAGCAACTAAGCCCGTGCGCCACAGCTACTGAGCCTGCGCTCTAGAGCCTGCGAGCCACAACTACTGAGCCCACCTGCCACAACTACTGAAGTCTGCGCACCTACAGCCCGTGCTCCGCAACGAGAAGCCACCACAATGAGAAGCCTGCGTACCGCACCGCAATGAAGACCCGACACAGCCAAAAATAAATAAATAAAATAAATTTATAAAAAAAAAAAAAGAGCTATAAGGGGCCTCAGAGTTCATCTAACAGTACCAGTCGGATGTCAGATATTGCCCCAATAATGCTGCGGAACAAACCACTCAAGTGTTTACTTGCTTATGCTTCTGCCGGGCAGCTGGGCTTGGCTGTAAGCCCGGTTGGGTCCCGCATTCTCCATGGATCTCTCAACCTCTTAGCTCAGGTGGGCTGGCCAGGGCATGCGCTTCCTATAGGGCTAAGACAGGAAGCCCAGGGGGGCAAGCACTTCTCAAACCTCCTGTTCACCTCGTGTCTGCCTACCTTGCATTGGCCAAATCAAGTCACGTGGCCAAGCCCAACCTAAATGGGGTGGGGACACACTGCTCCCCTGGAAGGGCGTCAGAGGGGAGGGAGTGACTGCTGCTGACTGATAATCTAATTACTGACTTTCCAGCTCTGCACTGCATGACGGTCGGGGGTTTCTGGACGTACTTTGGGGCAGCGAGAGGGAGAAGGGGCAGCTTGGGTGCAACATCTCCCACCCGGCTCCATCCAGAGCCGTGAAGAGCCTTGCAGGTGGGGAGTGGGGGAGGCGCTTAGTTATTCATGTGCTTCATTCACTCTTGTGCATTTCTGAGTCACGTCCTTTGGTCAGCCTTGGGGAGGCCAGGATTTGTTACTTTGTTACGGAGGCAAAGAGAAAGAGGGAACACAGGGGCCCCTCTGACGCTCAAACATACGATCTCGCCGTCTTGAAAATGAGTGAACTTAACGCCAGTGTCTCCCGCTGTAACTTACCGGGGTCCAGGCTTGGTGAACTATCCGTTTTCTGTAGAGATTATCATGAGGAAAACGGTCCCATCGAGAAGAAGGGGAGGGGTCTTCCACTTCCTGGACCCTGGGAATCATGGGAGAGGAAGTGACGAGATTGGGCTTCCGGGTTTGGGCGTCCCCACCTGGGCTTCTGCCGGGAGGGGCAGTTGCGAGGGATAAAAGGAGAGGGGCGCCACGGGCAGTGCTGTCTTGCGCTGCCTCCCGTGGGGACTCAGCCACGTCAAAGTAGACACGGTGGCCGGCGTGGTCGGGCCGGGGAAGCCCGGGACGCAGAGCTCTCCGAGGCCTTCACGTGGGTCCTACAGGAGGAGCCCCTGGGTTAAAAGCCAGCGGGTCAGCCGCGGGGGCAGCCCACAGGCACCAGCAGGCGCCAGCCCAGCTCGTGGGCAAGCAGGAAGCTGGACGCTTCGCCCTTTCCCCATATCCAGGCCACCCTCTTTGTTACCCTCTTTGTTACAGAGAAGAGGCGTGTGGAAAGTGTGGCTCTCAGAGAGACAGGGTTTGTTCTAATCTATGAGAGACTAAGAGCCACTTAAACGGGCTTCACAGAGCAGACATACAGGATTCCTGCCCAGCCTCCAGGCCACTGCCCGTCACCCTAATGCAGCCCCACAGAGTAATCCTGCTGGCATCATCCCCCGACACGCGTCTGAGCAGTCTTCACTCTCTTGCTTAACACGTGTGCCCATCCCCTTGCCCACAGGGCTGAGACCCACTCCGGGCAGCCCTCCAGGCTGGCAGCCCCTCCTCAGCCCTTGCTGCAGCTGGTGGCGTACTTCCTTCCCCAGGTCAGCCCTTCGAGGCGGCACAGCTGGGACGGGAGCCCAGGGAACTGCCGTCCACCCCAGAGCCCTTTCCGCCGTCAGCTGCTGTCTCCCCTGCCCGGGAATCCCTGCCGGGGGTCCCTGGCTCCTGGGCTTCCTCTCTGGGGGCAGCCCCTGGCTGAGGGCGGGGACTGGAGGCACGGAGCGGCCCAAACCCTCCGAGGTCCTGCTCCTCCGGGGGTCAGCAAAGCTCAGCGGGTGGGGCCTCGGCCTCCCCGTCCCAGGCTCGCGGCTCCACGCCACCTGTGGCCATGGGGCTGGGGTGCAGGGAGCAGTACCCCGGTACCCTGCTTTCTGACCCCGGCCCCAGCTTCTCCGTATCTGTTTATTTACCTTGGAAAAGGCCCTGTGGCCCAGGCAGGAAACGGGCCAATTCCAGGAGGCTCGCCGGGCTGGGGAACAAGGAGCCACATTGTGCTCGGTTCCTGGCCACTCCCCACCCTGGGCCTGCGAAGAGCCCGGAGAGGGGGACCAGTTGGGGGCCTGGCAGGAAGGAGGCGTGGGGGCTGAGGGCTGCCAGCACGCCAAGCCCGCCCGCCGGTGAAAGGGCTTCTGTGCAGGGGTGGGACGGGGGGCTGCCGAGTCCCCACCCCGCCAGTGAGCGGATGAGGCGGGGATGCTGGGCGGCGGCCCCTCGTCACGGCCTAGGGCCCACCAGGCACCGACCTGCCGGCCACCGACCTGTCGGCCCAGGGCAGAGGGAAGAGACCCGGGGAGCCGGCTGGCCCTGGTGCCCCTGGCTTCTCTTGGGCAGACGCCACCCCTCAGTGGAGGGACATCCTGCCCTCAGCCTCCCCTCCCCTGTCCCAGCTCCTGCCAGGCAGCTGGTCCGACCTCAGGCCTCCCTGCCCGGCAGAAACTGGAGGCAGGAGAGTCCTGCGGTCAGAGCCTGGCCCTGGCTGATGAGGCCCAGGCTGGCGTGCGGCTTGATGTCGTCATGGGGGCACTTGGGAGGGCTGACCCCTCCCCAACCCTGCACTCTTCCTCACTGACCGGCTGGTGTCCGTACGGGCTGACCTTCCATCCATCCATCCATCCATCCGTTCATTCATTCAACACGGGGCTCCCTTCCTCTCTCTTCCTATCGCCCCAACTTGCAGTGACAGCGTCCTCCAAGCCCCCTTCCCCGGTTCCCAGCGTGCTGTTTGAGAAATGTAGATCTGATTACGTCATTCCTGTCTCTCAAGGTCTTCAGAGACTTCCTACTTGTTTCTGGGCAAAGAGGTTCACAGGCCCTTTAAGCTCAGCCCCACCTGCCCCTCAGGCCCATGAACACCAATGACTGGGTTGAGGGCGGGCAGGGGACTTGAGGGGGTCAGAGGTGAGATGGATTTCTCCCACCCAGCACTTGGGGGGGACGGGGAGGGGCTCTGGGTGGGCATGTCCTTCCAGTTGGAAGGGAGTCCGAGGGACCTCAGAATGGGGATGAAGACCTGGGACAAGAAATGTGCACGGCTGTCACCTGGCCAATGCCTCCGCGTCCTTCTAGGACAGCCCCTCCCAGCTGAATTGCCACCTCCCACCCCCACTCAAGGCATCACTCTCTGCCCCCAGCCCTGCTGTCCTCGCAGCCAACATCACTCCATGTATGTGTTCATCTCCAGATGGGCAGGCTCGATGTTGTAAAGATGTCAGTTCCCCCCAAGGTAATCTATAAACTTCCATAAATCAATCTCTAAATCCAGTAAGATTATTTCTGGGACTAGATGACAAAGTTCATCTAGAAGAGAAAATGAGGAGAAAGAGGCAAGACAATCATCAAAATAAAGAACAAAGGCAGGGAGCCTGCGCTTCCCAGTAGAAAAGTAAACTGCACGTTTACAATCATGAAAAAGAGTGTTTCCTGCACATTTACTGCTGTTATAGCCAGTGCTGTCGTGCTCTTCTTACCTGTGTCAGGCACTGTCAGGAACAGCTTTCCCTTTATTGACCCCTTTGATCCTCGCATTAATCTCGTGGTACAGCTAAGGAAACTAGCTCTAGGACAGCCTGGTCTGCCCCAGGCCCTGTTCTAAGCACTTCACATCCAGGATGTCAGTTAATTCTCACAGTACCCCCTGAGGTAGGTACTGTTACTAATTCAGTCCAGCTATGATATATTAATGCTATAGAGAAGATGGCCCATTGAGCTTCAAATGGGCCCAAGACCCATCAGGTGAAAAAAAGTTACAGAATGACATATGTCTCATTTAAGGGAAACACAAGAAAACTCCTAACCTGTATACACTTGTGTATAGGGATGTAAGTGCATAGAAAAGTGTCTGGAAGGAAATGAAATGAAACCCACGTCATTACCTCTGCAGAGGGGAGAAGGGTGGGGACTTTACCTCTTTGCCTCATGTATTTCATGGGCCTTTTCCTTTTTTTTTTTTTTCTTTTCCTTCTTAAATAGTAAAATACAGGGCTTCCCTGGTGGCGCAGTGGTTGAGAGTCCACCTGCCAATGCAGGGGACACGGGTTCAAGCCCTGGTCTGGGAAGATCCCACGTGCCACGGAGCAACTAGGCCCGCGCGCCACAACTGCTGAGCCTGCGCTCTAGAGCCCGCAAGACACAACTCCTGAAGCCCGCGCGCCTACAGCCCATGCTCCACAGCAAAGAGAAACCACTGAAACGAGAAACCCGTGCACCGCAACGAAGAATAGCCCCCTCCCACTGCAATTGGAGAAAGCCTGCGCGCAGCAACGAAGACCCAACGCAGCCAAAAATTAATTTTAAAAAAATTTTATAATAAAACAAGAACAGGATGACGTAAAAAAGGAAAAAATAGAGAACAAGAAAGGGCTCTTGCAAATTAAAAACATGATGGTTAAAAGTAAAAAGGAGAAGGAAAAGGAGAAATAATAATACAAGGTTGGAAGATAAAAATAAGGAAATTTCCCAGGAAGCCACTGAAAAGATAAAGCGGTAGACAGACAGAAAAGAGTATCAGGGATCAGTCCAGGAGGTCCAACATCCACCTAATAGGCCTTATGCATCAGGCTCAGAGGGCACCACGCCAGGCCCACAGCACTTCTAGGGGCCCACCGAAAGGCTTTCTCTTAAAAGCAGGAAAAAACAAATCAATTTTAGGTCAAAAAGTGTTTTCGTAGATAATATATTCATCTTTATACTAGTGTAGCCATAAAATACAGTTTTTAAAATTTTATTTTAATGGTGGAAGGGACCCAGGAAAGCAAAAGTGCCTAAAGACCATGAAAATCAAAATGTGGCCCCAGGCTTCAAGCAACAGCTTGAGACAACAGTTCACCCCAGAGTCCCGGAGAGTTGAGTGGAGGATGTGTGTCTGAGGGAGGGAGGGAGAGCAGACCAGGGTGTGGACCGGCAGTGACTGTGACACTCGTTTGAGTGCAGAGCCCCAGCCCACGCTGTGCAGATCACCCAACCCTCCCAGCAGCCCTGGGATGCGGGCACCGCTGGAGTGTTCCCTTAACTGCTGGGAAAAGCGCAGCCCACAGAGGTTGGGCAGATTAGCTAAGATGACAGCTGCGGGGTATGATTTGAATCCAGGCCGCTGGATCCAGAAGCCACGTCATGGCCTCCCACGGCCTGAATACCCCAAAAATATACTTGAGATGTTCCCTGTGTGGGCGCCTGCAGAAATGTTAACACAAGCAGCAGAAAAAGACCTGTGGGCATGGGGATGGTGTGGGGGGCGTTTCTGTCCTTCACGTGGAATAACTCCCCCTGGCCTCTCCCCACCGCACACCTAGGAAAAGCCAGGACCAGGGCAAGGACCAGGAGAAGCCAAGATGGATAGGGACACGCTCCCTGCCCATGGGAGTTTCTGGAGCAGCCCCCTGCAGATAGACCAGCAGGTCTCTCAGACCCACTGACCAGGCCAGGGGAGCAAGTGGACCCATCCTGTGGGATGACCTCAGAGAGAAGTGAGGCAGGCTGCAGGCCTAGTGTCCGGAGGTCTGGGATTCAGCTCTACCTTGCAGCCTCCCAAGGTTCAGTTTCTTCATCTGTATAATGGTGGCAAGCAAGATCATGGGTGTGAAAGGGCCTCACCAGGCACAGGGACGGTTGGACGAAAGGAAGGGGAGGCACGCTGTGCGGTGGAGAGCTGGAAGGCCCTCCCTGGGCTGGGGGCAACGTCCACACCTTTTCCTCCACACCTCCACCCCTGCCTGAGGGACCACAGGGTAGGGAGTGGTTAAAGGTCACGGCCTTGCTGAGCTCCGCCCTCGCACCTTGAGAGGCAGTGTGGCCTGAAGCCAGGGCCTGCGATGGCTTCGGAGAGGGTTTGTGGGGGCAGAAGAAGGGTTCCAGAACACACTAGGGATGGCCTCCCCGGAGCCTCCCCCGGCAGAGGCGGGGCACCGTGATGAACTGAGGCCCGCATGTCCTGGAGAAAGGTGACTTTCCTTGGGAGGAGCCACAGGGGGACCCCCAGCCAGCCAGCAGCCTCAGACAGGGTGGGGGCCCCAGACCTACCAGGCCCCCCTCTCCAGGGGCAGAATGAGGCCCACAGCTGCTGGGAGAGCCTGGGCTCCATCCGAGGCCCCTGGCTGGGCCAGGCTGGGTGGTGAGGGCCAGGCTAGGGCCTCTTTCCTCCTAGCTCGGCCGCTGAGGTTATTTTTTTCCCCTCGTTTGCTGCTGAATTTCCCTTCGAGTTGGATAAATAAGCAGCAGGTTCCAACGTCAACGAAACAGGAGCCCAAGCGGCCGCACAAAAGCAGCTTTCAGCAGCGTCAGGCACCTCTGGCCCATCCTGGCCGCAGGGTGGCCACAGCGCCCCGGCAGGGCTGGGGAGGGGTAGGTGGGCACGCAGACGCCACACCCCTTCCCAGCAGCTCCCCCACCCCCACCACCACCCCCGAGCCTCCGCCTCAAATGCCCGCCCTCCCTCTCTGGGACTCACACGCTGGTCACCTCTTCCGGTCCCCGCCCACCCCCAGCAGAGCCCACGCTTGTCCTACGACCCTGACAGCACTCCGCGCAGACCGTGTAAAGCCCTCCCTCCCTTACTCCGCATGGCCGGAGGGTCCAGCCCGGCTTTCCAGCGTCCGCTGTGGGCTCCAGGAGGCTGCTTCTGTTTTCTCTCCAAAGCTTCTGCGAAGGCTGTTCCCTCTGTCTAGAACATCCCCTGTCTCCTGCCTGGCTCCCACTGGGCTAAGCGACCCTGTTCAAGTATCACCCCCTCTGATGCCCGCCCCAGCTTCTCTCTCATGTCACAGACATCAGCTGCCCCCAGAGTGGTCCCGATTCATCACCTGACCATGAGCAAACAGAGGGCAGGTTCATCTCGTGTGCTCAGCGCCCTGCTCGGCCGTGCTGTGTGCTATGGGGACACAGAGGAGGCTCCCAGTTAGAGTTTGCCGCTCCACATCCCTGTAACATCACACTCACCTTGCACGTACCTGAACTAGATGCACACTAACCCGTAGCGACAGCAGTTCAGGGGCTGCCTGGGGAAGGGACGGAGGGAACAAAAAAGCTTCGGGTGGTGAAGAATATGATTTTTTAAAATTATATTTTAATTTAATTTTTTTACCGAAGTAGAGTTGATTTATACAGCGTTTTGCCAATCTCTGCTGTACAGCAAAGTGACTCAGTTACACACATAAAGACATTCTTGTTTATAATATTCTTTTCCATTATGGTTTATCACAGGATACTGAATACAGTTCCCTGTGCTATAGAGTGGGGCCTTGTTTATCCATCCTAAGTATAATAGTTTAGATCTGCTAATCCCCCCTCCGCCCCGCCCGCACTCCCAGTCCTTCCCTCCCCCACCCCCCTCCCCCTTGGCAACCACAAGTCTGTTCTCTATGTCTGTGAGTCTGTTTCTGTTTCGTAGATAGGTTCATTTGTGCCATATTTTAGATTCCACATACAAGTGATAAAGAATATGATGGGTTTTTAAAGTCTCGATGCTATCACTTGCCTGAAGCGAGTTTCTTCCATTCTTTCTAAGCCTGTTTCCTCATCTAGCATTTAGGGTAATAACCACCTCATTAGGGTGTTTGGGGATTAAATGAGATGTGAATTAATACTTAAGAAATGGTAGTTTTATTAAGCTCATTTCACACTGTATTGACCATATATTAATACATATACCATTTATTAACATTTTAATGTACTACTTCTCAGTAAGAGAGTTGCATTTTAACTAGAGGATATTCATTATCTGGATCAATTGTGGTGATGATTTCCCAAGTATATCCTTATGTCAAAATGCATCGAATTGAAAAAAAAAAAAATGCATCGAATTGTACACTTTAAATATGTGCAAGCTGATTGCACATCAATACTGTACCTCAATAATGCTGTAAAAAAATTCAAAGACCAATTGACCCAGCAAGTTCTCAGATTCTGTGCTATGGAAATAAAAGCACAGGTACACTCAGGGGTCAGCAAACGTTTCCTACAAAGGGCCGGATAGTAAATGTTTTCGGCTTTGTGGGCCATTTGGTCTCTATCATAACTACTCAATTCTGCCAAAGTGTTATAGCTGGAAAGCAGCCATAGATTCTACATAAACCAACGAGCATAGCTGTGTTCCAGTAAAACTTTATTTATAAGAACAGGCAGAGGGCCAGATTTGGACTACGGGCCACAGCTTGCAGATCCTGAATCTAGGTACATCTACCTATGTCAGGACCATAACAGAAACAACCTAAATGTCTATCCACAGGGGACTGGTTGAATCGTTTATAATAATCCCACACTGTGGAAATTACAATGACTATTAAAAAGGATGGGTTGGATCCTGTGTGTTGACCTGTAAAGACAATTCATGGTAGATTATTTTTCAAATATTTTATTGCAAATATGTAAAAATACACAGACTATTTAAAGTCTATAGTGAACACCTGAATGCCCACCATGAGATTCTACCATTAATATTTTACTACACTTTTTTTTTTTTTTTTTGCGGTACGCAGGCCTCTCACTGTTGTGGTCTCTCCCGTTGCGGAGCACAGGCTCTGGATGTGCAGGCTCAGCGTCCATGGCTCACGGGCCCAGCCGCTCCGCGGCATGTGGGATCTTCCCAGACCGGGGCACGAACCCGCGTCCCCTGCATCGGCAGGCGGACTCTCAACCACTGCGCCACCAGGGAAGCCCTACACTTATTTTTTATCATATGTCCATCCATCTGTCCATGATAGATTCTTAGGTGAGAAAATGAGGTGTAAAATGTACAATATGACTTCCATTTTAGTAAAAGAAAGAAAAGATCAGAAAAGACTGCACTACATATATTTGTGTTTGTAAAGTCTAGAAAAAAGTATCAGAAGAGATGCCTGAACTCTTTTTTTTTAAATTGAAGTATAGTTGATTTACAACGTAGTGTTAGTTTCAGGTGTACAACATAGTGATTTAGTTATATAGATAGATGTTCTTTTTCAGATTCTTTTCTACAATATCATAGGTTTTTACAAGATTTTGAATATAGTTCCCTGTGCTATACAGTAGGCCTTTATTGTTTAACTGTTTCATACATAGTAGTATGTATATGTTAATTCCAAACTCCTAATTTATCCCACCCACCCCACCCCCACCCCCCACCACCCTTTCCCCTTGGGTAACCATAAATTTGTTTTCTCTGTCTGTGAGTCTGTTTCTGTTTTGTAAATAAGTTTATTTGTATCATTTTTTTAGATTCCACATGTAAGTGATATCATATATTTGTCACTCTCTGACTTACTTCACTTAGCATGATTATCTCTAGGTCCATCCATGTTGCTGCAAATGGCATTATTTCATTCTTTTTTTTTTTAATTTTTTTTTTGATGTGGACAATTTTTTTTTAAAGTCTTTATTGAATTCGTTACAATATTGCTTCTGTTTTTTTTTTTATGTTTTGGTTTTTTGGCTTCAAGGCATGTGGGATCTTAGCTCCCCAGCCAGGGATCGAACCCGCACTCCCTGCACTGGAAGGCGAAGTCTCAACCACTGGACCACCAGGGAAGTCCTATTTCATTCTTTTTAATGGCTGAGTAGTATTCCATTGTGTATACATCTTTTTTATCCATTCCTCTGTGGGTGGACGCTTAGGTTGCCTCCATGTCTTGGCTGTTGTAAATAGTGCCACTGTGAACAACTGGGGTGCATGTGTCTTTTCAACTCAGAGTTTTCATCTTTTCCAGATATATGCCCAGAAGTGGGATTGCTGGATCATATGGTGATTCTATTTTTCAGTTTTTTTAAGGAACCTCCATACTGTTTCCCATAGTGGCTGCACCAGTTTACATTCCCACCAACAAGAGTAGTAGGGTTTTCTTTTCTCCACACCCTCTCCAGCATTTACTATTTGTAGACTTTTTGATAATGGCCATTCTGACCAGTGTGAGGCAATACCTCATTGTAGTTTTGATTTGCGTTCCTCTAATAATTCAGGATGTTGAGCGTCTTTTCACATGACTGTTAGCCATCTGTATGTCTTCTTTGGAGAAATGTCTGTTTAGGTCCTCCACCCATTTTTTGGTTGGGTCGTTTAGGTTTTTTTTTGATATCGAACTGTATGAGCTGTTTGTTTATTTTGGAAATTAAGCCCTTGTTGGTTGCAGGAGATGCCTGAACTCCTGATGCTGATTATCTGAGGGCAAGGGTTGCAAGGGAATTAGTTATGAAAATTTGAAAGCCCTAATAAGAAATTTTAAAAACGCTTCTTTAGTAAGAATGAACAGTCTAGTCCAGCCCTGACATCCCAATAAAGAGACCCTGAGGGCTTCCCTGGGGGTGCCAGGTGGTAAGAATCCGCCTGCCAATGCAGGGGACACGGGTTGGAGCCCTGGGCTGGGAAGATCCCACATGCTGCAGAACACCTAAGCCCGTGTGCCACAACTACTGAGCCTGCGCTCTAGAGCCCACGAGCCACAACTACTGAGCCCGTGAGCCACAACTACTGAAGCCCGTGTGCCACAACCACCGAGGTCCGTGCTCCTAGAGCCCGTGCTCTGCAACAAGAGAAGCCACTGCAATGAGAAGCCCGCACACTGCAATGAAGAGTCGTCCCCGCTCGCCACAACCAGAGAAAGCCCGCGCACAGCAACGAAGACCCGACGCAGCCAAAAATAAATGAATAAATTTATTAAAAAAAAAAAAAAAAAGAGACCCTGAGTCAGAACCAGGGCTCAAGCTGCGGGGAGGTGGGCCCATTCCCTGAGCTTGCCTGGGGCGTGGCCAAGTGTGTGCACACTCGGGAATAACTAGGCCCCTGCGTGTCCTTGTGTGTGTATACACACTTAACTCGCCCCGGACCCACATACACAGCATGCATATGTGCTGGCGCCCACTGCTGTCTGCCCAGGCTGCTGTGTCACTCCACAGCCGCACCCGCCCAGGAGCAGGCATGACAGTGTGATACCCCTTGAGTCCTTCATCACCCCCCGCAGGCAGCCCCTCCTGAGGGCTGTCCCAGGCACCTGGAGGAGGTGCAGCACGGCCCTCCTCCTGGTTCCTGATTACTCACGCAGGCACCTCTGTCCCCCAGGGTCTAATCAGTACCCCTCCCCCAACCTCAGGCCCCATTTGCATGCAGCCTCTCCTCATTATGACGTTCTTTTATTCAACAAACATTTATGGGAGCCTACTCCAGGCTAGGCACCAAGATACCCAGGAGCACAGCCCAGCCCCTGACCTCCAGAAACTGCCAGGTTTATGGCGAGACAGGTGCAGTCGTGGTGACTGCAGGGCACAGAGGCAGGCACCAGGGCCATCGGGCAGG
The DNA here is from genome assembly GCF_937001465.1 of Orcinus orca. Taxonomy (NCBI): domain Eukaryota; kingdom Metazoa; phylum Chordata; class Mammalia; order Artiodactyla; family Delphinidae; genus Orcinus; species Orcinus orca. The sequence continues at coordinate 78,834,404 of NC_064574.1, read as the reverse complement.
GGGTCATCCTGGAGGAGGCAATACCAGGGTCAAGCTGCAGAAAGGTCAGCATGTGTCCTGTGGGGTGAGTGGTAGCTTTGGTCAGGGAGGACGTGGTAAGAAGGGAAGACCGGAGCGCTGGGGTTGGGGGACACGGGTCAGGAGGGTGTCCCTTCCCACTTGTGCAGGGCAGCTCATTGGCCCACAGCCAAGGGCCCCCTGGAAGGGAGTCTTCTCCCACCCCACCCCCCGCCCCGGGAGGAGGAGTTGGGAGGGGTTCCATTCCCACCTCACCCAACTCTGGCCCTTCTGCCCAGTGAGCAGGAGTGGGGGTGGGCATTGATGGTAATCTCCCTCCTCCCAGTCCCCCGGGTCCTCCTCCTAGTCTCCCTTTCAGTGAGTGCCTGGCGTATTGTTCCGCCTTTGTAAAGAGGCAGATCGAGTGACAAAGCAGGGTGGGTGGGCAGGCAGCCCAAGAGGCCTCTTCTCTCCCAGGCAGCATCTGCATGGGGGAGGGGCTGTTCTACACCCCCCACCTCTGGCTTCCAGCAGCAGCTGTTGTCATGGTGACAAGCCTGGCATCCCATGGCTCCTGGGGCATCCTCCCCACTGTGGCTGCCGGAGGAAGGGCCCCTGGACTCCTCTCCACCCTGGTTGCGGGGCGGGGGCACAAAAAAACCTGGCTCCCTGGACAGTCCTAGCAGGGGGGAAGCCTCCAGCCTTCTGTGCCTCCCAATGCAGCTGCCTGCACAGGGGCAGCTCCAGAGCCCCCGCCTCCTACAGACACTGTGATGTGGTGGGCTCAGGCCATGCACCTCTGTCATCCATGCGTCTCCGCCTCCTTGGGGCAAGATACAGAGAGAAATAAAATGTCCCCAGGGTCCTTGAGCAGCTGCTGGCATTGGGGCAGAGGGAGCAGATGGATGGAAGGCTAACAGTACATGAGTGTACAAGTGGGGGAGAGTGTGTGGGCAAGGACTCTGGGCCCACAGAGCAGAGCCTCCAGCCCCGTCCAGAAGAGCTGGGGGGCTACCCCTAGGAGGCTGGTATGCCCAACACAGCAGAAGAGAAGGGCCTTCTGGGCTGGGGAGATTTGAGGCATGACATGGCATGGGTTTCCAAGGAGTTGGTCGTGGCAGGAAAGGAAGAGGAGGATGGGGCCTATACCTGGAAGGGCTTCTGCTGCCATCCCCAGGAGCATGACCTTCACCCTGGGCAATGGGAAGCTGCCACTGGCATTTCGGGAACCTCCTTGACCAGGTGGTCGAAGCCAGGTCCTTTTTTCAAAGTTACCCTATTTCTGTGCTACCTCTTTGGGAAGTTCAGGAGCTTGCCGCTGCGCCTCTCACGGCTCAGGTGGGCCGAGTTTGTATTTCTTGCAGGGCACAGGGCTGGCTGCATCTCCATGGAGTCCCAATCTCTCGGGTCCTCTTGGAGAGCCAGAGGCTGGGTCCTTCTCCCTTCCCTGCTCCAGCACAGCTCTAAGAGGAGGTGAGCACTAATTACAGCTGCTGCCCCGACTCCTTGCTGTGCCTCCACCACATGCCAGGCTCTATAGCAGGGCAGTGTTGGCCAAGCAGGGCCAGCTGGGCAGGTGCCCTTGCTCTGGTGGTGACAGGCAGCCTCATGCAGTAGAAGAGCCTGAATGCCATCCCTGACCCTTGTGAGCTGTGTAATCCCAGGCAAATATCTTGAATTTTCTTTTTTTTAAAATTTTATTTATTTATTTTTGGCTGCACTGGATCTTTGTTGCTGTGTGCGGGCTTTCTCTACTTGCGGCGAGCGGGGGCTACTCTTTGTTGTGGTGCGCGGGCTTCTCATTGTGGTGGCTTCTCTTATTGCGGAGCACAGGCTTAGTTGCTCCACAGCATGTGGGATCTTCCCGGACCAGGGCTCGAACCCGTGTCCCCTGCCTTGGCAGGCAGATTCTTAACCACTGTGCCACCAAGGAAGCCCCTCTTGAGTTTTCTGAGCCTCAATTTCTCATCTGTAAAATGGGCACAGAATTCCTTGCAGGGCTGTTATGAGAGTTTAAAAAGTCACTGTGTAGGGCTTCTCTGGTGGCGCCGTGGTTTAGAATTCGCCTGCCATTGCAGGGGACAAGGGTTCGAGCCCTGGTCCAGGAAGATCCCACGTGCCGCAGAGCAACTAAGTCCGTGCGCCACAACTACTGAGCCTGCGCTCCAGAGCCCGCGAGCCACAACGCCTGAAACCCATGTGCCTAGAGCCCGTGCTCTGCAACAAGAGAAGTCACCGCAATGAGAAGCCTGTGCACCGCAACAAAGAGTAGCCCCTGCTCACCGCAACTAGAGAAAGCCCGGCGCAGTAACAAAGACCCAACTCAGCCAAAAATAAATAAATTAAAAAAAAAAAGTCACTGTGTAAAATGCCTGGCCCAGGGCCCACTTGGCTCACTGTGGGTCCTTGACCAGTTTCCTAGGTCCCCTGCAGTGCAGGTCACTCCCTCAGCCCTTCATCTGCTTGGCATCCCTGAGCAGCTGCTAGGGCTGGACCTATGCCGAGCGCTCACGCGGAAGCTGAGTCTGAGTCTTCCAGGTACCTCTAGGCCAAGGGGGTGAGGACAGACGGGGGTGGGCCATGGAGGAGGGAGGCAGTGTCTCAGGGAGCTTCAGACCAGAGCAGGGCCCTTTGGGTGGCCTGCTGGATGGCACTCGGGTTTCACCCACAAATCTACCCGGGAACCATGGTGGGAACCTGGCTGGGCAGAGGCGGGAGGGCTGAGGGGCTTTGGGACTCCAGGCGGCCCTGGGCAACCCCAGCCTCTCAGAAACACCTTCCCAACCTGAGGATGGAGGAGTTGGGTGGTGTCGGCAGCTCAGGGGTCGCAGTCTCAGACCTCACTCACTTATTGTCACTGGTCACCACGAGGCCGAGTCATATCCCTAGGACTGCCTTGATTCGTTCCATCTGTACAAAGGGAAGGACAGTCCTCCCCACTCCCCACGGTTTCGGTGCCGCCCGTGGAAGCAGAGTGAGTAAGCTGGTTATCTTCCTGACAGCTGTCTGCCTTAGGTGAGGAGGGTGTGAGGTGTACTAAAATATTCCACGGGTGTCACTGTACGCGGTCCCCTGCTCTGCTGTCTGGGGGGCCTGGCGGGGGCGGGAAGGGGGAGGTGGACGTGGTTCAGGCAGAGAGCGGCAGGATCTCTGGGCCGAGAGGAATTCCCAGGGGAAAACCTATACGAAGGGAGCGCAGAGGACAGGAGGGGAGGGGGCAGAGGGAGACGGGGTCCTCCAGCTCTGTGCGAAGCAGTTTTCAAGCGGTCCTGAGGCGTCAAGGGGCACCCTAGACAGTAGAACCTCCCGCGGATAGGGTGACACCTCCCCCGAGGCCCACCTGGGAAGGGGAGAATGTACCATTCCTGGACTGCGGAGAGAGACAATGAGGTCAAGTGCGCAGTGTGACGGGTAAGTAGCACGTGAGCAACAAATGAATTGTTCACTTCTACAGGATTATCTGCCGGTTTTACAGAAAAGGAAACAGAGCGAAGAGCCCAAAGCCACATACAACTAGTGAAGAGGCAGAGGCTGCACTTGAACTGTCCCAGAGTACACGGTCGAGGCGTCCCACGCGTAAAAGCCTTAGAAATCGTCCCTCCTGGGGTAAAAAGAGGTGACGCGGTACGGTGGCAGGGAAATCCTCCGGCTGACCGTCTTGTCGCGGGGAGAGGTTGGGCAGCAACCCACTCAGAAGGGGAAAAACCGAGTGTGAGCGGGCAGACGAGGTCGCTTGTACACCCCGCCCCGCCAGACCGCGCCCGGGTTGGTGCCTCCCCGCGCAGCTGCGAGACGCGGCGCCTTTAAAGCCCGGCTGGGGGCGTGCCCGGCGCGCTGAGGGCACGCCTCTGGGCGCGTCCGCCCGGCGCCCCGCCCCGAGGCTTGTAGCCGCGGCCCCGGGAGGCGGGGCACGCTTTGGATCGGCGGCCGTTCGAGTGGCGGAGGTTCGGCGGCTTGGCGCCTCCTTTCCCTCCGGCGGCTTCCCCGCGCGCTGCCCAGGGCGCCCGGCCGCGCCCTGACACACTCGGCCAGCTCGGCTATGGCCCGCGCCCCGCGACGTGGCGGGCGGGCACGGGGGCGCCGGACGGCGCGGCCAGAGTGAGGCGAGGCCGCCCTCCCGCCCTCGGCCGGGGCCGCCCGGGATGGCCGTGCCGCCGCTCCGCCGGGCGCTGCTGCTGTGGCAGCTGCTGGCGGCGGGCGGCGCGGCGCTGGAGATCGGCCGCTTCGACCCGGAGCGCGGGCGCGGGCCGGCGCCGTGCCAGGCGGTGGAGATCCCCATGTGCCGCGGCATCGGCTACAACCTGACCCGCATGCCCAACCTGCTGGGCCACACGTCGCAGGGCGAGGCGGCCGCCGAGCTGGCCGAGTTCGCGCCTCTCGTGCAGTACGGCTGCCACAGCCACCTGCGCTTCTTCCTGTGCTCGCTCTACGCGCCCATGTGCACCGACCAGGTCTCGACGCCCATCCCCGCTTGCCGGCCCATGTGCGAGCAGGCGCGCCTGCGCTGCGCGCCCATCATGGAGCAGTTCAACTTCGGCTGGCCGGACTCGCTGGACTGCGCCCGGCTGCCCACGCGCAACGACCCGCACGCGCTCTGCATGGAGGCGCCCGAGAACGCCACGGCCGGCCCCGCCGAGCCCCACAAGGGCCTAGGCATGCTGCCCGTGGCGCCGCGGCCCGCGCGGCCCCCAGGCGACGCCATCCTAGGCGCCGCCGGCGGCACCTGTGAGAACCCCGAGAAGTTCCAGTACGTGGAGAAGAGCCGCTCGTGCGCGCCGCGCTGCGGGCCGGGCGTCGAGGTGTTCTGGTCGCGGCGCGACAAGGACTTCGCGCTCGTCTGGATGGCCGTGTGGTCGGCGCTGTGCTTCTTCTCCACTGCCTTCACCGTGCTCACCTTCTTGCTGGAACCTCACCGCTTCCAGTACCCGGAGCGCCCCATCATTTTCCTTTCCATGTGCTACAACGTCTACTCGCTAGCCTTCCTCATCCGGGCTGTGGCTGGGGCCCAGAGCGTGGCTTGTGACCAGGAGGCGGGTGCGCTCTACGTGATCCAGGAGGGCCTGGAGAACACGGGCTGCACCCTCGTCTTCCTGCTGCTCTACTACTTCGGCATGGCCAGCTCGCTGTGGTGGGTGGTGCTGACCCTCACCTGGTTCCTGGCGGCCGGCAAGAAGTGGGGCCACGAGGCCATTGAGGCCCACGGCAGCTACTTCCACATGGCAGCCTGGGGGCTGCCGGCTCTCAAGACCATCGTTATCCTGACTCTGCGCAAGGTGGCAGGGGATGAGCTGACCGGGCTCTGTTACGTGGCCAGCATGGATGCGGGGGCACTCACGGGCTTCGTGCTGGTACCCCTCTCCTGCTACCTGGTGCTGGGCACGAGCTTCCTCCTGACCGGCTTTGTGGCCCTCTTCCACATCCGCAAGATCATGAAGACAGGGGGCACCAATACGGAGAAGCTGGAGAAGCTCATGGTCAAGATTGGGGTCTTCTCCATCCTCTACACTGTGCCCGCCACCTGCGTCATTGTGTGCTACGTCTATGAACGCCTCAACATGGACTTCTGGCGCTTGCGGGCCACAGAGCAGCCCTGCTCGGCAGCCACCACGCCCGGAGGCTGGAGGGACTGCTCGCTGCAAGGGGGCTCAGTGCCCACCGTGGCTGTCTTTATGCTCAAAATCTTCATGTCGCTGGTGGTGGGCATCACCAGCGGCGTCTGGGTATGGAGCTCCAAGACTTTCCAGACCTGGCAGAGCCTGTGCCACCGCAAGATGGCAGCTGGCCGGGCACGGGCAAAGACCTGCCGGGCCCCCGGGGGCTATGGCCGTGGCACCCACTGCCACTATAAGGCCCCCACCGTGGTCTTGCACATGACTAAGACGGATCCTTCTCTGGAGAACCCCACACACCTCTAGGGACACAGGCCTGCGTGGGGAGGCTGTTGCCCCCTCCTAGCCCCCCTCCGGAGGAGACAGCTGACTAGCAGCTGCCCAGCTGTCAAGGTCAGGCAAGTGAGTGCGAGGGGCCGAGGACCAGGGCGGGGAGACTCTCATTCAACCCTCACTTGTCAGGACCCAGTGAGGCTCACTCCCCTGTCGCCTAGTGCAAGGGGGTGGGCCTGGCTGAGTCCCCCGCAGGGCCCTGGGGGTGGGGGCATGTGGAGAGGAGGAGGGGTAGAAGGGGGTGTGGTCCAGCAGAGTTTATTTAATGATGTAATTTATTGTTGGAGTTTCTCTGGAAGCTGTGACTAGAATAAACCCCCGTGTGGCACCGCTGAGTCTTCTCTGGACTGGAAAGGGAGAAGGTAGGAGGGTGAGGGCCCTGCAGGAGTCTCCCATGTGAGCAGAGCTGGGGGTGGGTTCTGGGCTTATCCCCTGACCCCGTTTTCTGACTCTCCATCAATGGGGAGGACATCGTGCTGTGAAACAGCTGTGTTTTGCAGGAGTCCCAGATTCTTCTCCTCTTTGCTCCTTTTGGCAACCTGCTTGCCTCTCTGAGCCCTGGGTTCCTGTTTCCCAAAGTGAGACTGGGATGCCTGCTGGGATACTCAGGGAATCCCCTGGGATGACACTGTCCCCCTCTGGCCCGGGGGAGTCTAGCCTGTTTGGGTCCTGGGGGTAAGACTCTGCTTTCCTCATTTTGTATAAAAAATGAGGGCATCAGCCTACCTCAGAGTTTTCCTCAGAGGCTCAGGATCTGTTCCCACTGTCCTTATGGCCCATCCTGCTGTCCCCTCCCTGGGGCCTGAGGGCCAGGGCCCAGCTGACTGTCCTCGTTGCCTTTGAAGATTGCTGATGTGATGTGGCCACTTCACTCCTTGCGGCCCTAGTCAGGGCACCCCACCCTCTCGTCCCTCTGGGTGGAGATGGGGCTGGACTATTATATGGGCATCTTGGTGGCAGACACAGGCATAGAGACAGCCCTTGAAGATAGTGGGGATTGGGTCCCTAGCTCCTAAAGGGCTGCGGAAAGGTTTGAGTTGTGAGCACAGCAGTGAGAAACGGGGCAGGTGCTGTCCCTGAGGCAGCTCCCACATTCGTGTGCCGGGATAGGAAAAGGTACTTGCGCCTATCTGTGTGCCGGGGAGGCCCTGGAGCTGCCAGGACCTGCGCCACCTCCGTGTGTGGCCGTCCCGGAGACCCTGTCAGCGTGGAGGCAGACCTCAGCGTCCTATCTTAGCCTCTGCTTTGGCCACTGTGACTCCAGCCAGGGGAGGGTCTTGGTTCCTGTCTCTGGGTGCATGACACGTTCAGCGTCACTGTCAGGAGGCCCCAGGGTCCAGCCCCACTGCCAGCCAAGGGGAGGCCCAAGGTCAACTGCTTCATATCACAGTAGGGCTGAGCCCCCAAACCCAGCACCTCTCCAGCCAGAGCCCTTTACCCTGCACCAACCACCAATCTCACAGGAACAAGAAAGAAACCAAATGGAGATCAAACAGGTGGCATCAGCTCCCTCAGGAGGTGAGTGGGGAGAGGGCTGTCCCTCACAAGGAACAGTACTGACCCCTAAGGGAATTTCGCAGCCCTCACCCCTGCAGCTGGCAGGTGGAATGCCCCCCCATCCCCCCAATCTAAATCCTCCCCTTCTCATAGACACAGGATAAGTCCTCATGACTTCTCTGACCAGTGAAACCAAGTGACCCTAACATGTGGCAACTCACCCGGGGAGGGTCCCTGACTGAGAAACAGAATGAGCTTAATGAAGGTGACAGGGGCCCAAGTTGGGAGTGGGAGGGGGAGTGGCTGCACCGAGCTGAGCTTAACAGGCCGGGTTTGTGGGCAGCCGACCTGAAACTGCTGAGGGCCTGCACTAGGGCAGGGGCAGCCAGAGGCAAAGGAGAGGATTCTGGAAACAGGGGAGGAGAAAGGCAAGTGATGTGCAGGGGCCAAGGGTGGCGGGGAGGGTAAGCATCAGGGGCAGCACCAGTTCACCCAGGTCCTGCCAGTCATTGGGCACCTGGCTGTGTCCCTCAGCGGAAACAAGACTGGCTTCCAGGACAACTGGGATGGCGGGGGTGGTGGGGGGTGGGGGGCGTGCAATCAGGACAGGCCCCAAGGGGGCTCTGCTTTGAGGCTGAGATGGTTCACATAGGCCAGGACCTGGGAGGGAGGGAGGGCAGGCGGGCCTTGCCAGCTAAGGCTTCTCAGCGCTGGACAACATTATGGAAGAGTCCCAGACCCTAGAGGAAAAGGAAGAAGGAAACATGATTAAAGACCTTTTACAGAAGTCCTCCATCTGATCCTCCTCTCCCCGTTGTGCAGACAAGGGAAGTGCTTGAAGGGATCGATTGGCTCAAGTTCACACAACCAGGGAGACTGTGGCCTCCAGAGCTTGTGATTTCACACCATGGAGTCCATTGGGGCATGGGGTGAGATGGACAGGGTGGGTGTTATAAAACCTAGGGCAGGGCTTCCCTGGCAGCGCAGTGGTTGAGAGTCCACCTGCTGATGCAGGGGACACGGGTTTGTGCCCCAGTCTGGGAGGATCCCACATGCCGCGGAGCGGCTGGGCCTGTGAGCCATGGCCGCTGAGCCTGCACTCCGCCATCGGGAGAGGCCACAACAGTGAGAGGCCCACGTACTGCAGAAAAAAAAAAAACAAAAAAAAAACCTAGGGCGGTTTTGTCCAGAGAAACCGGTCCCACAGTGGGACCTCCCCCCACCCCCAAAAAGGAGATTCCAGAACCCAATGGAAACACCTCAGAAGCCAACACCTGCTGGCCTGTGCGCCCCCGGCCCCCTTCCCTTCCCTCAGGGGCCTAGTAGCCCAGCACAGGGCCCCTTAGAGCAGCACGTCTGTGCATGTGTCCACGCCAGCTGAGCCTGTCTGAGGGCCGAGCCTGTGCTTGTTCTTAAAGGAACTTCTGAGCCCTGACCTCAGTCACTATCAGTTCCAGGGAAACAATTCAAAGTTCATTGGAGTCAGCAGGGGTGATCTTGACTGAGGTCAGATTGAGGAGAGGCTGCCCCCCCTCCGGGGGTGGGGGTCAGTAGCTGCCCTCACTCTCTGCTCAGTCCCACCCTGGAGGAGGAAGCTCCAGGACAGCCCGTGTGAAAAGGCCTGGGGGTCCTGGGCGGGGGGTAACAGAACAGCAGCCTTCTCCCCTTACCTGGTCTAAGTGTCTCGCTCAGTACCCTGCGGAGGGGACCCTGGCTCTCGGGCAAGTGGGAGACCTGGTTCCCTAGTGGAAGCGGCACCGCCCCTGAGTAGCTGCTTTGGAATCAGTCACCAGCTGACTGCCACCCTTGACTGTGCTCCCTCCCCAGAGACAGGGTTTGAGGAGAAACAAGAGTAGGCAGGAAGAGGAGTTGGTCTCTGTTGATTGCCAGCATTAGTATTCCAGACCCCTCCTCAGGAAAAAAGTTTTCTCGTCTCCATTTGCAGTAGTCAGCCCAAGTTAGGTTTCTCGTGATAGGGAGGAATGGGCTGGGATGGCTGAATAGGACCAGGATACAGAGCCTAGATGAGGTGACAAGGCCCCACAGGCGCTGGCCTGGTGTAGCCTAAGAAACCCACCCCAGGAATAGGACTTCACAGGTGTGGGTGGGCTGGGAGTCCCAAGTCCAACCGTGCCTGTGTGGAAAATGTCTGGAGGTTACACAGCTCCCTCCTCCAGAGCTTGAGGGCTGGTCAAATTCAATCCGACCTTGGGGCAAACCACTTCCTCCCCTGCGGGACTGAAAATCCCCGAGTGCTTGCGGGCCTGGCTCAAAGCCCACACTCACCAAGGCCACAAAGGGAGTCAATGGCAGAACCCGCACCCAGGACTTAGGTTTCTCCTCAGATTTCTTCCTATTTTACCTTATGCCATCCCTGGCGCAGCTGGTCAGGAACTGGCAGTTTCGCTTCTCAGTGAATGGGATCATGCAGTGGCCCTATAAAATCCTGGAACTCCACAGGCAGGTTGCCAGCCAGCAGTGATCTACTCAAATTAGCCGCTCTGACTTTATAAAAACTCCCAGCATAAAATATAAATGAAGGCACGAATAAAACAAGATTGGCTATGTAGTAGAACTGTTGAAGCTGAGTAGGTGGGAGTTTGTTCTATTTCCACACTTTTTGTGTATGTTTTATATTTTCCTTGAAAAGTGTTTTAAAATGTCGAGTTTCCCCCAAAATTAAGTCCTGAAGGACTACACAAGTTCCCATAGCGAAGCCTTAAAAAATACTTTCTCCTAGTTCTTAGAAGTTTCAAATGGAATGGGGGGGAGGGGGGTGGGTGTTGAGACAAAGACAAGGCCAGGAGAGGCTTGAAGGTCACAGCTTCGATTACCCAGGGCACCAGAACTCTCTCCTGGAAGCAAAGAAATGCAGTAGATGGATCTGACCTGTGGTTAAAAAGACTAAGTCAGAGGAGGTCCTCTCCAGAAGAACAGGCTCCAAGAGTCCATGGGAAGACAGCGCTCGCTCGAGACTGCACCACCCTCCAAGAGCACAAAGAAAAATTCACCAGAATTGTTTCTTCTTTATAAACACAAGTACATAATGTTTATTTGAAATTCCAATTTATTACAAGTTTACCCTTTAATGGGGCCCTTCCTCCTTAAGGACAACTTGAAAAACAACAAAACTCAGGTGTCACTGAAGTGGGAACACGGAATTCTCACTGTTAACAATAACAGACTGGCTCTAGGGTAAGAGGCAGGGCAGGTGTCCACGGCTGGGATTGTGAAATTGTAACGTCAGTGCTAACTCCAAGCCTGGGGGAGCCAGGATGGTAAACCTATCCAGCAGCCCCTGGAGCAAACCCCAAGGAGGCAAGGAGGCCAGGGGACAAGATCACACCTTGAAGTTTCACTTTAAGAGGTTTTAATTCTCAGGTTCTGTGAGCTTCAATCCCCTTGGTGGACTTCTTTTCCCTTACTTTAAATAGGTACAGAAGAGCTTAGGTGCTCCCATTTTTCCAAATTCAAAGCTGACAGAAAAGGAAATTAAACCCTGTTTTGTGTTTTTATCAAAATCTGCCATAAAAGGGAAAGAAGACTACAAAGTTCTGCCTAAACATAACTACTAGTGCTAGACTCACTGTGGGAAAGGGCCGTGGAGCCCCTCCTCCTGCCCTCCGCCCCCCACCCCGGCACTGAGCACTGAGAGATTCAGGTTCCCGGGGAGCCTGAGTCTGAGGCCAGAACAGCACAGCAGGGGCACTGCACACAGAGGCGGCGGAAACAGCCACCAGGGCAGGCAGAGGGATCGTCCATGACCAGGTCCCCACTGCTGGCCCTGATGAACCCCAACCCAACTTCTCTAAAGGAGAGACGATGGGCCAAGGGAGGAGACTGGGCAAAGTAAAGCAAACACGTTATCATATAAACTGTACTGTACATGTGCCAAAGCAAGATGACAGAAATATTTTTACAAGATGTTCTTTATACAATATCACTGCTGAAACAAGCAACTTTTAATAACTAGAAAAGTCAATTTAAAAAAAATTAAACATTTAAATTCTTCCTGCTTTTCTTCTGCTCCCCTAAGAGCTTGTCTGGTATGTGGGTGGGCTGGGCTCCAACACCCCTCTGGCCAGACCCATCAAAGTAAAGGTTATATGCATGGTTACAAGCAGGGCTCCAGTCTCTGAGTGAAGTGCCTTAGGGTTTTTTTTCCAGGGGGCAAGGTGGGGCGGGAGTGGGGAGAGAGCTGTCACAAGGAAGGGGAGGGGTACTCAGGAATGGCTACAGGACATATCCCTTTACTCTGCCAAGATCAACTCAACAGACCACAACTGTTTCATGATGCTGGTGAACACAGAATTCTGTATGGCACTCACTGATACCATCACCTGAGAGGGAGGGAGGGAGAGACAGAGCACAGGCTTAAAGAAACAAGACTGTGTATAAATATAGATTAAAAAACCCAGTTGGCCTGATTACCCTTCATCCTTCTACGTAATACAGTAATCCCTCCCCTGGAGACCAGAGGGCTTGGCACTGTTGTGGTGGCCAAAGTGGGAGGGACCTTAGGAAAGAAGAAAGAAAAGGAATTGGGTTCACAAGAAAAGCCATACCCTGGGACTCTTCCTGGAAACTCTCGGAAAGGGGGGTTAAGGCCATCTATCCCCCACAGTATTTCTGGGCAAAGACCACCAACCCAGTATTAGGCTCTCCAAAGTGCTCTGCTTGATTAAGGCCCATGGAGAGTTTTGGAGACACGGCACAAGCTCGGATGACAGGCATTCCTGGGCTCCCCGTGACCTCCTCCCTTCCACGTTCTTCTCCAGCGTCCTCTTTCGCCTCCCTCCCCCCTCCCTCGCTCTCTCCCTCGATTCCCCCAACCTCAGCTCCCTTACCAGGGCCCCTGCCTCTCTACTTCTTCTGTCTTCGTCCCCTGGACTGTCCAACGGGCTCTGGCTCACTGTCCCCTTCATCTTCAGCAAGCCGGTCGGGAAACTTCTTACGTTTCCTACGGACATATGGGTGGCCAGGAAGATGTTTATGCAACAGAGCCATCAGACACTGTTCTGTCTTCACCATGCAGTTTAGGACATGGCTGCCTCGGCAGTTGTAAAGCTCAGCGTTGGTAAACACTTGCTTCATGTCAGTAAGAAACTCCTGCACAGAGCGGTAGCTCCCACAGGAACATTTGTTCTGCATTGTCTGGAAGTCCATAGGGTGGGTGATCACGTCATAGTAGTCCTCAGCCTCATCTCTGGTCACGGGCTCTCTGTGGAGAAGAACCAAATGGTGAGATAAGCGCAGCCCTGAATCCAATGGACAGAAACCTTGTTATCAAATCACCAGACCCAGAACGCCCACCCTGCTGAGACCAGCCCACTGGCAGACAGAGCAACTGTGTTCGCTTGCACTCAGAGCGGGCTCTGCTAGTCTGGAAGCTCATTTCCCTGCCACTGAGATGTGTCCTCGGGGTTCAGCTGCAAGGTTGGCCCTACTCCCCTGCGCCTGAGGCCACGGAGCTCACCTGAAGGGCCAACTGAAGCGGTACTTCACGATCTTGTGGAGGATCTCTTCACACTTCTGCAATTCCAGGCTTTGCCTCCGGGAGCTCCGCTTGGTCTGAAGTACCTGGCGCCAAAGAAAGACGACATGTTATTACAGGTCTGAGAAAAGAAGAGTGGACAGGGCAGGAAACGCATATATCTGCTTAACACAGAAAAGAAAAAGGTCAATCATCTTCTCGGAGCAGAGACGGCCAAAATCATCTGAATTGGGCTTCCCTGGTGGCACAGTGGTTGAGAGTCCACCTGCCGATGCAGGGGACGCGGGTCCGTGCCCTGGTCTGGGAAGATCCCACATTCCGCGGAGCGGCTAGGCCCGTGAGCCATGGCCGCTGAGCCTGCGCGTCCAGAGCCTGTGCTCTGCAACGGGAGAGGCCACAACAGTGAGACGCCCGCGTACCGCAAAGAAGGAAAAAAAAAAAAATCATCTGACTTGCACGCAGGGAGCGCTCTCAGCAGGGGGCACTAGCCCACCTGCCTCCTCCCTGGTGGACGGTGAGCAAAGCAGTGGAGGACATGCAGCAGTTGCTGTATTACAGCAGTCCTGCCAGGGGCCAGCTAGAGAGGGCCACTGTCACCAGGACGCTAGCCCTCTGAGAGCAGATGGACCTGGGATTACGGTCACACTGCGGATGAGTTTAAACAAGCAACTGCAGAAAGCCAGGTGGGTTATGGGGACCACCCGCAGCCAATTTTGTGGGGGTGGGGTGTCAGAGGGAGGAAAAGCAAAAGGTACAATTCCTTTCCTGGGCTCTCCCCTGCAGGCCTGCAGCAGCTAAGTGGCTAAAGAGAAAGGGGCGTGCCTCCCTTCCAGGTGGCAGGAACAGGCCGTGACTCACAGAAGTAGAGGCACAGAGTTGAAGGGGTTAGGGCCAGGCACACAGGAGGTGCCTGAAATGCCCTTTGAGCACCCTAACGGCTTGCTTTATGCCTCCAGCCCACCTCCAACTCCCAATTTAATCTGTCAAAAGAAGCAAATTTTCAAGAGCCTCTTTCTGTCCTTTAAACTTCAAGTGAAACCTAAAGTAAAACCACTAAAATTACATTGGTTGAGGAGCAGAGGGGAGGGTAATGTCCCTCCCATGACAATTGTCGGCAAAAGACCCAAGAGTAAGTGAGGCTCCAACATTGCTGACATTCCCACAACGGAGACCCAGCCCCTCTGAGCCATGGGAGACACATGGATACTATTTTAAAATCCTTAACAAGTCGCAGGCTGCCTGTTAACTAGAGGAGATGTTTGCAGGCTGCAGCAGGGGAATGCCGGACATAGCTGTTCCCGGAGGGCCTGCTGCCTCGTTTGCCTACAGGCCCATCCATCTGCCTCATCAGTCTCCAAAGTTAGGGAGGAGGGAGCAGAGGGGAGGCTCCCACCTGTTGCCTGCTGAATTCCTAATGCTGGAGTGGGGGATACGAAACAGAAATGCTGGAGGGCAGATGATAAATAATTCTTACCAGCTCATCAACCTCAGCCTCGTCTACAGGTGGCGCCTTCGGCCGAGACCTCCTGGTAGGATGCGGCTTCTTACCTGGTCGTCGGCCTGGCCTTGCTGCAGGGGCGATGACACCCTGCTTGCCCCGGACAGTCTTTCGAGGTCTCACTGAAATAAAAAATACGCATTCAGAGCAGACCTGAGGATGAAGGGAGCATGCCCATGGAAGGGGTGATACTCTGGACAAGCAAAGCAATGGCTTCCTTTGGTTAGGAGGTGCTCTTGCTATCCGTCTCCTGCCGACCTCACAGGACACTTTAAGGGCAGCAGTAGCAGATGGAAGAATGGGTACTTTTCAGCAACTGCCAAAGACCTTTTAAGAGTCTCTTCAGAAGGCCAGTTCCTTTAGTACGTCCACTCTCTGTCCCCACCCTGTTCAGTTACTCTCAGGAATGAGGGCCTGGAAGGAATCAATTGTAAACTGACTCACTTAGGAGAAAAAGCCACTTGCTGATGGGTCTGCCTGGGAATTCCTTCAGCCCAAGCTCAGCCTGAGAACGCATGTATTTACATGTAAGATGGAATCTGAGTGTGGAACAGATCCTGTTTCATAATTCCCAGAGTTATCCTATACTCACCACCACAATCTTTTCAGAGAAAAGCTGATACTTATGTGAAGTACTTATGTGAAGTCTGCCTCATTGAATCCAGTTTAAGCCTAGCCCAGTCCTGCTTTCTGCGATTTCTAAAAACCATAGACAGTAGGCCCGGCCACTTCCACAAGAGCCCTGCTCGGGATCCCACAAGAGAGAATAAAAACTACAAACGCACCCGAGGCTGCCTGTTTCTCAGGTTTACAACAGGCGCTCAATGTCAGACAAACCAACATTTCTCAATACATCTTCAGGAAACAACGCTCCATCAGGATTAGCTCAAGGCTGCTCCACTAAGCAAATTTTCCCCTGGAAAATGGGGAGGGGCAATTTGGAGAGAGATAGGGGTATACGGAGGCAATGATATAGAGAATCAATAGACAATGTTTTATATTCTACTTCCAGACCATGATGACCCCTCACTGACTATTTTAGGTTCTCTAAGTTGTAAGACTAGGCGAGGAAGAGAGGGTAAGGAGCTGATGCCAAGGATGAAATGATGGATGCAGGGAACAGCCACCGGCCCAGGGCCTCGAGTTGCACTAGGGAACCACATCGTTGGTGGCCTACAAGGCAGAGTAGACAAGAAGCTCTGAAGTTCCAAACACTTCCTGGATCCTTTTGGTAGACAAGGCCCTAGAAACCTGCAGAGGGAACAATTCCCTGGAAAGACGAATAACTTGAAAGTGGAAAGCAACCATTACTTGGAAAATAAACAAAATCAGTCCATTGCTATATTTAGAATCTGTTCCCAGACAACCATGCATCCAAATCACGACTCTGGCAGTACTCCGTGGTCTCTCTGTAATGCAGGGTTAATGAACTACTTGTCTCCTTACTCAGATACCTGAAAAATCATGCCTTGGGAACAAACAAAAGGAGCCCTAGAGGAATGAGAGAAGTGTAGGTGTCCCAAATGAAAACGCTGCAGGATCGGGGAAGATGGTAGCAGGGGTGCAAGCCCAAAGTCCTCAGGTTTTGACAGCACCAGTACAGTAAGGACCAGGAGTGCCAAACGTCCTCTCTCTCCTTTTACAGCAAGTACGACTGTCCAGGGAGTTATGATCTTGGGAACTGTACCTCTCTTGAAAAGCTCATCAAAATCTTCTGTCTGTATTAACCTACAAAGAAGGGTATATTTTGCAAAAAGGGAGGCTGTTAAAAGGCTCAACTACAGGACTTAAGGTTTAACAAAAATGACACGACTCTCAAAGCCTCAAAAAAAACGAACATGAGAGACTGAGTCAACAAGGTGAGTTTATGTGATGAGGCCTTTTCCCCCTACTGACATCTAGAGAGAAACAGATCTGAACCTTCCTAACAACTACGCCTAAACCATGGAAAAAAGTCTTCCCTTTCCAACTAGCAAATCGACAGCCCTGCACACTACAGGGAAGAGAAGAACCACTGCAACCACAGAAAAACAACTTCTTTAAAAGCAACACTGCACCAGAGGCCAAAAGAACTGCAAGAGACAGCAATGGGTCTAGACCCTTGTTACCCCATCCTCACACTGAGGGACTCAGAACCAGCAGACCTGTCATAAACAAGACCTGGGGCCTTGAATTCCATGAAATCTTGGACCAAGTGGATCTGCCAGTTTGATGTTCTGAGACCAAGCCACCCAACCTCCTTATAGGAAGGTAGTTAATTGGCATCTTGAAAACCCATTTAAAACGTGGCAGCAGTCGCCCCTCCACCACAACTTGTGAAAAAAAGAAGACGGCACGATGGCCTTGTTGGGTTATCTACCGCCAACCCAGTCTTTCCAAGTCAGCTTAGAAGACTGTGAGGTTAACTATGAAAGAAACTGAATACTTACGTCGCAAACCAGCCACCTCATAATCTTCCTCCCCCTCCTCCTCCTCCTCTTCTTCCTCTTCGTTGCTCTCATCATCTTCGCTGTCCTCAGAGGCAGACTCTTCCGTATAATTCCTGTGGGGGGAAAGACACTTGTAGAGAACACGGATCTAGGCCGAAGGGGTCCTAAGAAAGGTAAAGTCCCACATAAATTGTGGCAACTTTTCCCTCTTCACAGACTAGACAGATTTCATGCTAAGGGGAGGGAACCTGAATCTAGGCCAGGACACAGGAAGCAGAATGAAAACCTAAGCTTTAACAGAGTGTCTCCTCTATCAGGCCCCAAACCCTTTGGCTACGATATTAATGGCAGCAAAAACCAAGACCAAAATGCAACCCCCACCCCTCAACATACAAAACAAAACTCTGTTCCTTCTGTCTCACAAAAACAGCCAGATAATGTAACATTTCAGGTATTAAAAGTTGTCCCCAGTGCTGGGGTGGACTGAAAGGATAAACAGCCCAGACAGGTGTTACTCCACCTTGATGGCCCCCTTCCAGGAGCTGAAACAGCTTGCAGATGACCATAACATCAAAGCACTGGTAATCCCAGCTCAGAACAGCTGGTCCAAAGCCTCACCATTTCAGAGCGGCAGCCTCATCTCTCTAAGTGTAGCTGGAATGGAGTGAGAAATAACCGAGTAATGCTGTTAGGCAGGGTCAGGATCAAACAGCTCTGACCTTTCAAAGAGACACCAAGCCAGACTGCTACAAGCTGCTCTTCTACAACCTCAAATTTCAACGTGGAAAACAACGTTATTAACTTTAGCAAACATTAGGCGTCTCCTCTTTACAAGGCCCTATGTTTGGCCTTACTGGGATGAGGATGAAGAACAAAGCACCACCTCTACTCTCAGGGCAGAAACAATCTCATAGGAAGACAGCCGTGGATAAAACTGACCAAAAAGGCAAGATGCATCGAAAAACAACTTTGGACATGGAAAGCTGAACTGGAACACAGAGGAGGAACAAGTAATCCTAAGGATGTAAGGATGTTTCCAAAAAGCAGTGAAATTTTAGGTAGGCCATGGTCAGTTTAGCCAGGTGGGAGTTCTGGGGACAGGGAATATTCCCAGCTGGGAGGAAAGCACAAGAGGCAAGGATGCACAATGAACAGCCTGTAACAAGCACACAAACATGGGAACAAGGGCTTAGAAAAACATCAGCTAGTATTACATAATGAGAGTCTCAAAAGCTAGGCTAGGGAGTTTGGACTTTACTCTAGAGGCAGGGGGAAGATCGAAGTTTTTGAACACGACAGTGACATAAGCAAATCTTTGTCTTATGTAAACCATTCTGGTATCACCATAAGAGCTGGATGGATAAGAGGGAGGAAGATATGAGGTAGAGTTGAGAAGCCACTGAAGGAGCCCAGATGAGAGGTGGAGAGGGCCAAATGACAGCAGGGACCATGGGGAATGGACATCAGGATTCTGACTCATTAAGACATCTAGACACTGAATTGATAACATCTGGCAAGTTGAATGAATATGGAGACGGGGGAGAGGAAGACACCAAGTTGACACCAAAATTCTAATCATGCTAAGGAAGGAAGAGTAGGTACAGGTAAGGAAGGTAGTGAGTTTCAGGATTTTTAGCAGTGACTGGCTGCAGAAGTCATCACAAATTAAGAAGTGGGCGAAGTGGAAGCAAACAAAGGATATGTTATTTGAGAAGAATGTATGACCAAGAAGACATAAAACACAGCTGGTAATGAAAACAAGAAATGTCGACAATTAAGCTAAAATTAAATCAGAGCCCTTTGAGCCCCCACTGTAATACCTTAAATGATGGGGCTCTGCACACAAAAGATGAACTTAAAGCTCCTCAGCATCATTCAGTTTGAATAACCCAAGCTCAAGTGTAACAGCTATTTATTAATTTATTTGTTTTTAAAAGAAGAAATTCTCACCTGCCACGGGAGTTGCGCCTGGCAGTGGCAGGCTGGCAGGCTGGGCACTGCCATTCACCATCTGGTACTTCATAGAGGGCCGGCCTCAGACAAAACAGGTGGAAGGCTTTATTACACTCGTCACACAAGATCAGCTTGTCATCCTCACCTGCAAGGAGATAAACTTGTACAGCACTGTAGGGAGTGGGGCAGTAGTCAGTGAGCTGTAAGGAAGAGCTGCTCAGCCTCAATTAACCCAATGGAAGAACAAACATTCTAGTACACTGCTACCCCATTTTAAAAAAACGCAGTCATCTTCTGAAAAAAAATGTAGCATTAACTAGACTATAGGTAATTTAGGGTTCAGGTCTTCTAACTTATATCCCCAAATACTCCGGGCTGGAAGACGACAGTTAACATTTACTAGGAGATAGCAAAAAATCAAGCAGTAGCAGGAGATTTTTGCTGCCCCTGTCCCACTAAGAAACGAATCTCCCATGAAGTATTACATTTTTTGCCCTTCCTCCTCCTCCCCGACGACACAAATGCTTCCCAACTCATATCTGATATGGTTCTCCTAAATCATTCGGTTTCCCTACATTTGAAAATACACCAAACCAATTTAAATGATAACTTCTCCTCTCCAACCTTCATTCTGCATCAGTTTTTAGAGCAACTGAATGATTTTACATAGGTCTTTTCATCCTTGTAAAGTAAATCACAAAACAGCTTTAGCCACTGAGAAGTCAACCACTGGGGGGCTTTTAGCCATCTAGTTCCTTTTACACATAATGGGGCTCTAAAAGTTCTCAGCATTAAACAGTCCAAATGCTTCGCTCTGTAGGATTCCATGCCAGAAGGTCCAAACCCAACTATTCTTCACAACGTTCAAATACTGCCCTCTACTGGTAGCACCCACCTTACTTCATGGATGACTAAAATTAAGAGATAATGAGAGATTTAAAATTTTAGTTAAAACTAATTTGTTCCCTATAGAAAATCTAAGAATTGGCGAGATCAACTGCTCTTATTTTATACTCAAAACTGAGGCACAAAGGGCCTGCTGTGATTTGCGAGCGTGTGACTTTAACGACTAGCATTTTATGGACTTTCAGGAGAAGGTAAAATCTGGCCCACCACCACCACATTTAAAAGTTGTGTACACAGAACTCTTGAGGGATAAAAGATCTTGCAAATGGAAGTCCTAGTGCCTAATACACTCAGATAAGCAACTCTGATTTAAATATACCTTTCTTTCGACAAACTTTGCATCTAGCATTTTCTGCTGACATATCCCATTTGATACAGGCATCAAGCATCCCAAGTAGAACATGCATTCTGGAAAAAGTCTGAGCTTCACGGATTGCTGTCTTCCATTTTTCCAGAGCAGATGCGACCTAAACAGAGACCAAACCAGGCCAGCATTACTACAATGACTTCAAAGACATGAAATGTGGATTTTTCACATAATACTGACAGTATACACAGAGAGAGGACTACAACTAGGTAAAGATACGAGAGCATCCTGATACATTCACCTCCTAGAGCTCCTCTGGTCTAACCCATTTATCTTACAGAACAAACCAAGGCTCGGAAGGGTGGAAAAAAGTTGCCAGAGGTCACACAAAGAATTCAAGGAGGGGGAAATGACTAGAAACATGTCACTTCTAGTGAAATCAACTTAAAGATTCAGTATCATTTAAAAGCAGGAACATTTGTACTGTGTAAATAATGCTAGTATGCAACAATGTCATGTAGCTTGGTCAGTAAGATTATCAGTTTCTGCACTAATATGTACCATAATCCCAGATTATAGGGCCAAGAAATAGTAAATAGTATCTATAAAGCATTCTATAATTCTTAAAAGTATTAAGTACTGATATGAAATATTCTCTTGACTTTATCACCAACTTCTAACTTAAGTGAAATCTGTAAAGTCCCAGGGGTTGGCCTGATTTCATTCTGGGCAGTTACTCTCAGCATAATCCACACTGTCTCCACTCATCATCAGAAAATGCAAATTAATTTAGAATTAGCAAAGTAAAAGAGGATGGAGAAAAAAGTAATTAGGAATTTTCAACCCTCCCTCTATAAAATATACATTCTGAGGAGGAACAAAAATGCCATTTTAGGATAATTCATTTATTTGTATTGCTGTTTTATTAATTAAAAGGTGACTTTTGGGGATGTTTTCAAAGCACTAAAAAAGCCTAAACAATTAGGGTGAGCATCCATGTAAACAAATGCCATTATAGGGGACATCATTCTCAGACAGTCAGAAAATACAACAGAGCTGGACAAGGTAAAGCTTCGGCAGTATACCAGAAGCTGAGAGACTAGGTTATCTCACTCTCATCTACCTTGTGGAGGTCATACTGCTTAACTCAGTCATGACTGAACTAAAGTTAGCCATGCTGGCTACTTTTATTATACAACCTGGCTAGCTCTAGCTAACTGACAACAGCACTGCTTGGTTTCACTGCCCTGTCCTAGGCAAAAAGCCTATTTTAAGTAATAGTCTTCCTCCTTTAAGAAAGGCCTGTTATCCCTGAAAGGCCACAGCTCAATTTGAAATAGAGCTGCCAAGGGACAAAGACAGTTGAGCTACTTCTGAACCTGTAGTGTGAGAGTTCAGGGAGGGGACCAAAGGCTGTCTATTCTCTTTCCTATAGAAACAGAGAACCACTGAGAGCCTTGTGTGTATAAATTTATGAATAATGAGGATAAGTAACAAACACATCGAAAAAATCTATTTAAGAGGCTGCTAAAGTTCTAATGGAAACTGACTCATTCCTTACTCCAACCTGCAGTGAAGATATTTCAACATCTGCCTTTGAAATACAATTTCCTTCCTTCCCTTTTCAGAGCTCCTCAGTAGGATGTAAGATCTACAATCACAGGTGCCTTGCAGGTCTTCTCCCCTAATGTAATGGAGAGCTGACATACGGTACCACAGATTCTCTTACTGTAATAATTAATGCAAATCTCTTCATTCAGTGGAACATATATTTAAGAATTTCAGGTTTGGTTCCTAAAAGAGTGTTATTGAGAACACTCAATTAGCCAAGGAATGGTTAAAATGGGCTTTGCTGTCCTCTAGTGGACAGTCAGATGCACAAAAGCATTAAAAAAATCATCAGTTGGGCTTCCCTGGTGGTGCAGTGGTTGAGAGTCCGCCTGCCGATGCAGAGGACACGGGTTCGTGCCCCGGTCCGGGAAGATCCCACATGCCGCGGAGCAGCTAGGCCCGTGAGCCATGGCCGCTGAGCCTGCATGTCCGGAGCCTGTGCTCCACAACGGGAGAGGCCACAACAGTGAGAGGCCCGCGTACCGCAAAAAGAAAACAAAAAAACAAAACATCAGTATACAGTACTGCTTTTTACTTATTTCCTATAAATTATAAAATCTGAACACCCAGCACATGTGCCCTCATTAAAAGAAACAAACAAAAATCTGAAAGAGGGGCTTCCCTGGTGACGTAGGGGTTAAGAATCCGCCTGCCAATGCAGGGGACATGGGTTCAAGCCCTGGTCCGGAAAGATCCCACACGCCTCAGAGCAACTAAGCCCGTGTGCCACAACTACTAAGCCTGCGCTCTAGAGCCCATGAGCCACAACTACTGAAGCCCATGCGCCCAGAGCCCGTGCTCCGCAACAAGAGAAGCCACTGCAGTGAGAAGCCCGCGCACCACAATGAAGAGTAGGTCCTGCTCGCCGCAACTAGAGAAAGTCCGCGCTCAGCAACAAAGACCCAACACAGACAAAAATAAATTTTTATATATATATATATATATATATATATAAGAAAACTGGAAGAGATCTTGAGAATAAGCTTATTTAGCTTCATTTTAAAAACAGATTTACTGAGATATAATTTATATACTATCGATAACAAGTTCCCCCTGTAAAGTGTACAGTCAATGCCTTTTCATATATTTGCAGAGTTGTACAACTATCAACATAATCTTAATTTTAGAACACTCTCATCACCCAAAAAAGAAACCTTGTCATTCCCCATTCCCTACCCTAACCCACCACTTCCCCGGCCCTAGGCAACCACAATCTTCTTTTGCTTTATAGATTTACCTATTCTGACATTTCATATAACATGTGGCCTTTTGTGACTGGCTTCTTTTACTGAGCATAATGTTTTCTAGCTTCATCCACATCCCAGCATGTAACAGCACTTCACTCCATTTTAACTGCTGAGTAATACATCCATTTTGTTTATCCATTCATTAGTTGGCAGACATTTGGATTGTTTCTGCTTTTTGACTATGCTGAATAACAAACACTGCTATGAATGTCTGTGCACATGTGTGTAATGTTCATTTATTATTTTTCGTGAAAAGAAAGTTTGCCCAAGGTCTCACAGCAATTTAGGGCCAGGTCTCCCAATCCCCAATCCAACGCTCTGGCATTATACATTAGATCCTGTTTCATCCACTGAGTTATCCATCTAGACCAGCCTCGTCTCCAGCTAGCCTCTAATTTCGAGGGCGAAAACAATAGGCACTCAGATTTTAAAGAACATCTTAAGTATCCTCCCACTGCACAAAATTCCAGTCCAGAACATTAAAAACAAAACAAAAAAACCCCACCATATCGAAGACTTTTTAAAAACACAGGAACAGCAGCAAGATAAAGTTTTGACATACAACACGGTAGCATCAAGTAAATATTCTGTTTTGCAGTACTGCTGGGAAGCTGGACATACAACGCTGATGAAAAAGTCAAATTCTTTAGCATATTTAAATGAAGTTGGGACCTAGTTAGAAGTGGTAGAAGTGCGTATAACAAAATCAAGGGGAAGCCACCTTATGTGCAAGTCACCATTAATCCCTTTACCTAACAGTAAAAAGGCAATATATCTTGGCAAGAATATAATGAGGCTTCAGACCATATTCTTCCATAAAAGAACATTTAAAATGGAAAAACAGATAATCAGGGACAAATGCATCCAAAGCAAAAAGAGTCTAACAGAACCCGGGATTTGGCCAAATTATACGTCTTTCCCATTTAATGCAAGAAAATGAAATAAACATTAAATATTTGAAATAATTGACTATTACAAAAAGGGATTTGAGAGATAATCTACTTTTTCAAATAAGGAAACTGAAGCACAGATTAGGGACTGATATTAGCTCATGCAACAACCTAGTGCCAATTGAAAAAACCCTGGCCCATGCTAAGTGGAAACCTTCAAAGCAAAGGACAGTGGAAAATTTCAGAGCTGTGGCAAGGCTGACCTTCGGTGGGGAACTGCAGGGCATAATGCCATTTTAATGGAGAACATTGCTGAACTACTTAGTAGGCAGCCTAATTGATTTTCCAAGAAACTCTTCCATGTTTTCCATTTGTGTACTATGTGTCTGGGCCTCAAGGTTAAATCTGCAAAGTGCTCATATTTTCCTCCCCAATCAATCTAAGAATCGTCTCATATGACAAGCTAAAAAGAGGTTACTTCGCTATGGGGTTAAATACTAAAAAAGAACTTAAATGAGAACTCTACAGCTACTAGTTCCCAATGAGAAGAAAAATTTTATTGAGTCAAGAAATGGCAAGGAAAGATCACATCAAGAAAAATACTAGGACTTCCCTCGCGATTCAGTGGTTAAGACTTCGCCTTCCAATGCAGGGGGCCTGGGTTCCATCCCTGGTTGGGGAGCTAAGATCCCACATATCTCCCTGGCCAAAAATCCAAATCATAAAACAGTAGCAATATTGTAACAAATTCAATAAAGACTTTACCTGTATGAAATCTCTGAGTCTATGCCATGAATTAATAGTTAAATGTTTATCTAACTGAATCTTAGTTCTCTACTCACCTCTGACCCAACATGTTCTTTCCTGTATCACATATCACTCTTGGCCTCAGGAAGAAACCCAGGGGGAACATGACAACTGTGTACAGCTACCAGAGGAGCTTTAGAGAGTAAACTCATTCTGTGTAAACTCAGGGCAAAACAAGGACCAGCTGTCAATGATGAGAAGGCAATTTCAGCTCAACCTAACATTATGTCCACCCCGCTTCCACAACCTAATTAATTTCTACCTGTTCTTCAAAAATCCAGCTGATAGATTCTCTTCTCTGGGAAGTTCTAAGCTGCCCTGGTATCCCTCACAGGAGAGCCAAGCACTGCTCTTTCTCAACATACTTGTCACTCTACTCCAACCATCTCTCACATTCAGAGTTCCTTGAGAGCAAGGACTTCCAGCTTCTACTTATGACCAAAACCCCCAGACTTTTGCACAATGACTGGCACAGGCAAGCCTTTACCAGATGTTTGTGAAAGAAAGGAAAGGAGGGAGGGAGGGAGGGAAGTCAAAAACAAGGGAAAGTATTCCACTGGATAATGGCTGGGACAGCTCCCTTAATGTAGTATTTTCAAATTCTTTTCTTCACAAGTAATCTTAAGCAGAAATCTAGTACACAAAACAGAAAAAAATGGAGCTGCTAATTATCCTAAAAAAGAAAAACCAGAGACAGCATAATGTTCATCAATAAGGAATTAGGATGTTAAAAAAACAAAACAAAACAACAACAACCAAAAAAACCCAAATACCAGGATGATCTATACGGACTGACAGAGCGAGAGGACAGATGCCTAAGATATGTCGATGAGTGAAAAACTGCAGAATATTATGCAGAGGGTTCCATTCTGTAAAAATCCAACAAAACTATCTTTGTATGTACACAGAAACACGTCAAACTATTAAAGAGTGATGTCCTTGGGTGGTGTGTGTGTGTGGCAAAACTAAAATGGGAATTGTCTCATATCGTATCTACCTCTCACATTTGATTTACTTACAATGAGCTACTTCTAAAACTAAAAAACCCAGAAAACTGGATTATACACATACAAAAAAATGAAGTTGGACCCTTATACTATATACAAAAATTAACTCAAAATGGATCAAAGATCTAAATGTAAAAGCTCAGACTATAAAACCTGTAGAATAAAATACAGGAGGAAAGCTTCATGACATTGGATTTGACACCAACAGCAGAGGCAAAAAAAGAAAAAACAGGTAAGTTGAACTTCATCGAAGTTTAAAACTTTTTGCATCAAAAGACACCATCAACAGAATGAAAAAGCAGGTAATTCCCCGGCAGTCCAGTTGTTAGGACTCCGCGTTTCCACTGCAGTGGGCACAGGTTCAATCCCTGGTCAGGGTACTAAAATCCCACGTGCTGCTCGGCACGGCTAAAAAAAAAAAAACTGAACAAGCAGCTCACGAAATGGGAGATTATATTTGCAAATCATGTATCTGATAAAGGATTAATATTCAGAACATATAAGGAACCCACACATCTCCCCACCCCACCCCCACAAAAAAATTTAAAAATAGCCAAATGACTCAGAAAGACATTTCCCCCAAAAGATAAGCAGCCAATAAGCACATGAAAAGATGCTCAACATCACCAATTACTAGGGAAATGTAAATCAAAACCACAAGGTAGGGCTTCCCTAGTGGCACAGTGGTTGAGAGTCCGCCTGCCAATGCAGGGGACAAGGGTTCAATCCCTGGTCCAGGAAGATCCCATGTGCCGCGGAGCAACTAAGGCTGTGAGCCACAACTACTGAGCCTGTGCTCTAGAGCCCAAGAGCCACAACTACTGAGCCTGCACGCCATAACTACTGAAGCCTGCATGCCTAGAGCCCGTGCTCTGCAACAAGAGAAGCCACCATAAGAAGCCTGCGCACCGCAACAAAGAGTAGCCCCCGCTCGCTGCAACTAGAGAAAACCCACGCGCAGCAACGAAGACCCAACGCAGCCAAAAATAAATAAATAAAAAAAATAAAAATTAAAAAAAAGGTGGAAGTGACCCAAGTGTCCACCGATGGACCAATAAACAAAATATGGCCTATACACACAATGGAATATTATTCAGTCTTAAAAAGGAAGGAAATTCTGGCAAATGCTACAATGTAGATAACTCTGAAGAAGTTAAATAAACCAGTCACAAAAGGACAAATACAGTATGATCCCACTTTATATGAGGTACCTAGAGTAGTCAAATTCATAGACAAAGAAAGAAAATGATGGTTGCCAGGGACTGGGCGGGTGAGATGGGTAGTTTAGTGTTTAAAGGGCATAGTTTTGCTTTGGGAAGATAAAAAAATTCTGGAGATGGATGGTAGTAATAGTTACAGAACAACGTGAATGTACTTAATGACATAGAACCATACATGTAAAAGTGGCTAAGTTGTTCATTATGTATATTTTACAATTCTTAAAAGTTTAAAAACCACCACCTTTTAAAAAAAGGAATTAGATCTGGTAAAGTGGAAGGGGGGACTCTGACACACTATCCAGCTCTACAGGCAGGGCTGTGCTCCACAGACCAGTTTGAAAACTACAACATTTGGAGAAAGCGATAAAGATCAAACACTGGCTAGGGAACAGTGCTTATGTAACTAAAAAGCATAGGGTTAGATAATTTTAAAACCAGATCACATACTTCTACGCAGTCATAAAACTACATCTTCATTAGCTAAATACCTTTGCTTCCTCTGCCATTTTTTTCTCTTCATCCACCTCTTCAGTCTTTGCTGAATCTTCGCTTTGGAGTTTTCTTCTCTTTTGCTTGGGAGCCATGAAGCCTTGGAGAAATTTCTTTATGACACTGGCTTGAAGGGCAATCACACACTCGCCAAAATCCTTCAGTTTCTCTAGTGAGATCACCTACAGAAAAAGATTTAAAAACCAGACTGAGTAAAAGGCCAAGAGAAAGATGAAATAGACAATCCTCGATTAAATTCAAATCAACCTAGACCCAAATTGGTCACATAACATTAATTTAACTGGGTTCCTCAGTTCAATGGATGGCTTATGCATTTGAAAGTAGCCAAGTACTTGGATTTCCCTGATGAAGGGATCCATGGGAGGCTGAAACTTGCTCTACTTAAAGGAAGTTACTGAACTCATTCATACACTCAGTGACTGAGTGCCTACTACGTGCAAATGACAGTCTCAAGGCAAAGAAAAACTGAGAAGGAAAGTAAAAATTTACCAACCTAACAGCTTACAACCTATAAGCCAGATAATACATTTTACATACTTGATCTCATCTAAGCCTCACATTTATTTTATGGATGAGGAAGCATAAACTAAATCACTTTGATCCAAATCATGCTCTTAAGGACTGAAACTACCTTCTCAGCCACACAACACATGCCAATTAAAAAAATACCATTTTAGGGGCTTCCCTGGCGGTGCAGTGGTTGAGAGTCCGCCTGCCGATGAAGGGGACGCGGGTTTGTGCCCCGGTCTGGGAGGATCCCACATATTGCGGAGCAGCTGGGCCCGTAAGCCATGGCCGCTGAGCCTGCACGTCCGGAGCCTGTGCTCCGCAACGGGAGAGGCCGCAACAGTGAGAGGCCCGCGTACCGCAAACAAAAACAAAAACAAAAACCCCCCCCACCATTTTATAACTACAAAGAGAAACAAAGAATGATGATAATCCAACGTTAGCAAGGTGTGGGCCCAGGTTTGGCACAAAGTAGGTTATTGATAGATATTTGCTAAATAAACAAAAAAGTAACTGTAATATTTGAAACAGGTGAAATTCTTTTGGTTGAGTAATTCCTAAAAAAAAATCTTTAAGAACAATAAAGATGTTTAAACCTTTTTCCCAGGTAATGTACCAAGAATTCATAACCAGACTAATGAAAAAAAGTTACATATATAAGATGCATATATAATTTGTTAATTCTAATAGCAAAGAAATAGAAATACAAAAGTCTGGCAGTAAAAGATTTACGATATCAACTCCATGTGTTATTATGTACCCCAAAGTGACATTAAAGATTAAAAGAAATGGAAAGTATTTATAAAATGAGGCAAAATTGGAGGGCAGTGGGAGGTTCAACTGCTCATAAAAATCACACAACTATTAACACACTGTTATAATGCAAATGAACAATTTGAAAAGACTCACAAATATTAATGTTTGGAGTTACGTGGACTTTATTATTTAAAATTAACAAAAAAATTTTTACAGTGATAACTCATGGACAGTGTTCTCCAATCTTTTCTCTAGCTTTGTTACCTAAAATCTAATGTGGAACACAGGGTCTCTTGAACTGTTTCACCTATAACACTTAAGGGTCCTTCTGAACAGTAAGCGATAAGACTACTAAAGTGCCTTCACTGAAATGTACTTGTTTAACAGCATGAGTGCCGCCGAACACAAGTATAACTAAGCTGATCAAGTATAGAGAATGAACAAAAGCAAGATACACAAATGTTTCATACCTTACAGCACAGGCATCACATGGGAATGGATAGGTACATGGGAATGGATAGGTTAAATAATGTTATATGAGTAAGACTCCAGGACTAGTTTTCATTCAACTTAATAGAAAAGCTCTTTTTGAACAAAGGTTCTGAGCCAAATACTAGATTTTCCTGGATACCAGCAGAATATAACAAAGGAAAAGTATCATATGTACATAGAGAATTTAGGGTTCCACATGTGTCTTTCAAGACAAATGCAAATATGATTCCCAGGGTCATCTAGGAAAGTCAAGAACAATATCAGGGAACAATTCCAAATTGAGTTTCCATGAGTAACATTTCAAAGGGTGTTTTCCTTATATTCTTACCCGAGCTTCAAATTCTGATGTTTCTTCCACATAACCAAGTCCTCCCTTTTGTAACCTTGTTGCAACTTCAATGAGATCACTACGAAGGAAGTTTAAAAGCTCCTGGTTGCCATCACAGGATTTTAGACCCAAATTTGGCTTCCGGGCCAGATGAATAGAATGAATAATGTCCTGGTACCTAGAAAAGTTGAGGCAAAGGGGAGGAGGAATAAAGGAACTTTAAAAAATGGTCTATTAATTTCAATTACTTGAATGACATGTTTTATTTCTAGATGACTTATTTAGATCCTTTTCATCTCTCGTTTAATAGTCTCATGTTTCTCACACAAAATTTCAAATTTCTCTTATTCTTGATTCATTTAAAAAATACACATTTTGTTCTGTATATGGTAATTCCAGTATCTGAAGTATGTTTCTTTACCTAGCTCTCATTCATGGTAACTGGTTTGTGTGGTTTTTTTGGGGTGTTTATTGTTTTTTTTTACCAAGAGTTTCTTGATATTTTATCTGTGGAAATTCTTTGAGGCCTGGTTTGAAGTTATGCTCCTCCAAGGAGAGTGTGCATCTGCTTATGTTAGTTGCCAGAAATTGCTACCAACCGGAGACAAACTTTAAATCGTCTGCCTGGATTCTTCACAACACAGAAGAAACATGAATTTGAGCTGAAAACCTACACAAGGACCTTCAGAGTTCACTTTCACACTGAAGATTAACCTTCTGAGGTCACAGTAATAAAGACTCTAATAAGACTCTCTACCCTGGATTCGCCATAAGCTTCACTGTTGGCTTCTTACACCAAAAACTAATGTTCAAGGTCATCGAAGTCGAGTACTAAGTTCCCTTTTCATGCTTAATAATAAGGAGTTTTAATATTATTTTCCTCTGACTATACATTGTGTCTCACTGGTGTTCTTATAAAGGATTCTGCTTTCACTGCCTTCTACCACATAATTTTCCCTTTATTTTCTTCTTTGATCTAAGTGTTATCAAGACAGGACGATTCTGAATACAATTTTAATTCATTTATACATTAAGCAGTGGACCAAAACCAATGATGTACCCATTATCACTCTCAAAAGTGTCTCAAAATTGCAGAGTATGTACTGAACAGTATTTTCCTTCTCTCCTCAATTAAACCTAAATTCCAGCATGAAAGCATGCAGATATTAAAGGTGGCCTTAAGGCAAAACCTATCCCAGTTTTGATAGAAACAACTGCTAGAACAGGAGGGACACTAGCAAATCTAGACGGCACTGATATTGATGCTAATTTTGTAGGCAGGTTTTTTTGTGTGTGGTTTCTCTTGGAGATATAATTCACATAACATTAAACTCACCATTTTAAAGCCTATACTTTCAGTGGTTTTCACATTTTAGAAGCATCAAAACTACCTAATTCCAAAACATTTTCATCACTCCATAAAGAAATCCCATAAGGGTTAGCAGTCACTCTCAATTCTCCCCGTCCCTCATCCCCTGGCAACCACTAATCTATTTTCTGACTATAAATTTGCCTATTGTGGGGCTTCCCTGGTGGCACAGTGGTTGAGGGTCTGCCTGCCAATGCGGGAGACGTGGGTTCGTGCCCCGGTCCGGGAAGATCCCACATGCCGCGGAGCGGCTGGGCCCGTGGGCCATGGCCGCTGGGCCTGCGCGTCCGGAGCCTGTGCTCCGCAACGGGAGACGCCACAACAGTGAGAGGCCTGCGTACGGCCAAAAAAAAAAAAAAATTTGCCTATTGTGGATGTCTCATATAAATGAAATCACACAATATGTGGCCTTTCTATGTCTGGCTTCTTTGACTCAGCAAAATGTTTGCCCACTTTCTAGGATATTTCATTACTTTGTTCCTTTTTATGGCTGAATTTATGGATATACCACATTTTGTTTATCCATTCATCAGTTGATGAATATTTAGGTTGTTTTCATTTTTGGTGCTACTCTGGATACCGACAGAATACTTCTGAATACCAACCAATGTGGAACTGCACTTACAAGGCTGCCTAACTAAAATCAGGCTCTCAGTCTGGTGTATGGCGTGTTAGTCAATGAATAGTCCTGCTATCTTGTATATACATCGTTTAAAAGCATACTTTTCCAAACAAGCATGAGGTGTCCAGAAAATATCAAACAACGGGACTTCCCTGGTGGTCCAGCGGGTAAGACTCCATGCTCCCAATGCAGGGGGTCCAGGTTTGATCCCTGGTCGGGGAACTAGATCCTACACGCATGCCACTTAGTTCTAAGAAGCCTGCATGACACAACTAAAGATCCTGCATACCACAACTAAACAAGCCACAGCGAAGATCCCACGTGCAGCAACTAAGACCCCGCGCAGCCAAAATAAATAAATATTTTAAAAGAAAACACCGAACAACAAGAACATAAAAGAGTTACAGACTTTTAAAATTTTTACTTAAGCTTTTATGGATAAACAACAACAACAAAAAACCCCTAAGGTATGTATAATATCTAATGCTGAAGAGGAGATATGAGGAGCGAGATGAAAACCCTTACCTCTTCTCTAGTCTCTCTTTAAGCTGACTTTCTCTTATTCCCTGAGGGTGAAGGCAGTTTAGCAACTCATCCAGTTCCTTTTGACTATCACATAAAAACCTGTAGGGGCAAAAAAACAAAAACAAAAAACCAAAAAAACCCCCTGTTAACTGAAAAAAAAGGGAAGAATCAAACATTAAGAAAGGGATCTAGGATTGGTGGTGGGAGTTGGGAAAGCAGAATTCCAACCTTGCTCAGAAGTAGAACAATTTATTGTTTCCATGAGACCTAATGTTAACTTTATCTTAGGACACTGGAGCCAATGTTTCCAACTAAAACTTAATATGAGGGGACTTCCCTGGCGGTCCAGTGGTTAAGGCTCTGGGCTTCCACTTCAGGGGGCATGGGTTCGATCCCTGGTCGGGGAACTAAGATAAGATCCCACATACCGCTCAGAGCAGGCCCAAATAAATAAATAAGCAAACAAACAAACATATAAATAAATAAAAAGTAATATGAGACAGATTTTATAAAGTAAATAGGCACACTTGTCCATATCCCTTTCACAGAGTAAAGTTATATCAAAAAATAAAAGACAAAAGGTCATTAAACTAAAGGTGATCACAGCTAAAGCAGTTAATGCGATCACAAAAGTAGAAGGGACCCTCTCAAAACCTAGCTCCCTGCCTAAAAGCAGGATAGATACAAAGGAAGATTAATGGCTATATTTACAATTCCTCTTCTTTAATAAAGATGAAAATTCTAAATACTTCTATTGCCAAGCAGACTGAAAGGCATTTCCAATGCTATGTAAGATCTATCATATAACATACAAAGTTACATTACAAGGAAAAAATAAAATTCTAAACCTTAAAGCAAACAGATATATTCTTATAAAAAAATCAAGTCTGCTTTTAAAGCAACGAGCTTACAGATCCAAGAAATCAAAATCACACAAAATGCTCTTAATAGATAATCACTAACTCACTGGGTTTCACTATATAAATTATTTTCTTAACATTGAAAAAGAAAAAGAAAGAGCAACCAGATGAATGCTCACATTACCATAGATTCTGTCCCTGTTTGGGTATAGTGGTCTCTACAGCAATTTCTGTAGCTGGTCCATGTTGTGTGTTCATGCTTACATTTTTGCCTAGGTTTGCTTTCTTACCTAAGAAAAATTTATACATTAGGCTGAATATAGTACATACTCAATTCCTAGTTTCAAACCTAAGCAGTACACAGTGCAAATTCAACAACCAATAACACATATGCTGCCTATTAAATATATCCACAGGCACAATAGATGCTAATTTCTCTTAAACATCTTACATACAGCACATCATCTGAGACAATTGCTCTCTATACAGCTGAACAGGCAAAGTTTAAGACTATTACAAGTTATTGCAATAGAATGGAGAGAGATGACTAAATGTCTCAGAGCAAATAAATAATCTGTTCCTTGTACGTGATGCTTAGCACAAAGGCATCTGTGGTGAAGCAGACACAACTGAAATATATAAACTACTACAAACTTACCCCTGGAGGCTTCAAATGTCAAATATGATTAGCTTTTTTGTAAACCATCTCCTGTATACTAATATATGACATTACTATAGATAGATCTTAAGCCTGTATTTGAGGCCTTACCTAATTCTACAATTGGTTCTCTCCCCTACTCCCCTTCTCTCCCCTTTAACCTGCAGCACCTTCCCTGCAATATTAACACATAACCTTGTTTAGTCTTTTCAGGCAGGTAATTCTGAAGAAACTCTGCCATGCTGGAACTAGAAAACATGAAGGAACAACATCCACCAGGATGCTCTAGAAGTGAAGGGATGTAGATGCCAGTCTTCTCCTGAGAGCTGTAACTGTGTGGACCTGATTTCTGGAAATAGCCATTAAGCTTTTGAGACACATAAAATCACAGTCCTTCATCCCACTGGAATCTCTCTCAAGTCTGAAGATCCTAACTTCGTATTTACTGCCGTCACCTGGTTATTTACAAAGTCTACCAAAACTAGACTTTTCTACTAAGTACTACAATCTAACAAATAACATAATTCAACAAGAAAATGCCTTAAATTTGAAGTTTTGGGCTATATACTAATTTCCTTATTTAATGATTCTGTGAGTTTAAAAGTTTGGGTTATGAGTTTCTCTAAAATGAAAGAAAACTACTTTTTGAGAAGCAATTTTCATTAGGTTATATAAAGTACAGCTGGAAGGAAGCTTATGTATCATCTAATGCAATGGTTCGCAACAGAAAGCCATGCTGCCTCCTAGGGAACATTTGGCAATATCTGGTGACATCTGGTTATCACTAATGGCATCCAGTGGGTAGAGGCCAGGGATGCTAAATAACTTACAACATGTAGGACAACCCCCCACTACAAAGAATTATCTGGCCCAAAATGTCAACAACAGTGAGGCTGAGAAAACTTGATCTAACCTAACCATCTGGTATTTTTAAATGAAAATTTTTTCTTTTAATTTTTTCTTGGGGGGAAAAAAAGAAATATATACACACACACACACTCACACACACTCACATACACACACGCACATCTATGTATAGGTCAAGAAAGACTATATACACACAAATATCTATATTTAGAAAAGTACACTTTTCTATTTTACAAACTGAACATACTCATGTAACCAGAACCCAAGTCAAGAAGAAGAACATTATCAGTGCCCCTTATGACCCTTCTCAGTCACTTATTTCTAGTTATATATTTGCTGTGTTTCTCCTCACTAGAATTTTAGTTAATTGACATTCAGGACCTTTTATGTCTTGTTTGCCATCTTGTATCACAGCACATGAAAAACTGGTTGGCAAATAAGAGATGCTCCATAAATATTAAATAAATGAATTTTTAAAGTGGAGGAAAAAGACACATAACCACCTTCTTGGCCCCTTACCTCAATTCCAGCCCTTGAAGTACCTACAAAGAGACTTCAAAGGAACAAAGTTTGAAAACTACTTGTATAAATCTAATACCCAAATATCCTAATATTCAAGTTCTTTATCTTTTCATGCTATGCCTGGAACAAAGTCGATAATCAAATGTTAAGTTTCCTTCCTTCTGCTATGCATTTCACATCTTCCCACTTCACTCAAATAAATCTACCTAAGAAGGCAATAAAGAAATTTAGAAAGTAAAAAAAAGTGACAGAGGAAAGACAGTCTTAATATTGACCCTACTTGAGCAGGGTAAACTAACTAATAGATATACATACTACGGGGACAGTAATCCTCATCAGGAGAGTCTGCATGGTCTTTTCGGTGATGGCTGAATCGGTAGTCAATGCTGTCATGTACCCAGCCTTTCTCAATGAACAAACCTGGAACTTCATCTGAGAAGAGCCAGTATCTACAAATCACAACCACATATTAATGTGTTAGTGAAAGATCATGAGCACAGGATGACTTCATTGTTGAGGAAGATGATTACAGAATATCACTGAACGTTCAGCAGATACAAATCCTAAAGTAAAGCACAGAATACTAAAATTTTGGGAATTTGAGATTCATTTATTATCTGTAATTTTTATAACTTCTAATATTTCACTACTTTAGGTTCCACACAATGTATGCATTTAAAATATCTTACCATTTTTAAAGACTTCTATTAGGATTACATTTCTCCTATCACCATAATTTAAGCTTCATATCTGTGGTATCTTTGAGGACAGGGTCATGTCTTTAACTTCATAACCCTAGCATTTGGCACAGTAAATATTCAAATAAATGTGTGATGAGCAATTCTGTTTCCAATATCCACGAACAGGGAAGCTTGTCTAGTCTTAGTACAAACTAGCAACAATATAGCAGCCCTAAAAGATGATAAAAATTAAGTTTAATAACTCACCTATTATGGTTTCGATCTGTACCAATTGGAGTCCTACGCATGACTAGTTTTGCTTTGGCAATTCCTTCCTGGAAAGCCTTCTCAGCAGCTGCTTTGTGCTTTCGTATTCGTTCTTCTTCAGCTTCACGTTCTAGTTTCACTGTTAAAGATAAAATGAATCAAGTTTTTTCCTAGTAAATTTTACTCTTACAAATTTAAATAAGATATGGAGTGAAATGTGCCTGGTATTAAGTAGAAATCTTAGTTTCCTTCTCCTAATTCTAAACTGTTATAAGAAATAATGTGTAAGGCAGCAATTTCTATCTGATCCTTCTGTTCTTTGAATTTTGGTGATGTCTCAGCCATCAACTCAGTGCAAAATCTTTTCTCTCCAAAATTTAACTTATTAGTTTTATAATAAATTAATTTTATTTTATTGATAATTAATTTTAAATGTAAAGTTAAAATAGTCCTTAAACGGAATTAACTGAAACATTTTCTGACAGGACCAGCCACAGGATCCTCAAAATGATCAGGATGACTAAAACCAAAATAGCTATTTCAAAATAAGACATATTTCAGTCCTGAGGAATTTAGAAAAAGGAGTGAGAAAGCAAGGGCACAGAAGCATCAGCAGATAATAGTAATTATTGCTTCTTTAATACTATTCTTTGAGTTATTCAGCAAGTTGCTACTGTTAATGATGAAAAAAAAGTTTTAGTCAATATATTTCTGATCATTCATTTAATAAGTTTATTCTACCCAGATAGAAATTTCCCTCAATAATGAAAGACACCCAGGAATCTTTCCTTTTAAGTTTTTCCACAACTGTCACAAATTTTGATACTGTAAGTAAAGGGCACTGCTATTTACAATGCCAGCAATTTTACTGCTGGTACTCTATTGATGACAACATCCACAATGTAGCGAGAATCTGGAAAATGCATCAGTCTACAGATGTTACTTAAAAATTTAAGTCAAATTTCATCTATTTAAAACCAATATGGGGGAATTCCCTGACAGTTCAGTGGTTAGGACTCAGTGCTTTCACTGCTCTGGGCCCAGGTTCAATCCCTGGTCAAGTAACTACGATCTCGCAAGCTGCACAGTGCGGACAAAAACCAAAACAGAACGGTATGGTATTTGTTACTTTTAATAAATGGTTTTCTAGCCTGAATAGAGTTGTACGTTTGAAACAATGATTACAGTAGAAATCAGTACAAAGGTCAATGACAAAAAGAGTAATGGCCAAATCACAATAAAGGAAAAGCTCCTTCTCTTGCAGGTACAAACAAACAAAAAACAATCTAGGGAAAGTCATCAAAAAAAAAAGACCAAATTTAGTTCCAGAGGTTACAGCACTGAGCTAGACATCAAAAGACCTGAACTCTAATTCAAATACTATCCTTGGCAAAGTATTGATATTTATTACATATTTTATAATTACATTACAGGGACTTCCCTGGTGGTCCAGTGGTTAAGAATTCACCTTCCAATGCAGGAGACGCAGGTTCAATCCCTGGTTGGGGAACTAAGATCCCACATGCCACAAGGCGACTAGGCCGGCGTGCCGCAACTACTGAGCCCATGCGCTCTAGAGCCCATGTGCCACAATTAGAGAGAAGCCCGAGTGCCACTACTAGAGAAGCCAGAGCGACACAATGAAGATCCCACGTACCACAACTAAGACCCGACGCAGCCAAATAAATAAATAAAATTTAAATATATGTATAATTATATTATATATTTATAATATTCTGTTTCTTGTTTCTCTATATCAATAATCAACTTATTTCTGGCTTCTCAATTCTATTCAAGACACTGTGGTATTGGTGTAAAGACACACATAGCCAGAAATAAGTTGATGTGTCTATAGTCAAATTAACTCAAAATGAATCAAAGACCTAAATGTAAGAGCTAAAACTCCTAAGACTTTTAGAAGAATACACAGGAGTAAATCTTCATGACCTTGGATTTGGCAGCAGATTCTTGGATTTGACACCAAAACCACAACCAACCAAAGAAAAAATAATAATAAATTGGATGTCATCAAAATTTTAAAAATTTGTGCTTCAATGGACACCATCAAGAAAGTAAAAAGGGGCTTCCCTGGTGGCACAGTGGTTGAGAGTCCGCCTGCCAATGCAGGGGACACGGGTTTGTGCCCCGGTCTAGGAAGATCCCACATGCCGCAGAGCGGCTAGACCCATGAGCCATGGCCGCTGAGCCTGCGCATCCGTAGCCTGTGCTTCACAACGGGAGAGGCCACAACAGTGAGAGGCCCGCGTACCGCAAAAAAAAAGAAAAAGTAAAAAGACAACAAACACACAAAATGGGCGAAAATGTTTTTGGATCATGTATCTTAAGGGATTTGTATCTAGAATATATAAAGACCCCTTGTAATTTAATAATAAAAAGAAAGGGGCTGGGCTTCCCTGGTGGCGCAGTGGTTGAGAGTCCGCCTGCCGATGCAGGGGACGCGGGTTCGTGCCCCGGTCCGGGAAGATCCCACATGCCCGCGGAGCGGCTGGGCCCGTGAGCCATGGCCGCTGAGCCTGCGCGTCCGGAGCCTGTGCTCCGCAACGGGAGAGGCCACAACAGTGAGAGGCCCGCGTATCGCAAAAAAAAAAAAGAAAAAAAAAAGAAAGGGGCTTCCCTGGTGGCGCAGTGGTTAAGAATCTGCCTGCCAATGCAGGGGACGTGGGCTCGTGCCCCAGTCCGGGAAGATCCCACGGCTGGGCCCGTGAGCCATGGCCGCTGGGCCTGCGCGTCTGGAGCCTGTGCTCCGCAACGGGAGAGGCCACAACAGTGAGAGGCCCGTGTACCACAAAAAAAAAAAAAAAAAAAAAAGACAAATAACCCAATTTGAAAATGGGCAAAAGATCTGAATTAATATCCTCCGAAGAAGATATACAAAAGACAAATAGGCACAAGAGAAGATGACATCATTAGTCATCAAGGAAATGCATATCAAAACCACAATGAGATACCAATTCACAATCACTAGAATGGCTACAATCAGAATCATAGAATAACAAGCTTTGGCAAAGATGCAGACAAGTGGAGAAATTACAACCCTCATTTACCACTGGTAGGAATGTAAAATTGTGCAGCCACTTTGAAAAACAGTCTAGGACTTCCTCAGTTAAACATAGTTACCACATGATCCAGCAGATCCATCCCTAGGTATATATACCCATGAGAAATGAAAACATACGTCCACACAAAAACTTGTACACCAATGCTTGTAGCAGCATTATTCATAATAGCCAAAAATGATTAAACCAAACCAAACGTTCATCAACTGATAAATGGATAAAAACAAAATGTGACATATCCAAACAATGGAATAATATTCAGTCATAAAAAGGAATTAAGTACTGAGACATGCTACAGCCTGAACCTTGAAAACATGGTAAGTGAAAGAAGCCAGTCACAAGAGACTACATACTTATTATACAGCTCCACTGATACGATGTATCAGAATAGGCAAATACAGAGATACAGCAGTGGACGGTGATTGCTTAGGGCTGGGGAGGATGGGTATAGCTAAAGAGCATGGGGTTTCTTTTTGAGGTGATGAAAATGTTCTAAAATTGACCATGATAAAGGCTGCACATATCTGTGAATATATTAAAAAACAATGAACTGTACAATAAACGTGGATGAATAATATAGTATGTGAATTATTTCTTAATAAAGCTGTTTTTTAAAAAGTTCAGACTTAATGGTGCTATGAAAGCCCCAAATTTTTACTTCCTTACATCTTAATAAGGGAAAGATTAATATCTGAGTTGGCAACTGTGCTGAGGGCTTCAAATACCTTGTCATTCATTTGTTATGACAATCTTAAGCACATGAGGAAACTGCGGCGTGGATAAGCAACGTGCTCAAAGAACTATAGCTAAGTCGCAGGTACCCAAGTCAGTCCATTCCCAGGTCATATGTTATTTCCACTATGTCTGTTTGTGAATTTGGTCCTTCACTAAGCCAGAAAAGATGCCAACATCACACTAATCCAAGTCAAACTATCATTAACTGCAGAATGCCAGGCTGAACACTCCTGCTAGAATCTAACATACCTAGAAGGGTCGGGTTATTACAAACAGAAATAACTAAATAGTTGTGACAAACGAAGACGCTACCATTACCTCAGTAATTTCCTTTCTTCTACTATCTCCTAAAGGGCTTCCCCTTTTCTCTCAACACAAGATTTTACCTTTCATTTCTCTCTCCTGAATTTCCCGCTCCTTCTTAGCCTGAATGGCAAGCAGCCGTCTGCTCTTCACGGCACTGATCATGTCTTCAGCTTCCATATCTACCTGGGGCTCAAACTTCACAACTTCTTTTTTCCTATCAGCTTTGCCTAACCCATTCTCCTCTTTTCCATTTTCTTTATTTCTGGCTTCCATTTCTTTCCGTTTCTGTTTCTCTGCTCTCTTCTTATCATTTTCTTCCTTCAATACAGCAAGCCGTTCCTTCCATAACTCTGCAGACATCTGCTGCCTGGTTTCCATGTGGTCCTGCACTGAGTATGTCATGAGAATCCGGTGGCAGAGTGCTGTCAAGATCTGCAGTTTCTCCTCTGATGTTAGCTCAAAAAATTCAGAGGTCTCCAGCTTTTCTAGGAACTCATCTTGTACCTCATTGTCTTCAAATGGTGCTGAATCTTTGTTGTCATCTGTGTCTGAGCCCTCACTTTCTTCCTGAATGTCAGATTTGCGCAAGCAGAGCCGAACCAGCTCTGAAACAGAATGCAGAGTCAGAGGGATTTCTGACAGCTTCATTCCCAATTCACCATAGTCTTCTGCTATTTCATCTTGTAACAAGGTCTGTAAGAGGATGACCAACACTCTATTCAGGTATAAAAAGCCACCCTTTTCTGCACTCAAGGCTTCCATAAGGGACACAGCAGTAATAGGATACTGAGCATCTGGTAAGAGTAACCCAGAATAACAGCTCAAGAACTCCACCACCATGGCCACATCCCCAAAGAGTGTATTGGGCAGCCCTTCAGGGGTATCCACCAATTTAAATGTTGGAAGGTTTTTGCCAGTTAACTCTTGGTCCTCGTACCGCTTCTGTTTCTCTAGTTTCTCGAGCATTTCTTTCTCTCTCCGTTCCTTGGCTTTCTCCTTCAACTTTTCTTTCAGCTCCTCTCGTTTCTTTTTCAAATATTCTTTGCGCTGCTCTTCAGACATAGAAGCCCATCTCTTTTTGTGCTCTAGAAGCTCAAAGCGTTTTTGAACAATACTTCGCAATTCTTCTGGGAGACGAGCTCTATCTTCACTAGAG
This sequence comes from Orcinus orca, assembly GCF_937001465.1. Taxonomy (NCBI): domain Eukaryota; kingdom Metazoa; phylum Chordata; class Mammalia; order Artiodactyla; family Delphinidae; genus Orcinus; species Orcinus orca. The sequence continues at coordinate 78,793,362 of NC_064574.1, read as the reverse complement.
AGGAGACGAGCTGTTTTGGAGATAACACAGGACAGGGCACTCTTCTTGTCCTCCCTGTCTTTGTTTTCTTTGTAGTAGGCGATAAGGTGGAGGGCAGCAGGAGGCAGATGTTTATGAGGTTTACTAGAGGACCTAGGTGTGCCCCCAGAATTCCTCGGGGCTCGTGTCACCTTCTGAGTGCCTTTGGCCATGTCCAACAAAGTCATCTGCTTCATTTTGGTTTTAGGAGTCTTCAAGCCCTTTTTTGGAGATTTGGAATTCCCTGTGGATTTCTGTCCATTCAGAATGCCTTTGCTTCTGCCCTTTGCTTTCAAAGGTTTGTCACTATGCTTCCCTGATTTCTTGCCAGGTGGGCCTTTCTTAGGAATGTGAAAGTTAGCATGTAGCTTGTTGGGCGACATCATCTTCATCACTTCCTCCAGATGCTCTTCTGGAGATTTGGAATTCTTTGAGTTCTTCACTTTGAGTGGTGAGCCATTCAAGGATTTCTTCAAGTGTACATGACACCATAACTTAGGATTTAGTGGTGAACTGAGAGAAGAGTTGTCTGTCTTGGATTTCTTTGAGGGCTTCCTGTCTGGAGATCCAGTATTCTTCCTCTTAGTAGAGGGGTTGAGAGTCATGTACTAGAATTTAAGAACAGGAGCAAAAATAGTTTTAAAAACTAATTTAAAGAAGCAATATTTAAGCATCCTAAAGGCCCTCTTCCCCATCTATTCAGGTAAAGCTACATATTCATTTCTCTTCATAGACACTCTGTCCCTGAAAAAAACAAAGCCATGAATGTTAGCTAATGTTTTAGCCATATCAACACAAAATTCTCTTGATACTCAGACTTAAAAATCTATACTCCGGGACTTCCCTGGCGGTCCAGTGGTTACAACTCCATGCTTCTACTGCAGGGGGCATGGGTTCAATCCCTGGTCGGGGAACTAAGATCCAGCATGTCATGCGATGTGGCCAAAAAAAACATCTATACTCCAATATTAGGCATTTTTTGCTATATAACTAGTTTTCTTCTTATATATAGATTAGCAGTTCTTAAATACCTTAATGAAATCTATGAACTCTTTCCCCAGAAACATATAAAAATCATGCATACAATTTCAGAGTCCATGGGTCCCAGACTAAGGATACTTGATCTAGATAATGTCAACATCTGAGGAATTTTAAAATTATTGCTCTTGAGACAGGATTGTATTTTTGTCCTTTAAACCTTTAGTACAACTAGGGGTATTCTATGTTTAGAATGGTAGAAAGTACACCATTTAAGTATTTTTGTTTAAATTCAGAAACATATTTTCTTATTAAGAGTATCAGTAAGTATACTAACGACAACAAAACACTGCTCACAAATAAGGAGCCCTCCTGATCCTGGCTCCTTAACCTCCTCTCTGTCTTCGCCCCACACCTCAAGAACTCTTTCCCACGAATACATTATTAACTACAAGCCCCATAGGACTTCCCTGGAGGCGCAGTGGTTAAGAATCCGCCTGCCAATGCAGGGGACATGGGTGCGAACCCTGGTCCGGGAAGATCCCACATGCCGCAAAGCAACTAAGCCTGTGCGTCACAACTAGTGAGCCTGGGCTCTAGAGCCTGCGAGCCACAACTACTGAGCCCATGCGCCACAATTATTGAAACCCGCACACCTAGAGCCCGCGTTCCACAACAAGAGAAGCCACTGCAATAAGAAGCCTGCACACTGCAATGAAGAGTAGCCCCCGTTCGGCGCAACTAGAGAAAGCCTGTGAGCAGCAATGAAGACCCAACACAGCCAAAAATAAACAAACAAATAATAAATAAATTTATTTAAAAAAAACCTACAAGCCCCATAAGTTCTCAAACACACAATTCTCTCTTGATCATCCCCTCACATCTTTCAAATCCACTCCCTTTAGTACCCCAACTCTGCAATCCTTCAATCCCAGCAGGACCCTTAAATCAGTTAATTCTATCACGTTTTCACCAATCTCACTTCTTTGTCCTTCTTAACTCAGGTTAAGTTCCACAGACAGTCATTCCAATCAATCTTGCATAAACCTACGGTTCCCTTGTCTCTCTTGCTCTATTATATCAAGTTACTCCTAGCCTGCACTTGTTAAGCTTGAACATGACTAGAATAAAAGACACAATGACAGTGTGTGGACTTATTTTAAATTCATGATCAGGTACCTCAGATGGATCCTGAATGCCACTCAGTAATCACAATATATTCCCTTAGTCCATTTACCTTCTCACTCTCCTGGATATACATCTTTTCCTATCTCCTAAAATCTCCACCTTATCCCCATTATACAGAATTAGTTAATAGGTTAGAACCCAGTCAACCTGCCATTGTTTCTGTTTAAATGTGCATTGAAACAAAACCAAAAACACTGTTGATTTTGATGTTTTAAAATATAATTACAAAGAAAAAAAGCCTGTTAAAACACATACTACATGAAATAATAGCCAAGCAATGAAAAAGTATAGCCAATTCAAAAAAAATTTTTTTTGTTTCAAGTGATTAGGAGAAAGACTAGATACCCCTAGAATACTTGACTTCTATTACCAAAAGCAGCTAAGCACATAAAAGGCACTCAGAGACTGCTGAGTTTAAGTTTCTGAGTGGAAAGGACTAACTTGCTAAGAAGCAGTCTGGAGGCAGTGGATAAGACAGGCTAGTGTGAGATGAGACTACAGGCCAGGAAACAGCTGAAGACTATCGAATATGAAATTAGGACCCCTTTAAAAAGGCAACAGAGAAACAGCTATGGTGAAATAAATCTCAGAGATGCTACAGAACAACACCTATGCTCCTGTTGAAGTAAACAAAACAGGTACAATAAAATTTAATAAGTTGTACTACAATGCCAAATAAGCTTTAAACATTAAGGATATAATCATCAGAGAAACAAACTCATAGAACCTAAGCAGCACAAGAGGTAGAAATATGGTCTGCAATGAATGAGTGGCTATACTTAACAAATCCTTCTTCTGGCTAAGTTCTCTAACTTTAAAGGCCAATCTGCCTTTTAAGAACTACAGGCAATTGCAGGTTACTGTTCCTCCAGCTGGCTGTTTTTGTTCCCTGACCAAAACGGGATGTTTTGTTCCTCAATTATCATCCTCAGTATGGGCTGACAAAGAGGTTTCATAGTTTATAGAACATAAACATTATCTGTGACTCAGGGGACACTTTCCCCAGAGGCAAGAATTTCTCAGTTCTAGTTCCCCAGAACTATATTTTAAAATGTTAAAAAGAATAAGCAAAGATAACTTATGTATGATTCCATTCTTCTTGCTGGCAGTAATATTACCAAAACTCCAGAGAGGACAATATTTCAGAGACCACCCTACAAATCACGAATAAGACCCAAAACTACCCTGGCAGGAATTAAGGACAAATATGTGCCTTCCAAAAGTTAATCATCCACTTCAGCTAGCCTTGGAAAATCTTCAGAGTACAAACATAATGGATTGATACTTTTTCTAGTGAGCAGGATAAGAGATTATCTCTAAAGTCATTCTAAAATAAAATTTATCACTAAAAAGGAGTTTAGTGTGAGACTATGTTTCATTTTTACCATTTTAAATAAATATCTAATAGGGTCTATTATAATTGGGCCACTTCTTAATTTACTGATTACATTTCTTTCTATTTAAAAAGTCACTCAAATTTAGCATAAATTTCTTCTACTTAGAAGCACTCTATTATGCAGAAATAATGCAAGAAAGAGCTGGGATGGCTTAGCCATGAGATGGTCCAGCAGCCCATTTTTATCTATAAGGTGTGTTTTTTTGCCAAGCCACACCACATTAATTTTTTTTCTTAAAAATGAAAGAAATTAACTCACCCAACCCCCTCCCAAAAGGCCGGCTCCCCGCGTGAGCAGTCCTTCAGTAACTGGATCATCTCAGCATAGGGCATGCTGGGCAGTCACAGCCAATGGGAGCCGGCATGGCTGGACTCAGGGGGAATCTGAAAAAGTATAAAACCACTTATGTGCTAAGGGTCTCCCCTGTCCCCCATTCAGCATAAGTAATCTACCAGAGTAGTGCATAGAGAAGGAGAAAAGAATGGGCATCTGGATTAGCAGTATTATAGTTTTCTGGAAAAGGCCCTTCTTAACTGCTAAACAGGGAAAAATATTTATGTATATATTAGCAACACGAGAGGCTATAAGAAAAATAGTGTAAAAAAAAAAAAAAGAAAAGAAAAATAGTGTATACAGTTCCATACTTGTTCCCTGTCACCTGGAACGAACCACCACCACAAATAAGGAAATCTAATAAGATAAAAATGAAGAAACTTAATATTTATAGCAGCTCATTCAGATGCTAAACTTAACTTACTAGTAAGCAGTCAGAACCCTAAACTAGAAAACTTTGGCAATCTACATTCTGATTCTATTCCACTCTTCTCATTCACCCCAGGAACGATGTTAGGAGTTTTAAGGCAACATTCATATAGTGTGCTTGTCTCAATCTCTAGATGCCTTTATCAGCAAATCTGTGAAATGTGTTACTATACAATATTTTTAAGTGCTTTGAAATTAATGTAATTTATTTTTAAAAGTACTACTGCTCTATGGCACTTCCCTGGTGGTCCAGTGGTAAAGAATCCACCTTACAGTGCAGGAAATGCGAGTTCGATCCCTGATCAGGGAACTAAGATCCCACATGCCATGGGGCAACTAAGCTCGTGTGCCTCAACTACTGAGCTTGCGTGCCTCAAATAGAGCCCACGCACTCTGGAACCCATGCACCACAACTAGAGAAGAGAAAAAACCTGCACGCCACGACTAGAGAGAAGCCCACACACAACGAAGAGCCCGTGCCGCAACAGAAGATCCCGTATGCCTCAACAAAGATGCTGCAGCTAAGACCCGACACAGCCAAAATAAATAAATAAATAAATAAATAAATAAATTTTTGGGAAAAAGTACTGTTGCTCTAGTGTCTAATTCATAAACAAACTTCAAGCACCAAAATTTAATCAAAGAAAAATCTTAAGACCATAAACACTTACTTGAAACATCAGTTATTAGGAGAGATAAGAAACATCTTTTAAAATGTATAATAATTAGTATCACTAATAATGAGACAAAATTACACCATGTGCCTTCTGAAATGATTCACTGAGAAGAATACAACATCAGTTCTGTGGTATTACTAAGCATGAGGAAATAAACTTAAATTGAGGAACATTATACTAAATAATTGGTTTGTATTCTTAAAATTATCAAGGTTTTTAAAAGACAAAGGAAAACTGAGGGACTAATCCAGATTAGAGAAGACTACAGAGACATAACAAGTAAATGTAATACATGATACTACCCTGGATCCTATTAGGGCCAAAACAAAATATGTTTGGCTAAAAGGATGTTAATGGGACAATTGGCAAAATTTGACTAAAAACTGTAAATCACTTCTTTCCACACCGACAGTGCTCTCACATACATGGTAACCATTCCTAAAACCTGCTGGATTTTCTGTAATTAGTGTTGCAAACCTGCCCACAAAGTGATACAGTACAAGAAGCGCAAGGATTCTCTGTATTCTCCAAGGAAAGGAATGTTATGACAGGAAGGAGAGTGGCTATGGTGGACAGACTAAGCTGGTTTTCCAGAAAAAGGCTAAATAAAACCACAAAGAAGATTTTGCTGAGGCTTGAATGCATTGAGCCCAACTGCAGATCGAATGCTGGCTGTTAAGAGAAGCAAGCATTTTGAGCCGGGAGGACGTAAAAAGAGAAAGAGCCAAGTGATCCAGTTCTAAGCTTCATATTTTGTTTTATTATGAAGATAATAAAATCTTGAGATTACGTTTACTTTAAAAAAAACTACAGATCAGATAACAGTATCGTTTTCATGTTAATTTCTTGATTTTGATCACTGTACTATAGTTATTGTAGAAAATATCCTTGTCTTTTAGGAAACACATATTCAAGTATTTTGTAAAAGGGTATCCTGTCTTATAACCTACTACCATCAGCTCAGAAAAAAATAATGTGTATAAAGAGAAAAAAATAATAGGGACTCCCCTGGTGGTCCAGTGGTTAAGAATCCGCCTTCCAATGCAGGTGACGTGGGATCGATCCCTGGTCGGGGAACTAAGATCCCACATGCCGTGGGGCAACTAAGCCTGCGCCACAATTAGAGAGCCTGTGTGCCACAACTACTGAGCCCACACACCACAACTAGAGAAACCTGTGCACTGCAACTACTGAGCCCGTGCTCTGGAGCTCACACACCACAACTAGAGAGAAGCCCGCACACCACAACAAAGAGCCCACACACCTCAACGAAAGATCCTGCATGCCGCAACAAAGATCCCCCAACTAAGACCCAATGCAGCCAAATAAATAAATTAATTAATTAAAAAAAAATCATCTGCTCAACTCCTAATCCAGAACTTGGAGGGCAGTAAATAATAAATTGAAATGACCAAAAAGTCAAATCAAAACAAATTTTAAAAAAAACAGAAAAAATAATAAAACAAATGTGGTAAATGTTAAAATTTGAGGAATCTACTTGAAGAGTACAGAGAAATTCTTTATAGTATTTGTCACCTTTTCTATATGAAATTATTTCAAAATAAAACGTTTTTAAAATGTATTCAGAATATTAAATCAATCCAAATTATTTTAGGACTCCAAATGTCTTAAAAAGTGTTATTTTTCTTGTTACGTCTCTAACCAAATGCTTCCTTACTAGGATATACCACTCCAAAATAAGACTTCAAAACATGGACAGGGAATTCCCTAGTGGTCCAGTGGTTAGGACTCCAAAGCTTCCACTGCTGGTGGCACAGGTTCGATCCCTGATTCGGGAACTAAGATCCTGCATGTCACGTGGCACAGCTATTTAAAAAAAAAAAGGCAAAACATTATAGACAGACTAACAAAACACTAGAGCTGCCATGTATTAGAATATGGAAATGAGCTAAGATAGCTGATTTCGTGTTAGATGACAGTTATTTTATCATCCAAGTGCCTTGTAAATCATTCCTCCAAGTCATTAGGCCTACAAAATATTCACCCCTAAACTCAACGGTCAGTTGCATTTTTCTCCTCAATGAACAGAATGGAACTTCTTAAAGAAATGAATTCACTAGCCATGTACATATTATACCTATGCTAAACATCACAGGATATAAAATGAATAAGATAGCTTTTAATCTCAAGTAATTTATATTCTAAGGTTCTACAAGACCACAAGCACACCCCCATCATCACGCTAGGCCCTACTCAGATAACACTCCAAAATTCTACATTTCTAAATAATTTTCCTCTTTCCCACCTAAGCTCTCCTAGTTGGTCCTTTCCTAAAACTATTACTCACAACTTGCTTCCTCTCTCCAGACCTCATCTCTCTCTATAGTAGTTGTATTCAGCAGCCTAGCATAACATTAAATTCTACAAAAACCAAAGAAAAAAATTTTAACCTATTGCTTTTGGTTCCCATTTCAATGTACTTGCTGCCAAAGTAAGCTCAAACCCACTGCCTCTGGGACAGGCAGATCACATGTGATCAACTCTGATGTTCGATGCATTATTTTATTTATCTTTTTTAAGATTTTTTTTTTGATGTGGACCAGTTTTAGAGTCTTTATTGAATTTGTCACAATATTGCTTCTGCTATATGTTTTGGTTTTTGGCTCTGAGGCATGTGGGATCTTAGCTCCCTGACTAGGGATTGAACTTGCACCCCCTGCACTGGAAAGCAAATTCTTAACCAGTGGACCGCCAGGGAAGTCCCCACTGCATTATTTTAAATTTCCTTTAGATCAGGAAAGAATCCAAAGCACTCTTTTATGGTCTACTTATCCATACCTTTACTATATTCTGTCCTGGCTGAGATGCCAAAAGTTCTTTGAGAAAACCAATTTTATAAAAAGGAAAAATAAACATACATAAACTCAAAAGATAAAATCAGTGAAATGTCAAATAGTATTGGGGAATAAGAAATTATTGTTTAAGGTATGCAAAATACATTAAAAGACAAGTGTATGCTCTGAATTTATAGACTGGTATCTTACATGACTCAATTTCTCTAAGTAGAATCACTGCCTTCTTACAGCAGTTTAGTGTAAACAAGCTTGCACTTCTAGTCTCTATCAGAATTACAGCCAAAATTCATTAAGTTAATATTTTAAGTCCTCATTAGAAAATTTCAGAGTAGCCAATTTCTTCAGAAATTGCTTTTCAAGATATAATAAATTCTTAAAACAAAACAAACAAACAAAAAAAGATATAAATTCCTGGAATTCTAAGTCTCTGGCTCCTACAGAAAGTGTGGATCAGCTTTTTTGTTCTAATAAAACCCAAAGACCTTTTTAACCATAAATTATACTCAGTCTTTCTTTCATGTTACTCACATATTTGAATCACTGAACTAAAATACATAAAAGACAACTGTAAAATTTAAAAAGAAGAAAATATTTAGGACTCAAATGATCCAAGAGTCTAAAACCTATTTAGAGATGATCTTATATACAATTTTCATACAGTAAAGACAGTAAGTTCCTGTTATAACCACCGAAAGCTGTATCACAGTTCCAAAACTCTACAGCAATAAAACGAAAACAAATTAAAATTTCCCCTCAGTAAATAAAAAAATTTAAGAAAAAGTTTAGGTTTACTAAATAGTTCTATGGAAATTTTAGTCCTGATCTAGAAAAAGTCAACTAATCCCTAAATTTGTCTTTTTACACAAATGATAAAAATTTAAAGAGCCTAATGGAAGATAATGCTGTGACATAAATCACAGCAAGATCTTTTTTGACCCACCTCCTAGAGTAATGAAAATAAAAACAAAAATAAACAAATGGGACCTAATTAAACTTAAAAGCTTTTGCATAGCAAAAGGAAACCATAAACAAGACGAAAAGACAGCCCTCAGAATGGGAGAAAATATTTGCAAACGCAGCAACAGACAAAGGACTAATCTCCAAAATATACAAACAGCTCATGGAGCTCAATATCCAAAAAACAAACAACCCAATTAAACAATGGGTGGAAGACCTAAATAGACATTTCACCAAAGAAGACATACAGATTGCAAAGAGGCACATGAAAAGATGCTCAACATCACTGACTGTTAGAGAAATGCGAATCAAAACTACAATGAGGTATCACCTCACACCAGTCACAATGGCCATCACCAAAAAATCTATAAACAATAAACGCTGGAGAGGGTGTGGAGAAAACGGAACACTTTTTTTTTTTGTGGTACGCGGGCCTCTTACTGTTGTGGCCTCTCCCGTTGCGGAGCACAGGCTCCGGACGCGCAGGCTCAGCAGCCATGGCTCACGGCCCTAGCCGCTCCATGGCATGTGGGATCTTCCCAGACCGGGGCACGAACCCGTGTCCCCTGCATCGGCAGGCGGACTCTCAACCACTGCGCCACCAGGGAAGCCCAAACGGAACACTTTTGCACTGTTGGTGGGAATGTAAATTGATACAGACACTGTGGAAAACAGTATGGAGGTTCCTTAAAAAAACTAAGAACAGAACTACCAAAATGACCCAGCAATCCCACTACTGGGCATATACCCTGAGAAAACCATAATTCAAAAGGACACATGTACCCCAATGTTCATTACAGTACTATTTACGATAGCCAGGACATGGAAACAACCTAAATGTCCAACAACAGATGAATGGATAAAGAAGACGTGAGTACACATATACAATGGAATATTACTCAGCCATAAAAAGGAACGAAATTGGGTCATTTGCAGAGATGTGGATGGACCTAGAGTCTGTCATACAGAGTGAAGTAAGCCAGAAAGAGAAAAACAAATATTGTATATTAATGCATATATGTGGAATCTAGAAAAATTCTAGGTACAGATGAACCTATTTGCAGGGCAGGAAAAGAGATGTGGACGTAGAGAATGGACATGTGGACACGGGGGGAAGGGGAGGGTGGGATGAACTGGGAGATTAGGTTTGACATAAATACACTACCATGTGTAAAACAGCTAGTGGGAACCTGCTGTATAGCACAGGGAGCTCAGCCTGGTACTCTGTGACAACCTAGATGGGTGGGATGGCGGGTGGGAGGTCCAAGAGGGAGGGGATATAGGTATACATATAGCTGATTCACTTCACTGTAGCAGCAGAAACTAACAAAACACTGTAAAGCCAATTATACTCCAATAAAAATAAAAATAATAAAAAAAAGAAAAAGTTTAGGTTTACTAAATAGTGTTCCATGGAAATTTTAGTCCTGATCTAGAAAAAGTCAACTAATCCCTAAATTTTTCTTTTTACACAAATGTTAAAAATTTAAAGAGCATAATGGAAGATAATGCCTGATCGTGCTGGTCTAGAATAAGAAAACATGCTAATGCTAAACTACGGTTGGAGGTCTTTACCAATGTTTGAAGAAATAAAATTATTTCTCAATATACTTTTGTTAACGATATCAACATAAGGTAATTGAAGTAATTTAGTTGTATGACTCAGTTGTAAGATAGCCTTAGTTTTTCATAATTACAAGAAAGAGATGAAAATATATATATACCATACAACTTTATAAGAATATTCTGAAAATCAAATGAGATAATTAAAGGAAAAATAATAGAAGTGCTAGATTTTCTACTAATCTGTCATACAAAGCAATACTTAGTCCTTTTCAAGGCTGAAAATATATTTGATCTTATCTCACATACAAAATCAGTTTTCATTTTTAGTAATCAATTTGCAAAAATAATTTTTTTAATACCATACCTCATTCCAAGAAAGATCTGAGACAAAAAGGCACATGCATGTAATTTGTTTCTTTGTTTTAATTATGCAACCATAGTAAAATAAGTCAAATTAGAAGAGGAGATATTCAGTGTGGCCTCTTCCCTACCAACCCCATAATCACAACCTATATGAAATAGATATACGTGAAAACTTTGAATTCATTATCTGAAGTTAGAGTTCAAAATCTACTGTAACCATCAGAGGAAATAAATTCATTCAATAGTGTTCCATCCTGCTGTCCAAAACTTAAGTGACCTTACCTTGTATGGATCAAGCAGAAAGTCACTGAACTTGCTAGGCAAGGAATATTTCTTCACTAATTCATCTTCTACCACCCAAGGTGCATTTTCACCAGTACCAGCCCGTAATGCATTATGCCGTATAAAGTATCGAAGTATCTCCTTATTTGGTGGGCGTTCTGTACGAATCAAGCTGTCTGCTGGCACATTACTGATGATCTAGGTTAACAAATAGAAATAGTTAACTCACTACTGGGGTAAAAAGCAATTAACCAATGAGAACAAAGATTTATATTCTCTCTGGAAAACTCATCATTACACCTATAAAATAGGTTATATACTAGATAGAAGAAGAATAATTTTCAGAGACAGAATGTTAAAGATATCTGTAGGCAATGTGTCAATATGTATCAAAGTCCTAAAAATGGGTATATCTGTTGAACCAACAGTTCCTCTTGTTAAGAATTTAGAAGTAAATGGAGGGACTTCCCTAGTGGTCTAGCAGTTAAGACTCCATGCTGCCAATGCAGGGGGCTCAGGTTCAATCCTTGGTCAGGGAACTAGATCCCGCCTGCTGTAACAAAGAGCCTGCATGCCACAGCTAAATATCCCACACGAGGCAACGAAGATCGTGCATGCTGCAACTAAGACCCGGTGCAGCTAAATAAATAAATTAATAAATAAATTTTTTTGAAAAAGAAGTAAATGGAAAGTCATCATCAATCGCTTATAAAAGGAAGGGGGAAAAGGAAGGGAATACTACATAAAGGTACATCAATAAGGGATTCATTTTTCTTTTATTTATTTGTTGTTTATTTATTTTTGGCTGCACTGGGTCTTCGCTGCTGTGCACGGGCTTTCTCTAGTTGCGGCGAGCGGGGTCTACTCTTCATTGCAGTGCACGGGCTTCTCATTGCAGTGGCTTCTCTTGCGGAGTACAGGCTCTAGGCGCGGAGGCTTCAGTAGTTGTGGCTTGCGGGCTCTAGAGTGCAGGCTCAGCAGTTGTGGCGCACGGGCTTAGTTGCTCTGTGGCATGTGGGATCTTCCCAGACCAGGGCTCGAACCCGTGTCCCCTGCCATTGGCAGGTGGATTCCTAACTGCTGCGCCACCAGGGAGGTCCCAGCAATGATGTTTTAACTAGCCACCTTGCTGAACGGGAGCTAAGAAACTTAGTGAAAAATTGTATTTAACACACAATTTTCAAATATAAAGAAATCCTAACAATCCAGTAATGTCTTCAGGTCACTAACTATAAAACAAATGAGTCAAAATGAAATAAGACTTGTCAGCATTCTGACGTGGGAAAAAAACAACACTCTAAAGAGGCAAGAGATCCAGGTTATAATCCTTCCTAATCTCATTTATTAAATTAGGAACTTTGATAGAATTATTTAATTTCTCAGGCCATAGCTGTTTCTTCTATATAACAGTTAGACATGAAGACAAATGTGCAACTGCCTTCCACACCTAGCCGCCCTCCTGCTTCTTTCTAATGATGAGATCTTAGACATATAGGAATAAAAGTACCCAAAAGCAACATGGCATATTTCATGAAATCTAGAATGCTATTAATGAAAGACACATTATGTACCACAAAGAAAAGAATTCTTGCCAATTGATATTGAGATATATCCTGATTCCAGCAGATACAAACTACTATATATAAAATAGATAAACAACAAGGTCCTACTGTATAGCAAAGGGAATTATATTCAATATCTTGTAATAAACTATAATGGAAATGAATATGAAAAAGAATATACATATATATATGTATAACTGAATCACTCTGCTGTACACCAGAAACTAACACAATATTGTAAATCAACTATACTTCAATTTAAAAAAAAAAGATACATATCCTTATTCTGGAAATATAAAAATATGAAAGTTGAACATCTCAGAATCAATAAAACATAGTACTAAGTTATTTAAAGGGTATTCACCATTTTAGATTATTAGCTTCAGATGCCTTGAAAAAGCACTGGTTAGAGTTAACTCACTTTCTGAGTTTAATTATATTACAAATTGCTCTGCTTTTAACTGGGAAGAGCTATTTCCTCAGGAAGCCCATAACCACTGGAAACAGAGTCTTATTTTTTCAAATAACTAAGTTTGAAGCTCAAATGTAAACTACTCTCACACCCTAATAATTCCTATTAAAAAGGAAAAAGCATGCTATCTCCTAGGAAAGACAATACAGTTTAAAGTCATAATTACAAAGACCAGAAAACCACTCAGAATTTGTTGTAGAAACATTTACATTTTTCTTTAGCACATTTTCTACGAGAAAACGAGCCCTTTGATATTTTCTTAAACAACATCTACTACATGTAAGAGGTTTAATATAAAGTGCCAACTAACCTTATCTTCATTTTGTAGTTTCACATCATATTTGTGAGGCAGAAATTTTGGAGGTGCCCATTTCCTCTCTCCTTTCTTTAATGAAGTAGGAAGTTTTCGTGGAGATCTACGTGCTCTGTCATCTAATCAAATCAATAGAAAATTAGTGAAAAAAATAATTCTTTTAATTCTATCCACTCAGTAATCTTCCTGAACAGCTACTCTGCAACCAAGCACTGAGTGATGGGGCCCTAAGGTAAATCATAAGGTCCTTACTTCAAGTAGCTAAAGTCTATGGGAGGAGTCAACAATAATTACAATACAATGGGTAAATACTATAATAGAGATTGGTATAGAAAAATACTAGATTAGAGAGAAAAATTCTCAAAAAGAGAGAAGCAATGTCTAATTTAGTCTGGAAGATAGGCAGGGAAGACGCAGAAAGAATATGACTTGTTCAGAGACTGCAAATAATGAGATACAGGTGAATATGATCTACAGTACAATTAAAAAAATCAGACTACAGAGGTAAGTAGGGGCTTATAAATTATAACGAACCTTGTATACCATTCATATAGGCTGGAATTTGTCTTACGGACACTAGGGAAACAAAGGATTTTTGATCTAACTAACTAGATGTACATTTTGGAAAGAGCACTAGTGTGAAAAAATGAAGAAAAAGAAAAAGCACTTTCAGCAGTTAGAAAATGAATAAAATGGGAAGGTGAGACTGAAGAAAGGGAATCATAAGATATAATCTTAAACATCTGGATTAATGTATCAGAATGGTGAAGGAAAGAGTCAAGAAGACAGACTTGGTAACCAACTAGATGTGGGAATGTTAAAGGTTTCTAAGTTTTCTGCCTTAGAAATCAAGTAGATGATGATGTAGTGAAAAATAAAAAGGCAAAAAAAATAAATAAAAATAAAAAGGCAGAACAAAAACCATATGAAAAAAATCTAAGGAATGGCAGTGGGGAAAAAGAAAATAAAAAAAGAAAAGTAGTTAGAGAAATAGGAGACTGTGCTATCAAATAAACTAAAAGATTTGAGAGTGACCAACAGTGTTAAATGTAAAAGAAAAGTAAAATGGACTAAGAAGAAATCAGTGGATTTGGCAATTAGGGGTCACCCATAACCTTATTAGGAACAGTTTTAGGACTAAAGAGGCAGAAGTTAGACTATAATAGCATAAGGAATAAACTGATGGTCAGAAAGTGGAGACAACATTCTCAAGAACTTTGGCTTGAATGAGTAAGACAGAAATAGAACAACAGGATCAAGGGAGGGTATGTTTTTGTTTTTAGAAAATGGAACTTCATTTATAAGTTGAGAAGAACCATTAGAGAGAGGGTTAAAAACACTGTAGAGTAGAATAATAAGAGTTAACGCAATCCTTGAGAAAGCAGGAAGGAATGGAATTCAAAGCACAAGTATCTTGACCAAGAGGAAGGACAGACAGATCCCTTCTGAGATGAAGGAAGAACACAGACATTCGTAACAGTGAGGTTAAAAACACAAAACTGAAAAGTTCCTGCCTAATACATTTTTCCCCCCATAAAGTAGAAGGAAGGTTACCTTGTGAGAAAACATTTTGTATACTGGAATTTGTCTCTCATATTTCTATGTAAATTCTAATCAGTTTTCCCCCTGAAAACATTCAGAGTACATCATAACATTCTTTAGCCTGCCTACCATTCTTTCCACATACTAGCAATAACATTATATCCCAAAATTAAAACCTAAACTAAGGCATATAACACCCTAAAAAAGAAGCCAAAGCCTAAAACTAGGGGTTCCTAGTACACGTTTAAGGCATAAAACTAACAACTGTAACACATCATTGGTATTCCAATGATCTGGTTCTAGAAGAAGTGTTAGAAGACATATCATCAGTCAACACCTAACCAACACACTTATCAACCTCAAGTCTTGGGAATTATAAGTAATATACATGTTAGAAAACTTCAGTATCAAAAAGAAGGAAAAGAGAAACTGAAAAACATAGACGTTAGCATTCAAAATGCAGAGTGGAAAACAAAACTGAAGCATCAACAACTGGGGCAGACCAGTCTCAGAAGTTTCCTCGGGACTAGATAAGAACATTCCTTTAAAACCATCTGCACATATCCAAAACATCTGGAGAGACAAAGAATAGAATGGAAGACATACAGCATAACATTCTAATGAAATGTTCTAATTCAAACTTTGTAATAGTTAAATAATGAGGTAAAATTTGATCCTCTAACAATCATGGGGAAGGGGATCAATATACATGACTACTTGAGTACTCATATTTGTGGAGACAGAAGACACCTATCCCAGTCAAATTCCTTACTGACACAGATTTAAAAAAAAAAAAAGATGACCTCAGAGGACGATTTATTTTTCCAATGGGCAATGTCTCAGTTCTTCAACTTTCAAAACATTACATTATGTCTCCAAGTCCCTAAAAATTACTTTCAGATATCATAGTGTTTCAGAATTCTGGCAGCTCCCATCTGAGACAAATTTGAGTTACAAAATACAGATAAAAGGAAGTATCTCAAAACTGTCACACTGGCTTGCAACGTGAAGAGAAACAGAGATTAGAATTTATCCCTCATACTCTGATCACACCCCTTCCACACATATACATAATTCCAACTTAAAGAGAAAAGGCAGGCAAACTTACTTTCCCATCTTGGGTAGCTAGGTATGTGCACATAGATTTCCAAGCAACTAGAGGAAATGACTTCCCAATTGTCTTAATTGTGTAGGGAGATTTAAATCTTGATTCACTTTGTAGGTATTTTAGTTGTTTTCCGAATCATAAACAGACAAAATCATGTCTATATAGCAACAAACCCAATTACAAATTTAATTGCTAGAGAACTCAAAAAGATTTGCGCATAATATGAGTTGCATAACTCATTAAGGAAAGCTACTATCATACGTACTAATACTCTCTCTCCTTCCTTCATCCTCTTTCACAATTGCCTCCTTCTTCTGATGGTCCTGAGCGATTTGGCTAGAATTCTCTTTGTCACTTGAGGGAGAATCACAGGCACCATCAGATTTCTTCTCAGTGGCCTCTTCATCCACTTTCTCCAAAGGATGAATCTTCACAATCCTCACCTTTAGCATTTTTTCCTTCCCAACCTATAAGGGAGATAGGAGAAAGAATCAAAGATAATAATTAAGGGGACTTGCCTGGTGATCCAGTGGCTAAGACTCCACGCTCCCAATGCAGGGGGCCTAGGTTCAACCCCTGGTCAGGGAACTAGATCCCACATGCTGCACCTGCATGCCGTAACTAAGACCCAGTTCAGCCAAATAAATAAATAAATATTAAGAAAAAAAGATATTAAGAACTAGAAACCTAAAGGTAACATTTAGAATATATTATCCAATACACATTCCACCTCACCTGACAAAAGTCACTGAAACTCTAAAGTAGTCAAGCACAGTGATTTTTTTCAACTTTATTTCTCAGATCTCCAGGTTGAAATATGACATCTTAAAAAATAAAATGATCACAATCTAGTTCATAATTCACGTACCAATATACTAATGCCAAAGGGCAACTACTGCACAAACCTGAGAAATGTGTAAATAAAGTTCAAGAATTTCCATTTTCTAAAAAAAAATATATATGGATATTCAATTCTCCAGAACATCTGTTGAAAAGACTATCTTTTCTTCACTTAATTACCTTTCACCTCTATCAAAAATCAGCACAGAGAGAGAGAGAGAGAGAGAGGGGGAGAGAGAGAGAGAGAGAGAGAGAGAGAGAGAGAGAGAGTGTGTGTGTGTGCGCGCGCGCACGCGCGCGCTCACACCTATTTCCAGATGCTACTCTGTTCCACTGATCTACTGGTCTATCTTTATACCAATTTCACACGGTCTTAATACTTTACAATAAGGCTCAAAATCAGACAGCATTAGGACTCTAACTTTGCTGTTCTTTTTCAAAGTTGTTCTGGCTAGGTTTTTTGCATTACAATCAGCTTGGCAATCCCTACAAACAAGCTGCTGGGATTTTACTATTAATTGTGTTGAATCTATACGTCTATTTGGGAAGAACTGACATCTTAACAATATTTAGTTTTCTGACCAATGAACAAAGTCTACCTCTCCATCATTTAAGGCCTTCTTTAATTTCCCTAAGCAATGTTTTATAGTTTTGTGTATAGGTCTTACACATCTTTTGTCAGATTTACTCCCAGAGTATTCCAGATTTTTTGATGTTACTATAAATGGTATTGAATTTTTAAATTTCAATTTCCAACTGTTTGCTGCTAACACATAGAAATACAAATTGGTTTTTTGTATAGTGGGCCCTTCATTTCCACGGGTTCCATACCTGTGGATTCAACCAACCACATATCGAAAATATTAAAAAAAAAAAAAAAGAAAGAAAAAGAAATTCCAAAAAGCGAAATATGAATTTGCTTCACACTGGCAACTATTTACACAGCATTTACATGTGTATTAGGTATTATAAGTAATCTACAGGTAATTTAACATATACTGCAGGATGTGCATAGGTTAAATGCAAACACTACACCATTTTATATAAGGGGCTTGAGCATCTGCAGATTTTGGTATCCACAGGGTCCTGGAACCAATCCTCCACGGATACCAAGGGATGACTGTATTTATCTTGTATCCTGCTACCTTGCTAAACTCACTTATTAGTTCTAGTACCTTATATGGTAGATTCCATGAGATTTTCTACATAGACAATCGTGCTGTCTGCAATTTTACTTCTTCCTTTCCAATTTGGATGCCTTTTACTTCTTTTTCTGACTAGAACCCCCAGTACAATATTAAGTAGAGTAGGAAAGCAGACATTCAGTCTTTTATCATTAGGTATGATGTTAGCTGTAGATTGTTATTCTGTAAATACTATTTATCAGGTTGAAGAAGTTTCTATTTGCAGTTATCTGGGAGTTTTTGTTAGGAATTTGGGTTTTGTCGAATGTATTTTGTGTGTAAATTGAGATGATCGTATGGTTTATCAGTAAGGAGAATTAGAAATTTAAAACCTTGCATTCTTAGGCTAAACCCCACTTAGTCATGATGTATTATCCTTTTAACATAATGTTGGATTTCACTTGCTAAAATTTTTATTAGAACTTTTATATCTAGGTTCACAAGAGAGCTTTGTGAACATACTTTTTTTCTTAGTCTGTGGCTTTTTCTTGTGCTTATACGGTTTCCGTATCAGGGTAATGCTGACCTCATAAAATGATTTGTTAAGAATTCCCTCCTCTTCTATTTTCTGAAATAACATATAGAATTGGTATTATTTCTTCCTTAAATGTTTGGTAGAATTCACCAGTGACAACATCTGGGCCTGAAGTTTTCTTTGTGGGATGATTTTCATTACAAATTCAATTTATTTAATAGATAAAGGGCCATTAAAGGTTTCTATTTCTTCTTCAGTCAGTTTTGGTAGTTTGTGTCTTTCAAGGAATGTTTTCATTTAAATTGTCAGATTTATTGGCTTAAAGGTGTTAATAATATTCCCTTATTCTTTCAATATCTGTAGGCTCTGTTGGGATATCACCTAATTCTTCATATTGGTTAATTCGTGTCTTCTTTTTTTTTTAACCTGAGTTTGCCTACAGGTTTATTAATTTTATTGATCTTCTCAAATTACCAGCTTTTGGTTTCACTGATTTCCTCTATGGTTTTCCTGTTTTCTATTTTATTGATTTTGCTCTGATTTTTACTAATTCCTTTCTTCTTCTGTTTCCTTTGGGTTCTTTTTCTTATTTCTCAAGGTAAAAGCCAAGGTCAATGATGTGAGACCTTTCTTTTTTTCTCAGAGATGTTTAGTATTATACATTTCTCCTAAACACTACTGTAAGCAGTATCTCACAAATTCTAATATACTGT
Source organism: Orcinus orca (assembly GCF_937001465.1). Lineage (NCBI taxonomy): Eukaryota > Metazoa > Chordata > Mammalia > Artiodactyla > Delphinidae > Orcinus > Orcinus orca. The sequence continues at coordinate 78,774,149 of NC_064574.1, read as the reverse complement.
ATTTTCATTCAGTTCAAAATATTATCTAATTTCCCTTTTGATTTCTTCTTTAATCTATGAGTAAGTTAAAGTTGTGTTATTTAGTTTCCAATTATTTGCAGAGTTTCCAGATATCTGTTATTGATTTAATTCCATTCTGGTCAGAGTATATACTTTGTATGATTTGAACCCTTGTAAGTTTACTGACTTTTTTTATGGCCCAGACTATGGTCTACCATCATAAACTATGCACTTGAAAGGAATGTGTATTCTGCAGTTATTAGGTGGAATGTTTTATAAATGACAATTAGGTCAAGTTGGTTGATAATGTTATTCAGGTTTTCTATATTCTGGCTGACTTTTTGTCTACTCTTTCTACCAGTTATTGAGAAAAGGGGAGGGGGCTGAAATCTCCATCTATAATTTTGACTTGTCTATTTCTTTTGGTAGTTCTATTTTTGCTTCATGTACTCTGAAGCTCTCATTAGTAAATACATAAACATTAAGGACTGCTATGCCCTCTTAATAAACTGATCCCTTTGTCATTATGAAATGCTTCTTTATTCATGGTAATATTCTCTGTCCTGAAACCTACTTTGTCTGACACTTATATAGCCATACCAGATTTCTTTTGACTAATGCTAGGATGGTATCTTTTTTCCACCCTTTTCATATTATTCTATTTGTATCTTTCTTATAGGCAGCAGATAGTCGCGTGTTGCTTTCTTATCCAATCTGACAATCTCTACCTTTTAAGTGAAGTTTTTAGAACATTTATATTACACATAATTACAGATATGGTTAGGTACTTTCTTTCCATTTGGCTTATCAAAACTAAAAACTTGGGCTTCCCTGGTGGCGCAGTGGTTGAGAGTCCGCCTGCCGATGCAGGGGACACGGGTTCGTGCCCGGGTCCGGGAAGATCCCACGTGCCGCGGAGCCGCTGGGCCCGTGAGCCATGGCCGCTGAGCCTGCGTGTCCGGAGCCTGTGCTCCGCAATGGAAGAGGCCACAGCAGTGAGAGGCCCGTGTACCGCAAAAAAAAAAAAAAAACTAAAAATTTGTGCTCTTCAAAAAACACTGTTAAGAGAGTAAAAACACAAGCCCTAGATTGGGAGAAAAAGCAAAAACACATATCTAATAAAGGATATGTATGCAGAATATATAAATAAGTCTCACAACTTAAAAACAAGAAAATAAACAATTTAAATTTAAACTAAATTTTTTTTTTTTTTTTTTTTTTTTTGCGGTACGCAGGCCTCGCACTGTCGTGGCCTCTCCCGTTGCAGAGCACAGGCTCCGGACGCGCAGGCTCAGCGGCCATGGCTCACGGGCCCAGCCGCTCCGCGGCATGTGGGATCCTCCCGGACCGGGGCACAAACCGTGTCCCCAGCATCGGCAGGCAGACTCTCAACCACTGCGCCACCACGGAAGCCCTAAACTAAATTTTTAAATGGACAAAGATCTGAACAGACACTTCACCAAAGAAAATACAAATAGAAGGATAACAACAAGCACATAAGGTGCTCAACATTATTAGTTATCAAAAGAGTAAATACTCAAGAATAAAAACCCTAGTCAAAGTCCACTGTATTCAATAATGCCAAAGCATTTACCAAAATAGCAGTGAATGAGCAGCTCCAGATTCTTGTCAAAATTTGGCATTATTTTGACTTTTTCTTATTTACTAATCTGATGAGTATAAAATGATCTCACTACGGTTTCAGTTTGATTTCCTAGATTACTAATGAATGTAAACATCTTTTCATATGTTTATGGACACGCCTATCTCCCTAATCTCTCTCCCCCCCTTCCTGGAACTCTTCCTCTTCCACCTTGCAGATGTGTGCAGAGTATCTTCCTTTTGCCACTCCATATCTGTCTCCAGTCTTCTCTGCCTTGCTCTGTGCTTAAACAGGCTGATCTTTATGAACTACATCAAAGGGCTCCCTTGCCCTCTAGATTTTGGTGAGTTCCACCCATGGGAAGCATAAGCAGAAAATCATATGGTATATTCATTCCCCTGTCTCCCTAGCAGGTTGGTTACTTCTCACTACCAAAGTACTTTTCTACAATTACATTACTCTCTCCTAGTTCCTGTATCCACTCCCTCCCCTCATTTACTTGGGGTTTAGAAGTAGTAAAGCCTCTCCACTATTGACAGCCATGAGGTACTTTAACCTTGTTAGTTTTCCTTGACCTAGATCAGACTGCTGTCTGCTGTCTGTAGTTCCTTTATTAAACTCAATTTGATTACACTATATGAATATGCCATCTGTTTCCTGCCAGGACACTGAATGATACAGTGTGTGATTAAAACCCAATGATGATTCCACAGACAATTACAAAATTTTAAAAAAGTAGCTAGGAGATACAAGGAGTCAAAGTAAATTAAAGAAAGAACAAGGACTTTGGAGCCAGATAGACACAGACTTACTGGCTATTGTTGGGCTACCTAGGCCATTCCCCTCCTCCTCTTCTCTTGCCAGCCTGTCTCTTTTGAGGCTTTATAAAAAAGGTAGTATTCACTTTCTCAGCCCCCCTGCAGCTGATGGATTATGTAAGCCATGGTCTAGGCAATAACATGTAAAGATAAAAGGGGACAGGAGGGGGACTTCCCTGGTGGTCCAGTGGGTAAGACTCTGCACTCCCAATGCAGGAGGCCCGGGTTCGATCCCTGGTCGGGGAACTAGATCCCACATGCATGCTGCCAACTAAGAGTTCGCATGCCGCAACTAAGAAGCCCGCATGCCACAACAAAGGTCCTGCATGCCGCAAATAAGACCCAGCGCAGCCAAAATAAATAAATATTTTTTTAAAAAAAGGGGGGGGACAGGAGGAATATGCTTCTGGTAAAGATTTTCTTACTGTGCTTAGATATTTGATCACTCTGAATTGCGAGTGAGCAAACAATTGTGCTCACAGTCACAATTTCACAACCAAGAGGCAACAAAGCTAAGGACAAAACCAAACACACTGAGAAAAGCGGAGCAGAAAGGCAGAGAGATGGAGTTTAAGTCCTTGACAATATTATTCAGCCTCTATACCAAACTTGGAATTGCCTGCCTCTAAGACTTATTATGCGAGATAATCAAATGTCTTCATTGGTTAAGCCGATGCTACTCAAAATGTTGTCCCCAGAGGGTTCGTATCATCACATCCTGGAGCTTGTTAGAACTGCAAACTTTCAGGCCCTACCCTAGACCTTTTGAATCAAGCTCTCAGGGGATGGGGCCCAAGAATGTACATTCAGTAATCCTCTAAGTGATTTTATTTAGGCTAAAGTTTGAGAAGTCCAGGCCACTGTCAGTCAGCCATTTCATTACATACAGATGAAATCACTAGTACTAACTAGTACGTTATATAAACCTGAACAAGCTACTTAAACATCTGCGCCTGTTTACCACCTCACTTTTCTGTGCAGATTCTGTAACACATTATGTAAAGCAACTAGCCCAGTATCCAGTACATACAGAAATTCAACAAATGTTAGTTCCCTTCCGCCCTGAATCTTACTTAAGTTTTCAAAGGATTATATAGGGATTGCTTTAGTGTTACGTAAACAGTTTACCTAACTACTTTAGTAAATCCTTTAGTAATAGTAATAGCTATCTTACCTATTTACTTCAGTAATAGTTATCCTTTAGTAATGGGCTGGAAAATTTAAAAATTTAAATAGAAAAACAAAACAGTCAACTCAATCACTGTTGCAGGGAAATGAAATCTTTTGCCTATAGATTCCATAGATTTGGACTAAAAATATCTAAAGGTCTTTTAAACAAAGTATGAAAAAAATGACAAAACAAACAAGGCCAATACAGCATCAAGTTATCAAAAAGGGACAAAACAGGGAAAACAACGTTGCAATGATACAGTCTAACAATTATTGTAATAGTCAACATTCCCAATAACAAACGTGGTTCTAAAATTTGGTGATTAGGGACTTCCTTGGTGGCGCAGTGGTTGGGAATCCACCTGTCAACACAGAGGACATGGGTTCGAGCCCTGGTCTGGGAGGATCCCACACACCGCGGAGCAGCTGAGCCTGTGCGCCACAACTACTGAGCCTGTGCTCTAGAGCCCACGAGCTACAACTATTGAAGCCCGTGCTCCACAGCAAGAGAAGCCACCGCAATGAGAAGCCCTCGCACCACAACGAAGAGTAGCCCCCGCTCGCCGCAACTAGAGAAAGCCCGCCTGCAGCAACGAAAACCCAACACATTAAAAAAAAAAAAAAAAAAAATTGGTGATTAAAATATTTGATATTAAGTGGACTTCAAATGTAATGTATATTTTTACTCACAAAGAAATATATTCTATAATCTATGTTGGAAGCTCCAATCCTGACATTTGGTGAGTCAAATCACATTAAAAAAATAAATAAAAATAGGCACTCACCTCAAAATCACACTCTTCTCCCACAGCATATTTGGTCATGATCTCCAACCAAGCAGTATCTACTAACTTTTCTAAGGAGGCTGTGTTATGGTGAACCATTTCCAGAACAAGTTTCTCATACCAGGCAGGGAACTCTTCCTTCAAACTAAACAAACATGTCATCAGTTACCAAGAAAATGCAGGAGAGTCTATCCGGAGAGTTACTCAGATCAATGCAAAAAGCTCTTTAGCAAATACATGCAAGGCACTGGAGGATACAAAGATTAAAACCTATGTGGTATACAGAATAAAGAAAGAACTTTTAAATAGCTTTGTCTAACTGACCTGTCCATGTTAATTTTCTCATCTATAAAATGAAAATAATAAGCACATCATTAGTAAGGTTGAACATTTTCCCATTCGTTTTTGCAGTTGACTTCCCTTTTCAGGTATGAATTCTTTATACACATCCTTTGCGCAATTTTTGGTTGGGAGACCATAACTTAATTATTATGTCTCAATCAATAAAAATGCATTCCTTCATTTAGTTCTCACAATACCTTGTGAGGGGTCTAGAATTTTCATTTTACAGATAAGAAAAATAAATCATGAATGGTTAATATGTTGGAACCATGATTTGAACTCCTTGCAAAGTGAAACAATGATGTACCACTTTTCATTTATTAAACTAGCAAAAAAGAACATTAATTATCACACCCTGATAGGAGCAAGTGAATGGTGCAAAATAGCACACATACTCTGCCAAAAGCCCACGTTTCACCTCTTTTGGAAAGCAGTTTGACAACAGTTAGGAGAACTGTCATAGGTACACAAAGATATTCACTGCTGGATTCTTGATGACAGCAGAAAATGTGAAGCAACCTAAATGGAGAGTTGTTAGATATCCAATTCTGACCAGATAGTTTAACATATGTGTTACAGGGCAAAAGGAAGGATCAGGCATGAGAATATTCATACAGATGCAAGTAGCAGGTTTATTATCATACTACAATATTCTCAATCACTCTCTGTGCTGTTCATAACAAATGTTCCTCCAACTGCGGCTTAAAAGCTCTTATCATACTCCGTTCACAATTAACCTACCAAGTTATCTGCTATTCCCCTCATGATCAATAACCTTCAAGTCTCCCTGCCTTTGTTAAGACTGTTACCTTTGTCCTCTCCCCACTGTCTTCCCTCCCAGCTTAATCACCCTTCCAACATGTCCTCAGACTTCCTTAATTCCACGAGGCCTTTCCTGGCCCCTATAAATTCACTGTCTCTTTCCATTAAGCCTCCCAGTCACTCAGGCTTAAAGCTTCATTGTCTGTGGTTATTTCTGGGGAGTGAAGTTGGACAATGATGTTCAGACTCTTTTACTAACTCTGTATTGTTTACATTCTTATAACAAGTATGCATTTCTTTTATAATCAGAAAAAAGTATTTCTACTTTGAATAAAAATTATAAAACCTCACTGTCTTTTTCAACAATTTCTCCCATTACTCCTTATATTCTATTAGCTATCAAATCACATAAAACATTCCCTACTTGTGTTCTTCAGAACTTCCCTCTGTTGTAATGGGATCTAAGGTCGAATAAGTTTAAAACCCATAAGACTAAACCAAGCTAGAGTTTCCTTACTACAGTCTTCTGAAAATCTTTAATGTGTATTATGACTTCTCAAGAACAAAGTTTGTAGTGGTTTTCCAAAATTATGACCAAACCCCCCTTTTCAGAATGTAAATCCATCTCATTCTTTCTATTCCCAATAATGCCATGATTCCCGACCCGAATACTCCTAGCTAGATTACACAGACTTCCCACCTGCCTCTTCCCTCTCTAACTCATCTTGCACACCGCTTCCAGATTAATCTTCTCAAAGCACAACCCCAATCATCAAAACTGTCATATGTGCCTCTGCTGTTCAAAAAGCATTGCTGTCCTCACACTGGTCACTGAAGTAAATACATGAATAGCTGAGACAGAGACCACATGGCCCACAAACCCTAAAATATTTACTAACTGGCACTTTACAGTAAAGGTAGGCCAACCCTGAGTCTAGTATACTAAATGGGGCATATACATAAATAACAATAATCCAAAACAGAACTATGTCAGTGACCCAAGCAAAGAAGAAACAGGCACCAGGTTAACAGACTTCACTAATTATTAATCAGTGATGCAACCATTACTAGACCCCAGGTCTCAACTGAAGGTTGTGTTCTGTTACACAGGCAAAAGAGCAGAATGGTATTAATTACTAAACTGTATGCTCTCTGCTTATATACTATCAAGAGAAGTCAATGAGAAGTCCACAGAAAAAGTTTCTACTCCGAATTTCTAAAAGAGTACTGTTTTTTTATAGTAGCTAGAAATGGAGTATAACCTTTAAAATTTGTGAATCACTATAATGTACTCCTGTAACATATAATACTGTATATCAAATACACTTAAATTAAAAAAAAACCACTAAAAAAAAAGAGTACTGTTTTATCATCCTTAGTTTCTACTTACCTTCTGCATGCTTCTACTGCCTAAATTCTGAGTGTTTTTTTTGAGAGACTACCCAGACAAATAGGCCCTTTGAAAACAGACAGAATTTTTAAGACACCTCATTCAACCACCCCACTCAGATAAACTGTCTTCAAACTGTGTACTTATTTTTGATAGCTGCTTTAAATACTATCTTAAATTTCAAATGACCACAAAATAAAGAAAACTTTCTGCTAATTTGCTGCCTCCATATTACTTCTAGATTATACCAGCTTCCTTTGCTTAGAACCACATTTCCAGAGTATTTACAAGGTAAAAGTATACAGCAAGAACACTCAAAAGCCTAGTAAATATCTAAATAAGTGTACACACAACTATATATTCCACATACTGTTACTTGCAAAATGACAACAGGCAAGACACCAGTACATTATACTAACGTAATGTATTCCAATTTATGCCCCATAAATTTAAATACAAATATTGTTTCATGGTTAATATTCCCTCTTTCCTAATAACATGAAGATAGCGCTAGAAGGGCAGTGCTTCTACTACTTACAGTTCAGCAACTTCCTGTTCCTCCTCCCAGGCCTCTTTGTGTGTTAGCTGACTGCTTCCAGTACTCTTACACGTCCAAATGCGCTCACTGTATCTTTCCAAGCGGGCTTCATACTCTCTGTTAGCAGTGGCTCAGGAACACAATATTCAAGCAACAGAGACAACTAATCCACAAAATACTTACCATATATGGGAAAAAAACTACAGTATACTTTCTATAATGTACAGCATAAGATAAAACTGAAATCAGAATTTTCAATTGGCAAATCCAAACAAGATGATTAACACTAAAGTATGGTTAGGACCGTCTACAACTGTGCTTTCTTCAATTCACCCAAGTTTCATTTCACAAGACTCACACAGTACTAAAGATTAGTAAGAAAAAATAAAGGCAAAATAAAATACAAGACACAAGGAATAAGAATTTAAGGTATGTGAAACTGTTACACAACTCAGATGGTCAGCAAGTTTAAGAATCAGTTCCACAGTAAGATGAGATGGCTCCAGCAGTCTCACAGGCAGTTTGGAATAACCCCGTGCATATGCTAATGATCCATTTACTAACAGCCTTCCAGTCTACCTTGGAAACACTTGTTGATTCTCTAAGGTTTAAAAAATAAGTTCCATAAAGTAGTAAAAATAATTCTGATATAGTAATATTTATCCAGAGTTTATGTTATCTCCAATAATACCACGTCCACAAGTTGTTTACCAGTCATTATTCCGTCTTTGTGAGGGAGATGGAGGAAGACATCCTATAACTAGTGCATGTATATGGTAACTTTCCATACCATCCCAATTGTAATTCATTATCACCCAGCCATATTCAAATTCAAATGACAAGTAACTAATTTACTTTTATGCACAGCAAAAGATGTTATACAGGAAAATAAACTTACACCACAACTAGAGAATTAGCTGCCAATCTCTGTACTTTCCAAGTGACAGTTTTTATATATAATGGTTGAAATAAAAAGTATTTAAACAGCTCCCCTTGTAATATTACCTCACAACTAAACAAATAATTCATTTTTAATATAAAAGAGATTCTTGGTTTTCTAGGGTTATGATCAGTTAAAAGACAAATGACAGGGATAAATCCATAAATAATCCAGAGCTGTAGTTTTAGTCAATAGTATAAGCACCTTCTCTCACCATATCATTCTCTGGATCTGCCAAAAACAAAGCAATATGTCTCTTTTCCTCACCGGGCTGTTGCTAATATTTAAATGATTAAACAAAATAGAGCACCTGTAAAAATCAGGAGTCAGACTTCCATAGAAAGCTATGTAAATCCAATCACTGAAAACTTATAAAATCCCATAGAGAAAAGGAAATAGCATGGTTTCTACAGGGACATTATCATAACTAACTTATCAACAAAATGGATTTGTTTTCTGTTTGCCTGTTTGCACCTGGGGAGGGGAGGTAAAATAAAGAATCAGTACGTGGATTTATTTAAACATTCAAAAAGCTTAGTAACATTCTAGGGCTTCCCTGGTGGCGCAGTGGTTGAGAGTCCGCCTGCCGATGCAGGGGGCGCGGGTTCGTGCCCCAGTCCGGGAGGATCCCACATGCTGCGGAGCGGCTGGGCCCGTGGGCCATGGCCGCTGGGCCTGCGCGTCCGGAGCCTGTGCTCCGCAACTGGACGGGCCGCGGCAGTGAGGGGCCCGTGTACCGCAAAAAAAAGAAAAAAAAAAAAAAAAAAGCTTAGTAACATTCTAATATATCATTCAGCTACACTGAAGAAATTCACTGTGTAATCAGAGAGAATGTGAGATTAACAAATATGTCCTAAAGAGAAAACATTAAGTTTTTATTATTAGTTGTTATTCATTTATTTATTTATTTTTGCTGTGTTGGGTCTTCGTTTCTGTGCGAGGGCTTTCTCTAGTTGTGGCAAGCGGGGGCCGCTCTTCATCGCAGTGCGCGGGCCTCTCACTATCACGGTGTCTCTTGTTGCGGAGCACAGGCTCCAAACCAGCAGGCTCAGTAGTTGTGGCTCACAGGCCTAGTTGCTCGGAGCCATGTGGGATCCTCCCAGACCCGGGCTCGAACCCGTGTCCCCTGCATTAGCAGGCAGATTCTCAACCACTGCGCCACCACGGAAGCCCCTATTATTAGCTGTTAATTTAAAAAGTAGGAATAATGTGGGAATTTCCTGGTGGTCCAGTGGCCGAGAGCATGGGTTCAATCCCTGGTCGGGGAACTAAGATCCTGCAAGTCACGAGGCTCTGCCCAGTGGAGGGGGGGAGTAGGAATAATGTGCCATGTGCCCAGTCCATTCTCCTTAGATCAAGACCGATATGGCCAATAACACACAGAACTGCTGTCACCTGGATGCCTCAGTAATCCCTCAAATCCAACTTCTTCTAAAACTAAACTCTTACTACTCCTCCACTCCCTCCCAAACTTGCTCTTTAACAGATACTCCCAATCTCACTGAATGGCCCTAGTGTCCAAGTTAGAAATCAGGGAATCATCCTAACCTCTTCAGTCCCTAACTGTAACCACTTAGGTGTTTCTCAATTAAGTCCTTTCTCTCCAATAAAAGAACCATTATCCAAATCCAGCTTTTGATCCTCATTTCTCATTCAGTCATAACATTTTAAAACATGTTAATTGGCCTGACTGGTAATCCTCTTCTTCTCTGGCCCTTTGTGATTCTTACACTCACAACCTTTTTTCTCAGTCTTGTTTTTAAACCCATTTCTTCCGATTTAAAAATCTCACTTGGCCTCAGGCCTCCTAAAATACAAATATGTTGTTGCAAAGGGAAAAATCCTCCGGCCCCCACAGTTCTGAAAATCATTCCACCCATCAAGATTTTATTGTGTTTTATTTTCTATGATTTTTATTATTTTAAGGGAAAAAAAGGAAGAAACTTTTTTTTCCAACTTTTTTCAAACAATATGTATTTAAATACCAAATACTGATTGATTGAGTGTGGTTTTTCAAATAATGACAGTCTCTTCTACCCTAATACAGATCTTTCGTACCCTCCTGTGAAAATCATCATCAGTATAGCATTCTCATTCTGGGTGACCTCATCCATGCCCGTAACTTCAACTACTATCTATATATGCTAATAACTTCTATCACCAGCTCAGTCTCCTCTCTCTGAACTCCAGGCCCATATATAGACTAGCAACATATACATCTCCATTTGGATATACTCAGCAATTCAATATAAGAACCTCCGTAACTAAACACTTCCTATCCGTCCCCCACCACCCTTCACAGTCAAAACAAAAGAACCACTTGATCCTCTTCCATGAAACCCCACACCTCAGATTGGGACTCAAACCCAATCACATCTCAGATGGGGCTTGAACCCACAATCTCCCTGCTGAAACCACACACCTGGTCTCAGGACTAATGAATCTCAGGTTCTTTATGCCTCAGTGCAGAAGGAATGCAGCGAGAGGCAAAGCCATAGGCAAGAAGTAGATTTATTAATATAGGATGCTTGTGAAGGATGCAAGCAGTCAGGCAAGGGAGTTTTCCCCAAGACCTAAGTGGGAAAGCAGGTTTATTTAGGGAGATACACACTCCACAGACAGAGTGTGTGGGCCCTCTCAGAAGGCGATAGGCCCTGGAATATGGGATGGTTAGTTTTTATGGGCTGGGTAATTTCACAGGCTAAGCAATAGGAAGATTACTCCAACTATTTTGGGGAAGAGGCAGGGATTTCCAGGAATTGGACCACTGCCCACTTTCTGGCCTTTTATGGTTGGCCTCAAACAGTCAGTGCGCCTGCGGGGCGTCATTTACAATATTCTAATGTATCGCAATGAGCGTATAATGAGGCTCAAGGTCTACGGGAAGTAGATTCTTCCGCCATCTCGGTTCTAACCACTTTATGTCCTCAGGGGCTGTCATTCTTTTAAGGTTGTGCCCTGCCCCCTTCCCTCCTGTCTCACAGGGTCCTCTATATCAGAGAAGAACACCACTAACCAAGTGATAACCAAAACATAACCCTTGATTCCTCCCCAATCAATCACCAAACCCTGTCAAATCTACTTAATTTCAGAAATCCATCAACTGTACTTCTCTCCACCTCAAGGGCTAGTAAATTTATTTAGACCACCATTATCTACTGCCTAGATTATTTAATTATTTAAACACCATCTAGTTGCCATTAGTCTCAAGGCTGCAGATCCATTCTCAATGCTACAGCCACATTGATCTTCCTAACCTAAAAGCCTGCTTCTTTCCTGTTCAAATTTTTCAACAGCCTCCACTAAATTTAAGGCAAAGTCCAAACTCCTCAGCCTATCTCACAAGGACCTGTGATGCAGCCCTTTTCTGTATCTCTCAACACTGCATCTCCATCTCCACTTCTTCACTCCAGCCATATGAAACTTCTTTCAGGTTTTCAAAATCGGGAATTCCCTGGTGGTCCAGTGGTTAGGACTCAGCGCTCTCACTGCCAGGGGCCCGGGTTAGAGCCCTGGTCAGGGAACTAAGATTCCACAAGCTGCCAAGTGCAGCCAAAACAAACAAAAACAGCTCACTGAGATATAACTGGCAAAACAAACTAAATTCTAACCATCCTTTGGATCTCAACTTAAAAGCAACCTTCCCCAGGAAACATTCCCTTAACCCTAAAATGTGGCAGACTGTACTATTTTTTCCAAATATCCACCTCTCTTCCCTAAGAGGATTCTACACCTCCACCCACTGCCATGTGGCTTGCAATGCCTCCTGGGAAGAGGAAAGCACATCCCCTCCCCACAAAGGCTGGGCCCTGCCACATAACTTGCTTTGACCAATAGATGTGACAGACACCACTTCCAGGAAAAAGCTTAAAAAGCTGTCATGGTTTCCTCCTGACCTTTCTGCCACTAGAAAAGGTCGCTGCAGACAGGGACTGCTCCTTCAGCCTGAAACTCGGAATAAGAAAAATGTGCATTTCCTTTTTTTTCACCTGTTTTCTTTTTTTCAAATGTGGCCCTAGAAAAATTTTAATTACATGTGGCTCACATCACATTTCTGTTGGATTGCACTATAAACCTAACGATTACGTCTAGGAATGAATGTCCTCTGACAGCACAATTTTTAACTGACTAGTCATTCAAATTAGATTAATTTCAAAAGTCTAAAACTGAAATTTCTACAACCACCCCTAACATTAGGTAGTTTTAAGTTTATGTAACTCTGTTCTGGTTATTACTTTGATTTATGCTAAGAGAAAAGTTAAAGAAAAAATAAATGAAAGGAGAAAAAAAAAGCCCATGAGAAGGATATTCAGGGACTTCCCTGGTGGCGCAGTGGTTAAGAATCCGCCTGCTAATGCAGGGGACATGCGACCGAGCCCTGGGCTGGGAAGATCCCACAGGCCATGGAGCAACTAAGCCCATGCGCCACAACTCCTGAGCCCGCGGCCTGCAACTACTGAAGCCCACACACCTAGAGTCCACGCTCCACAACAACAGAAACCACCGTGATGAGAAGCCCACGCACCACAACGAAGACCGAACAGAGCCCCCCCAAAATAATAATAAATTAATTTTTTACAAAAAGAAGGATGTTGAGTCAGCTGGCTCTAAATCCTATTTCAGATTTTAGGTTACCAAAATAAGTCACTCACTCTCAAATAACCGCTCAAAGCAAATGCCAATTGTGGTTTTTATGTTCCAGCGACTGCTGCACTTATAATTGCAGACAAAATGTCAAAGCAATTCTCCAAAGGTTGTGTAAGCTATAAATGATAAGTTCAAATCCTAGACTATCTCATTATGCATCTACTTTTTCAAGAGTTCAAGAGCTACTTCCTTACCACCATATGCTGCCCTTCTTTGTTCTCTTTAGCCTTGTAAGTATTGTTTCTTTCAATAAAGTACCTGATAGCCTGAAAGGAAGTGGCCCATAAAAGTATGGAGGTTAAATAAGCATAACTATAACGCTGAGAGTTCTAAGTGAGAAGACAAAGCACCAACTCAAGGTCTGCTTTTTATCCTATTTTCTCTCTTTGGACCAGTCTGTCATTAAGTTAAAAATAACTCTAATCTGATAATAACTTGTTACTTTAAAGAAATTAAATTATAAAAATCGACATAAGAGCTCAGTATTCCAACTGCCCAATAAAATCCTGTCTTGCAACTACAACTTAACCCCAGCTCTTAAAACACTCTAGGCAAATCAAGTTATTCTTGCCTAGAGCCAGAATAACTGTATATTCTAATACCCCCTCCTTATTACACCATCTAAAAGTTCTCATATTGATGCTACTAAGGTTATGAACTAGTTTCTAGGCTTTAGAAACTAGGATAAAGCAATACAAAAAAAAATTTAATCTACAGCAGGCCACTTGTAGGTTCAGTTCCTCCTTAAAATCTATCTTGACTTAAACACAGTCAGTGTAGAATTCTATTGTCAAATAATCACATCAAGAAGTGATTCCAATAAAGTTAATTTTTCAAACCAAGATCTACTGTCTTGCCAGCAGTAGTACTATCCTAGGAAGCAATGTACCATAGATTTAAAGCTACAGTACAATAAACATCAACATATAACCCAGTCATTAAACGTGTGCATCATTCACAACCACTGTAAGTTTAATGAAGATGTACAATAATACCTTCAAGAACACAATGCTCACAGCTTTAGGTCAATAAAACACCATACAAATTTGCCATAGAATATACATGCAACCAAAAGGTAGGTATTAGGAGAAAATTAAAGTATGAAGTCCTATTAAAACATAATTATAACTATAAATTAAGAATTGGAAATAACAATACTTCAAATGCAGCAGTTACCCAACCACATACTTGTTCTCCTCTATGAAATCACTAATAGCCTAATAAAGAAATATGCCAACCTGCCAACCACACAGTACAATTGTTTAAAAACCATCCTCAAAGTGCTTCCACTTGTAGAAATTACCAAGGGAGCAATTTTCCCCCAATATATAACACAATTTAAGAACTCCTTTGTTAAAAGGGTTCTAAATACTCATATGGGAAATTTTAAAGATGAAGAATTTTTATTAAATACATAACAGTTAAAAAGTTCCACATATCAGTTTTCAACTGTCATCATTAAAAAAAACTCCTCATATGTATCACTGTATTTCAGCGATTTCAGTAAATGATATGAAAAGGCCGGGGCTGCCAGTTCTATCTACAGCCATTTTTTACAGAGCTCAGTACCTAGTACAGACTTAGAATTTGTCTCCTCCCTATCGCAGTTTCTGATGCTCCACTAGAACCAGACCTGAAAAATCAACAACCAGTAATATTAGTGTGAATAACCATCAACTGCTCAAAAGATGACATCTGAAAAGGATATGGCAGATTCCCAAAAGTAATTTTTTACTTCACCGATGTTTTGGAATGTTATTTAAAAAAAAAAAAAAATTGGGCACTTTTAGAATAAAGTATTTGGTAGAGCTAGGGCACTTCTCCAAAACAATCCAAAAGTCCTAACAGGACATGAAAAAGAACCAGATTACCACTCCGACCCCTCCCTTAAATGCACCTTATCATACCACAAACTGACACAAACAATGGACTAACATTATTAAAAGTGAAAGAATAGCATTCCATGTTCCTCTCTTGATTTACTTTCAGGGATGAGGTACGAGGAGCACTGAATTCTACTCCTGATTCTCATCATTTACGGAGTGTGTGACCTTTAGCAAGCCAACCTCAACTGTGTGGGCCCGCTAGGCATACCCAGGCAGGAGAACCCCACCATCTCCAAGATCCATTTCAGCTCTGAGATGCTCTAGCTGCATTTCTTCAAGAGCCCTCCTACAGCATGGACTCACTTGCCAAATCCCTTTGTATGTAAACACCTAACATCCGCAAACTGCACTCAAACAAGAATGAGGTTATCCCATAAAGCATTACATTAAAGGGAGGATCAAAGAAAAATGAAATCAAATGATATAGCTCACACCGGCATTTCCTTCCATACTGAAGCAAGCAAACTGAAACTACTAAGAAATCAAGTCCTTCCAAAGGGAAAGGGGTGATAAAACTAAAGAATACATTACCCTTCACTCTTGAAGCTTTCTGTACACTAAAGAAAGCTTGATTCAGAAAACTTTTTTACACTTAAGCTTCAAAACGGATCTGGCATCCATAAAAAAAGTAAATAAGAGTCGTACAACTTTCAACTAAAAGACTAATAAGCTTGTGCAAGAAACCTTAAGCAATGATCAGAAGAAAGGGTGCTCCTCATTTAAAACATCAGCCTCGTGTTTCTAAAATACAACATAAAAACTTTAAGCGTGTCTTTTTGAAACGTTGTTAAAAGACAAATACTGATCTCCTATACATCGTCAAAATTCCAAATCTGTGCATGCCCAGGGAAGGAAGGCATCCGCTCCTCCAAGGTAACTTTTTTACTGCCTCTTCTCTAAGTCTGGACATTCATTCTTGGTTTTGTGCCTCACAATCCTGTCAGTTCATCCATCACCAGCCTAAAGTCCACTCGGGAGAAGCAAAACACAAATGTCCCTGCAGAGATCCGGGAAGACGCAGTCGCGACTTGTACAACCCAGATCACGAGGCCGCTCAAGTACAATTTCCAAAACTTAAGTGGAAGGCTTAATTTATAAAGAAAAAAGCAGCAGCAAAGGAAACCCCGCTCAACCCTCGGTACTTACGGCCTAAAGCCAACCTCCTGGGGCGGGGGGGGGGGGCGGGATAGAGGGTCGTTCATCTACAGCGAGGCCCGGTGACAAAGTGCGGGTCAGAGGAAAGGATGGAGGGCGCAGGGCTCCGGGGCGGCCTGAGCCGGGCCGGCCCGCCCGCCCACCCCCCCGGAACGGCGGGCCTGGGGCTCGAGCTCGGGGTGCTGGCCCGCCAGCGCTGGGCGCGCTGACAGCTGCCACCGGCGCGGGGCTGCGCGGCCCACCCCGCCCCACCCCACCCCGCGGGCGGCCTGGCCGGCGCGATTGGAAAAGGATACTCCCGGGTGCGGAAGGCCTCCTGAGTGTGCGCGATGGTGAAGAGCGGCTCCTCGCCGGGAAGCGGCTTCACCAGCGGGAAAGGCTTGCGGCCCAGGAGCGGCGCCATCGCGGCGGCAGCAGCGGCGGGGAAGGCGGCTGCTCCTCAGCGCGCCCGCGGCGTAACACTAGGCCCCGCGGCCCGGAGCGAGCGCCTGGCTCCCGGGGGTGGGGTGGGGGAGGGGAGGGGTGAGAGGGCGGCGCGAACTCGGCTCCTTCACTGCTGGCGCCGCCGCGCTAGGGCCATGGAGAGGGACGCAAGGGCACAGAACTCCCACGCACAATGCCGCGCCGCCCCGAAACCTCCGGCCAACCTTCGCTACGGGTCCCCGCGTTCGGCAGTCACGACTCGTCCTCAGCTGCACCGGAGGAAATTATTGAAAAATGGCGGGAGATTCCCCTCCTCCCCCCGGTCCGGCCAGCGCACACACTAACATGCTCCCCTGTGGCGCCGGTGGCGAATGCTCCAATAGGCGGAGAGCTGGTCAGCACCCAGCGTTTATTGGCTCACAGGAGCTGCCGCTCTGCGATTGGGTCCCTCCCCCTTCCCGGGCCGCCTAGTTGGGTTGCAGCGCACTAGAGGGCAGTATGAAGAGGTGAAAGGTCACGTTATGTAAGCGCCAGTGACAGGAGCGGGCCTCCAGCGGCGGAGTTGAAAGTGGGGGACAGCGGGGGACCGAAAGGCCGAGAATTCAAAGAGGTCAGGCCAGGGAAGCCCTCTAACATACACAGACACTACGCCATCTGTCACCGAAGGCGACACCGACATCCGGGCACCACTGTCCGTGTGGTGCGCCGGAGGGGGGAGGGGGAGCGCGCGGCCAGCGGCTTTGTCTTTTCACTTGGGCTCCGCCCCCTTCTTAAAGGCACCGCTCTCGGCCACGCCCGGAGGTGCGCGGGTGGGGCGGATGGGAGGAGGGCTTGGCGGGAAGTAACCTCCAGACCTTACCTCAGCAAAGGTTCTACGAGGGGTAACTTGAGCCCCAGCCTTGCTCCCCCCAAAGTTACCTGCTTCTAGACTAGAGTGTGGTTGAGATCTGGATATTAGTATAATGCTTGCTTCTAGGGGCTTGCTGGAAAGGATAATACAGAATCTTCTTTGGAAAAATATATTAAACGACATGTCTATTAAAAATACATACCTTCATTCAAATAGTCTTTACTAGCACCTACAATGTTCAGGGCCCTGCGTTGGGTGCTACAGGGGAAAAAAATGAGACTTGAAAAAATGAGAGACAAATAATCACAGTTCTGTGTGATGAATGCTGTACAAAGTGCGCAGTAAGAAAACAGCAATAATTGTGCCTGGAGAGTGAGAACATTTGAGCTACTTCTCCAAGCACACTACACCCACATAGTCCAAAATCTTCTTGGCTATCCAGTACAGTCAGAAACACACTTATTAATCATTCATCCCTGGTTAAATTGTCACCCTTGGTTCAAAAATCTTCAGTGGGCTTCCCTGGTGGCGCAGTGGTTGAGAGTCCGCCTGCCGATGAAGGGGACACGAGTTCGTGCCCCGGTCCGGGAAGATCCCACATGCCGCGGAGCGGCTGGGCCCGTGAGCCATGGCCGCTGAGCCTGCGCGTCCGGAGCCTGTGCTCCGCAACGGGAGAGGCCACAACAGTGAGAGGCCCGCGTACCGAAAAAAAAAAAAAAAAAAAATCTTCAGTGCCCAGAACATACCTTCCCAGCCTGGTCTTCGACAGGGCTAGACTGCTAGATGTCCCTGAATGGCAGCATGCCAATGCCAGACCGTTTTCTCCTTTTCTTCTCACCTTGAAGTGAGAAGGATACCCCCCCCACCCGCGTAAAAGGTAAGTTCTAGGTGTCAACTGGAAAAAAAAAAAAGCACAACCTAAAAGTTGAGAATTATGTTTTATTTGGCAGACAAAACCGAGGATTTAAGTCCAGGACACAACATCTCAGATAGCTCTGAGAGACTGCTTGGAAGAGGTAAGGGAGGAGCCAGGATACATAGGAGTTTTTGCAACAAAGACCAGGTAGTAGTCAGAATATCGAAAGATTACTGTTAAAGAAAACCAGATATCTCAAGTTAAGAAATTTATTGCTTTTCTATGTATGGGAAGATGCAAAAGTCAGGGCTCACTGAAATCATTCCTTTGATATACACCTCAGCTATCTGGGGCCAGTATCCTGTGCTTTCTCTTCCTGAGTTTGGGGGTCGGCAGGGGGCGGGGGGCACTGCTAGATGGCGGGCATCCTGTTTCTATCCTGAGTTCCCTCATGGCTCAGCTGTAAGGTGGTGGCTTGTTGCCTGCAACATCCTTTGTTTACTGATGTGGCAGGCAACATTTTTGTTTTCCATTGATATAGGTCAGACGCCATCTCTATGAAGCCCCTTCTGATCACCTAGCAGAGAAGGGAGCTCTTCCTTCAGTAGCAATTTCCTCTAAGAGGATTAGGAGAAACCTCAGAGGATGTGGCATCTGAGTTGATTGTGAAGAGGTAAGTAGCACACTCCACTAGGCAGAGGAAATGAGGGACGAACCTTCTAGGCAGAGGGAGCAGCAGAGCAGACTTGGTAAATTCAGGACAATGTGCCTAAAACATAGGGATTTTTCAGGCAGAAAGTATCAAGAGATGAGAGTAGCAGAGGAAGTCATCATCCTGGCCAAAGCGTGTGAGGGTTGAATTGAAGCGACCCTATAGGAGGTAACTGCAGTAGTTTGTGGCACTGGTGGCAAGGGCCTCAAATGTGTAGCAAGATCAGTGGAGACAGGTGGCCAGATTTGAGGCACAGACTAAGTGGCTAATGGGATGGACACTTGCAGAACTAGATAACTAACGGCAGACTACACACAGAAAAAGAACTCCAAAAACATCCAAAAAACAAATTTTGGAAACTTTTGATATTTAAAAAAATGCATCTAATGGCACATGAGAATGGTCACCATAGTCATTTCAGTGCTTGGGGCTGCTGTGGACTGGAATCCAGCCCCTGGTGGTGATAAAGCGGAGATCTAAAATGGGAGACTCAGTGATGGACCCAGTTTCAGCCATAAGAACCGGAGACCGGTACCCTGGAGAGCCATCCAGAACACAGTTGGAAATCCTGCAGACCGAAGTGGAAGCTAGAAGTGGGGCTTTGTGAATACAGCCTAGTAGCTGGAGTCCCAAGAAAAGGAGCTAAGAAGTGTCTCTCCAAACAAAGAATAGTGTTTACCTTGTAGAGATGGAGTTATGGTTGGTTTTATTTTCTTCGTTATCTTTTTGTATATTTTTCCATTTGTTTTTCTATAGTGATTATATTTTCATTTTAAAATAGAAAAAATTAATAAACTTTAATGTGCCTATTGCTTGGTGGTTGTCCTCCATTTCTTTCTATGGCTCCAATTTACAAACAATGGAGCTAATTGACACAAGATTTTTTAACACCCCTCTTTCACTGATGCACACTGAAACCCTTGATTAGACAGTTTCAGCTTGTCATTTTTTTTTTTTTTTTTGACTGCACCATATGGATAGGGGGGATCTTAGTTCTCTGACCAGGGATCTAACCCGTGCCCCCTGCAGTGGAAGCATGGAGTCCTAACCGCTGGACCGCCAGGGAATTCCCTACAGTTTCAGTTTCTGGCTGGTATTTTCCGGCCTGTCCTGTTGGTTCCTAAACCTCAAAACATCCCAAATCTGCAGTCTGTGATCTCTGTTCCCTCCATCACCTGCTCTGTGTGGGTGTTTTTTATTTCTATTAATGGCCCCACCTTCCTCACAACCTCACAGGCTCTGCCTTGACCTCTCTTGAGCTCCACAGCCATAGAGTCAATCAGATGACAGCAATTCTGCCTGCCTAAAATCGTGAACCATCCCCTTCCTGCCATCCCCACTGCATCCTACTTCAATTATTTCTGGCCAAAACTACTACTGTAATGACTTTCTTCTTTAAAAATGTTTTAAACTACATTAAAATTATGTCTTTTTTCATGGTAAAATGGACATGGTTCCAAAAAGGAAACATATAGATGGAGTTAAGAAAACAAATAGTTCTACAAAAAGCAGCCCTGCAGTGCTCTCCCCCATCCACTTCCTGCTTCCCCCAGGCACCCATTTTCAATACATTAAGCTGTTTCCTCTGGTATTTACCTCCCTATTTCTAAATAACATATATATTGCTGTTTTCTTTAGTTTTTCAGTTTTAATATTAGCTGTTGACTTTTGTCAGTGGAAGATGAGAACTTAGCCCTCTTATATCCCCCAGAAACACCATACACGTATACAAGCATATATAATTATGTTGCAATAGTTCAATCAATAGTCAGTGTGTAACTTATGATTATGAATTATTCACAAATGATCCACATGGTGAACTGATTGCATTTCCTTTCTTCTTTTGTTTCCCCTGGTTTGCCTCATGTATTTTACTTTGTTTTCCATATACCTATTGCTGTTCTATCCTCAAACTCACAGAACTGTAAGTCTCCTCTTGATAAGTGCAAACATATCTGGATAAGGTTGGCAGGGTCCTTCCAACTTGTCCCCTGCCTCCCTCTCTTTCCTCTCCATGGCATCTTGCTATGTCACTCCCCTGTCCTTGGCTTCTAATGGTTGGCTTCCTAAAGCCAACAGAGTAAAACCAAACTCTCTTGACGTGACCTTCAAGGCCCTCCACAATCTGTCCTGTGTTTCTGTTTCTTCCCTCAGACTCCTTCCTCTTCAGCAAAACTAGGTTTATCTAGGTTTCTTAATACTATTCCCCACTAAAAGGATCCTCTATTTGATTCTTTTCCAAAATCTGCCTGGTCACTTTTTATGGTCTCTTGGTCATTATACTTTCAATAGCTTCCTTTGTTTAAACAAATTAAGACATACTTCATGTACCACATATGATTCTAGTATCTGTGACATTAAAGTTTTTTAGTACCTGTTAAATTTTTAAGAAAAAAACAACTAAAGATGACGAAAAAACCAACTAGAGATGACAAAAAAAAAAGGCAACAGAATTAACTGGGATTCTAGTTTCATCCATGACACCTGGAGCCCCTAAGAGAAATGAGAGGAATCGCTTTAGGGAATACGGAAATGAAATTTTTTTTTAATATTTATTTTAGTTGCACCAGCTCCTTAAGTTGTGGCACGTGGGCTCCTTAGTTGTGGCACGTGGGCTCCTTAGTTGTGGCATGGGAACTCTTAGCTGCGGCATGTGGGATCTAGTTCCCTGACCAGGGACCGAACCCCGGGCCCCCTGCATTGGGAGCGTGGCGTCCTAACCACTGCGCCACCAGGGAAGTCCAGGAAATGAAATTCTTGGAGATATAGAATGTAGAATTCTTTTCCACCATGACTCTACTCTTTTCCTTTGGAATCGGGAGCAAAAAGGAGGAACCCATGGACAAAAAGCAGACTTGTGATAGCCAGGGCCTTCGGGGGAGGGGCAAACGGGGAGTGAGGGCTTAAAGGGCTTAAAGGGTATGGGTTTCTGTTTGAAGTGATGAAAATGTTTGGAGCTAGACAGTGGTGATGACTGCGCAATGCTGTGAATGTACTTAGTGCCACTGAACTGTGCACTTTAAAATGGTTAAAAATGGTACGTTTTATGGTTGTGTATTTTACCATAATAAAGTTAAAGAACAAAAGTCAGCCTCCTAAGGACCTGGAGCTGTGCAGTGTACACAGGTTTTCATTTGGTGTAGGCGGGGACAGAAGTATAATTCCAAGTACATGACAACTTCAAATGGAGTCTCCAAATCATTTTCATCAGAAAGTCACTCTGGGAGTGAAGACAATTGGCAGGGCCCAGCCCACAGTGACTTCGCTAGCACTCAGCCACTACGCCCCCCAGCCCCTGCCCTCCACAACCTTCAAGAATGAAGCACTCAGCTATCAACAAGACATATTTCAAATAGTTTAATTTTAAAAATATTCTATTCGGTGCTAAAATATGTCTTCACTCACTGTTGCCCATTTCCATTTTCTTAAACTTTTTTGAAACAAAAAATAAAATCACGAGGTTCAATTAAACATGCAGATTTCAAAGAAAAGGGAACTTTCTAGAAAGTCTGAGCTGAAGGAGTACTGTGGGAATGGGTGCTGTTGTCAGAACCTCAAATTCTCGCTGGGGCAGAGTTTGCGGCAGGAGTGCTGGGGACCGTGGCGGGAGGCAGGGGATGCTGGAATGAAATGTCCAGGTGGAAACAACAAAAGCTGCGCGTGCGTGTGTGTGTGTGTGTGTGTGTGTGTGTGTGTTGGGGGAAGGGGATGGTTACAGTGGGGGACAAAGGACTGTCAGCAGCCAGAGAGCCCATGAGAGGCAGGATAACCTCAGGAATGGGCAGAAGTGCCAGGATAGCAAGAAATCTATATGGACTTTTCCACCCTCTCATGGAGCGAAGCCCTTCCCTTGCCTCCGGAGTCTACTCAGGCATTCTCCAACAGCAGCCTACAGGGCCCCTAGCCCTATGCGAAAGTCCATGAATCTACAGTCTCCATTCAATTCAAGTAAGCCCTAGGCACTCTCTTCTCTAGAGGATGCCTTCCACATCTCTTTCCTCTTGTAGAAGCACCAGCAGCTCAGTCCAGAGGTTCCGGAGCAGAGACTGCTACCTGGAGGTGACAGATGAACCCTGGAGTGGCCGATGCTCCAGCCTACTTGGGGTGCAAAAAGGACAGAAGTGCTCCTCTTCTCAGGATCAAGCAGACACAGGTGCCAGGGACGGGAAGATGACGTTACGACCCCCAGTCCTATGTCAGCCTTCCAGCCCAGAAGGCTCCTATGTGCAGGCTCTGGAGCCCAGTGCTTGCCCTTAGCCCAGCAGCACAGCACAGCCAGAACCAGAATGCAAGAGAGGCCTGGGGCCAGGAGGCGAAGGGTGCCAGGGTGGTGCTAGCTTTCTGACGCTGTCTGTGGCACTGCGGGCTGGTCCACACAGAAGCGTTTCAGGGGAGGCGCACCTGAGTCTTCCTCTTCCTCAGCAATCTAGAAGCAGCCAGGGCATGGAATCACAGGGCCATCCTTCTGAAACAGACCTCCCCTTCTACCCTAATTACAACCCGGAAGTCCATCCCCCACTGTCTCACAGATAACCAAACCTCTTCCCCTACCTTATAACCTGGAGCCCAGCGTCCGTGCTGCCTTCCCAACTACAGCACATCCCGTGCTATAGAGCCAGTGCACATTAACAGAGCCCTCACTTTTTTCTTAGAAACTGGGAAACCCAAAGCACCTCCTTACCTGTGTCTCTAATGGAACTGGTTCTTCCTTCGTGAGGGTGGGAGGTTCATCAGCAACTTCTGAGGCGGGCAGGGAGGGCTCTGCAAAAGCAAGGTCGGCGTAGCTGAAGGGCCTCCTGAGGCAGGAGACTCCTATGGGATCTCTGCCCCAAGCTGGGGGAGTGCTCCTGCAAGCTATGTGGAGACGCCTTGGTGAAGGGGCAACACAGGCCGCAGAATCAATATACATTATAAGAAGAAATTCGCAGCATCTAGTGCAAAGAGCACGAGCTCCGAAGTTAGAAGGAATGAAATGAGACACACAGTTCCACAAGTTACTAGCTGTGTGATCATGGCCAAGCAATTGAACTTTTCTAAGACTACTTCCTCATCTGTAAAATGGAGATAACAGCTGCCATTTCATGGGGTTTTTGAGAGAGTCATACCAGGCATCAAATATGAAAAGTGCCTTCCTTACAGAGAGCCTGGCGCTCAGTTGTGTTGCTGTTTTCTTTCTTCATTCTGTGAAAGGCGAAAATAAAACCATTCCCAAAATAGCCTCAAACAATTGACAAATGGCTTGAAGCTGCCAGCTCTGGGGCAAATTCTCTAACCTGTGACTCTAAAGAAGAGAAACATCAAGAGCAAGAGCAAGGCCCCTCCAAGACGCTCATTGGGGCCAACAGAGACTCACCCTCAAGGATCTCCTGGCCCAGGGTGGGGGGCTGGGAGTCATCTGTGCGGAAGTCGGAGGTGTGCGCTGGGCTCAGGGACTCGCTCTGCTGGGGGCTGGGGCTCGAGTTGGTGCTGCTGTCCACCTTGAGCTGATAGACATCAGACACGGAACTCTGGTTGCTGTTTTCATCTGAAAACCAAACATGACAAAGGCAACAGCTGAGGGTGGTCACTTTTGAGAGTAATTCAGTACAGAGCCAAGGGCCTGGTGTCTCTGCAGACAGCGTGGACACAGCCAGGCACACAATGATCACGGCTGTAAACAGCCTCTGAACCAAAGGAAGACATTCTCGGGGCTTCTGTGCACTGCAACTTACCAACAAGAGTCTAAATTGATTAATTTAAGCATGTTCTATCTTATGACACATATTCTAAGCACCACAAGATGCAGCCAGAATCTTTAAGTTTATGCAACATTTATATTTCAGGAAGGTCAAGATATGCTTATTAATCCCTTCTTTATTATCCACCACTTATAGCTGGGACCTGGTATTTTCCCACTGTCCAGTGAAGGGAGGAACACATCTGTGCCTCTCAACCTTTCTCACAATACAAGAGGTGTAGAAAATGAGAGTCTGTCTGCTATTCTCGGCTGTCTGAAGGAGGGTGATAGTGTCTGGAGGTGGTCAGCTTGGGCCCTTGCACCTGCCTAGGCTCCATCTCACCGCCTCAAGGACCGTGGGATCCCACCTGGGAAGCGCTGTCTGAAGGCTTAAAGTCACCACCTAAGTTAAAAATACAGAGTCAGCAGGGCCTTCCTCTCCCTGACCTCCAGCAGCCAGTCACCAAATCTGCCCCACCCACTGCCCTGACTCGGCCTGTGCCCATTCCTTCCTCTCCCCGTGGCCTCAGCTCAGCCCTCATGATCTCTCGCCTGGCCTCCAGCCACAGCTACCCAACTGCCCTTCCTGCAGTCTCAGGCACCCCCACTGGACCTCATACCACTGCCAGAATGATCTTTCTAAACCCTTGTCGGTTCCCCACTGCCCACGAGATGGCCCTATCCCAACCTACAAACTCCCTTCTGATCTCCAGGCTCACCACCTGCTGTTCTTCCCCATGTACCCTGGCTCCTGCCAAACTGGACTCTAACCTAAGAGCAGCTTCAAGTACCAGTGTCTGCTATGACATGCTCTTTCCGGTCTTCCTGCAAAGCCCCTAGACATGCCAACATTCAGCTCAGGCATCACCTCCTCCACAGAGCCTCGTGTCCAGGCTCCCTTGGGTGGAAATGACCACCCTCTCTTTTATGCTCCTGCTGTTTCCTGTGCACACCTGCATTTACTATATTACACACCAGTCTCCCTCCATTACACTCTGCGCAGGCAGGCTCTGTGGCTTACTGGTCCTTGAATCTCCAGTGCAGTACACAGTACCTGGCACATAGTAGGAGTTCATTAAATGTTCAATGAACAAAAAGGATAAGATAGTGGCCAGACTGAGGAAATGGAGCCTCCCATTGTCTCCCAGAGCTTTATGATGGAACATCTCACACAGCTAGAGAACATTTCCCTTGTATTCTCTTCCTGTACCACACTGACCTTGCAGGGGTTGGGGGAGAAGTGAGGAGGGGATACCTGGTCGCTCCCAGTCTAGTTCCGAAGAGAAAATTGTAAGCCCTTTCTAGTCTTTATCCTACAATGACCACCACCTTCTATACTAAAATGGAAGTAGCATTTTATCACAAAAAAGAATAAAGCTCTGTCACTCTTCTGCTCAGGCAAATACTTTTCTTCTCCAAGCATCAGTTTTCTGAAATAGGGATGATGATAACTGCCTGGTTTATATCACAGGCTAATGTAAAGATAACAATGAGAAACTGAAGTGAAAGTGCTTCATAAACAGTAGCTGCCACACAGGTATAAAAGGTAATGTTATGAGTGTAGTGCTGACTCAGGCAGGACGTCTACCGAAGACTGGTTTAGGAGGCAGAGCTTGGGCTAAGGGTGGATGGGTAGATGCCCCGGCATGGGGGGGGAGGGGGTCTCCTCTGAGGCACTCTCATCAAATACACAGTCTAAAGAAAAGTGCTTCTGATCCAGAAAACCGGGACCCACCATGGGGTCTGCCACCTACAAGTGATATGACTTTAGATATGTAACCTCACCTCTCTGAGCCTCAGTTTCCGTAACTGGAAAGTGAGGAGACTGTGGTCTCTCTTGCAGGGTTATTGTGAGGTTTAAATGAAAAGGCTTCCATAAAGTGCCCAGGAAGATACCAGCAAAACAGTAGGCACTGAAATGACACACAGACTATTCTTCTGATTATTAATGGGTCATCTAAATTTTCAGTTTCCTGCAAGGAAGACATATGGATGCAACTCACCCTGGAATTCAAGAAGGAGAGAGGAATTGGCTGAGGCATCAGAGGGAAAGCCATTAGGTTCCCGGGCTGCTGAACTGTTCGATTTTGACTTTTCTTTCTAGAAAAGGAAAAAAAGAGGAATATGACAGAGCCAAGCAGAAGACCCACAGAGAGAGAAGGTGCTGAGACACCAGAGAGGTCTGGATTAGGAACAGGAGGAACAACAGCGGTTTCAGAATCCAGGACCCGAGGAATAACAGGATCCTGGACAAGGTGTCCCCAGGCCTCAGTGTCTCTGTCAGTAAAATGGACCCTTCCAGTGCTAATATCATGAATCGCAAGTGAGAGGCAGATACATGTCTTCCACTAGAGCTCCCTGTAGGACTCTTCTGCTTTCTGCCCTGATGAGAATGCTCTATCCAGTCCTTCCCTACAGGCATGGGTGAGAAACACAAAATACCCATTTGAGAAAGATCCCTGTTTTAGTAGCACAGTAGGGAAGAAAAATAAGTGAGAGAAGAAAGGACCTCTGACTGGACAAAGGAAGGAGTCACTTTATATGTAATGCAAGCAGCGACAGGACAAGGGGCCCCTGCTAGCTCTATTCCTCACCAATCCACCACATCCACTCAAAATGATCTCCCATGTCCACCTCTGCCTTCAAGCAGGATGCAGGTTACACATGTGGGGGAACCACAGTGGGAAGGTAAGCACTAGCTTGCAACAAACAAGGAAATAATCCACAGGACAGGAAATCATCAATCCAAGCATTTGCAAATGAGAGCATCCCAAGAGCCAAAAGTTCAAACCTGAATAATCTCAAATTTACTAATTCATACTTTTTATACTTGCCTATTTATTGTACGTGCATCATACTAGTAATACAACTTAGTGTTTCTTAATACTCTCAATACTAGCTCGGCAATAAATCAACTGTACACATACATGCAGTCCTTCCCTTCATTTTTTCATATACAGACATAATTTTAATGTAATTACACTTTACCATTTTACTGCAGAGGCTACATAAACATGATTTTTACTAGCTGCACAATATTCCAGATATCATAATCACTTAATCACTACTCAACTAGTGGACATTTAGCTTTACCTGATTTAGGATTGTTTTTGTTTATTGCTAGTAGGAATAAACCCACAATGCTCAACTTTCACTTTTTCCTGGATTATGTGACTAAATTCACAAAAAAAATTCCTTCTAGATCAAAAAGTATAAACTAAACATATTTTTCTTAAAATATACTGTGGCTCACCCACCACTCTCTACAAGGAGGCTGGCAATATATTTGGAGTACGAGCATCACGGCACCCATGCCAACATTTGGCTTTATCATTATTTTTTTCTGATCTCTCATTTATCTTTATTTTAATGATTCTGGGCTCACATAAAATATGCATTCACTATAAGAAATTCTGAAAATACAGAAAAAGAAATGAAAATCACCTGTACAACCCGAGACAACCGATACAACATACATCTGTATGAAAATGGCTCATGATTCAGCATTATAACTTGCTCCCCCTCCCCCATTCACCATATTAAAAACATTTTTCTCTGTGAACATGGTGCTGCGAGTGGTGCGGAGCGTGCGGGCCACAGTCTGCAGCCTGCGCACCACCTCTGTGCCCAACACGCCCTGCCCACTGTGGCCCTGGGGACTGCGGCAGGCACCGACCGGGCGCTGCTCACCGGACCCGCTCTGCTGTCAGGTTGTAAATTCACAGACAAACATGAATGGGTAACAACAGAAAATGATGTTGGAACAGTGGGAATCAGCAATTCTGCACAGGAAGCTTTGGGAGATGTTGTTTACTGTAGTCTGCCTGAAGTTGGGACAAAATTGAACAAACGAAGAATTTGGTGCTTTGGAAAGTGTGAAAGCTGCGAGTGAACTCCATTCTCCTCTATCAGGAGACGTAACAGAAAATAATGAAGCTCTAGCAGAAAATCCAGGACTTGTCAACAAATCTTGTTATGAAGATGGTTGGCTGATCAAGATGACACTCAGTAAGCCTTCAGAACTAGATTAACTAATGAGTGAGGAAGCATATGAGAAATACATAAAATCTATTGAGGAGTGAAAATGGAACCCCTAAATAAACTAGTTTGAAACAACTTAATCTAGCATAGCTGTCTTAAATTAGTGGTGGATAGATTTTTAAAAAGCAACTTTTAGGGCTTCCCTGGTGGCGCAGTGGTTGAGAGTCCGCCTGCCAATGCAGGGGCACGCGTTCGTGCCCCGGTCCGGGAAGATCCCACATGCCGCGGAGTGGCTGGGCCCGTGAGCCATGGCCGCTGAGCCTGCGCGTCTGGAGCCTGTGCTCCACAACGGGAGAGGCCACAACAGTGAGAGGCCCGCGTACCGCAAAAAAAAAAAAAAAGGCAACTTTTAGCAAAAGAAACGACTTTCAACAATGTTGCCTGAAGAAAATACCCCTTAACTTCCTCATGATTTCTGATAAACACTCTGCATCTTTTTCACAACACCCTATGATTTTTAGGCTAGTCTCCAGTTATAATATTTAGAATTCCTGAAATTATCTGTGGTAAAACTAGTTATAAAAATTATGTAATTCAAGGATAACATTGTTATCTTAACTATATATATATATATATATATATATATATATATATATATATATATATATAAATAAAATAACTTGCTTACAGCCATCCCTGGATTTAGGTCAAAAGACTCAATGAAATTGCCACTGGAAATAAATGGCAGTGGAGAAAAGTTTGTTAGTTGTATCGTGTCCAATTAAGAACATTACTATGTTAATTTTGCAATATACTGTGTTTGCTTGTGCTATTTTTATACAGTGAAGCAACAGCCTTGCAGGAAAATAAGAAACAGTTTAATAATAAAATATGCAACTTCCTAAAAAATAAAAAAGTTTTTTTCTATGTCATTGAATAATCTTCTATACCATCTTTTATAATGGTTACAAAGCTTTACGATATACAGGTGCACAATAACTTAATGAATTCTCTACAATAAGATCTTCATTTTGCTTGCAATTTTTAAATACCACAAACAATAATATTGTGATGCTCAACACTATAGATATACCTTGTACACATCATGATTATGTCCTGAGGATAAATTTCTAGAGATAAAACTTCTAGATCAAAGGCATAAATATTCTGAAAGCTTTTTCCCCCTCAGCTTTACTGAGGTATAACTGACAAATAAAATTGTAAGATATTTAAAGCGTACCCTGGGTTAATCCGATATACATATACACTGTGAAAGGATTCCCACCATCTGGTTAATTAAGCTTTTAAGTATACATATATGATCAACTTCACCTGTAGAAAGTTTGTCCCAATTTACTCTCCCATCAGCAGTGCCGCACTCCCTTATGTCCTTCACATTTTTTTCTTTACCAATTTGGTCATTTTCTATTTTTCCTAACCTAACTGGTCTATGCCAGTACCTTAGAAGATGGCACACTATCATGGACCACTGGAAGGTAGATAAACCGATGGACCTCAGGGCCCAGCTCAGAAACCAACACAAACACTGTAAGAAGCCCTTCGGAGAGACAAAAGGAACTGAGTCCTGGGCAGGAGAACTTGAAATAGGAAAGCGCCAGGGTCTTACATGTGAGAAATGGGGAGGGGGTTGCTGGCAGTGTCCTTCCCCCACATGTACACACTACCCAAGAGATCTAGCAGCCTGACCTTTGGCCCTTATGGGTATTGGCATCACCAGAGCCAGGGTTAGATGAAAAACAAAGGGTGACTCCAGAGCCCCCCCTAACTTTCACCCACCAAGTCCTTGGGCTGGACAAGGACGGCTGCTCCCAGATAAAGGCAGCACGTGGAAGACTGGTACTAGGGAGTTCCCTGGGAGGCAAGGGAAGATGAGAGGGGAAAAGGGAAAGGCTGAACCCTGAGGCTAATCCCATCCCCTAAATCCATTTAGAGGAGGGAACACAAAGCCTCGGTTACACGGTTACACATTTCTAGCCAATGCAGCTCAGAGTCAAAAGGAATAAAAGATGAGTGCACAGAAAAAACTAACCAGACACTGGAGGAAAACAAGCACCATGAAAGACAATAAACAGAACAAGCTACACCAGAAGAAGCAGACTAGTGGGACAGAAGAATTGAAATAAAACATAGCAAATCTCCTCAGAAAGATAAGGATGACACTGGAAAGTTGTTTTGAACAACCAACAACAAAGGAAATTTGGTATGAATAATAAACTCGTTCAAAATAAAAATTAAGTGAATGAGGGAATTCCCTGGCAATCCAGTGGTTAGGACTCAGCGCTTCCGCTGCCTGGGGCCCAGGTTTGATCCCTGGGAAGGGAATTAAGATCCCACAAGCCAGCTGCACAGCGTGGAAAAAAAGAAAAAACAATTAAGTGAACGAGTTTATTAGCAGAAATAGAGCTGAAGAAAAGATTAATGAGCAAAAACTGGGTTGAGGGTCTTCCCTGGTGGCGCAGTGGTTGAGAATCTCTGCCTGCCAATGCAGGGGACACGGGTTCGAGCCCTGGTCTGGGAAGATCCCACATGCCGCGGAGCAACTAGCCCCGTGAACCACAATTACTGAGCCTGCGCCTCTGGAGCCTGTGCTCCGCAACAAGAGAGGCCGCGATAGTGAGAGGCGCGCGCACTGCAATGAGGAGTGGCTCCCACTAGCCGCAACAAGAGAAAGCCCTGGCACAGAAACGAAAAGCCAACACAGCCGTAAATAAATAAATAAATTAAAAAAAAAAAAAAACTGGGTTGAGAAGTCAGAATATATGAGGACAGAATAAAGAGATGAAACAAACTAAAAGTTAAGAAATGAAGCTAGATGTCCACATTACAGGATATTCTTACAGAAGTTCCAGGTCAAACAGAAGAAATTCTAAAAGTTTCAAGGAATATAAAAGAATCACCTACAAAGAAATCAAGAATTAGACTGACATCAGATTTCTCAACAGAAAACCAGAAGCACAACAATTGAGTAATAGTTTCAAAATGTTGAAAGAAAATAATTTTTAACCTAGAATTTCATATACAGGTAAAATGATCAATTAAACATGAAAGTAAAACAAAGATATTTTCAGAAAGTTTTCTCCACACAAGCCCTCTTTGGCAAAACTCTTGAAGGGCGTATTCCAGCAAGAAAAGAAATGAATCTAAGAGAAAGCAATAATAAATAGGTACAAAGGGTTAGTAAATAATTAGTAATGTTTACTTTGTCTAATTAAGCAATGACTAAAACAAGAAATGTCTGTAAAAACAGAAATATCTGAACAGAATATCTGACCTGAAATTCCACTGAAAACTAAGGAGAGGGCAGGAATGAAAGTGGGGGTAGAGACCAGGGGTGGTTAAAAATGTGTTCAGGCTCTGAGGGGAAACACAGATTTTGATAAGCGTTATACACTGATACAGAAAAATAGTAAGTATAAGTCTTATTAGGTTAGAGATAGCCAATAAAAAAATTAAATATAAAATGTGGAACTTTCAAATCGGAAGAAAAATTTGAAAGTGAATTTGAGGTGAAGAGAAAAAAGAAAGTGTATCATGGCAGAAATCCTTGTCCACATAAGTAGAGTGTTTAGATGGTGACATTTTCACGGCCTTTCTGGCCCGTAAATGTGCCACAGCTATTATGAACACACATAGTTAGTATACATGTCCTGAGGAGACTTCTAGGAAACTCCTTAAATTCATGAAAATACCATTTGCCCATCCTTCCACTCTCTTGCTGCCTTGAACTTGAATGTGTTGAATGATGGCTGGAGCTCAAACTTGGATACAAGGTCAAACATGAAGCAGAGGAAAATGGGCAATTGTTTAATGCATATAGAGTTTACCTCTGCAAGATGAAGAGTTCTGGAGATGGATTACACAACAAAGTGAATGTATTCAACACTACTGAACTGTACACTTAAAAAACGGTTAAGATGGTAAATTTTATGATATGTGTATTTTACCACAATAGAAATAAAGTAAAATGAATAGAGAACCATTAATCTCTTAAATATAAATTAAAAAAAAAAAGGTGGGACTTCCCTGGTGACGCAGTGGTTAAGAATCTACCTGCCAACACAGGGGACACAGGTTCGAGCCCTGGTCTGGGAAGATCCCACATGCTGCAAAGCAACTAAGCCCACGCGCCGCAACTACTGAAGCCCGTGGGCCTAGAGCCCATGCTCTGCAACAAGAGAAGCCACCGCAATGAGAAGCCCGACACGGCAACGAAGAGTAGCCCCCTCTCTCCACAACTAGAGAAAACCCACGCACAGCAATGAACACCCAATGCAGCCAAAAATAAATAAATAAATTTATTTTTTTAAAAAAAGGAACAGAAAGGTTGCAAGAAACCTGGGTCCCTGGGGACTCTTAGAGTGGAAGTGCCACACCGGTCCTAGACTGCATATTTCTGTTCCTCTAAGAATAAAAGAAAACTTTTTTAAACCATTACTACTTTGAGTTTTCTGTCACCCACAGCTAAACCTAATCCCAATATGCCCAATAAGCAGAAAAATGTAAAACAGAGAAAAACAGAATTACAAGACATACCAGGGAAACACAAATCAAAAGAAGACACGGTGTCTTTTAGAATATCTAGAATATCAATCAAAGAAGCCACGCAAATCAGAAAAGTAAAGAGGAAACCCAATCCAAGAACAAGGAAAATACAAGAAATCAGAGGGGAATTTCCTGGCAGTCCAAGCGGCTAGGACTCTGTGCTTTCACTGCCCGAGGGTCTGGGTTAAATCCCTGGTTGAGGAACTAAGATCCCACAAGCCTCAGGGCAAAAAAAAAGAAATCAGAAAAGAGGAAATCTAAATGAATAAAAAGTAAATCTGAAGAGATAAAATTGTCAACCTCCCTAGTGTTCAGAGAAGTGCAAAATAAACAAAGAGATACCACTTTACGTCTATCAGATTGGCAGGACTTAGGAATTAGGAGTTAGATAATATCAGATGTTGCTGAAGATGTGGGAAACGGGAGCCCTGCAGCACAACTGGGGAAGTGTACTAACTATCCGGGTGCAGCTATTCAGGAGAGAGCTCTGACAGCCAGCATCTAGTAAAAACAATCATGTATGTACAGCCAGTAACAGAGAAATCTCACTCCTGGGCATCTAATCCAGAGAAAACCTCCCACAAGTCCTCAAGGACAATGGTTTAAGGAATGTCCACCAGAGTCATCTGTGCTACCAAAAAAAGCTGGAGGCAACACACACAAACAGACCCATATTCGGACACTTGGAATATGACAAAGTTGGTTCTACAGAGCAGGAGGAAAACAGTCTTTTCAAGTGGTGGGACAAATGCATACCCACATGGAAAAAAATGAAATTGGGCCCCTACTTCAAAATACACGAAAATCAACTCCAGGTGTGTTATAAATGGGAACAGGATAACAAGACTGTAGAAGATTATATGGAAGAATACCTTTGTGACCTCAAAGAAGGAACAGATTTAAGACATTTAAAAGCACTAATTATAGGGCTTCCCTGGTGGTGCAGTGGTTGAGAGTCCGCCTGCCGATGCAGGGGACATGGGTTCGTGCCCTGGTCCGGGAAGATCCCACATGCCGCAGAGCGGCTGGGCCCATGAGCCATGGCCGCTGAGGCTGCGCGTCCGGAGCCTGTGCTCCGCAACGGGAGAGGCCACAACAGTGAGAGGCCCGCGTACAGCAAAAAAAAAGTTTAAAAGCACTAATTATAAAGTAAAAAATTATTTTGTCTATATTAAAATTAAAAACTTGTTACTCGGGACTTCCCTGGGGGCACAGTGGTTAAGGATCCGCCTGCCAATGCAGGGGGCACAGGTTCGATCCCTGGTCCAGGCAGATCCCACATGCGGCGGAGCAACTAAGCCCATGCACCACAACTACTGGGCCTGCGCTCTAGAGCCTGTGAGCCACAAATACTGAGCCCGTGCGCTTAGAGCCCGCACTCTGCAACAAGGGAAGCCACCACAAGGAGAAGGCCGCGCACCACAACAAAGAGTAGCCCCTGCTCACAGCAATGAAGACCCAATGCAGCCAAAAATAAAATTAAAAAACAAAAACAAAAAACTTCTGTTACTCAAGCCTGCATAAACAGAGTGTAAAGACAAGCCATGGAATGGAAAAAGGTACAGATAGTATTTAATCAATAAAGAGTATGTGTCCACAACACAGAGAATCCCTACAAGTCCTAAGAAAAAGACCACAGCCAAAGAGACTTAAATAGGAACTTCTTAAAAGAGGAAATGCAAAAGGATGCTGAAAAGATTCTCCATCTCATTAGTAATTACATCATTAATCGCCAAATTAAAACCACAATGAGATATCTTAATACATTAAGTCTAACTATACCAACTGTTGATGAGGATTTGGAGCAGTGAGAACTCATATTGCTGTTAAGAATATATACTGTTTGGGCTTCCCTGGTGGCACAGTGGTTAAGAATACGCCTGCCAATGCAGGCGACACGGGTTCCATCCCTGGTCTCGGAAGATCCCACATGCCGCGGAGCAAATGGGCCCGTGTGCCACAACTACTGGGCCTGCGCTCTGGAGCCCGCGAGCCACGGCCGCTGAACCCGCACACCACAGCTACTAAAGCCCACTCACCCTAGAGCCCACACGCCACAACTACTGAAGCCTGCGCGCCTAGAGCCCGTGCTCCGCAACAGGAGAAGCCACCGCAGTGAGAAGCCCGCGCACCGCAACGAAGAGTAGCCCCCGCTCACCACAACTAGAGAAAGCCCGTGCGCAGCAACGAAGACCCAATGCAGACAAAAATTTAAAAAAAAAGAATATACAGGTGTCCAAATAAACCCATGGAAGAGGAATTAGAAAGGCATATATACATATTAAACACATGATGTAATAAACTACAGTGGGCAGCAGGAGTCCACAAACTTTTTCTTACAGGGCCAGATAATAAATATCTTGGGCTTTGCAGGCCATTAGGTGTTATGGCAATTACTCAGCTCTGCCATTACAACTCAAAAGCAGCCACAAATAAGGAAACAAACAGGCATAGGTGTGTTCAAATAAAACTATATTGAATCACAGGGAGCAGGCCTGGGCTGTAGTTTGTCAAGCCCTGGAAAAGAGGAATGGGTTAAGGAAAGGGAATAAAGGGGAGGGAATAATAAAATAAGAGGCTTTGCGTGGACCAATGACAGAGGATGCCTTGAAGTATTTTCAACTCAATTCTGGGAAAATACATTCCATTATAATTAAGAGGCAATCAAAGAAAGAAAGGAGACGTTACCTTTTTGTTGTTTCGATTTTCTTCCACACTTACCTCCTTGTTGTCTGTCACGGGAACCCACTTAAATATCCTAAGGGACGTGTCACCCACAGTCACCCACTTTTTCTCCCTAAAACAAAGACACTTCTTAGAACTGATAAACAATAAAATAGATTTTCTGATCATAACTGTGCTTTCCCACTTCTCAGCAGATCATTCCTTCAATTTTAAGTGCTTTCTAAACTTCCTCTCCGTCAAATCATACCTTACCTTTCAGGACAAAATCATCCCTTCCAGAAACACTTTGCTATCAAATGCCTTTGGCTCTGAACCCTCTACTTGCCACCTTTGCTCATGTACAGTGTACCAAAACCTTTTGTTCCTCACAGCCTACAGCAGTATAGAGTATCAGCACATTTTCAAATTCAGGTATCTATCTGGCATAAACTTCTTTATTTCCCCAAAATTAATTCAATTCCACTGATATTTATAAAGCCCTAATATACAAGGCCCAATAGGAGATAAAGGATATATAAGATAGGGTCCCTCTCTTGGGAACTCATAGCAATGAAAAGATAAGTAAAGAAAGCATTGTAACACGTGAAGGTGGCAAGGAAGAAGGCTGAAAGAGTAAGATCAGGATATCCCACGGAAGGCAGAACTCCTATGACTCCTGTGGAACTCTGGATTGAAACACGATGCTATTTAAAAATAATCACAGGAGCAGGACAGGATGCTTCCAACTAACAGACCTGAGCCTCACACTGGCTTCTGGAAGAGGTGAAGGCCAAGCCGCCATGGAAAGGCTGCTTTAAGGTTTCATTTTACAAGAGGTTACTTTTGAGATGAGCCTTAAAAAATGAGTTGTTCTCCCCACCCCGCACATACCTGGGGAGGGAAAGGCAAGTGACATTGTTGAATAAGAGTGTAGATTATGAACGGCCAGAGTTGGGGAGTCTGGAGTATGACTTCTGCAAGTTTCGCATCCCAATTTGAGGACAAAAAAGCAAAAAAAGTAACTGCTGTTACTGCTGCTATTGATGATGCTATTCAGCAAATGGTAACA
Organism: Orcinus orca; assembly: GCF_937001465.1. NCBI lineage: Eukaryota > Metazoa > Chordata > Mammalia > Artiodactyla > Delphinidae > Orcinus > Orcinus orca. The sequence continues at coordinate 78,737,279 of NC_064574.1, read as the reverse complement.
TCACAGAAATGTAGAGACTATGATGTAACAGAAAGAAGAATGAACTAAAGACTTAGGAAACGGGAGTTAATTCCTGGCCAGCCACTCATTTATTCCTCATTTACTCAAAAATATTTAATATTCAAGACCCTATGCTAAGTCTTGGGCACACAGGGAACAAGATGCACAGTCCTGACCCTCACAGACCCGAAATTCCAACTGGAAACAGACATCACACAACTCATCTCACAGTTTGAAACCTAATCACTAGGTTTAACCATATCAAACTGCCGCTTCTGCTGGTTAAAAAGGCAAATACAGGCAATATATTATGCTTCGACCTAATACAATTGTGGAAAGTTCCAGTCGGGGACCTGATTTAGACTGGGGATCTTGAAAGGTGTCCTTGAGGAAGCAACTGGAGAGCACAACTAGGAGTTAACTAGGCAAGGGGGAGGAGAGGGTAGAGGAAGGACACCAGGTAGCAGAAACAGAAGTGTGGCCCCAACTGAAAGATGGCCAGCATCTTGGGAAAGAGGGCAGTTTGAACCAGTCTGGTGGGGCAAGAAGGATCATCTTTGGTCTTTATCCTAAGAGCAAGAAGAGATCAATGAAGCATTATTTCCTAAGCAGGAGTGCTAGAAGATTCACCCTTGAGAAAAATACAATGTGATGAATGGACTGGGGAATGAGCCAGTCCTGAAGCAGGCAGATCATAGGGAAGTTGGTACAAGAGTTCTCGGTGAGAGAATATGCTCATCTGCCCTAGGCTGCAGGTGAGGACGGAGATGGCCAGAAGAGAAAGGTATGCCCATTTTTAGGTTTCCCAAAAAAACCTAGAAGGATGAGATTTGGAGGGGCAAAATCATTAATTATTTAACTAGTATTTATGAGTCCAACTATATATCAAGCCCTTATTGATAAAGAGTTAAGGAACTTGATCTTGTAGAGAAATGGACAAATAAACACGAAAATAAAGTCCAAGGTAATGACCCTAAAGGGAGTGGAGGGACTTCCCTGGTGGCGCAGTGGTTAAGAATCCGCCTGCCAATGCAGGGGACATGGTTCAAGCCCTGGTGGGGGAAGATCCCACATGCCACGAGCAACTAAGCCCGTGGGCCACAACTGCTAAAGCCGGCGCGCCTAGAGCCCGTGAGCCACAACAAGAGAAGCCACCGCAATGAGAAGCCCACCCACCGCAAAGAGAAGCCCACGCACCGCAAGGAAGAGTAGCTCCCGCTCGCTGCAACTAGAGAAAAGCACCCGCGCAGCAACGAAGACCCAACACAGCCAAAAATAAATTAATTAATTAAAAAAATAATAATAAAGGGAGTGGAGAGTGAAGGGCAGGAGAACTTGGAGAAGGCTTCCTGGAGGGAGCTAACACCTACCCGGACTTTAAAATTATTAGTAGTAATCAGCTAGAGAAAAGTACTCAAGAAGTTGGCGCAAACAGTTGGCTGTGAATATTGAAGGTGATAACGCATCACTGTTTCTACAAAATAGGCGGTAAACCGGCGCCTGCAACGAACGCTACAGGAGCCGTTTCCAAACGAAGGGTAGATCCTGACTCCACTACTAACAGCTCCCAGGCCATCAAGAGAAAATGCCTACCCAGCTCGCTCGTGTGGGTCCGTATTAGGCGAAACACAGGGCTTTTAATTCCAATAACCACTTGGTCCCGTGGCATGTAGGTTTGCCGAGAAGCTCTCACCTAACTTAGACTTCATACGTAGAGGACCGGCGTGCGAACCAGGTCCCATTGACCGAGCGCCGCCAAACGCCCGCAGCTCCACCGGCGCCGCGCTGCCCTAGGGCAGGTGGGCGGACCCGCGGGCCGGACGACCCGCTGATTGGTTGCGGCTGGCGCGCCCTCTGACCTCACGCCGACGCGAGCAGCACCCTCCTCCCGCCTTCTCCGCTCCCCCTTCCCCCAAGCGCCCGCCGGTCGGCTCCCACCCCACACGCTAGTTCACCGCCGCTCTGGGCCTGGGCCGGCGTCCCCCTCCAGCACCCTCGGCCCTGGCCCCTCACCATTTCCGCACTTTCTCGATGGCCGCCATCACCTTCTTGATGTCATCCTTGGCCCGGCTGCGGGTCTCGGCCCGGACAGACCGGCCCGACATGGCGTCAGTGGGAACGGCGGGGGCCGGGGCACTGCTCCCAAGGCACCGGGAATCGCGCGCCTCACGCGCCGCCGCCCGCCCGGCGCAAACAGCGTCACCGCGGCCGTCGCCCCCTCCGTGCGCGCGTGCGCGAGGAAGCGCGCGCACCCGCCCTCCCCATGGGGCTCGAGGCATCAGCGCGCCTGCGCGCCCAGTCTCAGGTGCCCCACCCCGGGCGTCCCACCCAGCGTGCCCCGCCCTGGTCGTCCCACCCGGGGCGTCCCCGAGTCCAGTGAGCTTACGAGCAGGCCAGGGTTAAGCGGGCGAGCAGGTGGCACGTGCTGTGTGCAGGGTGTGGTGGGAGGCTCTTTCCCAGGGGAGCATCTTAATCCTCTGGACAGGGCTGCCGCCATAACCTATATTTTATGGGCTTGACCCTAACGTTACTGAGGGTCTGCACCATCCTGTCCTGCTGCCGCTTCTGTCTGGGGCCCTAGCTCCCCAGATAACACCATTGTGCTCCAACTACAGAGAATTTCACACCTTTAGTATGCCTTCCAACGTTTGCACACATCTGTTCCCCACCTGGAATTCTGTCTCTTCACCTAATGACCACTTACTCTTCCAACATCCCGTTTGAACTACGACAGGTCTTCCCCGATATCCTGGGGTGCCGCTTAGTGCATCCTTGACACTACATCAGCAGTCCCCAACCTTTTTGGCACCAGGGACTGGTTTCATAGAAGACAATTTTTCCGGGGCGGGGGCGGGGGTGGGGGTTGATGGTTCAGGCGGTAATGCGAGCGATGGGGAGCGGCAGATGAAGCTTCACCTGCTCGCCCGCCCTGCTCACCTCCTGCTGTGCAGCACAGTTCCAGGCAGAGGACCAGTACTGGTCCATGGCCCTGTGGTTGGGGACCCCTGCTCTACATTACTGTCTCATTTAATTCAGCAATTGGTGATTATATGATGCCTGCGTTGTGCAAGACTCCATGCTCAGTGCTGAGGACAAAATCTGGGGTTTTGCTTTCAAAGAGCTTCCAGTTTAGTAGAACATGCACACCAGAAAACAGGCATTTAAAATGTCATTTAGGGGACTTCCCTGGTGGTGCAGTGGTTAAGAATCCGCCTGCCAACGCAGGGGACACGGGTTCCAGCCCTGGTCCGGGAAGATCCCACATGCCCTGGAGCAACTAAGCCTGTGCGCCACAACTACTGAGCCCGCGTGCCACAACTACTGAAGCCTGCGCGCCTAAAGCCCGTGCTCTGCAACAAGAGAAGCTACCACAATGAGAAGCCCATGCACCCCAACGAAGAGTAGCCCCTGCTCGCTGCAACTAGAGAAAGCCCACGCTCAGCAACGAAGACCCAACGCAGCCAAAAATAAATAAATAGAAATAAATAAATTTTAAAAATAATAATAAAAATAAAATGCCATTTTATAAACGCTAGGCTAAGAGAGGTATTGTACAAGGTGCTATGACAACCCTAATCTAGATGAGGGGTGTCTAGAGGCATCTGGGGAAAAATGACCTTGAAGTTGAACTTTGAGAATACAGTAGGTGCAATTGCTCTAAGTCCTGTGTCCACAGACACTGTAGATGCTCAGTAGATGTTTGGGTGAATGTTCAACCTTCAGCGCAGCTCCCTAGTCTTCCCCCAGCACCCTAGGCATTTATTGATGCTTGCAGTATGCAGAGAGGGTCCTGGAGCAACCGCCTCAGGAAACATAAAGGAAGTAAGTGACAGTTTGCATTGCTTGGTAGCAGCTACTTCTTTCAGCTCTAGAGGAACTTCCTTCTGTGTGCCCAGAGAAATGTCTAGCTAACCCTGAACTTGACATAGCCTCTATAACTGTTCGCCCTTTCATAATCCACCAACATCATGGCTCGATAAGCATTTGAGGAGTGGAAGAGCTGAACTAGCATGTGGAGGGAAGAACGATTCTAGAAATAACGGGATCAAAGGTGGCATGTCTGTTTCTCAAAGCCACTGATCCAAAATAACTGAACCAAAGAACTATCTGAGCACTTGCTATATGCCCTGCAGCAGTGGACACTGGGTGACGCAAAGATGAGTAAGACACACTCCCCGCCCTTTGGGCGAGGATAAGGAAAGCAAGAGGAAAATAAAACTCGAGGCAGAGCATGTTAAGTGTTGTGAGAGAGGCCAGCTCTCTAGAATTCTCCAGTTCTGTTCATAGGGCCCCCTGGTCTAGGCACACATCACCAGACATTTATGTCTCACTTCTCTCTCACCCTTGTCCAAGTGCTGGCCAGCACCCCACTCCCACACCAAGGTTTCTTGCCTCTAGTTTCTCTACTCCACAGCCCACTGCTCCTCCCAGCTGCTTTAGCCTCCTGCACCCATCTCTCCTCCAGCCCGCCCTGCCAGTCGCCAGCTTCTTCGGGCCATCCCCTGAAGACCCAGTGATCCTCCTGTTTCCTGCTCACATTTGTCCACCTGGCCCTACATTCCCCACCTGTCTCCCACTGAAGTTCTCTCTGTGTAAGAGACTGGTCAAAATGGGCACCTGCCAACCATTCCCCGAAGCCTGCACAAATGTCCTCTGTTGACATCCTTCTCTTTAAAGAGATCTCACCTTGACATTTTCTAGGTGAAAGCCCTGTGCTAGATGCAGAGCTGGGTGCTGAGATGAGCAGCCCAGACCTCTACCTTGGGCAACTTGCATTCAAAGCAGTGCATTCAAAGTAAAAGCTACAGAGACCTGCAATGCCCCAACCGTCTACCTCCTCCCATTAATTCTCTGACCTCACCACCGGCAATCTACCCTTTGCTGTCTCTGCTCCAACTACGCTGGCCTCCTTGCTCATCTGAAAACACCCAGTAAAACTTTGCACTGTGGGTCCCTCTACCTGGATCATCCATTCTGCATACAAGTATTTACATGGCTCACTCCGTCACCTCCTTCAGGACTTTACTCAAATGTTATCCTCTCAATTCAGCCTTTCTTGGCCACCCTAAGACTGCAGTATGCAATCCCACACACACACTCTGTATCCCCCTCCCCCAATATATTTTTCTCCAGAGCATTCAGCACCGTCTGATATACTACTTTACCCTGTCTTGTTTACTGTCTATCTCCTTTCAGTAGCTCCATGAAGGTAGCAACATGGTCCCTTTTGTTTTGTTCACTGATTACCCCTAGCACCTAGAACAGAGCCTGGCACTCAGTGGGTGATCATTAAGTATCTGTTAAATGAATGAATTCCCAGCCATGATGCTTTCTCTTCCATGAAGCCTTCCCCAGATCACTTCAAGCAGGAGGAAGGAAGCCTCGCTCCCCTGAACCACCACAGGCAGGTAGGAGAAGCTAGCCTGAAGGCCACATGACCTGGGTGGACGTCCTCGGATATTCCTGAAGATCATAAGTTTAATCACAATTAGAAGATCTTTGACTTTTCCTTTGCTCTGTATTATCTGGCTATCCCCTGTAATGGCAGCCCTGTGATGGCAGGGACCCCATCGTCAAGTTCACCAGCACATCCCCGATGCCTAGCACAGCACCTGGCACAGATGAGGTGCTTAATAGAGTGTTATCGAATGAATGAATGAGAGAATGACCACCACACCTCCCCACAGGCTCTCTCTAGGGCCTGCCATCAGCTGTTTTCTCCCTTTCTGCCCCATCCACATTACCTGGAAATCATCACACTTTCTTTGTCAGAGCGATTTAGCTCCTAGGTAGCACTCAATCCTCCCCCAACCAGGACGTGTGTCCAGGGCCAGTGCGCCTTTGATAACCAGGGCTCTTCCAAAATCCTTTCCATGCCTCCCCATTGCCCAAGTTCAACCTCATACCATAGTGTTAATCAGGGTCCCAAATATGATCTCAGTCACAGGGAAAAGAATGCTAGAAGGCAGAAACCCTGGGTCAGAATCCCAGCTCAGCCATGAACTTGTCTCGTGGCTTTGCGTAGGTCACTTAACCACTCTGAATCCTAGTTTTGTTCTGTGTTTTGTTTTCTGTGAAATGACTTCAATAACAATGGCTCTGTACTTCATAGGCTTGTACCAAGGACCTGGTGAGGTAGAGACCGGACAAGCTTTGTAAACCACAAAGTGCCTTGCAGGCAGAAATTCTCTTTTTGGCTTCCTGTGCCATTGCTCCTGCCATACTCTTAGCTCCAGCTGAATAAACCTGTTCCCTGTTCCCTGAACAGATTCTGCACATCACCTCTGTGCTCTTACTCACACTGCTTCTCCCCTGAGGAATGCCACCCCCTCTCCTTCCCCAGTTGCCATCCTCCTTCTGAAATACCCATCTTTTAAGACTCAGCCTCCTCCACAATTATTCCAAAAGCATGTAATCCCACCCTTGCTTAGGTCCCCCTAGAGCATTGCGTTCACCTCTCTCGGCCCTTTCCTTTTTTTTTTTTTGCAGTACGCGGGCCTCTCACTGTTGTGGCCTCTCCCGTTGCGGAGCACAGGCTCCGGATGCGCAGGCCCAGCGGCCATGGCCCACGGGCCCAGCCGCTCCACGGCACGTGGGATCTTCCCGGACCGGGGCACGAACCCATATCCCCTGCATCGGCAGGCGGACTCTCAACACTGCGCCACCAGGGAAGCGCCCTTTCCTTTTATTTTACCTCCCAAAAAGCTGAGATCCTCACCCAGGCTGCTTCAGTGGAAGACAGGGTCTGAGGAACCTGCTGAGTCTCGTGGTTCTAGCCTAGAACCTGTGTCTTCATCTCCCGCACTGGCATCTATGAAAATCTGTTTGAGGAAAAGCCTTGAAGACTAAGAGCCTGAACTACGCTGACGTTCTCTCTTTTCTCCTTCTTGGGTTGTGTTAGAGCCCGGCTGAGAGAGAAGACAGAGGACCTGGATCAGGTCTTCTTCCTCTGAAAGCCACTTTGTAGGCTGTGCTCCTTTGTAAGGCCACCAAGGCCCACGCAACAGTCCTGATGAGTCAAGGAGACCTGTAGGAGGTTGTGGGCGCTCCCTGTGTGTCCTTAGGCAGCAACATTGAACCTACTGGAATTCATTAAAAGAGAGGTTACATGGGCTAAAAATGGAAACGGTTCAAAAAACCCCTCAAAACATTCACAGGCATGGGTCCTTGATGCCTTGCTAATGAGAAGTGCCAGAAAGAAACAAGAAAACAGCCAGTGATGGCCAGTCAGAGGCAGAGAGAGCCCAGTGCTGCTCCAACCATGAGGACCCCCAAGAAGCTTGTTAAAATGCAGCTTCCGGGGACTTCCCTTGCAGTCCAATGGTTAAGACTCTGTGCTTCCACTGCAGGGGGCGCGGGTTCGTTCCCTCGTCTGGGAACTAAGATCCCGCATGCCAAAAAAAAAAAACGCAGGCTCCTGGGCCCTGTCCCCAAGGTTTTCTCTGTGGTACAGCTTTGGCACATGTATTTTATTTTCATTTTATTTATTTATCTTGATATATAACATGCACATGCTAGAAAATTAAAAGGGTACAAAATGTTAGTAATTGTTGAAGCTGGGTAATGGAAACGTGGGGGTTCGTTATACTATTCTATTTTTGTATACACTGAAATTTTCCATGATAAAAAGTTTTTTTTAAGGGGTACAGTGAAGGGACTTCCCTGGTGGCGTGGTGGTTAAGACTCTGTGCTCTCAATCGCAGGGGCCTGGGTTCGATCCCTGGTCAGGGAACTAGATCCCACATGCATGCCTCAACTAAGAGTTCAAATACCACAACTAAGGAGCCCGCCCACCGCAACTAAGACCCAGTGCAACCAAATAAATAATTTTTTTAAAAAAGGTATACAGTGAAGTTCAAAATTAAAAAAAAAAAAAGCAAGTCTGTCTCTCTTTCCCTCCCTGGTCCCACAGTCACCCTGTTCCCCAATGCTTAACCTTCCAGAGATGAGACAGTCTATACCAATGGCCTCAACCTGGCTGCACGTGGGAAGCTTCAAAAGATATTAATGCTTGGCTACTTCTACCCCGTCCCCCCGCTCCTAGAGGTTCTGATTTACAGGACTGCAGCCAGGCCATTGGGATTTGTTCTTAAGCTTTCCAGATCACCCTAATGTACCGCCAATGTCGAGACCCACTTGTCTTGTTTACAAACATATGTGCAAAAGTACATATTCACACAACTGGTTGCAGCACACTCTGTGCATTATTCTGTACTTTGATATTTTATGTAACACATCGTTGTATTTGTTCTCTATTGCTGCTGTGACAAATCACAACAAACTTATTGGCTTAAACAGCACAAGTGTGTTATTTTGTAGATTAGAAGTCTGATAGGGGTCTCAGTGGGCCAAGCTCAAGGTTCATTCCTTCCTAGAGGCTCTAGCAGAAAATCTGTTTCCTTTCCTTTTCCACCTTCTAGGAGCTGCCCACTTTCCTTGGTCCATGGCTCCTTCCTCCATCTTCAAGGACAACAACATCAGGCTGAGTCCTCCTCCTGCTGCCATCTCTCTGACTTTCTCTTCTGCCAGCCTCTTCCACCTTTAAGGACACTGTGTCCTTGTGATTACATTGGGCCCACTCAGATAATACAGGATAATCTCTCTATTTTAAAGCCAGCTGATTAGTGACCTTAACTCCATCTGCTACCTTAATTCTCCTTTGGCATGTGCAGTGGACTGACTGAATGTGACACCACAAAATTCATATTTGAAATCTTAACCCCCAGTGTGATGGTATTAAGAGGGGCCTTTGGGACTTCCCTGGTGGTCCAGTGGTTAAGACTCCGCACTTCCACCGCAGGGGGTGAGGGTTCCATCCCTGGTCAGGGAACTAAGATCCCGCATGTTGTGCAGCACGGCCAAAAAAATTTTTTTTTAATTAAGAGGGGCCTTTGAGAGGAAATTCAGTCATGAGGGTCGAGCCCTCATGAATGATTGGTATTCATGCCCTTATAACCGGGACCCCAGAGAGCTCTCTTGCCCTTTTACTGCCATGTGAGGACACAACGAAAAGATGGTCATTTATGAACCAGCAAGCAGGCTCTCACCAGACACCAAATCTGCCAGTAACTTGATCTTGGACTTCCCATCCTCCAGAACTGTGAGAAATAAGTTTCTGTTGTTTAAGCCATCCAGTTTATGGTACTTTGTTACAGCAGCCCAAACTAAGAGAGCACGTGTCCTAACGAATTCACAGGTCCCAGGTATTGGGATGTGGACATTTTTGTGGCGGGGGTGGGGGTCGGGATCATTGTTCTGCTGCCACATCACAGAAATTTGTCCAAACAAGAGGAAAGTACATTTAGTGTATTTTTAAAAAGATGATCTTATGTGTAGCCCAGTTTGGGAACCAATGCTGAGGCCCTGATCAGAAAGAATCTGCAAGGCAGACTAAGGAGCTCTGACCCGGTTTTACTATTTAAATATTCTCCTTAAATAAAAAACAAGAAAACAAAAATATTATTTATTTGAGACCTGTAACCTAGTCATGTACATCCAGGCCTTCCTTCTCCCCACAGCCACAGGGAGGAAACATCTTGTATACTCCAAATATAGCCCATGGAAGATGTTTAGCAACTATCCCTGGAAGGAAGGAAGGAAGGAAGGAAGGAAGGGAGGAAGGGAGGAAGGAAGGGAGGAAAGAAGGAAGGAAAGAAGGAAGGGAGGGAGGGAGGAAGGAAAAAAAGGAGAGGGGTGGGAGCTCTCCTTACCCATCCTCCTGACACTGGGTCTGGTTTCCCATCTGCCTCTCTGAGTAAGCCTGTTTTTTCTTCCTCTCCAGCCTCTCTTGCTACTTCCAGACCCCTCTACACATGGGTTCTGTGATATTCAATAATACCCTGGCTGTCCTCATTTTGTCATTTCTGAGTACCAGGCACTGTACTGGGCACAGGGCTGTGCCTCGCTGATGGCAGGTAACCACATTCTGGCCTATGTTCTGGGTACAGGCATGGCTGGGAGGCTGCATAAGAGTGCGTTGAGAACACAAGTGCTGGAGCCAAGTTCATATCCTAACTCTGTCACTTAGGGAAGTCCCTTAACCTCTTCGTTTCTCAGTTTCACCATCTCTAAGATAGGAATAACAATATCTACCCCGTAGGATGTGGTGAAGCTTAAAAAGCCTAATGTGTACAGAGCACTTACAACCTTGCCTACCACATACTCAGTATTTGCTGTTGTTACTATTATTGTATTTCCTGATACCAGATCAAGCGCCTTTTGGATGGAAGGAATGCCATCTATCCATCTTTGCTTCCCAGTGGCAAGCACTGAGTATTGGGTGCAGAAACTATGCAAAAGAGGGCTTTTGAATCAAAGGGTATAGGAATTCTCTGGCGGCCCAGTGGTTAGGACTGTGATGAAGGATCAAGGTGTACATGGTTTCCATGTTGGTACCCTGGGTGCAGCTGGTCTCTGGGATGCTTGGAAGAATTTGAAGGTGAGAATGGAGAGTCAGTAATCAGACCACAGATACCGGTAAAGAAAACGCACAAGATTGCTTTCACGTATCCAGAACTTTTGGAAAAACTCTGATACATACCTGGTTGAACCCCCAGGAACTCACAATAAAATACTGTATTACATTTCTGACGTGTTGAGGAGAGCTTAGCATAGTGAACTTGGAATTGCAGGGAAAAGATGGAGTGTGGTCAACACAGTGTCAATAGTGTTAGATGTGGGCAAAGAGGACTCCTCCGGAGGGACCTGCCCTGGCCCTCCTCCTGCCATGCCCCTCCCCACGAGGCACAGTTGCAGGACCAGGGAAATGTGACCACCCAGAGCTTTTGTCACCATCTCATCCACTAGACCCTGGACTCCCTGTCCAAACAGACACAAGCCTGCTTCAAGGGCTTGTACCAGCCTCTCACCAGGTCCATTCTCCCAAAGGTGGGGCTGCCATGGTGCACACCCTAAGGCCCGAGCGGTTGGTGGCCAAGGGGCGGGTGGTGTCTTGCAGGGATATGATGGCATGTGAGGTGCGGGCTGGGGTATCTCTTGCAATGTGGGAAAGAATCAGGTGGGAAAAGGGGGACGGCCTTGATCATGGGATGGTTGGCTTTGACAACACTTTGTGGCACAGACCTGAGTCTGAGAATTCTAAATTTGAACTTGGCCTTCCAGGAAGTTATATGAAGGTAGGAAGACAGAACATATTTGAGCTTGGCTTAATTTATAAGAAATATTAAGACATGGCATGGCATGTGGGCCTCCATTTGTATTCTTGCCTATGGCTTTGCAAATGAAAGGAATTTATTTTTTTAATTATTTTTTTGGCCGGGCCGCACAGCTTGTGGGATCTTAGTTCCCCGACAAGGGACTGAACCCATGCCCTCGGCAGTGAAAGGGCAGAGTCGTAACCACTGGACCGCCAAGGAATTCCCTAAAGGAATGTATTTTAGTACTCGATAGACCTAAACTTGAAGATCTGGGCAAGCCATTTATTGGTGATGTGCCTTGGGCAATTTACTTGGACTCTCTAATAATACAGATGTCAAGGCTCTCTCAGTTGCAAGTAAGAGTATCCCAACTCAAACGGACCATCATAAACAGGAATCTATTGGCTCTTATAACTGACAGTCCAGTGGTGGCAACCTCAGGTGTGTCTGGATCCAGCTGTCTAAACAAGCAGCATCCTCAGCACAGCATCTCTCTACATCTTTGGCTGCTTTCCTGTGTTGGCTTCATTCTTGGACAGGACTACACGTAGTTTCTTTACATCCAACTTACTAAGCAATCCCAGCAGAAAATTAAACATATTTTCACTTTTCTAGAGTTCTGGCAAAGTCCAGGAATATGCTGATTGGTTATATGCCCACCATGGAGGGTCTGAGTCTATCCCCTATAAATTGTACAGATTAAGATTTGGGGAAGTGGGACTTCACCAAATAAAAACTAAGATGTGGTTGGTTACTGGGTTTTGCTGAGGCAAAAACAATAGTGAGTTGGTAGGGATTGAAGGCTTCGCACTCGACGTTAGCCACTATTAATGTGACCAAGAAAATGAAAATGGACTCAAACTGGGTATGTATACTGAATAGAAAGCAAGTGGAAACCACATTCATTTCCCAATTGCCCTGAACCCTGGGATCAGAGTTGGAAGCTTGAAGAAATGAAGACTTGGACATACAGTCACAATCTCAAGAAGACATTCCCAGGTTTGTGTGTATGAATCATGCTTTCGGTTGCTGTGGCTGATTCTGCGGTGCCAACCTGTTCTATCAGTGGGCCTCAGCCTCAAGAGCTGTGTGCTCAAAACAAGCCAGGATCACCTGGAAGACGCATATTTCTGGAATTTTGTAGAGGAGAACATGAATCCCAAATTACTGTTTCTAGATATGTGGCCAATTTGGGGCAATGTTGGGTCTCTGGTATAACCTATAATCATTTTTTTAAAATATTTATTTGGTTGTACCAGGTCTTAGTTGCGGCAGGCGGGCTCCTTAGCTGTGGCATACGAACTCTTAGTTGCGGCATGCATGCGGGATCTAGCTCCCTGACCAGGGATCGAATCCGGGCCCCCTGCATTGGGAGCACAGAGTCTTAACCACTGGGCCACCAGGGAAGTCCCAACCTATCATCACTGATAACTCATCACCAGAGTATGTGCTTCCTACTTACCTCCTATAATCTCTAATTGCAGAACATCTTTTTTGTTTTTGGCTGCACAGTGCAGCTTGCGGGATCTTAGTTCCCCGACCAGGGATCGAACCCGTGCCCCTTGCAGTGGAAGCATGGAGTCGTAAGCACTGAACAGCCAGGGAATCCCCCAGAACATCTTTTAAATAAGAGTATTCTCATTACCTTAATTGAAATTGATGAAGACTATCAACAGGCCTTTAGATGTGCACTTTTGTGGTTTAAATATTTTTTTCTATTTTTGATGACTGATAAAAATAATCTATAAAGCACCATTTTAAAATATTTCCCCAAATTTTTATTTTGAAAAATTTCAAACCTACACACATTGAAATAGTAATATTTAAGTATTAACACTGCCTTCACACACAAGGATTTTTTACCAGAAAACCACGGTGGCCTCTAGGCTACATGAGTATCTAGGTAACTTCTCCATGCTTACAAGAGAAGCAGCCTCATCTTTAGTGAGAGGAGCTTTCTGTCCTCAGGAAGTCTCTGTATTGACTTTTTTGTAGTGCTTTCATTCATCTTATTAGAAGTTCATAGCCCTGCAAAGCACGAAGGACAGGATTTATTCCCATTTTACAGATGAGGAAACGAACTCAGAGAGGTCAAGTGATCTGTCTGTTCAAGGTCTCAAGTCAGTAAGTGCCCCAGCTGAAATTGGAACTGAAGACTTCTGACTTCCGTAACTCAACATTCTGTGGTCACTTCCTCTCCTGGATATACGAGAGTAAAGCCAGAGCCAAGCAGATATGCAAAGTGTTTTAGTCTCATTCTTCAAACAATCAGAAAGCAAGTATTCACCAGGACCCAGGTGCATAGTATTATCAATCAGAAGTCTATTCTTAGGAACATAAAACCACAATACACAGAGGGTACTGAAATTTCTGTCAACTGCTCTGGTTTGAGTTCAACATTTATTGAGTGCTTACTCTATCCCAGGTACTGTGTGTGGGATACAGAGCAAATAAGACCGACAAGGAGTCTTGTCACATTCCAGTGGGTTAATGAACAATCCAGAAGCTGCCAATGAGACTGCTGGTCTGCATCCTGCCCACAGTAGCATTCTGTTTGGTCCCCACGGTGCCTAAGTTTTTCTGTTTATAATGAATTGCCAACTTCTAGCTTCTCTGAAACAGGCAACTTCTGCTGGAATCCTGAATATTAAGTCGCAGCCACGCCTGCCCCTTACCCAGGACACATGCCCCCTAGAGATCACTTCAGTTCCATTTCCTACTGTCTTACACCCAGACGACTGTGGCCCAAATCATCCACTTATATTACCCACTTGACATCCATAATCATTTAAACTGAAAACCCCTGAAGCCAACAAATATCCAAACAAGGTAATTTCAGATAGCATTAAGTAATGCAAAATAAAATAAAATAAGCTAATGTGATGGATGCGATATGATTGGTGTAAAGGGCTACTTCAGATTGGGTGGTCAGGGAGGGTTTCTCTGAAGTATAATCGAAACTGAGAACTGAATTATGACAAGCATGACAAGACTGCCAACAGAAGGAAAAAAAATGCTTCTAAGCAAAGGGAAAAGCATAGGCACAAGTCCCCCTCGAGGCTGGAAATAACTTGGCTTGGTGGAGGGAAGTGGTAACAAGGTCACGGAGGAAGGAAGAAGCCAGATTACATAGGACCTTGTAGGCCATGGTGAGAGTTTTGGATTTTATTCCAACTGTGATGGGGTGTCTTTTCAGGGTTTTAACTTGGGAACAATGGGATCTGGTTTACATTTTTAAAAGATCACCCTGCTACGTAGAAAAGTGACTTAACAAGGCAAGAGAGGAAGTAGGGAGGCCAATGAGGAAGCTATGTTATAGCAGTCCAGTAGGTGACAGTGGCTAGAACCAGGATGGTAACAGAAAAGATGGAGAGAGGTAGCAGATTCAGGATATAAACTGGAATGTAACCAAAAGAATTTTCTGGTGGAGTGGACGGCAGTAGTGCAGTAAGGCGGAGAGAGTATGAAAAGGGAGTAACTAAGGATAACTCCAAGGCTGTGACTTGTTCAAATATCTCTATGAGTTGGGGGTGACTAGCAGAGGTCCCAGTTTTAGGGAGAGGGAGGAAGAATTTATTCTGGATGAGTAAATTTTCCCTAGGCTCAAGTCTTCCTAAGATTCCTCATTTCCATCTCACATCCAAGCAGTCCTCAAAGTCCCAAAATTTGAACTGCTAAATACCTAATCTATCAAATCTACCCTTCAACTTCATATTCATTGCCTCTGTCCTGATTCAATCCTCTCTCTCGCTTTGACTTTTACAACAGCCTACTCCAGCTATGAATAAACTAACAAAAGCACTTCACGGGCATGTGAACCCCTCTCCCACCTGCCACCTCTGATGGCAGAAACCATGTCTTATTCATACTTATCTCCAGGGTCCAGTGCTGCGTGCTAGGCACAGAGTAGGCACTCAAATGTCTGGTGAACTGAAAAGAAGTTCTCCTCAAACAGGATATAACCTCCTGGAAGAGAAGAGCCCTATCTCGGGATTCTGTGATTCTCCCACGCAACTTAAAGCAGAACCAGATATGAAATGTATGATCAAGTCCCAGAAACTTGGCCTTCCCAAGGGATATGTTTCTTTCTAATTGAGTTTCAAACTGCCCTGTTTTAACCCTGTAGTTAATAACTGATATGGAACAACAGGTAACATATGTTATGACTCTTTTCTACTCTTCTTCCAAATCTAGGGACTTCATACCCTCATACTCTCACAACATCTTTGTAATGAGGTCAAGAGATAATTATTCTCCATTTCACAAATAAGAAAACTGAGGCACAGAATGAATCCCTTAATCACTTTTGGATGAAGTGAGGTGCTTTGCTGGGTTAAGATCAGCCTTTCCCTGAGCCATACCACAGTTATGGAATTGGAAGATTTCCCAATCTCCCATCCCTGCAAGACTGCTGGTTAGTACTCAGGTGTTCCCTAGGTTTTGCCTCCACAGTTACAAGCTTCTTTGTCGTTTTTTTTTTTTCCTTAGTTCCCCGACCAGGGATCAAACCCAGGCCCCCTGCACTGGGAGCACAGAGTCTTAACCACTGGACCGTCAGGGAAGTCCCACAATTACACACTTCTTTGGATAGCAGGGTGTGTTGCCACAAGGTCAAAGACCATGTTCTCTCTTTCTCTTCTAATTACCACTCTCCTCAGCGCCTGGTGAAGACAGATTCCACCCCTTGGGCCCAGGAAAAAGAGAAGCACCTTGGTCGTTAGCCTGGGAGGTCAAGTAAGGCCAGGAGTCACACCAGCAAGAAGAGAGAGAGAGATCTAAGTAGGCAAGAATAGTTTCAATGGGAAAAAGGAGAGAGGAGTCACCATTAAGAAAATCAGCACACCCCTTTCAAAAGGCTTCCAGCTCGGGAGTACTTGGGAAGAGCCGGGACAGCGAAGGCAGAAGGCCAGATCCTTCCTGCTGTGCCCTCCCATGAGTCACTTCCTCAAGGCACCCAGGCTCTTCAGGGCCTCCTGGGCCTGCGTCAGCTGCTGCTGTAGCCTCCGGCGGGTGCTCTCATTGGAGGCCCGCTTGAGGAGGCCCTGCATTTCTTCCATCACTGCCCGGTAGCCAGGGGTGTTGTGGAAGAGCCGCACTGCGCGGTCCCCACAGGAGGCCAGAAGCCGGCCAGTGACGTCAAAGGACAAGTCACTGATACACTCCCCATGGACCTGCTCGAAGCACTCCTCCTTCTCACCCCGCCGGCTGTTATAGAGATGAATGCTGCTGCCACTGGCCAAAGCCAAAACCTGGGCGTCAGGCGAGAGTGCCAGGCGGCACGGCATGGTGCTTGCTTCTTCAAAACGGCCTGTCCTCAGCAAGTAGGGGTCCTGCTGCTTCTTGTATTCCACATCTGTGTCCCACAGTTTCCACGTACCATCCTTGGAGACAGAGGCCATCCTGCAGCAGGGAAAGTCACGGCTCTAGCCCCAACACACCCTGGAGGGGAGGGCACTGGGACAGTGCTAGGGACGCCAGCTAGGAAGCCAACTCCACTGCTATGTCTACTTCCTGCTGCGGGCCAGGCACCCTCCCCCCGCAACTTCAGAGCCACTGCAGAGAATGGCAGAAGGATCCTGGACGCCAAGAGGGGCTGCAAGTCACGTGTAAGAAATCAGAGAGGAGTCACTCACCTCCGGGAGTCATTGGAGAAAGCGAAGAAGTGGACGGCTGCAGAGTGGCCCTTCAGTTCAAAGGCTCGCACAACCTCCTGGAAGTCCCCTTTTTTCCCAAAGCAGACTTCCCAAACTTTTACATCTGGGGTGAAGCCACATGAGGCCACAAACCTGCCATACAACCCAGGTTGCATTAAAACTTAATTTTAAGGGCATCTTTTTCTGCAAATCCGCCAAAACTTTTTCCTGAGAAAGTTAATTAATCTTGTGCCTAAAACGCTACCTTTGAAAACTGCTTTTATACATGACCTCAGTCCATCCTCACAGCCAGGCTGTAAGATACTTAGTACCCCCACCCCAACCTCTTAAAAACTATGGATGGAGAAATAGAGACTAAGGACTTGAATCTAGGTGTCCTGATTCCACACTGCCTGCCCCTTCTGCTCTCTGAAGCTGGCTCTCTGCTCTGTCCCCAGCCCCCCAGCCCCAACCTCTGCCCATGCCCGAGGCCAAAGTCCCTCCTTCCTCACCTGCTACAAGGGGATATAGCAGCAAATGTATTGTGCATCTGGTTGGTGTTGATGGTGGACAGCACCTGACCTTTCAGATTCCAGATGATGATAGTTGTGTCACTGGAAGCAGTCATGATGAACTTCCCTGAAGGGCGAGAGGAGTGCCATGGGCTGAGGTCCATGACCTGATCGACTGACTTATGAAGGCATCTGCTGCCCAGTGTAACGTATCCACGCTTCCCTCCCAAGCCAAGGGTCACCACAGATAAGGATTTGGCTGAAGACTGTGGCTACTACCTGCCTCCCCCAGGGGACTTGCTGTGGCTCCCAGGACTCCAGGGGAGCCCAGAGCCAGGGCCCTTTTTGTCACACTGGGGCTAAGCATAACTCTCAGGCTGCATTCGCTCACTCAGTAAGTAAAACTGGGTCCATTCCCTCTTGCCTTGGGCAAGCTCCATCCTCTGAGTGCCTCACCTGTGTCAGCAATGCCAATGTTGACGATGGCTGCCTTGTGCTTTTTAGGAAAGTCCTCTGGGGTGGCCGTGAAAGTATAGCCCCCATCCTCTCGCTTGGTCATCTTGAAGACACGGAGGGTATCTCCGTTAGCCAGCCAGACGATGAATGCTCTAGAGACAGGGAGCAGACAAGTCTCTCACTCCTTTGGGCACGGAGACCTGTGTGTGCCAGGTCCTATGCTAGGCAGGCTCTGAGGAAAATCAAGATCTCCCTTCAGGACTTATAGTCCAGCCTCACAACTTAAACCCTTAATTCAAAATCTCTTAAAACTCCTTACAAGGTAAGCCTCTCATAGCTCTGGCTCCTTTAGCTTCTCTCTAGGGTTTAGAAAACCACTAGAGCTTCCAAGACTACTCTGGAAGTCAGGCTTTGGTACTTCCCAAGGAGGAAGAGATCTTCCCCTCTCTGCTTCCTTGCTATGTAGCTCCGTAGGCCTCCAAGGAGCCTCAGGTGGTGTTCAAGCTGTCTGGATGTTCCCTTTCTGCCACCTCAAGGGAGACCCTGGGTCCCCCCTCACTACCCTAAACAAGGTATGGGAAGGACATAAGCTTGGGTCAGGGCTTCTGCAGGCAAACCTGGGGATCCCTCCTGTCCCACCTGCAGTCAGGGCTGAAGCGCACCAGGATGGCATGGTCCAGCTCCACATTTGCTCTCATGCTGCGGTGCTCCCGCTGCAGGAAGTCCTTGGTGCTCCAGATGCGGACAGTACGGTCATCTGCACAGGTGGCCAGGTACTTGCCATTGCTGCTAAAGTCCATGCAAGATATGATCCCACTGTGGCTCTAGGGGAAGGGTTGCAGCAAGTATGAACAGGAACCCCTTGGGCAAATGGGGAAACCCATGCAGCCATGATTCTGGAGCCCTGTTGCTTAGATTAACAGCAAGCTGCTGATGGGATGTGATGAGAAGGGATAGGATGGGGCATCCCCACTGACTTTGGTCAGAGGCAGAGGGGTCTGTAACATGCACAGAATACTACAAAGGAAAAGTCTACGGGGGTTTGAGTCTCTGTATACATGTCCTGTGCATGGGCACCATGTACCTTCAGTGTTGCAGCCAGGAGGCGGTGGGTGAAGTTGTGTTGCTGAGGCTTTTCCTTGTGAACCCGCTGATGTTGTTTCTGCTTCTTGGATCTCAAGGACTTGTCAGGTGGAAGTCCATTTGCTCTTTGGCCTATAAGGAAGGCCCATGTCATTCGTCCATTCACTCACTCGATAAGCACTTACTGACCACCTATGATTGGCACTGAATAGAGGCATAAGAGATGACCAGATATGGCCCCTGTCCTCAAGAAGAGAGGGATATGGGAAAAAAACAGAGGCTTTGTGGAATCAGACCTGGGTTTGCATTGCATCTCTACCACTGAGTGACCCTGAGGAGGCTGTTTGCTGTTAGTGTATATAACATAACCATAGAGCACCTCGTTGCACATCAGAAAAGGCGCCCTCTCAGGGCAGGCACAGCTCAGCAAGTACACAGAATGGCCAGTGGAATGCAGATTCTTGGCCAGACATCTCTAAGTGGCGGATAATGTGCACACCGGAATCTAGTGACCCTGATCTCAGGTAATTGCCCTGGGCCTTGGTTTCCTAAAAGAGAAGTTGAGAATTGGGTGAGATAATATATACAAAATGACAAGCACAGTACCCAACACAAGCATTAAAGGGCTCAAAGGAATCCCAGAGAGAACCCAGAGGTGAGAGGTAGTTGACGTGAGTTGAGTACATCCCGTGTGCTGGAAATGGTGCCAGTCATTTTTGTATCAAATAGCTAACTTAATTGAAAATCAGGCCAGGAGCAAAGCGGGCATATGTTAGATCGCTACAGATGCTCCTCAATTTCTACAGGAAGAAAGCTCCGAGGCCACATACAAAGACAAATCTGCCTGCCCTCCGCTTGCCTCTCCAGCCTTGTCTAACAAGCCCTCCCCTCTCCCCTCCCACTACAGTCAAACCAAATGCTGTTCCAGGCCTCCTTGGCTTCATGCATGTTGCCATTGCCAGGAATATTCGCCCTCTCTTGGCCTCCTGGCAAACTCTTACACGTCTATCCTTCAAGACCCCACGTCAAGTGTTCCCTACTTGACACCCCCCCGCCCACCGACAAAAGCAGGGCTGACCACTCCCACCTTTGGGTTTCCTGTGTCTAGTACTGACCTTCCTATGAAACCTACTACACTATATTTTTCCCTTACAGTTTCACCTGTTCTTTTTTACCCGACACTGGACTCCCTAAAGGAAAAGACCCCGAAGCCTACAGGAGGTGGCAGGTACTCAATAAATGCGGCATGTCGGGGAACCAGAGCGTTCACAAATGAATGTCCGTCCCCTCCTCCCCGTTTTCAGAAAATAACGAACAAGGAGCGCGCTGGAGAGTTTCCTAGCGTCCCCGCAGCAGCCCCGGGGAGAAGCTCAGGCTCCGAGGGCAGGCGGCTTAGCCTCGGCCACGGAGAGCTCGGTAGCGCGGGGCCTAGGTTCTAACAGGTCGTTCCAAAGTGAAACTGATGTCCCAAGAGGAGAAACTGAGGCCGGAGGGAGGGCGGGATCTCTGGCACCCCCGCAGGCCCAAACGGCCGGTCGGACCCCGGGGAGGCCGGGAGCGACAGGTCCGGTGGGTCGCCCCCACGCGCCCCCGCCCCACTAACCTGCCGACCGGCCGCACGTCTCCTGCTCCGCGCGCAGCCACCCCCGCGCTACCGCCGCCGTCGCTATCAGGGCCAGCAGCCCGAGCAATAGCGACAGCCCCATCAACTCCGGCATCTGCAGCAGCTCCATGTCGGCAGAGTCGCTGCCACCTCAGCCTCTCGCCTCGCGAGGGCCTGCACGTCTCCGCAGGGCGGTGCACGCACGTGGGGCGGGGCCTGGCCGTTAGTGCGTCCCGAGGGGCGCGGCCTGGTCTTTGGCCCGTCTCGGGGGCGGGGCCTGTTGGTGGAGCGTCCCGAGGGGCGGGGCCTGACCGTCGGGCATCCGGAAGGACGCGGCCTGGCTATTTAAGTTCGTCTGGCCATTGAGGCTGTGTGGCCTCACAGGGTAGGGGGCAGGTGATGCAGACTCTGCTCAGGCCTCCCCTTGAAGAATTTACTGATAATCGTTATTAAAGGCGTTATTCCAGTCGTCATCACATTGGATCCTTTCAAGGAGCCATGGGACCTATTATTACTCCCATTCAACAGGTGGGAAAGTCTTCTTAGTATCAGGGGAAATTCAGATGGGCTTTTACTGTTAATGGAGAAGGGAAAGAGTATTTCTGGAATTAGGAGGTGGGACAGCCTCATCCTCCTGAGCAGGAGAATGCTGCGTGGAGGCAGGGCATGAGCAAAATAAAAAGTAGCAGGTAAGGGAGTTCCCTGGCATCCCAGTGGTTAGGACTCCACGCTTCCATTGCAGGGGGCACAGGTTCGATCCCTGGTCGGAGAACTAAGAGTCCGCAAGCCTCGCGGCATGGGCCAAAAAAAAAAAGTAGCAGGTAAGATTGGAAAGGTCTGGAGGGCCTTGAGTGCCAGCTCAATCCAGCAAACAGAGAGTAGATTCTGGTGGTTATTTCAGGGTGAGATAGCTCAAAATCGGGGTCTTGGAGAGTCTTTGGATGGACTAGTGTGTGCCAAGACCAAAGACAGGAGGAAAACCAAGAGGTGGTTGCAAGGGTTCAAGAGGGAGGTGATAAGAGCCTGGACTCGGGGTGGCCTGGGGATAGAAAGGAAGTTGAAAAGGTGATTTTAAACAAGACACTTTTAATTTTGAAATAATTATAGATTCACAGGTAGTTGGGAAAAAAAGTGAAGAGGAAGGTTCCATGTACCCTTTACCCAGGTTCCCCCAATGGTAACATCTTGCATAACTATAGTGCAATATCAAAACCAGGAAATTGGCATTAATACAATCTACAGAGTTTATTCACCAAAAAAAGAGATATTCTGAAAGACTAGTGATAGAATTTGGAGCAGACTAGCTAGAGAGGGAATATTCCCAGAACAAGCATGCTCCATGGGCCTCCCAGGCCCACACCCCAGAGCGAGTCGAAATGCCAGGGTCAGGGATGCCAGATTCAAACGTTTCCATGGCCACCAGGGAGCCCTTCCTGGCAGTGCAGGTCCTCTGGCCTTTAGAAGGATCCTATGAGGACAGAGGCTGCTGCAGAGATTAGATGACAGACGGACTCACCCACAACCTCGGGTGAGGAGACAGATGCAGTCAGAGAGCAAGTGAAGTGGCCTCACTTCCTTCCCTTTTGTCCTTGGTGAGGGGAGAAGGGGAGACTGGCATTGACTCAGCTGTGGGCAGTGGGGTGGAGAGGGCTAGGAGGGGGTGTCCAGAGCATTCTGGGGCTTTTCCTCCTTAATTTGCTATTTAGAACCGAAGGCCCAGCCATGAACCACTTTCTCCTAGAGACAAAGGGGTATGTTTCAGAATTTCATTCACCAAGCATTTTGCAGGTGACATTTACTGATCCAGGAGCTTTGCATTTCATTTAATCTTCTCACGTTCCCACCCCACAGATTAGGGGACTGATGCTCTAGGAGATGCTCATTAAGTGATTTTCCAGAGGTGACACAGATAAAGAGTGAACCTGGGAACATATGCAGGTCTGTGACTCCAGTCTATCGATGTGGGGGACAAGCAAGAGTAGGGCTACGGCTCAGCTGAGACTACCAGATTCTTTTACATTGTAAGTTCAGTTGATCTTTATAGTGGTCTTTAAGACAAGTGAGGCCATGAAATAACTTTAACCAAACCAAAAAAACCCACACAACTAGGCTCAGGTCAAGTAACTTACCCAAGGTCAACAAGGAAGCCAGGGATAGAACCAGAGTCAAACTGGGGTCTGCTACACTCCAAGATCCTTATCCTTCCCACCTTGCCACTGGGCTGTGGTAAGGGCCTTGCTCTTACCCTCAAGTTCCTACAGCCCAGCTGGAATCCAAGGCTAACACTCAGAAGGACGTCAGTAATGACAGAAGAGGGGAAAACTGGGCAGGTCAGGGAGGGAGATCTGCCGATGGATTTTGAGGGGCAGTGAGATTCAGCTGTACCTTCAGGGGTGGGCATTTAGACAGGGGAGACAGAGGGTAAAAGGGAATTCTAGGAGGGAAAGGAAAGCATGAGCAAAGGTGTGGCTGGAGGGATAGCAGGGCTCAGTCGCAAAGCACCTTGACCATCTGCTAGAAACCTGGCCTCATCAGAGGCAAGCAAGAGCCAGAGAAGCAATGGAAGCACAACTTCAATTTGCAATTGAAGATTCACCTTGCATTGATTGGAGCCTCTCTACCTCTGGCCTCTGTGTTAGGTAAAACGATGCATTTCCTCATTGTTTAAGCAGTGGTTCTCAAAGTGTGGGCCCTGAACCAGCATCATTAAAAATGCAAATTCTTAGGCTTCATCCCATATCTGCCGAGTCAGACATTCTGGAGGTGGAGGCCTGGCAATCTGTATTTTAAGAAGCTTACTAAGTGATTCTGATGTACGCTAATGTGTAAGAACCAATGCTTTAAACTAACTTGAGCCCCAGATGTAGGTTATTTGCAGCTCAAAGCCTCCATTACAGTGCTTGAACGCATATTGGAATCACCTTTAAAACCTTGAACGCATATTGGAATCACCTTTAAAAATGCTTATGTCTAATTCCCACAGACAGGGATTCTGATTTAATTGGCCTAGACTAGACCTGCTCAAGAAGATTTTTAAAAGGCCCAACTTATTCAAATGTACTTTTAAGTTTGAGTTGTAGCTGTAAGGGACACGAGAGGCTAATGTAAGAGTCTACATAAAAGTGATATTCTGGACTTCCCTGGTGGCATGGTGGTTAAGAATCCACCTGCCATTGTAGGGGACACAGGTTCGAGCCCTAGTCTGGGAAGATCCCACATGCTGCAGAGCAACTAAGCCCATGTGCTACAATTACTGAGCCCGCATGCCGCAACTACTGAAGCCCGTGCACCTAGAGCCTGTGCTCCGCAACAAGAGAAGCCACCAGAATGAGAAGCCTGCACACCGCAACGAAGAGTATCCCCCACTCACCACAACTAGAGAAAGCCTGTGTGCAGCAATGAAGACCCAATGCAACCAAAAAAACAAACAAAAAAACAAAAACAAAAAACAGAACAAAAAAAAGTGATATTCTGTCAGGTGGCCATGTGTATGGAGGCTTATGAGGTCAGCTTGAGACAAGAGGGAAGGGAGCAGGGCACAACCATTAAAAGGATGACATAGCCATTGAGGATACAACAAAAACTGCTTAGAACCAACTAGACCCAAGATGGCGGAAGATTTAACTTCCAGTAGACCTTGAGCCTCACTATATGCTCATTTTAACACGTTAGCATATACTAAATGACACACTCCCAGGCACCGTGACAGTTCCAAGGCCAAGCATAAAAGGCCAAACAGTGGGCAGTGGTCCAATTCCTGGAAATCTCTGCCCTTTTCCCAAAATAGTTGGAATAAACCGCCCACTCGTTAGCCTATAAAGTTACCCAGCCCATAAAAACTAACCACCCCATATTTCGGGGTGCTCTCATTTTCTGAGACGACCCCATGCCCTGGGGCTGCTCTTGCCTTCTGAGACGGACCACATTCTGCCTATGGAATGTGTATCTCTCTCAATAAACCTGTTTTCACTTTACTATGGCTCGCTCTTGAATTCTTTCCTGTGCGAAGCCAAGGACCCTCACTTGGTGACCCATCCCAGGGACTCACCTGTGACCTGGGACATGACCATTCTCTCCTGCAACAAACTGGCCAGGCCTCGGTAACACACCACGGGGCAGTGGGGTATAGGGAAGAGCCAAAGATGACTGTTCCTGTTGGCACAAGTGTCTGGATGGTGGTACCCTTCCTGGGCATGGGGAACATGGAAAGTTTCAGGTTGGAGGGGGAAGAATGTGAGCTATAGTCTTGGAAATGATGAGTTCTGTTTTGGCTCCTTCAGGGTTAAGGGAGCTGTGGAACATTCAGAGGGGGAGGTCAGGGTGGCAGTCAGATACGTGGTTGTGTCCCTCTGGGGAGAGGGCAGCACAGATACAGAATAGGGAGACCTCAGCAGAGAGGCTGAAGGGGATGGCGGTGTCCAGGGCTTGCCATAGGGTGAGAAGGGCAGTGGGCCGAGGAAGAGGCTCCCACAGCAGGGACTGGGGAGGCACTGCCAGGGAGGGGGAGAGCCTGGTGAGAATTCTGGATCTGCAGGGAAAGAGTGATTCAAGACGGAGGTCTGAAGGCCCAGGAGAACTGTGAAGTGGTTGTTGGATTTGGCAATAAGGGAGCCAAGTGACCTTGGAGAGAGCAGAGTCTGTGCAGGGGTGAGGCTGGGGAGGAAGGGCGGGGAGGAAGGAGGAGCCCAAAGGCAGGGGGCTGGGGGCAGATGGGAGGGGAAGGAGGGAAGGCAGGTGTAGACGGCTCTCTTAAGGGAAGGTGGCTTCTAGAGTGGGACACGGGGTCAAGGGGATGTCTTATGGGGACCTTCCTGGCAGGATGAGTGGGTGAAAACGGCAGAACACAAACGGCCAGGAATTTACCTTTCAGAGAGCCTCTTCAAGCCTTTGTCTGCAGCAGCAAATACCACCTAAAGGCTGGGTACATCTGTCACCTGCACGGTAAAAAGTGGCTAAAAGCAGAAACTCTGAAGTTAGTCTGGGTGGGCACCTCAAAAACTGTGCAAACTGGGCTTCCCTGGTGGCGCAGTGGTTGAGAGTCCGCCTGCCGATGCAGGGGACGCGGGTTCGTGCCCTGGTCCGGGAAGATCCCACATGCCGCGGAGCGGCTGGGCCCGTGAGCCATGGCTGCTGAGCCTGCGCATCCGGAGCCTGTGCTCCGCAACGGGAGAGGACACAAGAGTGAGAGGCCCGTGTACCGCAAAAAAAACAAAACAAAAAAAACAAAACAAAAAAAAACTGTGCAAACTTGGGCTAGTTAACCTCTCTCTGTCTCAATTTTTCATCTGTAAAGTGGGGACAATAGTAATCGTTATGATAACTCTTCCATCGCGTTATATGCCACGCACTGTAGAAAGTGCTTTATGAATAGTTACTCTTCAATTCTCACCGCAGGCCTATAGAGGCAGGTGTGGAGAGGATTAGTGGGTGAATATAAATAAAGTGCCTAGAATCGTGCTTGGCACGTGGTAAACACTAGATGACGGTGCAGTTACTCATGTTATCATTATTATTCTTCTACATGACTGAGGGAAAGTCAAAGCCCCCAGAAGACCGGCTCCTGTTTCTGGCCTGCAAATGTCTCCCCAAACGTCTCCAGAGGTTTCTGAGCACGTGAGAGGGCTCAGACTCGCCAGGCCTGAATGTAAGTTCCACGAGGAGAGGGGTGCAGTGGTGAACAGATCCCCCAGGGCCAAGACCATAGCTTGGTCTGTGGTAGGCCCTCAGGAAATATTTGTTAAATGAGTCAATGAAAGGAATTCTCCAGCGGTCCAGTGGTTAGGACTTGGCACTTTCTCTGCAGGGGGCACTGGTTCAATTCCTGGCCGGGGAACTAAGATCCCACAAGCCGAGCGGTGCAGCCAAAAAAGAAAATTAAAAAAAGGGTCGACGAAGCATTGGGGCCATTTGCCCCAACTTCCAATCTGCAGTATCAGTTCCTTCTAAGACATCCCGACCTGGTGGCCACCCACCCTCTGCTTGCACATCTCACGCAGTGAGGCCGTCACTACCCGCTAAGGCAACGTCCTCCTTCTGGATGGTTCGGATGGAAGGCCCTGTCACTTCCACTCTGGGGTCCCGGCTCTGCCCTCCTCCAACGTAGAAGGTGGTGAGCCTCTCTGAACCTCCCCCGGCCATAGAGGATTTCCAGGCTGAGTGTCTGTCATGTCTCCCTTGACTCCCTGTGGCCTATTCACAACTCAGCCCCCAGAGGGATCCTGTTAAGAAGCTCTGTCTGATCTTCTTTCACCTCCACTCAAAACCCTCCAGGAGCTTCCAGCTCAGAGGACAAGCTAAGGTCCCTTCATGGCCAGCGAGGCCCTCTACAGGGCCACCTCCCACTGCAAACCGCTCTCTTTCCATCCCAGAGTGAGAAACTCTGACAGTCCCTGACAGTTTCTGTTTTTATTGGTCAAGAATTCTTTACAAAATCCACACACACTCATCCACACACATACCAGATGCCTCCCCTGGCTTGGCCACCCCCTGCCCTGCTCTCTCCTGGGATCAGACCTTCCTGGCCTCACTCAGGGATGCCATCCTGCAGCCCGTCCAGGCTACCAGTGGAGGAGCAGAGAGAAGGAACCTCCTTTTCTCCTTCCCGGCTTAGAAACAGAAGCCTGTGCCTGACCTGTGGGGGGAGCAGGTGGGAGTGACAAGGAAGCATCGTCCCCTTCCCTCTTTCAAACTCCCTGAGTTGCCAGCTTAGGCCCCCAAGTGCCACAGCTGCTAAGGCCTTGGGATCCTCTTCTACTTGAAGCTTCCCCGTCCCCATTTTGCAGACTGGAGAATGGAGGTCCAAAGAGGGAGGATGATCTCCCCAGGTCACAGCATTGTTGCTATAGTAGAGCAGGGACTGGAACTCAGTTCTTCCCGGCTCCCAGGAGATCAGAAGAAACCCTGCTTGAAAGCCGGGACCCGGAGCAGGAGGGGAGTGCCCAGGGAGCGCAGCCCCAGGGCAGCTGAGTGAGCAGCGTGGTCCGGCCAGCGCTATACAGATTTGCCAAGGGTGCCCTCTGTGACTGCCCGCGTGGCTTGCTCGGGTATACAGTCCGGGTCCGTCAGGATACTGGTAGATGTACTCAGCTGGCGTAGGGAGTTCAGAACAGCTGGGAAGACAGAGAGAGAGGGAGAGACACTTTCTGGGGTCAGGGCCCTACCCTTGGATGCTGAAGACAGAGGGATCGGGGGAGGTACTAGTTAGCAAGACTGTCAGTCATCCCCTCCTAGGATCTCTGTCTGCAGATGTGCTGGTGGCCCATCTGGGGGCATGGTGGGGATGGACAAGACCCTAGGCCACAGTGAAGACAGGCTGGACCTGGGGTCTGAGTAGGGTGGAAGCCCCTGCCCGGAGGCTTGGCAGGTGGCTCACGTACTTGGCCGGAGAGCAGGCAGGGAGCAGTACTGGTCCAGCCAGGCCAGTGAGGTCTGGCGGAGGCTCTGCAGGCTTGCCGTAGACACCATCCCATTGAAGGATTCGAACAGAGGCCGGATGAGGATGCTGAACTGGACCCAGGTCAAGGAGCAGTTCTGTCATCCAGCTGGTACCCTCACCCATTTCACATGTAGCCCTGACATCTGGCCACTGTCCAGCCTTGAACCCTAAGGACTCCTACTGTAGCCGCCCTCCCATACACTAAGGCCCTCCCAGCTCTCTGGCCCTCAGGCCCTTCCCCCAGCTCCTCCAGGACCTTCCTTCTGGGCTGGACTGTCCCCCATCCCTGGGCTTCCTGCCCTGGCTCAGTCAAGGGCTTGACCAGGTAAGGGAGTGAGAGATTCTATGTCTTCCCACAGGCCCACCCCAGTCATGTTACTCCAAGTTTAGGTTCTCCCAAACTGCCCCTGGGACTTTGAGGGCAGGGCTGTGGTCCCCTCACCCAGGGGGCTCCCCCTCAGTTTCCCTCTGCTCGCAGCCCATCACTGGGTAATGCTGCTGGCCAAGATGCCAGGGGCCTTGAAGGAGGGGGTAGAATCGGAGCCCTTTCCTCTGGGATCAGCTCTGAGACCCTGCCCGGCCCGGGGAGCAGAGCCTGTGTCGGGCCCAGCCTGGTCCGGCTGCAGCGCTCACCCCGCCACTGGCCAAGTGAGGATACTACCCAGAACTTCCAGTTATGCAGCGTGCGGGTCCGGACATAGTCATCGAACATGTCTCGCATTTGGTCGAACCGCTGGTGTGTGATGGGCACTCCCGTAGCAGGCAGCTGCTGCTGGCACAGGCTGGGGGCACGGGGCAGGTCAGGGCAGGGAGTCAGGCAGCAGGCCCCCTGGCCCAGCGCCTGCAGGGCCCCCCCACCCACTTGATGGCGGCATTGAGCGCCTCGATCTGGTCCCGGAGCTGCTGGGCCTCCTCCTGCTTGGCGGCTCGCTCCTGCTGCAGCATGGCGATGTACTCGGCTGTCTTCTGCAGCGTGGTGGCTTTGCTCATCTACGGCAGCACCGTAGGGCTGGGCTCAGGGACTGGGGGTCCCCCACCCCGGGACCCACTGAGGCACTGGGATGGGAGGAGGCAACCGGGTGTGTGGAGGGCCCTGGGGTGTTCCACGATGGGGCCCTGGGGCTCGGGGGTGCCAGCCTGGGCTGGAGACGCACCTTGAGGTTGGGTTGAGTGCTGAGCGTGCTCACCAACCCGTGCAGAGTGTCAAACCCCAGCTTGATGTTGAAGCGCCGCTTCTGCTCCGCAGAGATGTGTGTGATGCGCCGGTTTTCGGTCTGAGGGGGCAGAAAGCGGGGTGAGCCTAGGAGGGGGCGTGGGAGGGCCTGTGGGGAGCAAACAGACCTTAGGGTGAGAAATGGTGCCACCTTGTTGTCCGGATGGCCCCGGCTTAGGATGCGTTGAGGGGAAGAGGTGCACATGCTCAGAGTCCCCGGGCCCGGCAGGGAGTTGAGCTCCCCAGACAGCCGCCGCTCACCACCTGTGTCAGAGACAGACAGACCCACAGACAGACCAACACAGGGGAGAGGGTCCCATTTCCCTGGCCCTCTCATCCTGGCCCCAGATGTAGTCCCCCCTTCTTCCTTCCCCTCCCTCCCTCCCGCAGAGCTCCCCGATCCCTGCAACCCCTCTTTACCGCTGGGTGCTGGGGGCGAGAGCCGCTCCGCTTTGGGGACAATCAGGGGCCTGGGAGGGGCCAATGTGGCTGGACCCGGAGGTGGTCGGGGCGGTGTAGGGGCCGGGGTCGGGGGAAAGAAGGTGCAGGGGAACTCGGGGGCTATCTCCTGCTGGGGTGGAGAAGGGCAGAGAGTCGGGGTGAAGCCCCGGGGTTCACCGCCACCTCCCAGTGCCCGCCATCTTACCGGGGACCCTGGGGACCGGAGGAGGGCGCTGGACACAAGCGCAGGTTCCAGGGCTTGCTCAGGCTTGGCTGTGCACAGACAGAACTGTGAGGGCTGCTGGGGCCCCCATCCCATCATCTCCCAAGACCCCGTCCCTCCCCTCCTCACTGCCCACACCGCTTTTGGGTTCAGGGCCCAGGTCCCTCATTCCCTGCCACCTGCCCTCCGGCTGAGCCTACCCCTTAGCCTCCACCCTCTAATCCCACAGGCTCCCCGCTCCGCATCTGGTCTCCACATCCCCTTCCCAGCTCACCTGCTGTGAGCAGCTGTGCGAGGCAAGGATTGTTGCCCCCGGCAGTGGCAGGGGCCAAGGTGGGGGGGCTGGGCCTCCGCCCCCTGGGGGACTGGGTAGGGGGCTTGCCTCTGGGCCGCGTGCCTTGGGGCACGGTGAAGTGAGGCCCCAACGGGGGCTCCGAATACCCCGAGGGTAGAAGGTCTAAGGGGAAGGGGGCGGGGGCAGGGCCTGGACCCAGCTGGGGGGTGGGTGCGAAGGCCGTGGGAGCAGATGGCGGGGACACTCCCGGGGCAGGAGGGACAGGAGGGAAAGAGAATCTGGGAGAGAAGACAGGCTCTTCCTGCAGCATAGCAGGCAGTGGAGCCATGGGAGGGAAAGGGGGTGGGGCACAGGGCTCCAGGCCAAGCCCCTTGGCAGGGCTGGGGTATTGGAGGAGGGGTGGGCGTGCGGGAGTGGGTGGGAGCTTGGGCTTGGGGTCTTCAGGCAGGAGGAAATCAGAGCTCAGGAAGGCACTGGAGTCCAGAGGGCCAGGGCAGCTGCTCCGAGCCTGGTTGGGGGACAGAGGGCAGGGGAGAGAGCTAGCCTTTCTGAGGCCTCCCAGGCAGACTCTTGCCCTGCCTGAGCTCTGGACTGGGCACTGGGAGAGTTGGGAGAAATGGTCCCTGGCCTCAGACACACACCCCAGGAAAATTATAATGTAATGAGGGGAAAGAGTGGAACCCATTTATGCACAAATTAGGCATGAGAAAGAGCATCAATCTTCCTGCCTGCCCATTCGTTCACCAAATAACTTACCAACCCATCCATCCATCCATCCATCCATCCTCCATCCATTCACCGACCTATCTATTCTCTCATCTATGAGCTAGCTCATCTACCTATATTTCTACCAGCCTACCAGGTATTAACCCATTCACCAATCCATCCAACCACCTATACTTCCTTCACTCACCCACCAACCCACCCGTAGTCCATCCATCTATCCACCATCTGTACCAGCCGCACATCCATCCACCAGCCCATTTATTGATCCACCAAACTACTTACTCATTTACAGATTCATCCACCAGCCCATCCATCCAACCAACCACTCACCTACCTATATATATATATACCAAGCTGTAAGCATCTACCCCCATCTACAACCCAGTGATCTATTCTCCAACACACCCATCCATCCACACACTCATCCGTTCACTCACTTGCTCACTCATTGGGCAACCATTTACCCAGTGCCGTTAATGTGCTTGAACTGTGCTAAGTATGAGAAGATGCAGCGGTGAGTAAAGCATAGCCCTTCCAGCAAGGAGCTCACAGTCTAGTCAAGGAGAGAGACCTCTCAAACAATGAACTATGCTAGTGCCTGAGAAGTCTGATAACGGAGGGAAAAGGCAACTATCCTAGCATCATGGGGGCAACATCTGAAGTGGGCCTGGGAGTTCCTGAACCAAAATGATGGAGTCGCTGCTTCCTAAATGCACACGCTCAGCTTTGGCCTCCATGCTTCCGTTCCTGCTTCTCCTCCCCTCTACTGGTCTCTTCTTCTGCCCAAACCCAAGTCATTCATTAAGGCCCAGAACTCTCCCCTCTTCCAGGAAGTCTTCCACAAGCAGCCCAGCTCCACGCTCCTCTGTCCTCAGGCTCCCCCCCAACCATCTTGTCAGTTCTGCTTCACGAGGGTCTTTCCTCCCCAGCTGAACGGTGCCCTCCTGCAGGCCACAGATGGGGTCTTTCTCCCCCTCCAGTCTCTCTCGATGGACTGAGCATACTCAGGAAGTACCCTGAATACCTCCGGGGTGTGGGCAGGTGAGCTGGGCAGGGTGAGCTCACCTGCAGGCGGTTATGTCCCGAGAGGTGGGTCATGCCCGAGCAGGCAGAGGGCACCTCCGAGCCCAGGATCCCACTGCTGAGGCCAGGGTCAGCCATGGGGCCGAAGCTGGGGGGCTCCAGGAAGCTTGAGGGTGTAGGTGTCTGTGGGGGACGGTAGTTGGTGAAGAAATCTGTAATTCAGACACACAGGGTGGCAGCTGTCAGGGCTAAGGCCGCGGCTGGAAGCAGCGGGCTGGCCCTGTCCCCAGGCTGGGCTGGCAGTGGGGTGGGGGCCGGCGAGGGGGGGGGGCCTTCCACAGGAGATTGTGAAACTGGGAGAGTTTCTGTCTCACTCAGGGGAAGCCACAGCAGAGGCTCTGGTGGGATGGGCCTGAGTGGGAGACAGCAGGGGGATGTGTGGGGGTGTCAGTGGGACACCCCAGGAAGTAGCCTTCCCACCGAGCCCCAAAACTGGCTCCAGAGGCCCCCCTTCCCCACCCCTGCCCTGGGAATCCCAGGCCTTGTCTGCTTCTGTTACCAGCTCTGCTGGGGACGTGGTGGGGCGGGGTGGTACTGGTACTGGAGAGTACTGGAGACTTCCCCGGGAGGGAAAGGGTGGGGTCCAAGGGGAGGAGGTCTAGGATGGGGAAAAGGGCATCATGGCGTCAGGAGTTCACAGAGTGAGTTAGGGGTGAGAGGGGTCAGAAGGTCAGTAGGTCTGGGACAAGTCGGGTTTGCTGGAAGGTCAATGGGTAGGGCTACAGGGACAGAGCTCAGGAGTGTGGGTGAAGGGACTAAGGGGGGTCAGAGCAGGGGTCAGAGGATGGGCTCAGAGCAGGGGCAGGAGTGGAAGGCCTGGAAGAGCTGGCGGGGAGCGGGGCAGCCAGATTGTTTGAGGTGCGGGTTGTGTAAGCCCCAGGCTATTCTGGTTTTGGGAAGCAGCTGCCTGCGGCCTAACCACATCCCGGGCCTGGGTGCGCCCGCCCGCCCGCTCCCTTCCGGGCACCTTTCTCTGACCCTGAGCAGTCTCCTGTCTGCACCAGCTCCCAAGGCCTCCTGGTCTGGTCAGACGCGACCCCACTGGCCTTGGATGGACCCCAGCCCCTTGGCCAAGACAGGTGGTCAGGCCTTTCTCCCGGGGGCCCCCTCGAAGGAAACTCAGGAGTGGGATAAGCCAGCACCAAACCTTGAGGCTGACCGGGTCTTATTTGTACATCTCATGTGACTGGGGGCCCGTGTGCTGCTGGATGGCCGGCTCTGCGTGTGTCAGTCTCATGTAACACCTGTCTGTCTGCCTCCCTGTGTGTCGGTCCCGCTGTCTGGAGCTCTGTCTGAGTCCGTGTGCACCTGCCCTGGTGTGAGGTGCTCAGTGTGTACATGTCTGCCCTGTGCCCACCTCTGTGTGTGTCTGTGTGTCTTTCTCGGCCACAAGGGCCGAAGGGATCTTCTTGCTGTCCTCCTGCCTCTCTTCCACAGAAGAACTGGGTGGCAGCGGGTGAGCGGCCGCCGATCCTCCACCCCCGGCCCCCAGGGACCACGGGCCTCATCACGGAGCCCCGGGATGCTCAGGGCCACAGAGCAGCTGCTGCTCACCGTGCCGCCCACTCCCCAGAACCCGGTGGGGCTCACAGAGCAGCAAGCCCAGCCCAGCCTGAGTCACCACGTCCCCTCACCACGGCGTGTCCCCACCCCACGCCCGCAGAAGGCACTTCCGAGTCCCAGCCACCCGCGGAGCCCTCCCACCCTGTCGCCCCCACTGACCTGCCATCCCCTGACTGAGCCCCTCCCCCGCCCGGTGCTTCCCCGAGGGGCCCTCAGCCAGCCTCTCCCTGCTCCCTGAGCCCCTCCGCCAAGCCCCCTCCCTCCACAGAGTTATGGCCCCCTCACTAGGTTTCCTCTCAAGTGAGGAGCTCTTGGGGACCAAGCGGCAGCCCTGACGGCCCTGGCGCTCCCTGCCCTCCCAGTTCACGGGGCGCTCAAGGGGGCCACACTAGCCGCCTCCCCTGTGCGACCCACACCCCCTACCGTAGGTTGCCCTCGCTGGCCCCCCACTCTGGCAGCCACCCTGCACTGAGAGAAGTCGCTTCCCAGCCCCGGTCGATCAGGTTTTGCCAGAGCCCGGGTTTGGGGGGCAGCGGCTGGGCTCCTACCTGCGGCAGGGGTCTGTGTGCCCAGACGGGGCTGCTGCCCTCCCAGGCTGGTCTGCTCCCAGGGCACTGCCATCAACACTGCTGTCCCCGCAGCCCCCAGCCCCCACCCAGGCAGGCATGGGGGTGGTTCCTCATTCCCTCGTCCCCGCCCCATAGGCTTCCACCTCTTAACTGACAGGCCCAGGACCCTGCCAGTCAGGAAGGAGTGGAGGGGTCACCCAATGCAAGCCTTGATCCCAGGAACCCCCTTTCTGCACCCAGGGCCTCAGCTGAGACAGGCTGAGCCTCCATGGCTGACCCCCAGCATGGCTCCGGAGCCCCCTAAGTGTGTGGCTCTCAGCAGCAGTCTAAGTGAAGGAAGCGATGCGAGAAACAGGCTGCTACAGAGACAAGAAGAGACGTCGGTCCACATGTGCTATATAGACATGATATCTCCGGAGGGACACGAGAAAGCAGCGACTGGTGGCCCTGGGGTTCAGGAGAGGGAGCCAGGGCCAAGGGCTACTTTAAAGAATGCTTTGTAAGATATGATTCCTGGGGTTTTCTTAAAAATAACATAGGACGGGAGAATTGGGTGAGGTCTAGACGAGATAAGAATGGCCAGGAGTTGATAAATGTTGACGTTGGTGAGGATTCCATGAGGGTCAGTGAACTCCTCTCTCCCTACCTGTGTGTATGCTTGAAATGTTCTTTAATAGTTTTTTTAATGAATTATATAAATACTGATAAATAGACCCAAACAAAGGAGAGCCATCAAAGACCCTCTCTCCCCTGAGAGAGTCCCAGCATCTACTGCTCTCCTGGGAACTCCCCAGAGCCTGCAGCTTCAACGCTCCTGGTCCCCTGTCCCCTGCTAGGTACGCTGTCTGGCTTGCTCTCACCTGAGGCCATGGCACCTGCATCCCAAGGCCAGACAAAGGGAGACCAGGAAGATCCCTCAGAAATCACCCAGATCATCCGCCCTCCCAGAGGGGCCTGGGACTGGCCTGAGGTCTCAAGCGTACTGGGGCTTTCCTCCCACTGACCCTGACCATCCACTCACCCAGGAGGAGGGGCCTGCCCCACCTGAGATCTCCATGAAGTCATCCAGGCTGGGCTGCAGAGGCGTCAGGTCTGGCTGGATCATGTCAGCGTTGCCAACATAGGCTGGAGGGGGCAGTGGTGATGTCAGCACCATCGGGCAGGGCGGAGTGGGGGCACTCATGCCTGGCCATCCTCCCTTGGCTGCCTGGATCCCCTCAGGCCTCCCTTTCCTGGCGCAGCCCCTCACCGTCCTCGGGGGGCAGCTGCAGGGGTGTAGGGCCAGGCTGAGTCATGGTGAAGAGTGTGTCGGAGATGTCGGACAGAAAGCAGTCGAGATCCAGAAGCTGCCGCCCGCCGGTCTCCTCCTCTGGGCCCGCCAGCAGGACGGGCACCACGCTGGTGAAGAGCTGCTCGCACCATCGCTCCGGCGGCTGCCACCCCCCTTCCACCTGAGGAGACAGAGCTGTCAGCAGCCCCAGGTGGGCTCCACTGCCCTACTCCTTCCCACCGCCCCCTGCCTGGGGGATGAAGTGGTCAGCCATCCAGGGGGCCTCTCTGCATACAGCCCCTCCTCTCCTCTCTCCGGTGGACCCAGTTTGCTGCCTGAAAGGCTAGGGTCACCCCACTGGCCTCCAACAACTCCTCCCAGGAGAGAGGCTGGGGTGGCCTGCTGAAGAGATGAGGGTCCCTGCCTGCCCCTACACTTTTCCCTACCTGGGTCCCCAGTTCTTAGAGCCCCATGCTTCCCCACCACTTGCTTAGTGAACCAGAAGGCTTGGGGTCTTCCCACCACTGCGCTCCAATGCTGCCTTTCCCAAGAGGAGAAAAGCTCAATTAATCAACCAGAGGACACACCCACTCCACTCACGTCCCACCCTCACCCCACCACCACTGCCTCGCCCACCCAGAGGGAAGCATCCATTCTCTGGGTCCAGGGAGCACCCACCTGCTTTGGGGCCAGGAGATCCCCTTCCCTGCTGGACTTACGGAGCTGCAGGAACACACAAAGGTGGACACTGGATCCCTTTCCGCTCCTCCATCGCTCCCCGCCAAGGCCTCCCTACTCACTAGCTCCCCCAGATCAACCGGATCCCTCACTTCCCCTCGGAAGCTCTTTGGCCCTGGGAGGTAAGGAGGTTGCGAGGAGGCCCTGTGGCCACTGGGTGGCGCTGTCGGCCTGGGTCTTAATGGAGGACAGGGTCGGGGTTGGGGTTGGGGGGGAAGCCCTCCGGGGCTCTTGCAAGAGAGGCCGTGGCCAGAAGTCGCAGGGGAAAGGGCCCCCCACTGACCCGCTTCTTGTAGTAGATGCGCCACTTATGGTACTCGCGCATCACCACCTCGATGCGCCGCTTCCAATAATTCCCCTCCAAGACGACGGCCTGAGGAGGGCCGGATAGGGGACTCAGTGCGAGGGGCGGCACTGACCCCACCCCTCACCCAGTCTCCCTCTGGGCCAGCCCCTCCCGCTCAGCATGAGGAGTGATGGGCAGGAGGGGCCTGGCTTGGTGGGGCGGCAGGTGGTTGGTCCCGTGGTCTCAGCTACCTCCGGTTTCCGGTGCTCATCAGCCTCAGGCCCCTGCAGGGGGGTCACGAAGCCACACACGGGGCTCTTCCTCCGCTCCACATCTGAGAGAAGAGCGCCAGGTCAGGGGTGTCCAGCTCCCTCATCTCCCACTCCAAGGGGACTGGGACTCAAGTGCCACACTATGAAATCCTGCTTGGCCTTCCATGCTCTGATTAAGTGCCACCTCCTCCAGGAAGACTTGCTGCCTGCTCTAGCTCTCCCAGATCTCCCTTTTCTATGAGACCCTGTAAAACAAACCTCCCACACCCCATCTGCCCCCTTGGGAGCCTAGTAGGTGTGCAGGCAATGCTTGCTGAATGGCATTTTTGGGCCACACGAAGTTAATTGCCCCAAGAAGGTCCCGGTCAGGCTGGCGGGCTAGAGGTCCAGAGCCCTGGTCCCCTGCTTCAGGATACCCAATTCCATCTGAGAGCCACCGCTGGCCCACTTCAGGCCACCTCCCTGAGCCCTTTCTTTGCCTCCTCCACTCCCATCCCTGTCTTCAACCTTATCTCTCTCCAGGCTCTTTTTTGGCCTATAAACAAATTCTAGGCTCTCCTTTACCTCTCAAACCTTCCTCTTCCTTTGCTTCCCAACAAGCTAAATTTCTTCCCATCACCCCTTTGCTTTCCTCCCAGACTCTGGCAGACCTGTCACTCACCACATCCACCTCTGCCCTCCCAGTTGCATTGTCGCCTCCGGTACCTCAGCATCTGCCCGCACACCCACCCCGCTGGCCCAGCTCCTGAACTCAAGGCTCTGGCCCTCCCCAGTCCTGTCCTCCGAGACCTTGGCTGCAGGGCACCCTCCTCCTCCCTAAGCCCCGGGAATCTTCCCTCTGTTCTCCTACCTCCCTGACCACTTTTCACTGGCCCTTCTGCCAGGCCCACTCCCCCTAGCCTCTCTCACCCTGCTCCTTTCCAGTTTCAGACCCATCTTCCAGCTGCCTGGGGAACCTCCATTAGGAAGTCTCAAAACATCACTCTCAGACGTTTGGGAACTTCCCTCCCAAGCCCACGCCTCCTCTGGACTGCCAACACTGCATCCCAGTCTCCCAGCTCCCCACCATCTCCCAGTGTCCCCATCTAATCCTTGGACTAACCCTCTCAATCCCAAGGGTGTGTGGCATTTCTTCCACCGTCCCCTCCCCTCCCTATTCTCACTGTTCCCCCTGGTCTGGTGTCATTTCTCGCCTAGACCTCCCTGACTCCAGCCTCACACTCTCCAGCCCATCTTCCTGCTGCGGCCAAGTCAATTCTTCCTAAAGGGCAGTACAGGCCTAAACCCCTCCGTGGCTCCCTGAACCTCCAGGATAAAGCCCACACCCCTTAGCCTGGCTTCCAAGCCCTCCGGGACTGGCCCCACTGCTTCTCCTGCCTTTCCATTGCCTTCATATGACCCACCTTGAAGCCAGACCCGAACCACCCCCCAACAACAGCCCTCTGGTTTTATTCTACGTGGAATCCCCTTCCCTTCCCTCTGCCTCATCACGTCTGCCCTCCCATCAGGATAGCCTAGGGCTGCTCCTGTTCTAGGAAGCTTTCCCTTGTCTGAAACCCCATGGTCCCATGTGCCTCACTTTCCACCCTGCCTTGGCCATTTCTCTACATGCTGGCCTCTCCGTTGGGAGTGAAGGCAGAAGCTGTTGCTTTTAGCCCCAAATCCTTACATCTGGCACAGAGCTTGGCACACAGCAGTCCAGGCTGCGTGGACTCCTGGGGGTTAGAGCAAGGAGGATCTCAGAGTATCTGTTCCTGGCTGCCTAGTTGAGGATATGAGCACCAGGAAAGACTGGGCTTGCCCAGGGCCCCCAGAGAGTCAGTGCTGAGCAGCCCTGGTCAGGCTCTGCCCTCCCCCACTTGGCAACCCTGTGCTCTGGAAAGAAGGGCAGGGATCATGTGGCTTCCTAGAGCTGGGACATGCTTTATTTAACAATGATAAGTTCATCCATTCATGCAGCCTCCTAGGCCCTTGCACCTATGCTGGGATAGGTGCTGGGACAGGGGATCCATGAATGAATCGGGGAGGAATCTCCCAGCTTAGTGGGAGAGACAGGAAAGCACAACATCTCATGAGCTAAAGCAAGGTGGAGAGTCAGCTCATGAGAGGTGCTCTGGGATATCAGAGGAAATCAGGATGACTTGGGGGTGTGGAAAGGAAGGGCTCTTGGAGGCCAGGAGCCTGCCGAATGGGTGGGGGTGTGAGGGGGAGGAGCCAGGCAGCCCTCCAGCAACCCCACTCCTCCCCCTTTCCTGAAGCCCCGCTTCAAACCTTCCGTGTTCAGGGAGGAGGAGTCCTGACATCGGTTAGAGGCCTGCTGTTGCTATTATCGCAATCATAGTAGTAAATCCCAGCAGCTCACCTTCAGGGAGCCCTTGTGTGTTTCAGGCCCTGTGCTGAGATACGGACCATCTATCTCGCTGAAAACTCACAGCAAACCTCAGCAATAGGATCTATTATGATTCCCACTTGACAGATGAGCAAGCACCAACTGGGGGAGGCTAGAGACTTTCCCAAGGTCACACAGCTAGGGTGTGCTGGAACTTGACTCAACCCCCCTCTGACTTAGAACTTGGGGTCCTTCCATCAACTTGTGCCACAAGCTGGGTGAGGACCCCTGGGTGGCATCAGATATTTCTTCTGCAGAGAGAAGGGTCTGCACCCCATCCAGCTTTGAGGGGAAAGGGTACAGGGTGAAAGCTCAGGGTGGGGTGGGAGGGTGAGGGAGTTAGAGACACCTTCTCCCCCCGGCCTATCAGCTTCCTGGCTTGGGCAGGGCCCGTCCTTAACATTCTCAGGCGAGGGCTGGAAGCCAGCCAGCTGGGAGCAGTGAAAGGAGCGCTGGGCTGAGTTGCAGAGCCCTGAACTCACAGCCAGTCATAGCTCTGCTCCTTTTATGCTCAGTGACCCTGAGTAAGTCACTCGCCTTCTGGGTCTCACTTGCTCATCCATAAAATGGGGGTGATAAAACCTATCTCCTAGGGTTGCTAGGAAGCCTTAAATAAGATGATTTCGGAAAGTGCCGGGCACAAAGATGAATAGAAACCAAAAACAAACAAACAAAAAAAAACCCACTTGTTTTCTCTGCTTGAATGGAATCCAGTGGGGCCACTACAGAGAATACCGTGTGTGGTCCCTCCTACGCTGTGTGTTCCCAGCTCAGCGCAGCCTTTGATCCTACAGGAGGACCTTACGGAGCTGGACAAGGTCCAGCACAGGTCTCTCAGCCTCTGCTACCCTGCCATGGGGCATAGGTGGGTCTTGTATCCCCAAATGAATGACCGTGACCTCCTCAAGGGTACATCGGATTCAACCATCATTTATTAAGCACCAACTTTGTGCCAGCCCTGTTCATACCCATTATCCCCATGCCAGCCATCAAAGTTAGGACTCTTGACCTCATTTTATAGATGAAAAAATGGGTTCAGAGAGGTTAGACAACTTGCCTGCAGTCACACAGCCAGCAAGGGGCAGAGACAGGGTGGGAAACCAGCTCTGGGTGACTCCAAGACCAGAGTCCCTTCCACATGGCCTCTCTGGGCCCCCTCCCCCCAAATCTCCATGGTGGGGAACCTAAGGACGTCAGTGGAAGGCTGGTAGAGACCCACCAGGATCTGAGTTTCCCCTTTGCAAAGGGGTGCGATTGGCCCGGATAGTACTGAACGCCTCTTTCTACCCTGGCATTTGAGGCACCTGACTACACTAATGGGATGCAGAATGGGCCTTGAACTGTTCCCCAAATCTCAGCTCACTTTAGGACTTCCAAAGGGTGACCCCTGCTGTGTCCAACTTCACAGTGGAGAGCGCCCTTTGGGACACATCCCCCAAGACCCTCTGGGTTTAGAAGCTGTTGAGGGGTCCTGATGCTGGGGACCTGGCCTCCCCGAAAGCTCTCTGTGGCTGCTGGCCCTGGGGGCCCTGGGGGTTTCCGGGACAGCCCCTTTGTCAGCCCTCCTGCTGGGGCCTGTGGTGCCCACTCACACTGGATATACCAGGCCCTCCAGATGGCGTTGTTGAGGCGGATCTTGTCCCGGCACAGCAGCTTGAGGCCTTTGAAATTCTTCCACTTGGGAGAAACCAGCTTGCCACTGTCAGAGGGAGAGGGCTGGGTCAGGGGGGGCATGGAGAAAGGGGATGGTTGGAGGGGGCTGGCTCCACTTTCTTCCCATGCACGAGGCACTCATCTATGGTGGGCAACTTGATGGACACCCCTCCCAAATCCTGCCCCTCACTCTAATCTGCCTGAAATGTCTACCCTGAGAGGCAGACCTTTAAAATACTCTCCCAGGTCCCCACTTGGGGCCTCTGTGTTCTTTGGTGAGACCTGCTGAAATCTGTTTATCAGCTCAGGTGTCAGAAAGACAACGCCCATTGGCCTCACAGGCATCTATCTCATAGGCTGGCTAAGGAGGGTTTTCGCCTGTTTCTTACTTAAGGAAACTGAGGGTCAAGAAACGAAGGGGACATGCCCAAGGTCACATGACATGATGGAGACTCACTCAGGACCTGTGGCTTTTTCTCCACCAGTCTCACTGGCCCCCTTAGGCCTAGGGGATGGGTAAGGTTTGTCTGAGTAGAGACAGAGCCTCTTCACCAGAGGCAGCCTCCAAGCAGCCAGCCACTGCCTTTTCACTGCCCTTCTGGTGTCTGCCCAGCCCAGAATCCCAGGATGGCAATCTGGACTGACCTGGAAGGTGCACCCCTTCCCAGGGGTGTGTGCAACACAATAGCCTCCAGGGTCCACCCAAAGGAAGGCAGCTAGGATGGTAGAGTGATGGGCAGGGGGCACCTTGACCCTAACCCTGACCCTGACTCTAACCCTAGTAGTCAATCAAATCCATGAGACGGAAGGGCTCTACCAGGTGAGGGGCTTGACTCTCAGGGTCCTGATGGGCACAGGCCAAGTCTGCCACCCCCGGGGAGCTGGCCTAGGAGGCCAAGATGTTCAGGGTCTTCGACCCCTGCTGGCCCCTCCCTCGCTCCTCATGATTCACAAGCTGGGTTATGCATGAGTCCCCTCTGGCCCAGCTTCTCCAACCCTTGCTCACATGGAAGGCTGAGGCCCCAAGGCTTAGTCTTTCAGAACGCCAGGCCTGCTCTCTCCAGGGCCCTCTCCCAGTTCCTGGGGGTGAGGGGCAGGTGGGTGGCAGTCTGGCTCCTGCAGCCCCTTGAGTGCATGGATCACTGGGTCCCCTCTACTCTCTGGTCTCCAAGCTCCTGTGTTTGCTCTGGGGTTGGGGGGGGACTGCTACCCCCAGGCACAACAGGCCTCATTACCCAAATAGAGTACATGGCCCAAGCACCCAGGCCCACTGGCTGGCCCCTTTCCCTCCTAAGTCAGATAAACACCATCTGTCTAGAAGGGAGACATGGAGTAGGGGCACTCTGATACCTCCTGGGCCAGCTTCTTCTGTGGCACCTGGGGGGAATCCTGAGTTTGTTGCCCCAGCCTGTATCCCAGCAACCTCCCAGCCCACTCTGATCACCCGGCGCCCTACCCCCAGCCTGCCTGCCCTCCCTCCTCCATTTCCCTGCTGAGGAGGCTACAGCGTTTGTGGCCAGGCAGGGCTGGGGGAGGTGAGACAGTGACATCCACGCCCAGGAGGAAAGGATTTGGTCTGTGCTGGGCCTGTTGGCTGGGAGGCGAGGAGAGGGGCCCAGCCTGGAGCCAAAAGCCTGTGACCAGGGTTCAAGGGATTCTTACGAGCAATAGAAATTCTGGGAATCTTGGGGATGGGATGGAGAAAACTCAGAACACCCCGCCCTCCCCTGCCCCCACACACATATCTACCTTGTGGAAATTTCCCTGGAAATTTCCTTAGAGTCCTGCTTGCTCCACCTCACTCCTGAGGCCATTCTTTCCATAGCTAGCCAGCTCTGACCATGAACAAGTGTTTTCTTGGAACTTCCAGAACCTGCCTCCCTGGGGGTTCCACCCGCAGAACCATGGAACACGGGCCTCCTCCCAGTGCAGCAGTCCTCTCTCTGCCCATACAGCCCTGCTGAGGGTGAAAGCTGGTCAGACGTCTACAGGCTGTTCTCCGGGTCAAGCTGGCCAGTTCTTCCTGGCACCTCTGGACTCCTTGCCTTGCTGTCCCTGCCCATCTCCTTACTCTCTTGGGATACCCCAGCTTCCACAATCCTCTCCCCTCCAAGGAACCCCTACAATTAGGGGTCTTTAAGGGCTAAAACACTGTCCCAGTCTGAGCCTCAGTTTTTTCCTCTATGGGGGAACTCAAAGACTCCTCTGACACTGAGCCACTACCATCCCTGGCACTTAGGACCCCACCCGGGGTGGGCCACAGAGGTTGAATATTCTGGGGGTTTAGGGAGAAAGCCCAGCCCTCTCTACCCCAGCTGCCCCTGAATGGGGTCACATCAGCTTCCAGTCAGCCTCCTAGTGTGGGCGGTTCTTGGAGTGTGCTCTGCCCCCTGCCTTGCCATTTCCCCTGAACCTCCCCTTTTGGTCACTGTGGTCTGAGATAGGG
The DNA here is from genome assembly GCF_937001465.1 of Orcinus orca. Classification (NCBI taxonomy): domain Eukaryota; kingdom Metazoa; phylum Chordata; class Mammalia; order Artiodactyla; family Delphinidae; genus Orcinus; species Orcinus orca. Next base: position 78,694,234 of record NC_064574.1, on the reverse strand, counting down.
GCATGAGCCAGCCCAGGCAGAGCAGTGTGTAATGTAAAGCAGAAAGCTTAAGTTGGGAATGGATGGGAAAAGGGGGACCCTGGGGGAGTCTGGGGAGCAGGGGTGCCCAAATCTGGTGTACCGTGACCTTAGATGCCCTTTCCCAGGAGGTCCCCTGATGTCCGAGGAGGGGCGGGAGGAAGGGATGGGAATTTGAACTTTCCACACAGGTCTGGCGCTCTGGATGATCAGATTGCAACACGACCTGGGCCCGGGGCCAGAGCGTGTGGGCCAAGGTTACAAAGCGTCCAGCCAATGGAGTCGAGGCTGGGCGCCACAGTGGGGGGTGGGCAACACTCTTCCCCAATCCCCACCGCAGCTCTGGATCCCAGTCAGAGCAAGTGCAGGTCTGTAACCAGCGGTTCTCAGAAGAGGAGGAGGAGCCGCAGAGGAAGAGGAATATTTACACAGAGAAAAGATCAAGGCTGGCCGATCCCCCTTTCTCCCCTACGGTTCTCGGTTGATAATTTATCCTGGTCCCTCCGCTCCGGGGAACTTTGCTCTCCGGGGCACTGAGCCAGGACCCCGGTTCGCGCCCTCCCCTGGGACACAGGAGTGGAGCTGGGGCCGGGCGCGGCCGGCGTGCTCTGCGACGCGCCAATCAGGGGTCCCAGGCAACATTAGGCGCTCAGCCTCGCGTGGCGACCCGGGTGGGCGAGGCCACGCCGCCCGGAGACCAGCCCCGCGCGGCCTGCAACACCCACTGCCGGACCACGGCTGGGAAACTAAGAGTTGCGCCCCTCTGGGCCGGCCGGGGCACCCTCCTCCCGCCACCCTCGACCTAGCAGGTCAAGAACAGGTGTTCCGGCAATTGAGGGGTGCAGGGTGGACGAGAGACTGGGTTTCAGTCGACGTTGGCTATGAATTGGGACAACATGGGCGCGAGGTGTATCGCGAGGGTGCAAGAATAGAGCGGGCCTGGGCGGGGACCGCTGCGTTGGGAGCGGAAGGCTGCAGGTTGTCCGGTGGAGTGGCCCCCGGAGTGGAGGGTGGGAATGTTAGGATGGCCAAGGGTCCTGGGAGCGCAAGGGATGCCCTGGGGGCATTCTTTGGGGGCAGAGGGGTCGGGACGGGAGAGAGAGGCCCGCGGTGGGCCTACGGAGGTCGAGGTGGAGGGCAGGAGATCCCAGCCTTAGGGAAGGGGGTCTCGGTGCTGAGGAATGGGAACCAGGAGGCGCGTAAGCACGTCGGGAGCCAGTGGGCTGGGCCGGGGTCAGAGGACGCTCCGGGCTGGGGAGAGGAGGGTATCCAGGATGTCGCCGGAGTCTCTGAGAGCAGCCGGGACCAAGGCTGGGGGCCGGGTGGGGTGTCCGGGGCCCCAGCGCGCGGTGCCGCCATGGAGGGCCGAGGTCGTCGGCCCCGAAGCCCCCCTCACCTGTAGGCCAGGCTCATGCACTCGAAGAGGCGGGTGAGTGTGGGGTCGATGCTGCGCGGCCCGAAGTCGGCGAGCCCCAGGGGCCCCTCCTGGTCGCGCCGCCGGGTCAGCGAGTCGCTGTGCGGCGATGACACCATGAAGTGACCGCTGTGGATGACCTGCGAGCGGAGCAGCCCGCCTGCGCTGCGCCGGGTACTTGGGTCCTCCGAGTCTGTGTCTGAGTCCGAATCCGGGCTCGGGACGACCCGCGGGCCCTGCAAGCCCGCGACCAGACCCGCCAGCGCTCCGGCCGTGGCCATAGCCGCCGCCGCCTCGCCTGGGCTAGGTGCAGCTGCCCGCGCAACCCTTGGGGCCAGGCCGGCTCATTAGCATAGCCCCGCCCTCCAACCACGATAGGTCGCTCGAGGGGCGGGGCCTCGTGGCGTGTGGGAGTGGACGGGGCTGTCTTAAATTAGCATAATCAATGCGCCAGGTGTGAGAACGCTGGCCTGGAGCTCCCGCGGTCTAGAGTTTGGAAGAGGAGGAGGTCCCTATGTCCCCTCCCGTCTTTCCTTATGCTGTAACCACTTGGAGTCCTGGTGGAACCGCCCCTACTTCACCCAAAAGGGGTCTCAAGAAGAGTCGTTCACACCTGAGCCAGAAAGCGCCTCAGTGCCAGGGATTCCTGCCCCCAGGGGTGCCCTCCCGTGAAGCCCCTCACCTAACTACTGCCCCCCTGCTCTCTTTGATCTCCCGGCTCACATTCACTCTCTCAGTGCTCCACGCAGCTGGAAGCACCCACCTCTCAGAAGTCTCGCGTGGCCTACCCACAGGACGGTCTCAATACCTCCAGTTACCATTATAATCATCACTGCACCTGCACAGAGGTCCTGGGGGTTAGATGAGCGTGAATCCTGCCTGGCCACGCAGGATCGTTACCAGTGGTGATGGGTAATCGCTGGCAAGGCAGAGCCTTGGTCACCCTCCCCGGACATCCCCTAGGCAGGCCATCTGCTCTGGGCCCCCTCCTCTCACCGACCCAGTGGTCCACCTTGTGTTCCTGTTTCTGAAGGCCCTCTTCTCACCCAGAGGACACAAACTAGGCTGTTCGGTCTGAGGCAATCACACCTGTCACCTCACTGGCGCCTTTAACAATCCTTAGAGGTAGAGTTCTTGCCCCACATCAGAGCGGGCACCAGAGTCCACAGGAGTGGAAACAGGCCCACGGATCTACAGAGGGACAGCCACAAAGCCTGGTCTAGAAGAATTCCGGCATTCCCACCCAGGGCTATCTCTGGTGCGGGGACAGGTGAGGGCTGGAGGCAAATGTTAACCTCCCTTGGTTTTGCAGAGGGTGTGGCCTAGTTAAGACACAGGAGGGAAAGGGGAGGAAGTGGTCATTTGGGGGCTGAAGGCTTGGAAAAGGTTCCCCCATACACTTTCTTCCATCCCCTGGTAGGATCACACAGCTCCCACAATCAAACAGCAGTGCCCCGAGGGCCCCTGGGACCGCTTGAGGTGCTGAAATGGTTACCCAGGCTGGTCACAGGCCAGCCCTTCCACACACCACGTCCCTTGGACAGGTTCCCTCTGTCCCTGACAAACAGTCACCTCACATTCCCAGGAGCCCCAGCTGCCCTGCTCCACTTGCCCCCTGCTGCTCTCTGCAGGTGTTCATTCTCCCTGCCCACCTCTCCCAAATTCTGGGGCTCCTCGTATGCCCACCTCAGCCTGCCTCCTCTGGAGAGAGGGCCCTCCCTAAGTGGCCCTTTTGGGATCCTTGGCACAGTGGATTTCCCTTATGTGCCTGTCTGACTTCTCCCCTGGCCTCTGGGCCCTGAGGCAGAACTGTGTCCTAGAGTATCTGAGCCCCCATGCTGGGCACCCAGGCACTTGGGGAACGCACTGTGGAGGCAGGAGTAGGAAACAGGGCCTCCTCTCCCTTGGCGCCGCCTAGCTTCAGGGGCCCTGGCTTAAGCAGACACCTGAATTGATCCTGCTCTGCCACTAATTCCATGAATGACCCTGGGCAAGTCTCTGTCTTACTGGGGATCTGTCTCTCTGTAAAATGGGGAAGTTGAATTCAGTGATTTCTTAGGGTCCTGCAACTTGAACCACCCTTGGTTCTAAGTCCCTGCTATCAGCATTCCAGCTCACCCTCCCAGGCTCCTCAGGCCTCCTGTCCCCAGGAGAAAATCTCAGGGTTGTGTTCTGTGGTTCAAAAGACTTTCCTTTGAGCTGGTTCTCAGTAGAGTGGATTATCTCCCTCACCCCTTGCCCTAACCCTCCACAGGCATCTGCACCCCATTTCTGCCCTCCTGAGGGCCTGATAATACCTTTGGAGGCTTAAGCACTGAAAAGACAATCCCTCTGCACATAATTCAAAACAAAACAACACTACAACAAATAAAAGGAAGTCCAAGATAAACAAGGGCCTATTGTATAGCACGGGGAACTATATTCAATATCTTGTAATGACCTATAATAGAAAAGAATCGGAAAAGAATATATATTATATTTATATGAAAAAAATATATATATATAAAGAATATATATAAAAAAATGGAATCACTTAGCTGTACACCTAACAAACTAACACAACACTGTAAATCAACTATACTTCAATTTAAAAAAAATGACACAAAAAATACAAAACAGTTACCCAAATGAATTTTGGAAAAAAATAAACTCACTTATCTGAATAAGAAAAGGAAGTCCACAAATTCTGATTTCTCCCATGATGACATCTTCAATCTTAAAAATACGTATATCAATTACTAAATTTTAAAAAGTGTTCTGGGACTTCCCTGGTGACGCAGTGGTTAAGAATCTGCCTGCCAATGCAGGGGACATGGGTTCAATCCCTGGTCCAGGAAGATCCCACATGCGGCAGAGCAGCTAAGCCCATGTGTCACAACTACTGAGCCTGCACTCTAGAGCCCACGAGCCACAACTACTGAGCCCACGCGCTGCAACTAGTGAAGCCTGTGCGCCGAGAGCCCGTGCTCTGCAACAAGAGAAGCCACTGCAACAAGAAGCCTGCGCACCGCAATGAAGAGTAGCTCCCGCTCGCCACAACTAGAGAAAGCCTGTGCACAGCAACGAAGATCCAATGCAGCCAATAAATAAACAAATAAATAAATAAATAAAATCCATCACTAGTCTAAATAAATAATTTAATTAAAAGTGTTCTAAATGCCTCAACTTTCCTGAGGCCTTGAATGTGTGCTTCCTTCACTTTACCCAGCCTCCCCCAACCTATCTGTATGGCCATTTAAGGGAGTACGTATTCCTCATTCCAGGCACTGTGTCCAACACTTTTGAACCATCATGTCTAATGCTACTGAAGTAAGTGTTATTAGCTTCATATTACAGTTGAAGAGACAGGCTCAGAGCGGGGAAGCAGTTACTCAAGGTCCCCAGCTGAGAAAAGGCAGAGCCAGATCTGACTTGGAAGTCCTGGTTCCTACACCTATGAGGCTGCCACTCTCCATAGACCGAGGGCATAGCCGTTTCAGAGTGTCCTTGCCCAGATGACAGTGCAGACTTGCGTGTGCTAGCCCAGGTCACCCCTTCGCTCCTTTCCCATTTGGCCTGTATCACCCAGTGTTTATAACCTCTTGCTACAGACAAGTCTTTTTCACAGCTGTGGAGATGTAGGGCGGGGTCTTGACTGGGTGTGAAGACGTGGCCGTCCCAGAGGTCCTGCCTGACACCAAACCCTCCCTGTCTCCCAGCCTTAGTTCTCAGGATTGCTCCCCCAGACTGCCATTCGACGTCAGGAAAGCTTACCCATCCTAGATGGACCCTAGATGCCACTTCCTCCTCTAGCATCTTGTTCAGATACAACTGTAATTTCATTCTGCCCTGCGTTCACTTGCACCTGCCTCTCTTCCCACTAGATGGCAAATTCCCCGAAAGCAAGAATCACATCTTACTTCTCTCAATGGACCATTTTCCTCTCAAGTGCAAATGGGTATTTGTTGAATGAATGAGTTTATATTATATCTGTCTACTAAGTGTGCTCTACCTATTCATCTGTCTATCTATCTATCTATCTATCTATCTATCCAACTATCCATCCATCCATCCACATACACACATAGATAACATTTATTAAGTGCACATTATACGCCTGTCCCAGTGCTAGGTATTTCACTTTTGCGAAAATTAAAACATATAGAAAAGCAAAGATTTGGTACTCTTAATATCCATAGAGATGGAAAGTAGATTAGCAGCTGCCAGGGGTTGAGACTAGCTGGGTGTGGGAAAATGAGGAATGATTACAAGGGGTATGGGGTTTCTTTTTGGGGTGATGAAAATGTTCTAGAATTACATAGTGGTGATGTTCGCACAACTTCGTGAAATACTAAAAGCCAGTGAAAAGGGGTAAATTTGATAATAAGTGTATTATATCTCAGTAAAAAAATTAGGCATTTAATATAGTATTTCACTTACTGATAATCCTCCCCACTGTGTGTGTATGTGTGGGTGTGTTCGTATTTTTATTGCCATTTTACGGAAGGGGAAACTGAGGAAGGGAAGTGATTCAGAGGGTTGTTGTGAGAATTAACTATAAACAGTTAATGTTTATGGAGCCTAACCTACTCAGTCTAGGGAATCTTCCTAACAGCCCCATGACTTTCAACCCATTTTGTAGACAAGGAAACAGGCTTTGCTGAAGGTCACAAGGGAAAAAGAGAATGGGAGGGACTTCCCTGGTGGTTTAGTGGTTAAGACGCCGCACTTCCACTGCAGGGGGACTCGGGTTCGATCCCTTGTCAGGGAACTAAGATCTCACATGCCACGTGGTGCGGCCATAAAACATAAATAAATAAAATTAAAAATTTAAAAAAGATAATGGGATTCAAACCCAGGCAATCTGATGGAAGCCTGCCTTACAAATACCTACTTTCTCAAATTAAAAGGACTAGCAATTGTTTGTGAGGATGTGGTGTGCACAGAACCCCATCCACTGCCACCATCGCTGTGTGACTTGGCACAATCATTTGGGAAAACTATTTGTCCGTATCTACCAGAACTGAACATCCACGTACCTTATGACCCAGCAGTTCCACAGAAACGTGCACGTATGTGCACCAAAAGACATGTACAAGAGTATTCAGAGCAGCATTATTCTTATTAGCTCAATATTGGAAACAACTCAAATGTTTATCAACAGGCGAACGGATAAATATATCACAGCACAGACACACTACGGAATCTTAACACAGCAATGAGACGAACACTCTACCACCAGATGCAACCATATGGATGAATCCCACTGACAGTCTGTTAAGCAAAAGCAGCCTGACATGGAAGTGTGGATGCTGTAAGGCTTCATTTATATAAAGCTCCAAAACGGGCTAATCTCTGGTGTTAGGCTGTGTTTTAGCCTTGGGATGACTAGAAGGGATCAAGAAGGGGCTGCTAACATTTTGTCTCTTTATCTGGGTTCAGGAAACAGGTGTGTTCACTGTAGTATTCACTGAGCTAGATACTTATGATGTTTACCCTTTCTATATGGACGTTAGACTTACAAGTTTTTTAAAAGAGAGACTCAGTTTGCACGTGCACATGCAGCCTCACGGAAGCCTGCCTTGGCTGGGGGTGCATCAGGCATCTAGGAGGTGGGGAGAGCGATGGTGCATCAGGCCCAGAGGAGGATTTGGCAGGGGGAGAGATCGTTGAGTGAGTTGAGGGAATAGAGGATGGAGAGGTAGATGAGAGTGAGAAAGAGGAGTCTTAGCTGTGTGTCTAACCGGCGGCAAGTTGGGAAGTAATTTCCCCTGTCTGGGTCTCAGTTTCTGTATCTGAAAAATGGATGAACAAATCATGAAGAGACAATTGATAAATATGACTACATCAAAGAGGAAGTTGGACTGGATGAGTTTTCATATCAGAAGCACCCAGCTGTTCTATCAAAAAATACGGGTCTCATCCTATGAGGAAAGAAAAAAGTCACTTCTCTTTGCGAAAAGTACACTTCATGCTTACAGACCTTCTGCTTCTATATTTACGTATAGTGATATTACAAGTAGTGTCATATTGTTCATACTTTTTTTTTTTTTCAGCCGTGTTGGGTCTTCGTTGCTGCGCGCAGTCTTTCTCTAGTTGCAGAGAGGGGGCTACTCTTCGTTGTGGTGCGCAGGCTTCTCACAGTGGTGGCTTCTCTTGTTGTGGAGCCCGGGCTCTAGGCGCGTGGTCTTCAGTAGTTGTGGCACGTGGGCTCAGTAGCTGTGGCGCATGGGCTTAGTTGCTCCGCGGCATGCGGGATCTTCCTGGACCAGGGCTCGAACACATGTCCCCTGCATTGGCAAGTGGATTCTTAACCACTGCGCCACCAGGGAAGTCCCAGTTCATACATTGTTTTTCATAAATTTATTTATTTTTGGCTGCATTGGGTCTTCATTGCTGCGCGCGGGCTTTCTCTAGTTGTGGCGAGTGGGGGCTACACTTAGTTGCAGTGCGCAGGCTTCTCATTGCAGTGGCTTCTCTTGCTGTGGAGCATGAGCCCTAGGCGCGCAGGCTTCAGTAGTTGTGGCTCGCGGGCTCAGTAGTTGTGGCGCACGGGCTTAGTTGCTCCGCGGCATGTGGGATCCTTCCGGACCAGGACTCAAACCCCCGTCTCCTGCATTGGCAGGTGGATTCTTAACCACTGCGCCACCAGGGAAGCCCCATACATTTTTAAATTATGAAAATACCAAGTGAAAAAATAATCCCAAATAGACTACCTCTGATCTGGATCGAGAACCACTTGTCTTTGTGCTCTGAGACTGTTAGAGTGGAGGAGGAGGGAAAGGAGGAGGAAACACATCAGAGTATATATCAAGTGAGTATCCAGCTATCTGCCCACCCATCCATTCATCTACCTGGGCATGTATCTATGCATCTTCTCATTTACCTATACGTCTATCCATCCCCTAATAGTCAGACTGTCCACCTATCCACGCATTCATCTATCCATTCCTAACCTGTCAATCCATCCATCCATCTCTTCATCCATCCATCCAGCTCCTACCAGTCAATCTATCTGCCCCTCTGTCCTTCCAGCTATACATCTACCTAAGTTTCTATCTCTTCATCCATCCCCTTACCCAAATACCCACTCACCTGCCCATCCAGCACACATATGAACTGGCTGTGGGTATCAGGCCCTCAGTTAAGGCAGGGGTAGGGGGGTGGGGGGATGCTCAGATACTTATAACCTGCATCCTGCCTCCAAGCAACTCTGCATGGGAGAGTGAGGCATGCCCACCAGCAACTCAGAGAGGGGCAGAAATAGTGCCTGGGACTATTTCGAGGCCTACCTCAAGCACATCCTCTTCTAGAGAGACTTCCCTGTCCCCCAGGCTGTGAGTCAGGGAAGGCTGTCTAGATGAAGGTGTGCTTGAGGTGGGCCTCAAAAGACAAAGTGGGAAGCAGACACACAGCGAAGGGAGAAGCTGTTATGGGCGGGGAGAGCAGGGGCAAAGGCAGGTCTGGGGAGAGCAGGGAGCCAGCAGCCCACAGAGCTGCTGTGCTCCGGGCAGCCACCTCCCGGCCCTGCCCCTCATCTGGCTCCAGTGTGCACTGAGGCATCTGCACCAAAGCATGCCCCGTGGGCCACTGCCAGCTCATGGATTCCCTTACCAGTTCGTGAGATAAGAAACAGACATAAATTGAGAGCAAGTGTTTAGAAACATTTATATTGATTTAATGGAGTAATCTGATAGTTGAATGTAATAAGAAGAAGCTGAGCTTATAATTTGTCTATTTTTAAATTTAATTTTTATAGTAATTTGTTTTCTATTCTTTTTTGCATACTTATGCATCCATGGCCGATTGAAAATAAAAGTGAGCCCTTTGCCCGTCTGTATGGACTGCAGGCACTTAGAGAAGCTCTGGTAGGTGGCACAGCCTACACCCATGTACCCTCTGCCGAAGTGACCTCCAGGTCATTACCACATTTCCCTGAGAGAGGGGCAAGGCGAGGACTATCGTCCCCATTTTATAGCACGACTGGCCCAGGTTCTCACAGAGTAGGTGGCAGGGCTGAGATTTGAACCCAGGGCTGACACTACATCAGGCAGCTTCCCATGAGCTCTTGCTCCAGGGTAGGCTGAGCTGGGGGGTGGGCCCAGGAGAGGAAGGGGAAGCATCTGGAGAAAGAACAGTCCAGAGCCTGTCCCAGGGTGTCAGTGGGTGCTCAGGGCGCTGAGGGGGAGGACAGGAAGACTTCCTGAGGAGAGCGGCCCGAGGGTCAGCCTGGGTTTCCCCACGTGGTCCCAGAAGAACCAGGCCCCAGGATCTCTGGGAACCTACGCTGGGGCTACTTCCAGGCCCGGCCCACTTCAGTCCCTCTCCAGCTCCTTCCCTCCTCTTCTCCTCCTGCATCCACACTCCCCATCAGCCACCCCGTGGGATCCCTGAGGCTAGGGCTTCTGCCCATCCCTCTTGTGCCCAAAGCCCAAAGTTCAGCCAGCGAAACGGGTCTCTGCCTGGCCCTTGGCAGGAGCCACTGCATTCAGACACATCCTCTCCTCTTGTCCTGGGGGAGACTAGAAAAACAGGGATTATGATTACTCCTCACTTACGAGCTTGAGGTCACAAGGCTCTAATTCCTGACCCTGTACTTTTTGACTAGTATGGTTGAATAGTAGAGAGGAGAGGGAAGCCATTCCCTTAGGGCCCTGGGGTGAAGCCCATAGTGGGGCAGGGAGTGGGTGGCTGGTGTGCAGTGCCAGCTGGGGAGGAAGAAAACAGTGGCCTGTGGCATAACTAGAGGGGTTATCTGCCCAGAAACTGTTTTTTTTTTTCGGCCTCGGCTCAAAGCTTGTGGAATCTTAGTTCCTCGACCAGGGACCGAACCCGGGCCCTTGGCAGTGAGAGCGCCAGGGAATTCCCTGCCCAGAAACTTCTTATTCAGCACTGTGGCTGCTTCCTGGGAAGCCTGAGAACCCCTATCCCAGGCCAGGAAGAGGCAGGAATAACATGGGCCAGGTGAGGCTTTTTTCCTATTCTGTCGGTGGACCAGTAACGTGGGACTATATTTTTGCAGGACCATTTGGCAAAATCTATTACACCAAAAATGTTGGTACTCTTTGACCCACCAACTTCAACTGCAGGAATCTGTCCTATAAAAATATCTTCATAAGCATGCAAAGATGTACCAGGATGTTCCTTGCAGGACTGTTTATAATACTGAGAAACAGGAGAATGGTTGAATAAATTTTGATGTCCCTACAGTGGAATACTATGTAGCTGTTAACAACCTCATCTGTAAAATAGTGATAATAGGATTTGTCTCTCATAGTTTTTAATGGGGATTAAGTGAATTAATACCTGCAAAGTGCTTCCATAGTAATGCTAGCTGTCATCATTGTTACAGCTGTAGAAATAGGAAAAAATCACTAAGACGCAATGCTGATTAAAAAAGAAGCTTATAAAACAATAGGTGAAGTGTGATCCCATGTGAGTAAATTAATAATAGTAAACACACATATGAAAAAAGAAGAAAAGTCTGGACATACAGGCACCAAACTATGATACTGGTAGTCTTTGGTGGGTGGGTAACAGAGACATTTACTTTATAAATGTCTATAAATTTTAAAGTTGGGTAATACCTGTGTATTGCTTTTGAAACCAGGGGGGGAAATCCTCCAAAAAAGTAAAGAAAACAAGAGGAGTAGAAGATGGTATGGGAACCCTTCCCCTCTTTTTGAGGACCCCGAAGTCCAGAGATCAAAGCTGCCTAAACAGCAGAAAAGACTCCCTGTTTGGCTGATCTGACACTGGGGAAGCTGGGGGTGCAGATTGTCTGACACTTTATTCTCATTCTGCAGGGCCCAAGGACCCCATGGGGACACCTTCCCTTCAGGGCATAAGGCCCAGGAGGCTGGCTCATCAGGGAGGCTGGGTCGTCTCAGGCAAGTCATCTGCCCTCTCTGGGCCTCAGCTGCCCTCCCTGTAACATGGGCAGAAGCAGCCAGCCTCTTGTGTGTTGTGAACAGCTAGGGGAGCAGAATGTGCCACTGGCATCACAGCAGAGCAAAGGATGGGGGCCAGCCTGGAGTTGGTGTTTCACCAAGAGTCTGTCGTCTGTAAAAATGCCGATGGCTGCCATTTGCCAGTGGGCAGTTTTTACTCACAACACTGCTGACACAAAATGCGTGATGTCTTTTCCAACACTTCTCCAATTCACCAATACCAGCTGGGTGTCCTCCAATTCAATTCCATTGTGACACTGTCTACCTGGAGTTAGCATCAGATCCCACAAATTAAGGGCTCGGTCCCACAAGCCTGCCTCCACTTCAGACACCAATCACAAGTCCAGGTTGTCACCGGTACTTTTGACCAACCAGCTATAAATCAGGAGATCCTGTGATCCCTGGCTGAGGTTCATAATTTGCTAGAAAGGCTCACAGAACTCAGGACATCTCTTTACTTACACTTTCCAGTTTAGCATAAAGGAGACAACTCAGGAAAGCTGAATGGAAGAGACGCACAGGGCAAGGTATGGGAGCAGAGAGTGCACAGAGCTCCCATGCCCTCTCCTGGTACGCGCCCTCCCAGCCCCTCCATGTGTTCGCCAACCCAGAAGCTCTCCCAACGCCTTCATTTAGGGGTTTTTATGGAGGTTTCATTACATATGCACGATCGATCGATTAAATCATTAGCCCTTGGTGACTGAACTCAATCTCCAGCCATCTCCCCTCCCCGAGATGGGGGGTGGGGCTGAAAGTTCCAACCCTCTAATCATGCCTTGATCTTCCTAGTGACCAGCTCAGAACTATCTAGGGGGCCACCAGTCATCTCATTAGCATACAAAAGACACTTATCACTCTGAAGATTCCATGGGTTTTAGGAGCTGTGTGCTAGGAGCCAGAGACAAAAACTAGCTATGTATGTTTCCCATTGTACCACATCCAGGCCTCCCAGCGGCCTGCCAGGCCCTGAACATTGGTTGTCATGTCTAATCAACCCACCCAAACACCTGCACATAGGGCTGATGGTCCCCAGTTTACAGAGCACACCTAGCTCAGGGAGTTGTTTATTTACATGTGTTAGAGAGAGTAGGACAGTCATTCCAGGTCATACAGTTAATGAGTAGTGTAGCCTGGATTTGAAGCCAGGTGTGTCCGAAGGCAGAGCCCAAGTGTGTCCTTCCACTGGGCTGCTCAGAGGCACTGAAGGATGACCTGACCGCCCCTAAATATCAAGTATCAGATAAGCCCACCCAAGACAGAGCTGAAGTGCAGGGGCCAGGGTGGAAGGGGCAGCTGGCACACAGTAGGTGCTTTGTGAATACTTGCTGAGTCAACGGAAGACTGGCAAGTCCTTCTCCCTAAGGTCTCTAGGAGGGGGTGTGAGGATTAGGGTCTCACCAGCTGCTCAAGACTCATATCCACGACCTAGAAGTTTGTAAGTTGGAGAGGGCTGCAGACCACGTGTCCGCAGACCTCGTTACACAGAGGGAAAGTGGGGCTTGAGTTGGCTCAGGGGCTGTCTCAGACCACCAGCATGTCATGTCAGTGACCACACCAGGCCTCCTGCCTCCCAGCTCTGGGCCCTCCAAGCTGCACCATCGGAGTCTCACGAGAGCGGGCCAGGAGAGGCAGAACAGGGCCCACTGTGTTAGTCGACCCATTCTACAGAGGAGGAAACAGAGGGCCGGAAAGCAGGTGCGCCTGGCAGTGCAGCCTCCTCCTTTGTGCATTTCTGGCCACCTCTGCGTGTCGAGGCGGGGTGTGGGTGTGGTTGCCCAGAGTTAGTCCCCGGAGAGTAGAATGGGGGTGCCTTGGAGGGGTGGAATGATTGTCAAGGCCAGGATCTCCCTGGCTGCTCAGACCCCTGCCTGCCTGAGAAACGTCAGGGTCAGACGATGCCCGGGCCGCCCAGGGCTCCCTGGCACAGAGGCATGTACTGTAGTGCTCAAACCTGCTCCTGTTCTGTGTCTTTGGGGTCCTCTCTGAGTGAGACCCCTATACAAGGAGGGAATGGTATAATGGGCTTTGAGCGCTGGTTTCTCATCTTTCTTTTTTTTTTTTAATAGATTTATTTTATTTATTTAATTTTTGGCTGCATTGGGTCTTCGTTGCTGTGCGCAGGCTTTCTCTAGTTGCAGCAAGCAGGGGCTACTCTTCGTTGCGTGCGTGGGCTTCTCACTGCGGTAGCTTCTCTTGTTGCAGAGCACAGGTTCTAGGCACACGGGCTTCAGTAGTTGTGGCACAAGGGCTCAGTAGTTGTGGCTCACGGGCTCTAGAGTGCAGGCTCAGTAGTTGTGGCGCACAGGCTTAGCTGCTCCGCACATGTGGGATCTTCCTGGACCAGGGCTCAAACCTGTGTCCCCTGCATTGGCAGGTGGATTCTTAACCACTGCGCCACCAGGGAAGCCCCTGGTTTCTCATCTTTAAAATGGGTGTGGTGATATGATGTTATATTTACTTTAGGGGGTTGTTGTGAAGATTAAGTGAAATACGTGAATGATGGCCAGTGGTTGGCACATGGTAAGTGTGGGTTTCCTTCTTTCTTCTCTCTCTGCCTCTCCCACCCCTGCCCTTTCTTTTTTTCCTTCCTTCCTAGCCAACAGCTCTGGGTATGGTGTTAGAGAAAGAACCAGGTGCTGCAGGATACAGACAATGAGGGGACAACCTCCACCAGGGGACTCAGGAATGGAAAAAGCCATCTCAAACCAGCTGTGGGTGGGCCGACAGTCAGCTCGGCCCTGCCCAGAATCCCCAGGCTTCCTCAGTGCTGGGAGCTCTGGGAGTCATACCAACTGTGGTCCCACACCAGCCTCATCAGGGCTTCAGACTCCTGGACTGACACGGAAAGGGGGTCCCAGGGAGGCACATCTCTCTCACCCAGAGTCATGGGGCTACTGGGGGCCCCCAGCAGCTGACTGTCACCTGGTCACCCACCTGCCTGCTGACCTCCATAACTCAGGGCCAGCCAGGAGGAGGCATCACCTATTTATTGGTGCCAGGCCCTGTCCTGGGCATGTCCTGTTCCTTCCTGCTGGGGTCTGTCAGGGTCCCCTACTCAAGGTCAGCTTAGCCCACCTCGCAACATGAGCTGCCTTGCCCTGTATCTCAGGAGCAGGAAAGACAGGTGGAGAAATGGATGAGGTGGGCACAGGCCATGAGGACACCCGTGAGCACCCATGAATACACCCCCTGTTGTGTGCTGCTCCTTGAATGCAGAGCACACACTCGCCCACAGCTGCTGCCCAACAGTCTGGGTGAGAATGCTTAGGCCCAGGTTACAGATGAGCAGAGTGAGGCCCAGCAGAGGACAGGGTCACCTGGAGGACAGTCAGAGGCAGGAGTGGGAACAGAAACCAGAGCTTTGGAATCAGGCTGCCTGGGTCTGAACCCAGCCCTGCCATTTCCAGGCTGTGGGACCTTGAGCCAGTGCCTTGACTTTTCTAGGCCTCTGTTTCCTCATCCGTAAAGTGGAGAGAATATCCTCTTCCATCTCAGGTTATCAGGAAGCAGGAAACAGAGACAGAAGAGCCCCCACACAGTGCCTGGCACACAGTAGGTGCACAGCGAGTTTCAGTTCCTCCTCCCACTCCCAGCTGGCCCTCTCTTCTCCTTCCTCTGCTTCCGAGCCCAAACCCCTTCTTCAGCCCTGACCAGGGGGTGAGAATTGGCCTAAAGAGGGCCCCTCCCAGCCCGACAGCGCCAACATAGGTCTCAGCCCGCCTTTGCCCGCCACAGGGCCAGCAGCGAGGTCAAGGGCAGCCTCAGAGGGAAGACCCTGGGAGGGGAGTCTGAGTGTCTGGGCAGGTGAGGTCATGGGAGCCTCCAAAGCGCGGCCCCTCCCATTTCCATTCCACTCTGCAGTTTGTCAAAGCTCATTCCCATCCACCTCAGCTTACAAAGTCACCCGCACCAGTGTCAGAGGATTTCATTCACAGCGTTCCATGACCCCACGTGGGGCCCTGACCCCAGCTCTCAGCGGCCCTCTCACCTGAGCGCAGGTTGGGTCCTGATCCCAGCCTGAGCCCTGAGCACGATTCCAAACTGAGCCCAGGTCTAAGGTAGATTGTGTCCTTAGCGGGGTAAGGGGGTAGGGGTGGAGGGGCGCATTCAGAAGAATCACCCACTCAAGAGAGGGAGAATCCTGGCTGTCACAGCTCAGAGCTCCTCCGCTGGAACCCCCCTCCTTCCCCAGAAGCTGTCTCTGCCCTGTGGCTGAGGAGCTGAGCCTCCCCGGGGTGGGCCTGAGCCCAGCGCTCAGGTTCCCAGGCCTGAGAGCCCCAGGCCCCTCTTCTGAGGATCTGGCCAGATGCTGAGGAACCTGGGCAAGGTGGAGGCCAGGGCTAGACCCCTGGCCTCACCTGCCACCTGATCCAACTGACCCTGTCACATCATCCTCCTTGTGACGGACCAGAGACCTTGTTTGGGGGGGGCTGCCCTGTACCCCAAAGCATCCTGGTGTCCCAGTTTGTTCTGTCCCTGTCTCCATACCAGTAGCCCAGGAACAAGCCTCCCCATGTCGCAGAGGGAGAGCCAGGCCCAGAGAAAGGAAGTAACATGCCCACGGTCACACAGCCAGACACAGACAAGAGCTCGAAGCTCCTAAACCCAGTCCAGGCCTGACTCTGGCTTCCTGGCCCCGCATGTGGACTCAGGAGACCTGGGGTTGGGGGCAGGGTGGCTGGGAGAAGGGTGACTGGGAGCCGGCAGGGAGCCCTGGCCTCCCTGAGCCAGACCAGTGGGGATGCCTTTCACCACTTCCCTAGTCCCTACCTGTTGACTAGAAGCCTGGTGACTAGGAATCCACATGGCTTCCCTGCCCCACGGAGACAGCTGGCTTCTTCCTGACCAGCCCGGAGGAGTCTGGGTCCTTGCCCCGATCCAGGGCCCACTTGGAACCAGCTTCTCTATTGGCACCCACAACTGTCCAGGGCAGGGGGGAATGACAGGGAGGAAGGCCCTCCCTCTTGGCTTCCTGGACCCACACTCAGCTCCATGGAGAGCCCCCTGGACCAAGACTCAATCCCAGCCCAGCCAGTGGGACCGAGGAAGCAGTGGGAGCCTGTGGGCCTCCTGGAAGGGCAGGCAGGGTGAACTCTTCTTGGATTCTTGATCCTGAGCCCTCTCTGGGGTATGAGCTTGCCTCTTCGCTACCCGCCCCCCCCTCACCCCCCGGCTTGAGTGAGGGGGGCAGGTACACGAGAGTATTAACCCCTTCAGCTCAGCAGAGCCATAGAAGCGCCCCTCCCCATTTGACAGGTGGGGAGACTGAGGTCCAGCATAACGGAGGCTCCGACTCTCCTCGGGCTAGGCACCTGCCCCCACCTGACCCCCTCCACGCCCCTTACCTGGATTCCGCGCGATCTGCGGAGGGCGTGGTGGCTCCCAGCCAGGGCCACGGGGTCTCCCGTGCTGCGTCCGTGCGGCGTCCGGGGCGCACGCGGGATGCTCTGGGCCGACGCCACTCGCTCTCAGTGTCTTCTCTGCGCCGGCGGCAGATGGCTCTGCGCTGCCTACGCAGCGGGTGTGGACGCTGGCACTGCCCGGCCCCCGCCCTCCCGCCCCCTCAGGGTGTCCTTTGCCCCTTGATCCGGTGCCTCCTTCTCTCCTTAGCACGTGGGTGGCAACCGCTCACCCAGCCGGCGGCCTGTGGGGCAGCCCTGGCCCGGGCCATGAGCCCAGGCGCCTGCCAATCCCCATCTGCGACCGGCGCGTGCCGCTCACCTTTAACCTCCCTCTCCGCGGGGCTTAGTGCCCGGCTCCCAACCCGCGGGCTGGGTTGGAGAAGGGAGGAGCCACAGGTGTGGAGCCAGGCCCAGGTGGGCAGAGGCAGAGCCTGGGACAGCCTCGGTTACGCCCTGAGCCGCAGCCCCTCTTCTCTCTGAGTTCCCATCCTGCTCACCGAGACCCATTCATTCCCTGAGCGCCAGCTCCACTCATGCCCCGTCCTGAGCCCCCTCCTGCCTCTGAGACCTGCTCTCTCTGCCTGATTTCCCATCGTCCTCACCGATCCCCACTCCCATTCCTTGAGCAGCCCTCCCCTTCTCACACACACCCACCCCTTATGAAGCCCTCCCCCTCCACACACCCTTTACCCTCCCTGAGCTCCCGGTTCCTCCTGGAACCTCTTTCTGACCTCCTTTCTCTCCCCTGGGTCCCTGTCTCCTCCTATGCCTCTGCCCTCTCCCTGAACCCCACCACTAAGTCTGAGTATGTCTCATGCAATATTTGGGGCATACTTATACTAAAAGATTATTCATACTGTTTATCTGAAATTCCGATTTAACTGAGCATCCTAGATTTATCCTACCCACATGTAAAACAGGGGAGGCAGGGAAGTTCCAACAGGATCTTCTCTCTCCAGGGCCCCTCTTAGCTCCAGCTACACTTATAGAAAAACCTCAGGTTGACCTGGAAGTGGTCTGGAGGGTTACATCCCTTGCAGAATAAGAGGAGAGCAAGGTGAAGATGGGAAGCAGGGTGGAGGGGGTGGCCTTCACATCAGAGAAATACAGAGGGAAGCAGAAGTTCCCTGAGGCAGTCCAACCCTGGAAGGTTTCCTGAAGGAGGAGGACGTTCATGGTTACTTTGACGCTGAGAAAGAAGGGAGGTGAGTTAAATGACTCTGGTGGATGGCTCCCCCTCCCTTAATGGAAACTGGGGAGGGTTGGGGGTCTCTTCATTTAAGGAAGTCTCCTGAAGATAAGTAGAAGGTATCTCCCCCTTTATATGAAGATTCTTTAGAGTGAGGACAGGGTCTCATTTCAGCAACAAATTACTACCATTTCTAGCTAAGATTTGTCAAGCACTGACCACTTGCCAGGGTCCTGCCTATACTTCCTAAGCCCTTTATGTGGGTTTATTCATTGAATCCCTTCAACCACAAAATGGGGTGGGTGTTTTTCCTTATTTTACAGATGAGGAAACAGAGGCACAGAGATACTGAGTAATTTGTCTGAGGTTCATACAGTGAAATTTGAGTCCAGGTGTCCTGGTCCTGCACCTGCCATGTAATAGAGCCTGTGCTGGGGGCTGGGATTGGAAAAATGACACAGATTCTGTCTCCAGGGGGACCTCGAGTCTAGCAAGGAGTAGGGATGTGTGAGTCTTTAATGACTCTGGTACAGGTCAGGCTGGGATCAGGGATGGGACAGAGTGTGCTGGGAAGGCAGGATTGATTCTGCCTGTGGAGGAGGAGGTGTGTGCTAGGCCAAAAGGATGGGTCAGTTCTTCAATAGTTTTAGGACAAGGCATTGGGAGGAAGGGCATTCTTTTTCTTTTTCTTTTTGGCCACATCACGCAGCTTGCATGATCTTAATTCCCCGACCAGGGATTGAACCTGGGCCCTCGGCAGTGAAAGCACGGAGTCCTAACAACTGGACCGCTAGGGGATTCCCATGAAGGGCATTCTAGGTAGCGGGACGTCTTGGGCAAAGGCAGGAGAGGTGTAGAGATGCAGTGTGAGACTGGGGAATAGCCAAGAGTCTGGCTTGAGTGGAAGGGGGTCTATAGGCAAGTATGAGATGGGGGAAAAGGAAAAAGGAAGAAAATCATAGAGGAACACAGACATTAGACAAAGAAATGTAGACCCCATCCAGGAGAGGACAGGGAGCCATAAAAGAGGGGAGGGGGCGCTCAGCCCAGGAGGGGCATGTCTGCCTCAGCTGGGCCAGGACTGCACAACTGCCTTGGGGAGGTGGAGGGAGGACTTGCCCAGCTGAAGGGACTGACTGTCACTTTGCCAAAGGTCTTGGGTCTCACTCAACTCTAGATCCAGCCCCAGAACAGGACCTTTGTTAACAAAATAACACACTTGTAAATGTCGGCAGAATTGGGTGAAGAGGATTTGTCGACAGATCAAAGCTTTAGGGGTGAGAAAGGCTTTCCTGATTTGAGCCTAAGTGCCTGGCAGGATGCTGACTGTCTAAATCAAATAAGGGGGTATGGGGGAAACTGACTGTGGGCAGAGGTGGGAGATACTGCATCGAAGGGCTGCTGTGGGGTGACGTCCAGGAGGCTGCTGTCCTCAGGATGGCAGGTAATGTCTGAGCCCCTCACAAGGAAGATGGTGGAGCTCTGAGGCTGCTGAGGGTGTCAGGCTGCTTATTTCTTCAGCCCCCCGTGTACCTAGCCCCGTGCTTGTGGGAACATGTTCATAATATGGTAGGAGAGTGTCCCCCTCAGCAGAAAGGTAAGACGGCTGAAGTCGGAGCATTCACTTTTTATGAGGTTCAAAACAGCTACAAATGATCTATTGTTTAGACTCCTGTGTCTATATACCAAAACTATTTTTAACAAAAACAAAGGAATTCCACACCCGTTAGAATGGCTAGAAAGAAAAAGAGTAAGCATATAAAGTGTTGGTAAGAATATGGAGTAACTGGAACTCAGATACTGCTGGTGGGTATGTTAAAACAGTTTGGAAAACTGTTTGGCGGTTCTTCAAATGTTAAAGACACCTACCACCTGACCCAGTCATTTCATTTCTAGGTATTTAGTCAAGAAAAATGAAAGGCTATGTTCATACTAAGACATATGCAATGTTAATAGCAGCTTTGTTTGTAAAAGCCTTAAACTGAAAACAACAACAACAAAAAAGCCTTAAACTGGAAACAATCGAAAGGTCCAGCAATAGGCGAATGGATAAACAAATTGTGGTATATCCATACAATGAAATATTATACTGAGATAAAAAGGAACAAACTGATAAATGCAACAGTCTGGATGGATAACAAAAGAATTATTCTGAGTGAAAGAAGCCAAATAAGAAAAATAGTATACACTGTATGATTCCATTTATGTAAAATTCTCAAAAATGCAGTCTAACCTGCAGTGACAGGAAGCAGATCAGGGTTATCTGGGGATGGAGTTGAGGGGTGTGGGAGAGACTGGAGGGAGTGATTACAAAAGAACATAAAGGAACTTTTTTTTTTAATTAATTAATTAATTTATATTTTTGGCTGCGTTGGGTCTTCATTGCTGTGCGTGGGTTTTCTCTAGTTACGGTGAGCGGGGGTTACTTTTTGTTGTGGTGCACAGGCTTCTCATCGCAGTGGCCTCTCTTGTCATGGAGCACGGGCTGTAGGTGCGCGGGCTTCAGTAGTTGCAGTGCGTGGGCTCAGTAGTTGTGGCTTGCGGGCTCCAGAGCGCAGGCTCAGTATTTGTGGCACACAGGCTTAGTTGCTCCGCGGCATGTGGGATCTTCCCAGACCAGGGCTCGAACCCGTGTCCCCTGCATTGGCAGGCGGATTCGTAACCACTGCACCACCAGGGAAGTCCTGAGGTCCACATTTTAAAAGGGATATGTGTGTGTGTGTGTGTGTGTGTGTGCGCTGGGATAACTGGATATCCACAAGCAAAAGTATGAAGTCAGATCCCTACCTTATACCATATACAAGATTAACTCAAAATGGATCAATGACCTAAATGGAAGAGCTAAAACTATAAAACCCTTAGAAGAAAACATAAAGGTATAATAAATCTTTATGATCTTGAATTAGAAAATGGTTTCTTAGATATGATGCCAAAGTACAAGCAACAAAAGAAAAAAAATTGATAATTGTACTTCATCAGACTTTCATAAAAACTTTTGTGCATCAAAGGACGCCACCGGGGCTTCCCTGGTGGCGCAGTGGTTGAGAGTCCGCCTGCCAATGCAGGTGACGTGGGTTCGTGCCCCGGTCTGGGAGGATCCCACATGCCGTGGAGTGGCTGGGCCCGTGGGCCGTGGCCGCTGGGCCTGCGCTTCCGGAGCCTGTGCTCCGCGGTGGGAGAGGCCACGGCAGTGAGAGGCCCGCGTACCGGAAAAAAAAAAAAAAAAAAAGGACACCATCAAGAAAGTGAAAAGACGACCTACAGAATGGGAGAAAATTATAAACCATATATCTGATAAAGGACTAGTTTCCAGAATATATAAAGAACTCTTACAACTCAAAAATAAAGAAACATGGGACTTCCCTGGTGGTGCAGTGCAGTGATTAAGAATCTGCCTGCCAATACAAGGGACATGGTGGTGCAGTGATTAAGAATCTGCCTGCCAATACAAGGGACACGGGTTCGAGCCCTGGTCCGGGAAGATCCCACATGCCACGGAGCAGCTAAGCCCATGCACCACAACTACTGAGCTTCTGCTCTAGAGCCCGTGAGCCACAACTACTGAGCCCATGTGCCACAACTACTGAAGCCCGTGCACCTAGAGCCCATGCTCCGCAACAAGAGAAGCCACCGCCATGAGAAGGTCGCGCACCTCAATGAAGAGTAGCCCCCACTCGCCGCAACTAGAGAAAGCCCGTATGCAGCAAGAAGACCCAACACAGCCAAAAGTAAATTAAATTTAATTAATTAATTAAGAAAAAATAAAGAGACCAATAACCAACTGAAAAATGAGCAAAGTGTCTGAATAGGCTTTTCCCCAAAGTAGATATAAAAATGACCAATAGCACATGAAAAGATGGTGAACATCATTAGTCACCAGAGATGTGCAAATTGAAATCATGAGATAACACTTCACACCCACTAGGAGAGTTATAATAAAAAAAGATAGACAATAACAAGTGTTGGTGAAGAAAATGGAACTTCATACATTGCTAGTGCAAGTGTAAGATGGCGCAACTGCTTTGGAAAACAGTCTGGCCTTTCCTCAGAAAGATTAAACGTGGAATTATCATATACCCACTCATTGGTATATAAGCAAGAGGAAAAAACATGTCACATAAAAACTTGTATGACAATGTTTATAACAGCATTATTCATAATAGCCAAAAAGATGAAACAACCCCAATGTTCACCAAGTGATGAATGGATAAACAAATTGTGGTAAATACATGCAATGGAATATTATTTGGTAATAAAAAGGAATCAATAGATATACAATGGAATATGATTTGGCCTTAAAAAGGAAGGAAATATTGATATGCTATACAACATGGAAGAACCGTGAAGACATTATGCTCAGTGAAACAAACCAGTTGCAAAAGGACAAATACTGTATGATTCCACTTATATGAGGCACCTAGAGTAGTCAAATTCATAGAAACAGAAAGTAGAATGGTGTGTGTCAGGGGCTGGGGTGAGGGGGGGATGGGGAGGGAGTATTTAATGGACATAGAGCTTCAGTTTGGGAAAATAAAAAAGTTCTGGAGATGGATCGTGGTGATGGTTGCAGAACAAGGGGAATGGACTTAATGTCACAGAACTGTATACTTTAAAATGATTAAAACGGGAAATTTTATGTCACATATGTGCCACAAAAAAAATCAAAAGGAATCATTACTAATAAATTCTACAACATGAATGAATCTTTAAAACATTTTATTAGGACTTCCCTGGTGGCGCAGTGGTTAAGAATCTGCCTGCCAGTGCAGGGGGTACTGGTTTGAGCCCTGGTCCAGGAAGATCCCACATGCCACGGAGCAACTAAGCCCATGCGTCACAACTACTGAGCCCACACACCACAACTACTGAGCCTGCGTGCTACAACTGCTGAAGCCCGCGCGCCTAGAGCCTGTGCTCCACAACAAGAGAAGCCACTGCAGTGAGAAGCCCATGCACTGCAATGAAGAGTAGCCCCCCACTCAACGCAACTAGAGAAAGCCCACGCACAGCAATGAAGATCCAACGCAGCCAAAAATAAATAAATTAAAAAAAAATAAATTTATTTTAAAAATATATATTAAATGAAAGAAGCCAGTCACAAAAGGCCACATATTATAGGATACCATTAGTATGAAATGTCCAGAACAGGCAAATCTAATCTATAGAGACAGAAAGAAGGTTAGTTGCCTGGGGCTGGTGGTCGGAGTGGGATCTGGGGGAAATGAGGAGTCACTGCTTATGGGCACGGAGCTGCTTTTCTGGGGTGATGAAAATGTTCTAAAATTGTGCCAATGGATACACAGCTCTGTGAATATACCAAAAACCATTGAATTGTACAATTTAAATTGTTGAATTGTATGGCATGTATCTCAATAAAGCTGCTTTTTTTTTTTTTTGAGGGGGTGGTGATTGAATCCTTGGAGAATAATGAATTTAAAGGCTGAATCGGACTTCCATGGTGGCGCAGTGGTTAAGAATCCGCCTGCCAATGCAGGGGACACGGGTTCAAGCTCTGATCTTGGAAGATCCCACATGCCACGGAGCAACTAAACCTGTGCACCACAACTACTGAGACTGTGCTCTAGAGCCCGCGAGCCACAAGGACTGAGCCCTCGCACCACAACTACTGAAGCCCACAAGCCTAGAGCCCACGCCCTGCAACAAGAGAAGCCACCGCAATGAGAAGCCTGTGCACCGCAAGGAAGAGAAGCCCCCACTCTCCGCAACTAGAGAAAGCCCGCGCGCAGCAACGAAGACCCAACGCAGCCAAATATAAATAAATTTATTATTATTTTTTTTTAAAAAAGACTGAATCAGGGAGCAGAACCATGAAGATGAAGTGTTCCCTTTCTCCAGTCAGCCCCTGGAAGATAGTAGGTACCCCATAAATTAAATCCAATGGATCATTTCTAGAAAGAGGAACCCATTGCAGTTGCTGTTTTTGGAGAACCGACTAAGTGTCAGACATTGTGGTAGACACATATCAAGTCACCTAATCCTTCAACTACCCATTTTAAAGATGATATAATTGAGATTCAGGGAATTAAGGACTTTGCTCTTGGTCACATAGGAAGTGGCAGAGGTCAGAATGGGACCCAGGTCTGAGTGACTTCAAAGCTAAGGTCTAAAAATTGACCCTAAAAATTATTAATTTTATATAGAAGTTTTCAGGCTTACCCCAAAGTATTAATATAAAGAATAATACAGTGCACACCTGTGTACTCTCACTCAGCCTAAGAAACTGAACTATCTCTTAATGCCATTGAAGTCCCCTCTGTCTCCTCCCCGATTCCATCCCTCTTCTGCCAGACGGCCACACTGCTGAATTTGGTATTTATTGTTCCTGTACTTTTACTTTGTACGTATCTCCAAGCAATAATATAAAGTACGGTTCTGCATGTTTCTAAACTTTACATAAACAGTATTATACTGAATGTAGTCTTCTGAGGCTGCCTTTTTTTTCACTGTATTGTTTGTGAGATTTAGCCAAGTTGACACGTGTAGCTGTAATTTGCCCATTTCTGTTGCTGTGTAGAATGAAGTGTTCCACTGTATTGGACATTTGGGTTGTTTCCAGTTTTTCGTCATTACAAGTAGAGACACTGCAAACATTCCCGTTCTTGTCTCCTAGTCCAAGACAGCGAAAATTCCTAGGAGTTTGTGTTAGTTTCCTATCGCTGCTGTAACAAATTACCATATTAGTGCCTTAAAACAACACAGGTTTATTATCTTACATTTCTGGATGTCAGGAGTCTGAAATGGGTTTCACTGGGCTGAAATTAAGGTATTGGCAGGGGCGCACTCTCTCTGGAGTCTCCAAAGGAGAATCAATTTCCTTGCCTTTTCTGGTTTCTAGAGGCTGCCTGCTCGTGGCTTCTTCCTCCAGCTTCAAAGCCAGCAACGTAGTGTCTTCAAATTTCTCTGTCACTCTGACCCTCCGATTTTACTGTCAAACCTCCTTGTCTGATTCTGACCCTCCTGCCTCCCCCTTATAAGGACTCTTGTGGTTACACTGGCCCCACCTGGGTGATCCAGGATAATCTCTCCATCTCGAGATCCTTGACTTAATCACATCTGCAAAGTTCCTTTCACCATGGAAGGTAACAAGTTCACAGGTTCCAGGGATTAGGATGTGGACACCTTTGGGGTCTATTATTCTGTCCACTGCAGAGGGGAACAGCTGGGTAGTGTGATATGAACACCTTTGAATTACGAGTTTGTCAAACTGCCCTCCAAAGTGAATTGATTCTCTCTCCCACTAGCAGTACAAAAGCATCCCTGTCACTTCCCATCCTCACCAACACTTGATATTATCTGACTTTTTAATTTTTGCCAACTTGACACCTGTGAAATGTCTGGACTCTGACTGCTATGCGGTCAAGAAAGAGATGATGGTCAATGGCGCTGAATGTGACAAAGAAGGGCCCTGGCAGTAAGAAGCAGTCCATGACCTTGGCTAGTGCAGTGCCCTTGGAGTTGTGGTTGGGGGGGGCGGTGAAGTCAGACTGAGTCAAGGAATAAGGGGGGGGCGGGTATGAGGAAATGGATGCAGGGAGTACAGAGTCTAGATGGTATGTTAGTAGGCTTGGACTGCCATAACAAAATACCACACACTGGGTGGCTGAAACAAAAGATACCTATTTCTCATAATTCTGGAGGCTGGAAAGCCCAAGATCAAGGTGCCAGCAGATTTGGCTTCTCATGAGAGCTCTCTTCCTGGTTTGCAGACAGTGGCCTTCTAGCTGTGACCTCACACTGGTGGAGAGAAAAAGAACTTTGGTCTCTTTTCCTCTTCTTATAAGGGCACTAATCCCATCATCAGGCCCCATCCTCATGACCTCATCTAAACCTAATTACCTCCCAAAGGCCCCACGTCCAAATATCATTACATTGGGGTTAGGGCTTCGACATACCAGTTTTGGGGGGAAGTACTCAATTCATAACAGGGTACTTTCAAAATATTGGGTGGGGGTGGTGAAAGGGAGGTATCAGTCTAAAGGCAGAAATTAAAGGTGAAAGAGACAGAGAAAGAAAGAGACATAACTACCACAGTGGGGGAGGCATCCTGGAGGGGCAGGTGAAGGTGAGACCCATAGCAAGGGTACCTGGGCTGGCTTTGGAATGAGGGGAGGTTCCTCCTCCTGGAGGAAGGAGAGAAGAAAGGGCACTGGGGCAGGTGCAGAGAAGATCCAAAGAGGTGGAGCAGGAAGTGGCAGAAGCTCTCCCATGTGATGGGCAGTGGAGTCACCTACTGAGGGGGCAGGAGTGGGTGTAGGAGGTCTGAGGAGTGTGGGGAAGTTTCACAGGGGCCGTTGTGGGATTCCGCAGGGGGCCCACTGGGCTGAACAAAGGGGGATTGGTGACGAAGAGGGGACAAGCCAAGGCAGGAGCTCCCATCAGATCTCACCAGGGCCTCTTAGAGTGAAGACTGCCTCTTGCCCGGCCAAAGGAGGGCCGGACAGAGGGAGTGTCTAGGAGACCCCTGGAAGCTTAGTGGAAACAGTGGGTCTGGAGGACGCAGACCAGAACCAGGGAGATCATAGCCAGGAAATTGTGAGGTGTGGAAGAGCTCTTGATAATACCCAGGACCGTGGTGGAGGGACATCAGGGACTGTGGGGCACACAATGCTGCCTGGGGAGGTAGAGAGGGCTTCCTGGAGGTGGTGATGTTCCAGCTGAATCTTGAAAAGGAAAACCAAATTTCACTTGCCATAAAAATGTGGAAGAAGTGTTGCCTTCACAGTCTGTCAGCAAGTCTGTCCTGCCCCACTCCATCAGTTTTGTCTCTTTCTCAGACATCTCCACCACGCCCCCTGTGCTCTGGCTGGATTGGGAGAGTCCTTGTTGGGCACTTTCAGCTTCTATGCCTTGGCTTACGGACTTCTCTTTGGTTTCACTATTTTCGCCTTCAACTTCAGAACTCCTATTCATCCCTCAAAGCCCAGCTCAAATGTCACCTCTGCTGGTGAGCCTTTCTGTGCCCTGGTGCCACCTTGGTCCTTTCTTAGTAGTGTGGTGAAGTGGAAAAAGCTCACTCACTACTGTTTGATTTTAGACAGGTGACAATCTCTGAGTGTCTGTTTCCTGACAATGGCACTGGCCAAGCCTAGTTGTGAAGATAAGGTACATGACATCCTCAGGCATCACATGGGACTCACAAAGGAAGACATCGAGCCATGACACCCACCATTCTGTCTTGTACTAAAGTAAGCTGAGTGAGAATGTGACTCTGCCTTAATCCATGAGCTCTTAGAGGGTAGAGACAATGCCCTGACAGGGCCCAGCCCAGTGCCCAGCATGGAGGTATCGTGTGCTCCGTGGACACTGCACATACAGGAAGAACTGAGATTGTCTGTCATTTACTTGTAATGTGACTTTGGGGAGGTGACATCATCTCTGAGAATCTGTTCCTTCATCTTTAAAATAACAATAACTCGTATTAGGTATTCATCTAACTACAGGTAAGGGACTCAACAATTCACTACCTCTAATCCTCACATTGTGTTATCATCACCCTATTTTATGGAAAGGAAAACTGAGGCTGGGGGAAGTGAATGACTTGTCCAAGTTAGCAGCGGGCAGGAGCTCCTGGCACCCGGCCAAATTCAGAAAATTGTGCGAATTCACGGGGTAAATGTGAAATAGCCTTGCAAACTGTAAAGGCCTGGGGTGGGAGAGTCCGTGCCTGGGGGTGTGGTGAATGATGGCCGGGAGGAGAGGAAAGGAGAGGCGCCTTAGATATCCGGACGCCGTGAGGAGGATGGGTTGCCAGGCGATCTGCGGATGCAGGAGGCGCGGCAAGGCGCGGCTCGGCCGGGGTGGGAAGAGGAGCGGCCTGCCCCCTCCCCATCCCACCCCCAGCCTCCACGCCGCGGCCCCTTTAAGAGCGGGCGGGGCGCCCTCTGGCGGCGGAGCGGCGCGCGCTGCCGGAGCCAGAGCCCCAGCCGGATCCCGGAGCCGGAGCGGAGCGGAGCCGGGGCGGAGCGGGCCGAGCGGGCCGAGCCAGCAGCCGAGCTGGGGGCGCGGGCGGGCGGCATGTACCGGGCCCGGGCGGCGCGGGCGGGGCCGGAGCCCGGCAGCCCGGGGCGCTTTGGGATCCTCAGCACTGGGCAGCTCCGGGACCTGCTTCAGGATGAGCCCAAGCTGGACCGGATCGTGCGGCTCAGCAGGAAGGTAGCGCGGGGGGCGCGGGCGGGGGGCTCGGGGGACGGGCCGCGGCCTGCCGGACCTGCCGACCGACCGAAGGGCCGCACCGGCCGGGCCGAGGGGCCTCCGGAGCCTGGCACGTACGAGTGGGCCCGGTGGAGCCGCCCCCGGGGGAGGGGGCGCCCTGAGCTGGCCTGGGGCGGGTGGGCCGCCGGAGACCCAGGGAGGCGCCCGTGCACCCCCGGGATGGCCGCGAGGCGTGTCCTACAGCGGCTGCTCCAGGGAGGTGTGTTCCGGGGGGCGGGGGGCGGCTGTTTGTGGGGGCCCTGGCTCGCACACCCACGTCTGTAGGGCCAGAAAGGGGAGGCGCCTTCCATGGGGAGAACTAGGGGCCTGTGTGACACCTGGGGGGGCCGTTGGGAGGGCTTCCGTGGTCTGGGAGTGTAAGAGGGGGCTTTGTGTCTTCCGGTGGGGAGGGGTACTGAAAGCTGAGGCGTGTATTCCATAGGCCACCATAAGAGAAAGTTGTATATTTCACAGGAGATAGGCCCGGGCTGGTTGTCTGCGGGGGGGCAGAAAGGGAAAGTGTACATTGGAGGGAGGCAGGCAGGAGGGGCGTGTGCATCCTATAGGGGACAGATGGAGGGTAGTGCGTTCTCCAGGGGCAGGGAGTGGAGGCTCGGCCCGCCTAGTAACAGAAGGAAATAGCGTTCTCCAGGGCCAGGAAAGAAAGGGGTCTGCTTTCTGCAAGAGAAGGAAAGCTGGGAGCAGGTGCTAGGGGATCAGGGAGGAAAAGGGGGTGTGTATTCCTTGGGGTGTGGGGATTCCACTGGAGGGCAGAGGAGGGGGTGCGAGGGAAGAGAGGGGGGTTTGAGGGGGTGCTGTGCAGGGACAGGGTGAAGACATCACTGGAGAGTAAGAGCAGGGGGTGGGAGTGTTTTCGGCACAAACACCTGAGGAGGAAACAGACAAAGGCCTGGAATGAGAGGGAAGCTGCCCATGCATGGAAAATGGGACAGAGGAGGGAGGGGGACTCCTCGGGGACCTGAGCAGACATATTAATTGAAAATTAAAAATTAACTAACATTTGTAGAGGCCTTCGTAGTTTTCCTCACTTAAGTCTCACAACAACCCTATAAGGTAGATGTTTTTAGCTCACTTTGTGGAAGAGGAAACTGAGGCAAAGTGGGGTCTGGGCTCTTATCGTTCCTCCACCTGTTGGCTCGCCATCCTGAGACTGGGGCAGGAAAGCCAAGCTTTCGGCTTGGCCCGTGGGCACTGTCGCCCACAGTGGCAGTAGGTGGCCATGGGCAGACTCCCTGAATGGGCCTCTGGGCTCTTCCCTGCCGGCAGTTCCAGGGCCTGCAGCTGGAGCGCGAGGCATGCCTGGCCTCCAACTACGCTCTAGCCAAGGAGAACCTGGCACTGCGGCCCCGCCTGGAGATGGGCCGCGCTGCCCTGGCCATCAAGTACCAGGAGCTTCGGGAGGTGGCCGAGAGCTGTGCAGACAAGCTGCAGCGACTGGGTGAGGGACGGCCGGGAGAACTGCCTGGGGTGGGGGGCAGCTGGCCAACTGGCTGGGTGGCCTTGGGAAGTGCCAGGCTCTGAAGGTCGGGACTTGGGCAGACCTATTCCCCAGGCAAGTTTGAGGGGTGCTACTGCTGGAAAATTACCGAGTTGGGAAAGTGAGCAGTCGATGGGTAGAGCTGGGTTCGAGAGGCCAAAATGGGGCCCAAAACCCAAGGGCCTGGGGTGCTTTAGGAGACAAAGCCCCTGCTCCCTCTTTCGCACTAGGACTGGGGGGAGGAGCATAAATGGATCCGGCAGGCGCGTTGTGCAGATGAGGAAACTGAGGCTCCAGAGAGGGGAGGGGAAGCGTAGAATCACACACAGGGTCAGTGAGAGTCAGGTCTGGGCCCTGGGGCTCTGCTCTGTCTGCCCTGAGTGACAGGCCCTGAGGGCAGGGGCTAGTTCACTCTGTCCCTCTGTGGCCCTCAGAGGAGAGCATGCACCGCTGGAGCCCCCACTGCGCGCTGGGCTGGCTGCAGGCTGAGCTGGAGGAAGCTGAGCAGGAGGCTGAGGTGAGAGAAGGGGCAGCTGGGCCTGGGGACTGGGAGGGGGGCCCCATCCTATCATCATCCCCCTCCCCTCAATTCTTACATTGCAGGCTTGAGAGCCCCCCTTCCAGGAAGCCTGCCCTGAGTGCCTGGCTCCCAGGAGTGCCCGCTGCATTGCTGTCCACACTGGACACAAGGCCCACCGTCCCCACCTGTAACTTTTCCCCCAACTTCCTGTGAACATCTCAGGGCAGCTTAGGCTGGGTCTACAGAGGAGCTGGGACAGATGTCTCAGTGCTGGGTTGGGAGCACAGTGCTCAGTGAGTTGAAGAGGTGGAGAAGGAGGGCCCTGGCCCTGATGAGAGACACCTGTCTACTTCAAGTGTGTCTCCATCTCTGATCCCGCCTCATCCCTGGCCCAGCAGGTCTGGTGATAGTAAGGAAATCAAGGCTTGAGAGTAGAGGACGTTCATCCTCAGCACTGTGGCAGGCCCAGGCTGGAACTCAGGTGCCCCATGCCCAAGCTGTGGGTGGTCGCCATCGGGAAGGGTTCAGGGTGGGAGGAGAGAGGACCAGCCCTCAGTCTTTGGTCATGTTCCTCCCAAACTGTCCTTTCCCTCCTGTCCCAGGAGCACATGGAGCAGCTGCTGCTGGGGGAGCAGAGCCTGGAGGCTTTCCTGCCCGCTTTCCAACGAGGCCGTGCCCTGGCCCACCTGAGGCGGACCCAGGCGGAGAAGCTGCAGGAGCTGCTGCGGCGCCGGGAGCGGTCTGGCCAGCCAGCCCCCACTGCTGCTGCGGATCCCCCCAAATCCTTCCCCGCTGCCGCTGTCCTGCCCACTGGGGCCGCCCGTGGGCCACCAGCAGTGCCCCGGAGCCTGCCCCCCTTGGACTCCCGCCCAGTGCCCCCGCTGAAGGGCTCCCCCGGGTGCCCTCTAGGCCCAGCCCCTCTGCTGAGCCCTCGGCCCTCGCAGCCAGAGCCCCCCCACCGGTAGGATCCAGGGTATGGCTCCCCACTGGGGGGCCCAGACAAACTTGATGCGTGGCTCCTCCTCCTCCCCCACCGCCGGGGTGGGGGGAGGGGCAGGCCCCTCCCCCTGGCCCTAGGCAGGCCCTGGCCCTGGAGGCTGAACTGGGGAGGAGGGTCACCTGGAAGATGCCCAGAGAGAGGGCCGGGAGTGGGGTGGGCAGGGTATTATGCCTCTGCCGCTGAGGAAACTCTGCCTTTTTCTCCCCGGCTGGGGCCTCCCGGGTGATGGGCCAGCCCCAGTGAAAGAACTTTACTCATGGGGGCCTGGGAAGATGCCCACTTCCTTCAAAGGCCCTGCCTAGGGGGCCTATCGCCCCCTGCCACTCCACTAGGCTTGCACAATGCCAAGGCTGACAGGAGTGTTTTCCATCATGTCCTGAGCCTACCTTTCCCCCAGTTCTGGGGTCCACCACCTAGGAGCCAGGTGGTCAGGCCCCGCTCATGCTCCAGACCCTGGGGCAAGGTAGGCCAGGGGCTTCTGACCTGCACCAGGTGAGAGTGGGCCCTCCCCCGGAAAGACCATTCTGTATTTTTCTGTCCCCGTCTCCTTAGAATGGAAACTTTTTGAGGGCAGGTCCTTGTCTTTGTATGTTCTGTCCCCAGCCCCGCCTCCCAGGGGCCGTCAATAAATGTGATGATGAGGATGACGATGCTGCCTGACTTCTCTCTGCTCCCTCATCCAGCCACTCTGCTGTTGCAGCCTCCACATCTCAGCTCCTGTGCTTCCTACTCTTGAGATGCCCTCCTTTCCTCTCTGCCCATCCAAAGCCTGGCTGTCCAGGTCCAGCACTGCTTCTGCCTCTTCCATGAAGCCTTTTCTGATTACCAACCCATGGGAGTCTTCCCTAACTCTTAAACTTCCCAGCACTTCTGGCCAGAAGCACACTCTGCTCCATCACAGTTCTCCAACTGCCTCACCTGTATGCACCTTCTTTTCCTGGGTGGCCTGTCAGCCCAGTCAGGATGGTAGCTGCTCCTTCTCTGGCCTGCCAAATGACCACCCCCACTGAGTGATGGAGAGGGTTCCACAGGGCTGAAGCTAGCTGTCTTCAGCTTGGGTAAACATTAGGTGCCCAGCTTGGCCGATGACTGTGGACAAGAAGATGAGAGAGTGGGAATACGTCTTGGATCAGCTTAGGTCAAGTCTAATGAGATGAAGTTTGGCAGGAAGTCACAGAAGGTCCTGCAGGTAAGAGGGGACAGTCAGAGTGCTGCAGAAGCTAACGTGATCTTGGTCCATGTTAGTGGGGCTATAACCATCTAGAATGAGGCAAGTGCTGGTTTGGCTTTACTTTTTACTGAAGTTTTAAACTCTAAGGGAACCCTGAAACAGCACCTTTGGAGTATAATGAGAAAGAGGATTGGGGCTAAGTCCCCTACGGAACAGTTGAGGGATCTGTTTTACACACAAGTATGCGATGGCTAGCCTCTGAGTCTCTAAAGGACTGCTTCACATAGAGCAAGACGTTAGAGTCAAGACCAACGGGTGGAAACCCCTGGGAGCCAGATTTTGGCTCAGTATGAGGCTCTTGATCCACGGGTGCTGCGGCTGGTAGGCTGGTCCCCATCCCTAAAGATGAGTGAGCAGCACCTGAGTGACTGCCTGATGAGCTCTTAAGAAATACAGGCAATAGTTAGAGGGACTGGCCCATCCGAGCTTTTGGAAGCCCAAGTCCAGTCGGATTCACCCCCAGCAGGGGCAAAGCACTGACAGTGCCCACTTGAGAAGCTTCATCCCACAGTGGCTGTGGTTCTCCTGCTCTCACTGCTAGCACTTGACGTGCTGGAGACAAGGGACGCTGGGGAGGACACCAGGTGCCTGCCTGAGATGACAGAAGACTGAACAGCCCCAGAAGACCTTCCACATTCTCCACACAGCCTGGGGCAAGCGCCTGGCCTCCCACTCTGGTCCATTCTTCTAGGGAGTTTTTCGTTTGTAACCAAAAGGAAGAAGGGCTAATGGTGGTCATGCCTAAGCCTCCCTCCACTATTGTGAATTGGGGAGCAGCCTCTACAAGGCAGAGGCTAATGTCCACAGTCTGGTTCAGCCTCCCCTCCCCAGGGCAGATAAGAAGAAGAGGAAGGAATGACCCAGGCAAGGGAGGGACTGGGAAGGGAGAAAAGTTTTATCATGAGAACCAGATGGGGTCTTTCAAAAGGCCTTCCACACCCCTCACCTTCCTTAAGAGCTCAGACTCAGTTTTAGAGCGCACAGGGAGTGAGGCCCTCTGTATTCAGCTCCAGCATGAAAAACACCAAAGACCTGAGGCAGGTGGGTATAGATACCACCAGAGTGGAATGGGCCTAGTTCTGGGCCATGGGAAAGGCTTAGAGTTGTATGGTTAATAAACTTGATTAACCCCTCTGCTTGACGGTACATGGAATATTCTGGAAAGTTCCAGGCAGTCTGGGCTCTCCTGCCAGATCACTTCTGGAACTTTCTATTTCCAGGTCTGGGGTCACAGGGAATGCTCCTGGCTGTAATCCTCTGTGAGAGAGAATAAACTTGAGGTAGACCCTCAAGGGGCCCATGAGAAAGGTCCTACCTATTGCAGGCCACCAGTGCTTTTACAAACCAAAACCAAAACCAAAAAATTGCCCAAAGGGCTTCTCTCATGGCTCAGTGGTTAAGAATCCACCTGCCAATGCAGGGGACACAGGTTCGAGCCCTGGTCCAGGAAGATCCCACATGTGGTGGAGCAACTAAGCCCGTGCACCACAACTGCTGAGCCTGTGCTCTAGAGCCCGCGAACCACAACTCTGAAGCCCCCGTGCCTAGAACCTGTGTTCTGCAACAAGAGAAGCCACTGCACTGACAAGCCTGCACACTGCAACGAAGAGTAGCCCCCACTCGCCGCAACTAGAGAAAGCCCACACACAGCAACGAAGACCCAACACAGCCAAAAAAAAAAAAAAAAAATTGCCCAAATAACAAAACTCTCACTCCTTTTTGATAAAAACAAGGTGTTCCTCCCCCTCAAGAAAGTCTATGTGTACCTCCTTGTTTGGAAATCACTAGCTTCTGCATATTTTCCTAAGCCTCCCACCTTGTTTTCCAAATTTGAAACATAATAACATTAAATGTACTTTTGTGTGTGCCTGCTAATCAAGGCTTACTGAGCTCAACCTTTACCACTGAATCATGTGGTCACTGCAAAGCCATGGCTAAGAACTTGCCCCTGACCTCCCAGGCTAGAGAGAATCTGATGGTTTCCAAGAGGCCAAGCTGGACTAGCTGAGGGTTTATCCCAATTTATACAAGGATTTTACACAAAAGATTGAGTGCAGGAATTGGTGTTATTGTACCAAGGGACCTCTGGCTTTGTTTGGGACCTTGCCACTGCTGTAGAACTCTCAAAAGATTCTTCTTGTCCCACAATGAAAATAAGACTTATACTCTGCCTCCCTGCATAAAGTGTGAGCTCTTTTAATAACATAGGAGGTAACCTAGGGATCTGCAAATTCAAATGCCTGTAGGGGCCAGAAGGTTACAGTGCAAAGCAGCTCTGTTTCCACAAAGTACACCCTTCCCCATTTTCCTGGAAATGCATGATCCCCCCCCTTTTTTGTTTTTCCTCTTAATAGACATGGGATACAGAGAGAGATTTCTCTAAGAGTAAAATGGTGCAAGTGTGTGCATCACGGCCTCTGACACATCCCCTCTGCTGGTGAGAGTGCAGGGGACCAGGGAGCAAGGTCCTATCTGAAAGGCAGACCTTACAGCTTCTCCCAGGCTGTCACGAAAGTATGGGAG
This sequence comes from Orcinus orca, assembly GCF_937001465.1. Classification (NCBI taxonomy): domain Eukaryota; kingdom Metazoa; phylum Chordata; class Mammalia; order Artiodactyla; family Delphinidae; genus Orcinus; species Orcinus orca. The sequence continues at coordinate 78,659,298 of NC_064574.1, read as the reverse complement.
GAAGCTCAATGGTGGCACATTTTCTCACTTTTGAGAGTAGTCAGAAATCTAGATTTTTATGCAAAGTCTTCCAAGTTTTGAATATTGCCTAAAGTTAAGACACTGTGCTAGCCGCAGCCAAACGCTGTGTGCAGGTCAGCTGTGGCCTGTGAACCACGAATCTCGGTCAGTTCTTCGTCCTCTGGAAACAGGCCTTCTTTTGTCTAGCAGCAGTCCCCTCCCAGGACCGAGGATGTGAACACTGACAGGGCAGAGGCAGGATGGGAGGGCCAACCCACCTCAAGACTGGCGACGGAGCCCCAGGTTTGTATAGCCTTAAGAGACAGTGGCGAGATGGCTAGATCCATAGTGACGCTATGACCTTACAACAGATGGTGAAGGTGAGCTCTCTGCTTCTGGGGGATGAGAGCACCTAGCAATCTCCAGCATATGCAAGTTCATGAGGTCCAGACTCAGGTCTTGCTACCACCCTAAAACACTAACAGAGGGACCCCAGCTGCTTTGCACAAACCCGATGGCCCCCAGGGCTCCAAGCCTGGCCTGAGAGCCAAGCCGCTGAGGGCAGGCAAGGCGCACCTTCTACAGTCCTGCTCAGGGGCAGGAGACAGTGTGTGACCTCATCACAGGGCTGAGGAACTGAGAGGGCAAAGGCCAGGAGAGCGCACTGAATTCCAGGGAGTGAAGTAACACCACTACTTACCAGCTGTCCCTTCTCTCAGCCTCCCTTCATGGGATCTGGTGACATTCCTGGAAGCCCAAAGGCCCGAGACAAGACCCCTACTCCTCGCCATTCTCCATAAGCAGGTGTGGTGGCCACTCACTTGGGCTCCACCCTTGGTGTCTCAGCTTCAGGCTGTGGCTATAAGGGATGGAGATATATATACATGGTCAGTAATGACCACCGGACAACTCACTGGCCTAAGGTAGGCTATTCTTATTCATCTTGGCTCATGCTGGGACCATTACAGAGGGCAAGGCGCACTCAGTGAATGAGATGCCAGAACCGCAGAAGGAAGCAAGAAATCTTACTCCTTCAGCCCTGGGATGTGTAAAGGATCTTTTCACCCTGCAATAAATAAAGGACAATGGAGGGGAAAACAGTTAGGCTCGGGAGGAATAAAATGAAGTCCTGATCAAGCCCAAAGACACTATCACAATTGCCTAGACATGTACACCTTGATTCCTATGTTCTTGTCCGCCTCGCCCCATTAGGATCTGTGTGTGCCGCTCACTCAGCCTGGCACTCTTCTCCACGCCTTACCCGATGAGCACAGCATGGAGCATGCTGGGCCCCTCTTGTCCAAAGTCTCTCTTCCTAGGTCCAAACTTATAGTTTTGTTTCAGTTTGTGACCAAAGGGAGAAAAGGGACTGAAGCTGACCATGTCTCAGCCTTCCTCCTCTATCAGGAACTGGGGAGCAGCCCCTAGAAGGCAGGGGCTAATGTCCATGGCCTGGTTTAGCCTCTCCTCCCCAGGGCAGCTAAGAAGCTGAGAAAGGACAACTGCAGGGGGACCAGAAAGGGAGAAATGATGTAACAGGAACCAGGTGGCGAGGGTCCTTCAAAAAGCCTCCCACACATCTCCCCTCCCATGAAGAACCCAGATTGAGTTTCAGGGATGGTAGGGAGTGGGGTCTCTCAGAGTTTAGCTCTGGCCTAAAAAAAACAGAGGCAGGCAGAATGGCACTATAGAATAGAGTGGGCCTAGTTCTAGGCCTAAGGAGAGGCTGAGAGTTGGATGATTAATAAATTTTATTGACTACCCTGTTTGGAGTTGCATGGAAAGTTCCAGAAGTTTCAGAGTCTGGACCCCACTACTCCAAACCTTCTGGGTCTACCTCCATGTTCTGGGGCCCAAGGGAATGTTCTTCACTGTGATTTTCACTGAGAGAAAACGAACTTGAGAGATCTGTCAAAGAGCCCATGAGAAAGATCCCAGATTATCACAGACCACTAGTGCTTTCACAAACAAGACCCAAAAGAACCCCAACTCCATTTGATTGAAACTTTGATAGAATCTTGTCCCAAGGACACTGTTATGCCCCAACTCCTTGGTTGAAAATCACCAGCCTCTGTACTTTTTACTAAGCTTCACTTCCTGTAGTTTGTGTTTTGAAAAGACTTTCCCTCTTGTTTTCCAGATATGAAACATAGTAACATTAAATGTTCTTTTTTAAAGTACATATGCCCTTTCCCCCAAACCAAGGCTTCATGAGCCCAGCATGTCTGAACCAGAGTAGGCTTAAATCTTTACTACTGAATCATATGGTCCCTGCAAAGCCACGACTAAGAGTTTGCCCCCAACCTCCAAGGCTAGAGAAAACAGAATGGTTCCCAAGAGACCGAGTTGCACTAGCTATGGGTTTCTCCCAATTTATCCAAGGACTGCCACAAAAGATTGAGTGCAGGCACTGGTGTTAATATAGCAAAGCACCTCTGGCTTTGTTTAGAACCTACTTAGGCCCTTACCTTTGCAGAAGATCTCCTGCAAAGGTTTTCCTACCCCACAGCTTTACGCTCCACAGTACATACCTGAGTACCTACCATCTCACAGCTAAGCCACACCCCACGTGCAGTGATTCACGGTTAAGAGAACTGGATTACCACAGCTCTAGCCAAGTGACAACCCACTGCACCAATTAGGAAAAGAGGAAACAAAGAACAACCAAAAAACCCTCAGCCAGCTCTGAATAAGGAAGTGCGCTTCCATCCTGTGCCTCCTGTCACTCAACAGTCCGGTCTACTCAAACTCCCCCAATTCCCACAGCTTCAAGTAGCCATGTTTCAAGGACTTGGCTTGTAGGACCTGCGATAAGCACTGCCAGCGAAACAGGAGGCTGGGCCACACTCAGGTGACTCAAAACTCCCAGTTCGTTGCTCTATTTTTGGGAAGGGAGGAGCTGCACAGTTAGCAATGGGGCTGGCTGGTCAAGGGATGACCAGGCGCCAGGCACAGTGTCCCAAGGACAAACCTGACTCTACTGGCACTATATATATATATATATATATATATACATATATATGTATGTATGTATGCATGTATATATATATATATTTTTTTTCTTTTTCCCCCCTGCTGCTGCACCATGTGGGATCTTAGTTCTTCAACCAGGGATTGAACCTGTGCCCCCTGCAGTGGAAGCACGGAGTCTTAGCCACTGGACCGCCAGGGAAGACCCTGGCATCATACTTTAATCACTGAGCCTATTAGAACATGGATAATCAAGTGTGACAGACCGAAAGAGAGCAAACGATTTGCTCCTCTGCCATCACGCCCACAGAGTAACCTCTCCGAGGTCATACATTAGATAAGCATGGGAACAGGAAGGCTCATTCCTTACTCTCATGACCTTGCTTTCTTTCCCACTCACACTCACCACCAACAGAAGGCGGAGTGGGGTCTGACCACCAAAGAATGGCCAGGTTCCCACAGATCACATCCTTACCCTACACTGGGTCTCACCTGTGGCTTGGGGAACTCACAGAAAGACAAGTTTCTTATCACCCCAGAATTTTTCTTTTGGCAGTCACAATTGGTCACATTGCACGTTTCAAGGTTACAGAGGAGCCCCACGCTACACACGTGGGGCAGGAGCAGACGAGTCTTGCTCGGAGCTTTACAGGAAAGCCACAGCAAGTGTTCCAGAAATTGACATCATCTGGAAGCAGGCACCCCAGGGCCTCCAGGAAACCCCTCACTCTCGGGCTTTCGGGACTCCTCATTGGGAGCCTTTTTCTTGGGCATCAAAAAGCCTCCTTTTCTGGACCAGAAGGGTAGGGATATGCAGGTCAATGGCTAAGCTGGCCGGGTGGGGAAGGGAAAGGGGAGAGCAGTTCCTTCGGACCCCAGTAGAGGTAGACAACAGCAGACAATGGAGGCAACGGGTTCAAGAAGACAGGAAAGGCCGTTTTCTTGGGGGTTGGGGGGGCGGTGGCGCGGCTGCTCCCCTTCCCTCCGCTCTCCGATTAAAAACGAAAACCCATGATGATGAAAACTGTGAGCAGAACCACGAATAAAGCCGTGTCTCGGGCCTCGTCCCAGCGTAAGCCTTTCTTGGCCTGGTCCTCCCGCTGCTTGCGAAGGGCCTCCCGCCGGGCCCTCAGGCGCCGCTCGCGCTCCAGCTGCTCGCCGTAGTGCGCCTGGTAGAAGGCGTCAAAGTCGAACATGGTGCGGTTGGCTCCCGACGAGGCCTGACCGCGGCCCTGGGTCCGAGAGGCAGGCGGCTGGGTGCGGGGCGAGTCGGGGTCGGTGGCGGGCGTCTTGGAAGGCCGGACCCCGGGGCCACGCAGGTCCTCGTCGCTGAGCAGGCCGCGGTCATACTTGCGACGCAGGGTGGTACTGCCCAGCACCACGTAGGCCTGGGAGATGCGCGTGAACCGCTCGGCAGCCTCGGCGCTCCCGGCGTTGCGGTCCGGGTGGTAAAGGAAGCTCTGCCGGTAGTAAGCCGCCTTGATCTGCGCCTGCGTGGCCGTGGAGGGGACGCCGAGCAGCTCATACAGCGCCGTGCGCGAGTACGGGCCGTCGCTCCGGGAATAAGTTCTCGCTTCTAGGCCCAGGCCCAATCCCAAGTTTTGTGGAACCCCCCGGGCCTGCCACAACCTCCACAGTAATAGCCGTGACCATCTCACATCGCCCTGGGCGGCCATCTTGAATGAGTCAGGCGGGCGGTGCAAGATGAACTGGCCAATGGGAGGCGTGCGTTTTTCGCATCCAGTCGGCCCTTGTAGCCAATCGAGTAAAAGAGAAGGCGGGGAGATGGGTGGAGCATGCGTATTACGAGGCGGGCGCCAGGCCGAGGACATAAAAGCAGGATACCCGAAGCAAATCGCGCGAGTGTTGTTGCAGAGGCGTGGGGATGGCGGCGCGTGGGCAGAGACCCGAGCACAGCGGGCCTCCGGAGCTGGTGAGGCCTGTGTTCGCGGACACCCCTCTCCTTTTCTGGGGCCTCCGCGTCTTGATTTCTTCCTCGACTCCCCACCCTTTTTCTTTTCTCGTCCCTGCAGTTTTACGACAAGAATGAAGCCCGGAAATACGTGCGCAAGTAAGTGGAGCTTGGATGTTGCGAGGCGTCGGGGGTCGGGAACCGGCAAGTTGCCCTGGTTGCGGAGGTTGCTTGGAAAGCACGCAGAATTTGGGGGTGGGGGAAGGAAGAGACCTGAGTTGATCCCACTTTTGACACTGGAAGAGTCAATTTTAAACTTTCGAATGGGTCTCAGTAACCTTAGCATCAGAATGGGAGGGATCACGCCTACTTTCTCTCATACGACAGCTTATTTTAAGCATGTGATAAAACAGGTAGGACGCAGTGGAGATGTGTAAGGGATCAGTGCTGTTGGGGGGAAGGAAATAATATTCATGGAATGCTTACTGTACGCCGCAGTTTACATTATCTCAGTAAATCCTTAGGACAGCTGTTGGTAGAGTATCTGAATTTCGTAGAGGAGAGTTTTTTGTACAATTATGAAGTTAGTTAACAGATGACGGCTAGAGCAAGGACTTCCAAACCTTTTTTTCCGATACAGTATTATGTAAGAAAGTTGTGCTGATACCTCTTTTCTCTTTTTTGTTCAAATTGGAGTATCAGACAGAGTCAGCAAAAACCCTTTGGTCAGTTGTCATTATGTAGCAAATAGAAACTTTTTTCCAGTTGCAGAGCCCTGTGTTAGGCATTTTGAAAACTGGTACGTGTGACTCTCCCTGGATCTTGGGAAAGCCAGATACACTCTAGACCTCTTCTGTTCAATATGGTAACCAGTAGTCATCAGCCATCTATTGAAACGTATTTAATCTGATACACTTCATGTGAAGAAAATGTAGAATGCTTTATTGTTTTTTATGTTATGTATTGAAATGATGTTTTGAGTATACTGGATTAAATAAAGTATAATATTGAATATGTTGGGTTAACTATTACTACAGTTAACTTTACATATTTAATTTCTTTTTAAACGTAGCTTCTAGAATGTCCCAAGTGGCTTGCGTTATGTTTCTCATGGACAGCACTGCTATAATTCTTATTGTGTCTTCTTCACCCTTCTATATGGGAGTAGCTACAGTGGATAATTCTTCTAGAACACATGTATTTAAGTAATACAATGTCAGAGCCTGGTAGAGTTGAAAATACCCAATGGTTGGTCATTAGATAAATGATTTGTTAACTTCGCATTAGCTCTGCAGCTACTACAGTTTTAATTTGTGTCAGAACAAAATAACACGTTGTATTACATGGACTTTTGGGGTCACTTTTAAATAGTTGTAGTCCAGTTTGTTGACCGGGAAAGGGTACCTCAGGATGATTGTTCCTTTTTCTCTTTCTTTGGCTTTTCTTGGTCTGGGTGAGGTTTTAGCCCAGAGCTCCTTTACCACTTGCTTGTGTTTCTGCCTTTTTATAGCTCACGGATGATTGATGTCCAAACCAAGATGGCTGGGCGAGCGTTGGAGCTCCTCTGTCTGCCTGAGGGTCAACCTTGTTATCTGTTGGATATTGGGTGAGATCCTGGGGCTCACTTCAGATAGTCCAGGTGGGTGGTGGGATGTCTTTGCTACTCACAGTGTTGAGTCCCCATTTGATTGTGTCTTCCAGCTGTGGTTCTGGCCTGAGTGGAGATTACCTCTCAGATGAGGGGCATTACTGGGTGGGCATTGACATCAGCCCTGCCATGCTGGGTAAGTATGTCCTAGTTAGCACTGGAGTGGACTCCCCTGCATGAGTATGGAACAGTGATGCAGATTGATTCCTCACCTGCTCTTCTTCAATGTAGATGTGGCCTTGGACCGAGACACGGAGGGAGACCTGCTTCTGGGGGACATGGGTCAGGGCATCCCCTTCAAACCGGGCACCTTTGATGGTTGTATCAGGTGAGAGTCTTCAGGTCCTGCTTTTAGTCCTGCAGGCCAGTGCTTCCCAAACCTGGCTGTGCAGCAGAATCACACAGAATACTTAAAAATACACATCCCCCAGGATTTTCAGATGTGTAAGGTCAGAGCAAGGCCCCCAAATATGTATTTTGTATTTCAAAACTACTCCTGTGATTATCTTGCACTGCCAGGTTCAGGCACCATGGTATAAGTTTCTCTGCTTTGTGTGTGGGGGTGTGTGTGTGGGGGGTGGTCTTCTGAGCCTCTAGGAGCCATTTTGTGGGTCCCAGCAGCCATCTTGTTGACTTCTTTTCAAAGGACTTTGTAGTGGAGAGTGACCCCAATTGCTCCAGTCTCTTCGGTGGCTTAGGAGTCGTTTTTGTGGCGTCAGGTTCAAGTTTTGAATGTGTACCTAGTACTTTGATAACAGATCTTAGAACACTGAAATTACAGTTAGAAACGTGAAGTTGTTCTTTGTCTTCTGTGGTAAGTTCTGTTTAGTATTTGGTTTAGTGTTTTGTTGGTGGGGTGGAGGTAGGGGCTAGGGTAGGAAGTCATAGTTTAATCATTACCTGGGGGAAGACCTCCTGTGATAATAGATTGAGCTGTAGCGATACACAGTAGGAATCTGGGTGAGGAGTACAAATCTGGATTTGAAGGTTTTTTTTAGGGTATGGGATTAGCTTACATGTGGGAACAAAACAGGAGGGGAGAAAAAACATTTCAAAGATAGCAATTGCTTTTTAGTAATGATCAGGTGAGATGTTCTAAGCTGCAGAAAACCAAAGGCCAGCAATTTGGTCTTGTATGTTTCAGGAGTAAATAGTCATTTTTAGTTTGTTTTTAAGAGGAGGGGTGGTATGGCAGGCTTTTTCTTTTCAACATTTGTTACCTGCAAGAAATTGTCCAAGGTGCTATGCTGTTTGTGGAAATAAAGGTCCCTGTTTTTAAGACTCCATGGTTTTTTAGGTGCTATAAGATGTGGACCAAGTTACTAAACATGAGCCCCAGTGTGGGGTGTGTACTAGGGAATCATGGGACCCACCAGAGTTATGAAGAGAAGTAAGAGCACAGGAAAGCAGGAGGGGCCGGGGCTGGGCCCTGAGGTTGGGAGGAATTTGGATAGTCAAGGAGAGGGTTTCAGAGTGAAGGAACAGTGTGAGCAAAAGCACATAAGTGGGTGGGGAAAGGAGTCTAATAGGTGTAGGGAGGAATGAGAAATTCTACGGAAGATGAGATTGTGTGGGGTCGGTTCCTAGAGGCTTTTAACTCCATCCCGAGAAGTTTGCGTTTCACTCAGTAGTTGATGGGGAGCTGGGGAGTGACGAGATCGGGTCTGTGTTGTAGGAGGATTATTTAAAAGAAGAGAGAAGACGTGAGAGGAGAGATAAGTTAGGTTGTCGAAGCGATGGAGGCGGTAATGAGTGCTGACCAAGGAGAGTAGTGGAGGAACGTAAAAGCTGGGAGAGGCGGTCGGACACACCAGCAGGGTTTGGGGTTCTGTAGATGTATGTGCACAGCAGTGAGGAGCGGAATGTCGGAAAGGAGGACATACTAGCTGCTTGAGGCTTTAAATCTGGGGATGGTGGAGACAGTTAGCAGGTACAGTTGAAGGAAGTGATTTAGGAGGAGAGCGAATGGCTTTGTGTAAGTCCAAAGCATATTTCCCTTGATTGGAGGAAGGGAATGAAGGGGTAGGTGGCAGGGAGAGCCTTGACCTGCTGAGTAATGCTAAACTTGAGATGTGTGCAGAAGCAAGGTTGAGGAAATGTTTCCTTGGACTGGCCACGAGAAGTTTACATTCACCTTCTGTAGACCCTATTTGGTCCAGCGTTGTAGAATAGTGACCTGGAGTGGACCTGCACGTGCCAACAAAGAGTCGGGGGCAGGAGGGTTTCGCCTGGAGATCGAACCTTGCGTATCGCTCCCTTTCCTGACTAGGTCCCTTCCTCTTTCAGCATTTCTGCGGTGCAGTGGCTCTGTAGTGCTAACAAGAAGTCCGACATTCCTGCCAAGCGCCTGTACTGTTTCTTTTCTGCTCTTTACTCTGTTCTGGTGAGTATGAGATCTCCTTCCCACCTGGGCTGGCTGCCTGTCCCTCCCTTGCCCTGCAGATAGCATGATGAAGTGGAGGTGCCCTGTGGGAATGCCATTTAGATGGGACCACACAGGATGGCAGGACCTCATTGTTGGCTACTTTGGTCCAAGTCTTCAGCCCCCAAAAAAGGAAAGCTCAGGGGGCTGACGCTCTAGTGAAATGCGAAGACACTGATGTCAGAATCTGAGACTGATCACAACTCCTGTGTCCAGTCTGCTGAATACCAGTCAGAAGTTGGCTTGGGGGCCTGGACGCCACAGAGGGAGGACAGGGACAGCATTTCGAGGCCACACAGAGGACACCTTCTAGAGTGCTCACATCCTTCAACTCCCACCTTGCCTTCCACCTACTGCCAGTGCTCAGATGGGGAGCAGGGTGGTTATTTACCACTGAGAGAGCCTTTATTAGCTTTTTCTTGTCTTTTATTTATTTGTTTGTTTGTTTATTTATTTATTTGGGCCACACCGCTCGGCTTCAGGCCCCTGCAATGAAAGCGCTCGGTCCTAAGCACTGGACTGCTGGGGAATTCCCTGTCTTGTCTTTAGAAGTGATGGTGTTGATTTCCACTGTTTACTAGGATTAGATGATAGTCTGCGATTCTAAGTCCTAAAAGTGAGTTCTTTCACTTTTTTTTTTTTTGGATCCGGGTGTTTCTTGGTCCCCTCAGTCCCCTCACCTCACCCCTGGCTTTCTTAGAGTGGGTGGTTCTGGCAGATAGCTGCGTCTTGTGCGTTACATGGTTTCTCTTCCTCTCAGGTCCTGGGGTTAACCCTGAAGTTCTGAGGGCCTTTGTGTTTGGTTTTCTCTCTGCTGAAATGCTCTTCCCTCAGACATTTTAAATAGCCCAGCCGTCTACTACATTCCGGTCTCTGCTCCAGCGTCCCTCAGAGAGAGGCCTTCCTTGAGCCAGAAGTAAACTTGATAGTTGCTGTCATGCACCATCCCTTGTCCTAAGTTATTTTTCTTTTTGGCACTTAATCACTACTGTAAATCAGCTACCTCACCCACTAAAATGTGAGCTGCAGAAGTTCGGAGGCTGTCTCTTTTGTCCATGGCTGTTTCCCAGCCCTGAGAACAGTATACCTTGCACATAATGGGAACTCAATAAATATCTCGTGAATAAGGAAAGGAGGAGTGTCTGGGTCCTGACCCCATGGGATATTTGAAAGATAACCATGTTTCTATTGCAGGTCCATGGAGCTCGGGCTGTCCTGCAGCTGTACCCTGAGAACTCAGAGCAGGTGAACCCCTTGGCTAGTGGAGGTGCAGGGAAGGGGGAGGGACCCAGAACAGGTAAACATCATCCTGCTCCTCACCCACCTGCCCTCCTGCTGTTGAGAGGTGATGGAGTAAGCAACCTTAGGCTGCTTGGTGGGAAGGGAGGGGCTGAGCTCCTGGGAGTGGTCCCCGTGCCCCTGCTGGCACATTTTATGACCTAATGTCCTAAGGAAGAGGGAGGGGTACCTGGGGCGAGGGGCGGGGTAGGGGGGTCTGTCTTCTCTTGACAGATAAACCATCTGATATTACTGATTTCCATAACCGAAGAAATAACTGGGGGTGGGGGAGGGACATCAACAGTTGTCTGTTCTGTGGAGTGTGACGCATGAGCAGTGAGGGGTAGGAGGTACCGACTCTGACGGACAAGTGGCAAGCTGTCCCTGACTAATAACATGAATGAGTCTGCCTCGCAGTTGGTGGCCATTCATCTCCTGAGATTTGAGTCGGGAGGTGGGTCCCTGGGCTAGAAAGTGAGAATCAGGGGGACTTGGTTGGTCTGTAATCCCCCGAGGGAGGTATCTGCCGTGGCTGGTTCTAGGCTGCACCTTCTCTGCGTGGCTTTCAGGGACTCAGAACTGGGAATAGTCTGATAAAGACCCTCACTTCTCCCAGACAAGGTCCATTCTGGGACCAGAGCGGGGCCAGGGGAGGGGGCGGGAAGCTGCTGCTCCCCCAGCCGCCCTGCTTGACTGCGCGCTTTTCTCTCCCCAGTTGGAGCTGATCACGACCCAGGCCACCAGGGCCGGCTTCACTGGTGGTGTGTTGGTGGACTATCCCAACAGCGCCAGAGCCAAGAAGTGAGTGCCGGGAGCCAGGGTGCTGCCCGTGCTGCAGGAGAGAGGGTGGCGGTGTGGCCCTCACAGGCCGCTGATGCGAGCACCGGGGCAGTGCTGAGTCGGGTCACTGGGGCCCCGGGCAGGCAAGAGGCCTGGCTGTGTCTGTATCTGTTTGTGGCAGGGAGGGGGAGGACTTGTCTTGCTCTCTGAGCCTTTCTGAGCCCAGCCCTCACTCTGCACTTTCTTGTTTCAGGTTCTACCTCTGTTTGTTTTCTGGACCTTCGACCTTTATACCAATGGTGAGGGACCTTGAGTTTGTAGGCCCATCTCTTCTGGCTTCCCTTCTTCTGGGGCCGGGCCGTCTACCTGTTAGAAGGGCTCAGGCCTGGGTGCCAGGCCTTCTGGGGCGGGGCAGGTGGGTTGACAGATCTCCAGGGTGATCTGAGAGCACTTTGGTTCCTGCAGGCCCAGAACGAAGATAATGAGGAAGAGGAGGCCAGGGAGTCCACGTTCACGGTTGAGAGGTAAGGCTGTTCAGCCCTGCCTAAGGCGCAGGCAGTTGCTGCCACCAGGTTCATTAGACACAGCAGCAAGACTCCTCTGTTTCTCTCTGCTTTCACCAAGCCTGTCAGGGTCCGGTGTGGCAGAGACACCAAGGCGGAAATAGGACCTGGGAACCCTTCAGACCTGTGCCTGCACCTGCCTCCGGCTGAGCTAGTGGAGCCCTTCCGGATGTCTGTGGGCAGCCTTCCTCTCTGCCTGCCCTCTTGCCATACCCAGCAGGCTGTCCCCTCCTCCCAAGGCTGCTTCCTTCACCTACATCCCGGACCCCATCCCCACTTGGCCCCTGTGGCTCTCATTCCTCTCACGCATCCTCATGTTTACCCTCCTGAGTCATCCCCATCAGCACACAAACATCCTGCACGATTTCTCCTGTCTTCAGAAAGGGTCCTCCCTTAACCCCATAACAGCTCCTGGCGTCCACCCTGTTCATCGGCTTCCCTTTATGACCAAACTCCTCACACTGTCTCCTCTGCCATTCTCACTCCTCTCCTCTGGCTCATGCTTGTCTCATCACAAATAGCTCTCTTTTTTTTCAGTACGTGGGCCTCTCACTGTTGTGGCCTCTCCCGTTGCGGAGCACAGGCTCCGGACGTGCAGGCTCAGTGGCCATGGCTCACGGGCCCAGCCTCTCCGCGGCATGTGGGATCTTCCCAGACCTGGGCACGAACCCGTGTCCCCTGCATCGGCAGGCGGACTCTCAACCACTGCGCCACCAGGGAAGCCCCACAGATTGCTCTCTTGATCAAGACCACCGCCAGGCTGTCTCGCCAAACCCATGGTCACTTCCCAGTCTTTTTTCCTTCTCCATCTTCATTGTAACTTGCCTGCTTATTAGGAGCTGATGCAGCCGATCGCTCCCCTAACGCTTTCCTCACTTGGCCTCCCACCCACGGTCCCGGTTTTCTGTTAACCTCACTGGCTGTTCCTTCTCGGTCCACTCTGGGGCCCACCCTGGACCCCTTTTCTCTCTGTGCTGCTGCCTTAGACACCAGCTACAGGTTCAGAACCTCCAGGTTTCTATGCTTGGTCTCAATCCCACCTCTGCTTTCCAAACCACCTCCCCTCCTAAATATCCACACCTGGACTTCCACGGGTCTCTGGAACAAAACAGAGCTCTTGGTCTTCATCCCCGAACTTCCTCCCTCCATCCTTTCCATTCTCAGCCCTTCATGGTTTCCTTACATTTTACATCTAGTCACTCCATCCCTTTTCCCCACTCCTACCTGGTCTCTGTCTTTGCTGCCTAGATTACTGAAAGCTACCTCACTTGTCTCCTTACTTCTGACTTTGCCTCTTTGAATTCATTTGCTGTGCAGCAAGACGGGGACTTCCCTTTTTCTTTTACTTTTTTGAAATGTAAATCATATCTTGCCATTTCTCTGTTCAGTATCTTCAGTTGAGTTCTTGTTACCTTTATTTTCCCTACCTCCTTTCACTGCTCTAAATCATAAGTATTCGTTTACTTGGTATTATTTCTGTCCCCAACTAGAATGAAAACTTGGTGGGGACTTGCACTGTATCCCTGAAACCAGAATAGTGTCTTGTTAGCAAAAGGTGTTCAATATTTGTTGAAGGAACAATTGATTATAAGGTAGTGAAGAATGAGGTGTTTCTTAGTTCTGATTAGTAGGGGTGAAAGGTTTTCAGACTCTCAAGACGTTTAAGAGGAAAAATGAGCCGAGAATGGATGAGTTAGGAAGGCCCACCTGTGGTGAAAATCATGAGTGCGGTCCTCCTGTCCACGATGGATTGATGCCCTCTGACCCATTGGCCCTCCGCGGTCATCTCCCTTAGCTTCCTCACCCATTCCCCGTGGGGACTTGGGGGCTCTCCTAGCCGTTTCTGCTCTAAGGTGCCCATTGCTTGCTCTCAGGGAGTGGTCCCGTTTCCTGCTTCCCCTCCATCTATCTTAGGCTCCCTCTTGTCCTCACGCCAGTGTCTACAGACGACGTGTCCTAACTGTAAACTTAGGTAAGTTGTGGGACCTGATCATCCATTTCTCGTGTTTAAAATTGGGGGGGATGTGCCACCCTCTTGGGCAGTGAGTTGAGTCGAGGGCATGTCTGTACAGGACTCAGCACAGTGCCTGGCGTGGACCTCATTTCCCTACAGGCTCTTCCTCTTGAAGTCCTCGGATTTGAGGAGGGTGGGAGGAGGCCTTTGTCTACTGTAAGGCTGATCGGGCTTCTCCCGGTGCTGTCACTTCTGTCTGATCACATTCAGGCCACTTACTGTAAATAAATAGGTAAATCAAGGAAAAGTATTTTAAACCTTTACCTGACTTATCTCTAATTTCTTCCCCCCGCCCCCCAACAACTTTGCTTGACCTATGTATTCCGTAATCCTCGTCACCCGGCCTCTACCGTACCACTCGTCAGCTGCTCTCTCCAAAGGCTCCGTTCCCTCTGGCATTTGCGCTGTGGACTCCGCTTTCCTCTTGGCACCTGTGGTTGGGGTCGCTTACCGTCTTCACTGCTCCCTTTATCTCCCCTGATGATTCTTTCCCATCGTCCCTCCCGCAGCTCACATCTTGCCCCCTGTTCACTGTGCTACCCCAGAGCTCGTCCTTCCTTAGAGACTCCTGGGGATTAGTCCTGCATCTGTTTAGTCCTGCATCTCCAGCAGCCTGCTTTGCACCTGGCACATCAGACTCCTGCCCCCTCACTGTAGGCCCTCTTAACTTTCTTTCGTGAACTGCTATCTGCACACCCCAGAGTCTAGGACATGTTGTGTTCCTCCTGTGGTAGAAAGCTTCGCTGCTTCCTGGAGGGAGAGCACGCTCCTTGCTGGTTGGTGTTCACACCTCCATGAACTGGACCAGCCAGGTGGGATTCTGAGTTGGTGTTTTTTTTTAATCTGACTTTTACTATTAGGTTAGAACAGATGAGAAGTAGGAGCCGGAAGGGTGTGTCATGCAGTCCGGCTTCCACTGGTCCTCAGGCGAGGAGGACACTTACGAGGACGACTCAATCTTCAGCTGACCCTCAGAGTCTCACTTGGACCCTTCCCCTTCTTACACTCAATGACTCCAGGCAACAGGGCTCTTCTGCTCCCTAACCTCCCTCTTCAGTCCTTTCCCTGTGCCTCATTTTCATGTATTGCTTCTTGTCTGGAATGCTGGCCCGCCTTCTGCATGAAGCAGCTTATCTCTGTGGCCCTCTCCTTTTCCCCATCACTGCCTTAGCAGCTCCTGGCCTCCCTGCTCTTGCTTTGCCTCGTGCGGACGGTCGCTACCACAGCCCAGCCGTGGACTCTTCAGGGGCAGGGCTGGTTCACAGCCACTGTAGAACGTCCACGGGCCGTGCACGCAGGTACTCAGGGAATGGTTACTCAGAGGGCAAGCAGCTTCCGTGGTGTGTTCGACGCTGAAAACAGTTGGAGTCCAACTGCCAGGTGGGGATGTGGTTTGAGGGCCCAGGCTCCCCCGTTCTCAGGGCCTCTCTCCCATAGAGCTGTGGGAGGTCCCTTTTCTCCTCAGCCAGGACTGGAGGCCAAGATCACCCCTTGAGGATCATTGTCAGGGCTGCCACGAGTGGGGCAGCCTTGTTTTCCTACCTCAGACACCTGTAGTTGCTGGGAGCCCCAACCTGGTCTGTACCAAGCGTGCTGGCCTCACAGCCAGACTAGGGCCTGCTTTCCTTGGATCGGCTCTTGTGAGCCCCAAAAGTAGCTTGGCCCCTGCCTGCCCCACAGGCAGGTATGTATGTATGCCTAACCACGTGGTCAACCACGTGGTCAACCGCGTGGATGCCTGCGAGCGAGGGGGGGACCCCACGTCTCCTGCCTCCTCCTAAACAACCGCTCTGGCCCCAGCAGATGTCACCAGGAAGGGGGTGTCCAGAATGGGGGCTTCTGTTGTGGAAGGGGCATCTGAGGCCACCTGGCTCCAGGGAAGCTCACCACACTTACTTGCTGGGATTAACCTGGGTGCCAGCCAGGCCACTCTGTCCTGCTCACAGGACCTGCTCACAGTTGTGTCTCCTGCACAGGGTCCCGTACAGGATGGCGAGGCGGGGAGTGGTGAGGAAGAGCCGAGAGTGGGTGCTGGAGAAGAAGGAGCGCCGCCGGCGGCAGGGCAAGTGAGTGCAGGGTGGGGTGGGGGGGTGGGGGGGTTCTGGCCACCCAGGGCCCGGGGGCTCACCTGCCTCAGGAGTCCCAGGGGGTCTTGTTGTTTTTCCTGAGATGGTTCTGTTCTTCCCGCCCCTGTTACTTCTTCACACAGGGAGGTCCGACCTGACACTCAGTACACCGGCCGCAAGCGTAAGCCCCGCTTCTGAGCAGGCGGCCGCGTCCAGCGGGACAGCTCCGGAACCGCACAGTTGTGAGCTGAGCCATCCAGCCCAGGCACTTGCTTCTGGAGGGTTTTCTGCGTATTATCAGCTGACAAGAATAGTGCTCTAGGAAAGTTCTAAAAAGGTTTAAAGTTCTAAAAGTATTTTCTTCACTAAAAAAAGTTCTGAGAGCATCCTATTTTGTTCTAAAAGCAGTAAACCACTTTCTGTGGAACTCCGGCTCTGGCATTTTCCAGCTCTGTGATCCTAAACAGATTTGTGAAGTTCCTCTATTGGTGGGGGCTTGATTCCCAGGTTATCAGTTAGGGTTTAAAGAACTTAATGTATGAAAGCATTCTTTTAACCTGCAAGGAACAAGGTAGATTAATTTAGGGCTGCTTATATGTGACTTAGATGAGACTATATTATGTATAACAACACCAGGCAAAGTTGGGAAGCATGGGCAGGATGAAATGAAAGGTATCCGTGGTACCCACTGGCCTGAGGCCTCTGCCCAGTCTGGTTTCCCTTTGGTCTGAAGGCACTATCCAGCCCAGCGGCCTGGGCTGACTTTAACCCCGAGCCGCCGCATCAGCTGACCAGTCCAGCACTTGGTTGCCTCTGGGGCCTGTCTTCTCTCCAATCACTAGTGGTCAGAAGGACAGGTTTGGCCCCGGGTGGGGGGACTGTCTAGCAGGGTGATGAGAGGGGATCCAGTGGTGGCTTGTGACTCCGGGAAAAGTGGGAAGAGGGGGTCGATCTGGGCCCACAGTACAGAATAGGCGTCAGGTGTTAGGCAGGAGTAGAGAGATGTTCAGGCTGGGGTGGAGGGGCCAGAGGGTCTGGAAGGTGAAGGCCAAGGGAGGCGGCTGGGATCCTTGGTCTCTGAGCCCCGTGGTGCCACGTAGGATCAGCCCCAGTCCTAAGGCCGTGACACTAAGAAGTCTAGAGCAGAGGCATGGTACAGGTACAAATGTTTATTCTACATAAAAATTTCACAAAATGGGCAGCTGGTTGTACCAAGACCTTTGGTGAAGGGGTGGAGGAGGGGGAGGGGAGTCGCTGTTCAAGAAGGCAACACGGACAGCGGTCACAGTCACTGGGCAGGAGCAAAGCCGAGGGAAGGCGGGGCTCAGACCTGGCCCCGGCCCCTGCTGCATGCGCTCGCATGCATGCTCCTTGCCTGTCAACGGGCGACGGGTTTTGGGTGGGGGCACATCTCAGACTTGAGAAGTCCCGAGACAGTGGGGAGGAGGGAGGTGCCCCTCCCTGGCTGGCTGCTGAACACTGCATCCCAGACACCTGACACCCACGTGGCACGTCAGTGGGGGGCAGCAAGGGCAGGACGAGATTGTGGGCGCCTGAAGGGATGCTGACTTCCCGAGCACAAGAGAGCAGGGACCACTGTCCCAAACATGCAACACACAATGGCTTGAGGACCCGACTAGGGCCTGCCAGGGAGAGTGGCTGGCCCGGGCCGTGGGCTTTACCAGTGCAGAGGCCTGACCGGGGCCCGCTCTGCCTCCCTAGCTCCGAGGGTGGCTGGAGACCAGGCACCAGTCAGCCTCTTCCAGAATATTACCTGGGGTCAGGCGTAGCCCAAAGGGGTTGCTCCTGGGGCTGTAGGAATGTGGGAAGGGAGGCTGAGGCAGCTGAAGACCTGTTGGACTCTGCCCCGAGGCAGGGGAGGAAGCCTGGTCTTGACACGGCCAGAAGCCAGAAGCCTTAGCCGGCCACGGCACCCTGAGCCTCCCTGGCAGTGAATTGGCTGTTAGAGGCTTAGAGCTGGGCTGTCTCTCAGGGCCACCCTTCCCCGAACCTGAAAAGCAGCACCATGTGGCCAGCTGGTCCCCAGCCCTCAGGGGGCTTGGCTTATGGGGACAGCTGGAGAGGACACAGGATGGGGCAGATGGGCTGGTCAGTAGGAGGCAAGGTTGGGGTCCAGAGAGCCTTGATCCCAGGAGAGGGCAGACCCCAGGCTGGAGTGGAATTACTGAAGGCTGGGGGAGGGGAGCATAGCTGACTACCCCAGGCAGCCCTGTCTATAAGGGGAGCGGCCTGGGCCAGGGCCTGAGTCTGTCCCTTGCTGGCCCATCCCCACCGGGCTGGCTGTTCCCCAGCCTGGCTCCCCTCTGCCTCCTCTGTACAGACGCACACTGTCACAAGGATCATGCACACGACGGCTCAGGGCAGGGTGGGAACGGGGGCCCTGTGCAGAGAAAGCGGTGTGGGGTGGGGAGGAGAGGGCCCGAGCCAGAAGGTGGCAGCAGCCAGGCGGCCTCCCGGGGTGGGCCATCCAGAGCGCAGTGGCGGTGGGGTGGTCTCTACCCGAAGATGCCTCCGAAGGTGGAGGCGATGATGATGCCCAGGACCACACAGCAGATGATGATCATGATCTTCTTCTGCACAGGGAGGCGAGGAGAGACCTCAGCGCGGAACTGGGGCCAGGAGGGAGGCTGTGGGGCGGCTGGGGAGGGGCTCTGGGGAGGGATGAGGGTTGGAGAGTCTGGGGGATTGAATGAGGGAGAAAGTGAGGACCTGGAACATGTCTGGGTGGGGTTTTAACTGGGCACCAGAGGCTCTGGTCAGAGCTGAGGGAGGGTGCAGGCAGAGCGCGGAGGGGGTTGTGATGGTCCGGGGGCTCCGTGCGTGCGTGAGGACGTGGGCTCGGGCAGGGTTGGGGCTACTGACCCGGCGAGCCTTGCTCTGGTACTTGACGGCCTTCTTGGTGTCAGACACAGCCCTTTCCACGTAGTCCACCGAATGTTCCACGTTGTACTCAATCCTGTCAATCATCTCTCCCTGCAGGGCCAGGGGCACCCGAGCTCCAGAGGGCCCCCCTCAGGGTTACGAGGGGGCCCAGGGCAGGATTTCGGGAAAGCAGCCTGAGGTTAGAGAAAAGGGGAGTGTGAGGGGGATGGGGCAGAGCTTCTCACCCATGCCCTTCGCCCCTGCCAGGCACCCCGGCACCCTGCGCAGCTCCCTGAAATGCAGCCTCAGCCAGGGGGGCGGGGACCATGCAGAGGACGCTCAGAAGGGGCCCTGACCCCGGGGTTGGGCAGAGGACAGCACAGGGCAGAGGAAGGCAGGGGCGGGAGTGGGTGGGCTGGAGTCTGGCCAGAGTGACGACGGTGAGCCCCCCACTCCATCCTCCCCAGGCACGATGGTTCCGTCCAGCCCTGACAGGCTTTGGTCTTCAACCTTTAAGATCCCCCTGCCCAGTCCCACAGGCCTCGTGGGCCCTGCAGTCTGGTCCCAGGAAGCCCCCGGAGGCCACTCGACCATGACAATGCCCAGGACTCCCAGCAGCAGCGTGTTGAGGGCTGGCCGCTCTCTCCAAGCCCACTGCTCCCACTGGTGTCCACAGCACCATGGTCTCTCGCCCCAGTGGAAGCAGCAGGCTCCTCAAGGCCTCCCTGCTTCCTAACTCGGGCCATGCCACTCCCACACTTAAGACCCTCCAGTCTAGAAGAGACTCCAGCAGCCCAGCACCGCCTGCCAAGACTCCACCTCTGTCATCTCCAGCTCTCCCTGTGCTCTAGCCGCCCGGATCTCCTTTCTGCTCCTCACATAAGTCAGGCTCTTGCTGGTCTCAGGACTGTGGTGCTGCTGGTCCCTCTGCCTGGGCCAACTGCTTCACTCTTCCCCTGGGAAGTCTTCGGAGCTCAAATGCCGCCTCCTCAGAGAGGCCTTCTCTGACCACCCCGTCCAAAGTGGCCACTGCAGTGACTGCGTCACTCCAAGTGTGGCCCTTGGACTAGTAGCGTCGGCATCACCCTTGAGCTTGTGAGACATGCAAATTTATGAACCCCCACCCCACCTACCGATGTCTGGGAACGGGGACCAGAATAGGGGAACGTATAACAAGCCCTCCTGGTGGCCCTGGAGCACTTTAAAGTTTGAGAACCGCTGCTCTGTCACGTCGCCTCCTAACGTCTGGCACAACTGGAGAATATGCCATTCATCATTTACTTATGCTGCCCTTTTGCCCAACAGACATTAGCTCTCAGGGAGCAGGCCCTCAGCTGTCCTGGTCACGGCTATACCTCCGGCTCCTAGAAAAGTGCCCATCCACAGTGCCCACATGACACACAACTGGTGAACAAGACAGGACAAGGCTGGGTGAAGGTGGGTAGGGCCATGCAGGGCCTGGGGTCTTGGAAGGCCAAGCAGAGCCATGCAGAGAGGATCCTTCAGGTGGGCAGGATCCTGAGGGCAGTTTCAACGGCACGTGGTTAGTTACCTGAAGACTTGGTCCCTCCCGGGCAGGGCAGCGTGGCGGGCAGAGAGGGTAGGGTTAGTGCCGCCCTGGGTGCTGCTGGGGGCTGGGGGGGGACGGTGGGGCCCCGGGCACTCACCTGGCTCTCCACGAGCAGGGCCATGTCCGTGAACGTGTCGTGCAGCCCTGGGTGCTGCTGGGGGCTTGGGGGGGACGGTGGGGCCCCGGGCGCTCACCTGGCTCTCCACGAGCAGGGCCATGTCCGTGAACATGTCGTGCAGCTCCCGGATGCTGCTCTCCAGCTTGATGATCTCACTGTGGCGCGTCTCGATCTCGCTCAGGGCCTGCTTGGAGATGCTGGAGTCCATGATGATCTAGAGGGTGGGAGCAGTGGGCTGGGACCCAGGGACCGGCTGAAGGGAGCGGGGGTGGGGACTGGGACAGCAAGAGGCCGAGGGTGGAAGCAGGCCACCGGGATGGGCCGTGGCCTGAGCAGCATGTTCTGACAGCAGAGCCTGAGGCTGCTTCCTCAGCCGCAGCTCTCCCCCCACTTTCTGCTCGGCGCTTACTAGCTGTTACCTAACTTCTCTGAGACCTGATTTCCTACCTGTAGATTTCCTACCTGTAACACGGGGCTAACCCTCCCCACCTGTGCCTGTGCATAGTAACAGCTGAGTGGTAGTTGCCCCGAGGGGCCCAGGCCTTGAACGGCCTTTCGGCCTCTCTTCCATCCCTTCTCCTCCTGTTCTTCCTCCCACACTGAATGTAGCCGACACCCCCTCCTAGAACCACACGCCCAAGCTGCCTCCCCTACCTGTGTGCCACCTCCTTCAGGAAGCCCCCCTGCCGGGTAGAACGTGGAGCTTCACGTGCATGTAGAGAGGCCAAGGGCACCGTGTCCTCCAAGAGGGGTAAAAGGTCCTGAGGCTGGTGGAAGGAGCCCCTAGCCGGTGGCAAATGAGCAGGGGTAGCTAGGGAGCGGACCCGACTGGGAGGAACCGGGAGACGGGTCTTAATTCCCCCTTTGCCCCTAACATTTGTGTGACCTCTGCCTGGTCCCTAAGCCTCTCTGGGACTCGGCCTTCTCTTCTCTAAAACCTGCCGCGCAGGTGGCTGTGTCCAAAGACTGCCCAGATCCGGCGCTCTGCACGCACACCAGGGTCCCCAGGGGGAGGGGTCCACACTCACCCCGGAGGCAAAGATGGCGGGGTTCCCACTCTCCAGCATGTCCTCCAGCTCCTCGCTGGTCGTGGTCCGGCCGGCTGTGAGCAGGGGTCACGCTGAGCCCGGCCTTCCCCAGGGTGGTCAGCGGCAGCCCGGCCCCGCCCCTTGGCCCCACCCCCTCAGCTTACTGATCTCCAGCTGCCTCTGGATGCGGCCCTTGCAGCGCTCGCGGTAGTCAGTCTGCGTGGTGTTGTACTCTGACATCACCTCCACAAACTTCCGGGACAGTGTGGAGTGCTGGGGGCCCGAGATGGGGGTGCAGGTGTTAGGCCCACCCCACCGGGCCCGAGAGCCTCAGGTGCCTGGCTGCCCACCCCAGAGGTCCCGCCCACACCTGTGTCTTTCGGATCCTCAGGTCAGCGGATGAGCGGCTCAGGCCTTCCTCCTGCTCGATGCTCTGCTCGATGCCTGGGGAACAGCCAGCTGCTGATAACCTGCCCCATTCACCGCTGCCTCGCCACCCACACACCCAGGATCTGGCTCAGGACCCTCCCCTGGGGGGACGTGTCTTGTCTGTTGAGTGGGGTCACACAGGAAGCAGAGCAAGAGAGAGCTCCAGGCACTGATGGAGGCGGGGCCAACAAGGGCTCTTCCAGGCATGATGTGTGTGGGGGTGCGTGCATATACACAGACACACCTGTGAGGCCTCAGGCACACACCAAGCTGTGTATCTGTGTGTGTACACCTACTATGTGCTAGGCCTGGTGGCTCAGGCCCACCCTGTCTCTCTCCCGCTCAGGAAGGCTGTGCATGGAGCGAGGAGTGGGGCATGCCGTGGAGGGGGTCGGGGGGTGGGCAGGGCTAGGTGGCCACAACCACAGGGCACGGGACCCCTAGGCCTGTGCTTTCCGGGGCATGCATGCCTGTGCTCACGTGAGCGTGTGGGGGCTCCTGTGTGGGACCAGGCACTGCTGGCCACTCCTTTAACTCTCTTTAGCTGACAGTGTCCAGAGTGGAACACTCCCTGGACGGAGCCTCAGGCATGTGTCCCAAGGCCCAGCCCAGAGCCTGGCACAAACAGGCCTTGCCAGGTAGCTGCTAAGTAAACGGCGCGTGAGGAAAGAAAGACCCAAAGTACCCCTCAGAGCCAGTGAAATTCCATGGGCTGTGTGGGGGAAGCAGGCCTGGAGTGCCCCCCACATCCCAGACAAGGCCTGGAGCCCAGACTCACTCTTCAATTTGGAGCGAACTTTGTTTGCTGTCTTCTTTATGTCAGACATGAGTTCCTCCAGCTCTTCCTTGGTTTCTGGGGAGGTAGAAGGGGTGGCGGGTAGACACCCTGGGCTCCCCCATGCCTGATCTTCAGGCTCAGGCCCGAGGGGGCTCTGGGCAGACCCTGGGTCTCCCCTTGTCCCCTGGCTAAGAGTCTGCCTGCCCCTCCAATCCCGGGCCGGGGCCACACCAGCTGCAGCCTCACCCCTTCTCGTGTGTCTTCCAAGGAGCCTCCCTTCTGCCTTCGCCGGCTCCCCCCAACCCCCTGCCGATAACAGATGGGGCTAAATTTAAGGCAGAAGTAATTGTGGAGCAGCTGGTGATGCTGAAGGTGGCACTGGGGAACGTTTACTTGATAACTTGCCTGAGTCGAAGGTGGAGGTGCGGGCTCACCTAGCGCTACCTGGTGGCTCTGGGGGTGGACATCCAGCTGATGGGCTGATGCGGGCCAGGGGCCAAGGAGGCAGAAGCCAGCCCCCATCAAGCACCCTGGGCGGGGCAGACCCTGTTCTCTTCACAAAGTCCCCCTCCCCAGGTGCTGAGCTCAGTGAAGGCCAACTGCTGAGTGCCCGGTAGGTGGATGGGGGCTGGAGGCACCCGGCCGGGTGGGGGCTGTGAGAAGAGCTTCAAAGAGGTGGGCCCCTGGGGTACAGTCAGCTCTAGAGGTAGCATGGAGCGGGGCTATGAGGGGGTGAAGCTGGGGGAGGGCTGTGGCGTAGTTTCTGGCCCTTGTTCCAACTGGAACCATCTCTGGAAAGCTGGCAGAGGCCATGGAGGTGCCCAGCTAGCCCTGCTCCCTGCGAGGGGTTGGCTGGCAAAGTGGGGCAAGATGGCTGCTTCCCTCTGGGGTGCTGGGTGGAGCCCAGCCTCAGGGCAGCCCCCCATGGCTCCACCCCCTGGAGAAACCAGGACTGAGCTCCTGGCTGGAGCCTTTCTCATCCACCCTGTGCTTGCTTCTGGGGTTGGGGCTTCTCCCATAGGGGACTCGGGAGGGGCATTTACAGTGGCTGATCAAGTGGGAGGGCCACTTCCCAAGTGGAATGTGAACGAGGTGGAGTGGGGGGCTTCCAGGAGCGGGGGAAGAGGCCTTGTTCGTAGGAACAAAGGCAAACTCGGTTACCAGCTGCTCTGACGTCACAGCCTCTTTTGCTCAGACCCAGAATAGCCCAGCCTGGATGGCAGCCCCCAGAGGAGGCAGAGCAAGCCTTGGCCCAGGAAAGCCCCCCACTCACTGCCAACTTTCTTTGTGATGCCCCCTCAGCTCTGCTCCGCCTCTGCCCTAGAACCCTTAATGGGGAGCCCCCTCCCCTTGGGGAGTGCCTGTTAGCCCATGTCAGTGACCGTCAGCCGGGTCCTGACTGCCCAGCTCATGGGTGGCAATTCTAAACTGGTCACTAGTGCTGTCTGATGAAGGTGGCACAAGGCAGCCAAGGCTGGGGGAGTTGGGCAGTTCTGTCCCCTGCCTGCCCCACCTTCCAGCAGGTGAGAGGCCAACTCCCAGCTCTTTATAGTCTCGCCCCACAGTCAGCCCCCTCCTGCACCTCACCAGGAGTGACCCACCAGGGACATGCGCTGACCCGGATACACACGGGCCCACAGACAAACCACATCACATACTGCCGTCCCAGACAAACCTCTAGGGAAAGGGGCAAAGCACGACGACACAGCAGCTGCACTGGATGTACGCCCTGCTCTGGGGTGTCCCTCTTTCCTTCCCACTTCTTCCTGGGCTAGTCTCCCCGGCTCCCAGCTGACTCACTCTGCCTTCAAAGGGCCTGGCACTGGCCTCAAGTTCAAGCACACTTTGGGGCCGTGGAGAGATTTATTCTGGGTGCTTGAGGATGCCTGTGGGCCTGGGGCTGAGAGGCCATGGATAAGGAGGCAGTGCTGGAGTTGAGAACAAAATCAAGCTTTGGGTGCCTGGGTGGTGGGCTATGGGCCGTAGGTCCTTTCCCATGAACACCTGGGCAGCAGCCGGACCCTCCCCCGTGCTTTGTCCTGGGGCCCCATAGGCTGGCGCCTTCCAAAGGAGCTGGAGAAGGGAGAGAGGTGAGCAAGCCGCAAAAACAGGCAGGCAGTGCACACACCCAATCTGATGAGTCCAGGTGGCTGACCTGGGCCCCAGCCCGTCATTGCCTCCCCAGGGCTGAGGGTGAGCCCCCTCTATGGGAGGGGGTCACGGGCCTGCATGCCGTCAGCCTGGCCCATGTTAGTGTAGTAGTAATCAACACCTCCACGGGAATCGTGACAGCCAGGTCAGTGGGACCCGTCTGGAGACAGTGAAACGCAGACACACACAGCCTCCCTGTGCAGAGGGAGAGAGGTCACTTCCTGGAGCCCTGAGAATGCCCGGCTCCGGGGTACCAATGGCCAAGTGCCAGGGCTGCCAGCTTTTTCCGGAAACTCTGCCTGCTTGGCCGGCTTGCCCTCCCACAGCGCTGATGCCTCAGAGCTGCCATCTGCTCCCCTGGGGAGGCGAGGGAAAGGGAGAGGCTGGGCTGAGAGGCCCTCTATTGATCAGAGGCCGCTGCCTCCCTCCTTGCTCCCTCCCAGAATCCCAGGGCTACAGCCGGCTGGCCAGCCGCGCCGCCTTAGAAAACAGCCAGCTCACCTGGGGAGGGCGGGTCCGGCGCCTGACCCCGCCCTTCTCACCAGGCATCCGGTAGGTGGTACTGGGCACTGACCCCACCCCCACCCCGGGCCTGGGACAGCTGTTTCCTGAGGCTTCCCATGGAGCCCTCCCCAGCCTGGCCAGGCGCAGGCAGCCCTCAGCCGACCAGCAATGAAGGGCGTCCCTCCCCGCAGCAGTGCCCTCCTGGAGGCCTGTGGGGCTCCTCACACCTACACACTCACTCTCATCAGGGTTGGGGGAGGCCAGGATGGCGCTGTGCTTCCTCTTCACCTCCTCCACGTTCTCTGAGATCTTGTCAATGAAGCCACGGATCTCCTCCACCTGTGGACCAAGGCCAGGTGGTCTGGGGGCAAAATCCAGGGAGGGGGCTTCTTGGGCCCAGGGCTTGCCCAGAGTAGGGCTGGAGGTCAGGGCTCAGGGCCAGACTGGGCCAGGCTTCAGGGGGTAGGTGAGGGGGGGTGGGGCTGCTCCAAGGATCCTTCTAGACTGGGGTAGGAGTAGGGAGGAATGGGCCATCCCAAACTTTGCTCCCCTCTGAGCCTCAGTGGGCTCATTAACTGGCGCCTGTGGGCTGCTGAGACAGGCGCAGGTGTGTAAGAGCCCTGGCTGCCTCAGAGTTGAGACGTGGCCACCCTGGGTCTGCCAGTGTTTGGGGAGAGGCAGGTGTGCTGCTCCCACCTGTTCGAAGAACTCATCCATGAAGCGGTCTCGGTCCACGGTGACAGTGACATCGTCATCATCATCGCTGTCCTTGGCCTGCACAGGGGTGTGCACACATGAGCAGACCTGTGCTAGGACCACTGGGCCCCACTGGACCTGGGACACCCAAACTGCCCAGCATCTACATACAGCAGGCCCGCAGGCTGCAGCTCCGGGGCCCTTGGCAGGGACAAGGCCTGGCTGCGCCCTCAGCTCCCAGCCGCAGTGAGGAGGATCCCTGGGGACCCAGCATGATCATGGAGAGAGGCCTTGCCTATCAAGTTGGTGACAGGGCCAAGTATCCACCTCCGTGCCAGGCACTCCTTCCCCTGCTCAGCTGCCTCCCCTCCCCCACAGGACTGGGGTCCTCCGAGCACACCCCTCACCCTAGGGTGCTGCTGGGGAGGCCCTGCCACAGGCTAGGCAAGAAAACCTCAGGGCTTAGTCCCCCGGCCACTGGCCCCAGCTCACACCATGCCTGAGACAGGTTGCCTGGCGTTCCCAAGCTGGCCCTGAGTTCCAAGCTCCCCCTCAGGGGAGGGCCATGCAGGGGGAGGCCTGGGCACCACGAACACGTCCCTGCCAAAAGGTGGGATGGCTCCGATATGGGCCATCCCCACAGCACCCAGGCCAGCTTGAGAGCTCCTGCCTGTGAGGGGCCTCTGATCCGCCAGGCTTGCTCCCTCAGACCTCGGGGAACTCTCCCTCCTTGTTAGTCTTGACATTGATCCTCTTTCCTTCCAGGTCCAGAGTTGGGTCCGGCAGGCACAAGAGGCCAGTCACGTTGCCACTTGGCCCGGGGCCTGCCTCAGCTGCAGGTGCAGGCCTCACCCCGCGGCCCCAGGGGCAGCCGTACAAAAGCCAGCCCATCAGGAGGTGGGGGTGATTACACCTCTGACTTCCCAGCATGCTGGCCACTCTCATTACTGTCCCCCACACCTGGAATCAGCCATGGTCAGCCCACTCTGCTGGCAAGGCCAAGGTCCCTCTCCACAGCAAGGCCCAGATGCTCAGGGCAGGATGGTCACCTGGGTTCTCGGGCTGGGTCATGCCTCCTCATTTCTCAGCGCCCCACAGGAGGAGGCACTAGCCCTCACCCTGATGCTCTCTTGCGAGGATGGAGGCAGGCAGAGGCTGAGGGGCCGGGGAGGCTGAGGGACCGGGGAGGCTGGGCCCCCGCCGGCTGGGGAAGGGGCTGAGTTCTGGGCCCAGCACAGACACTGACTGGCTGAGGGACTTCCCCTCCGGGTCTGTTTGCTCCTCTATGAAATGGGGACAGTGATGCCATGCTGGGGGACACGGGCTGAGAATGGATGGGGAAGCCCAGCATGTTCTGTAAAGGGCTGTGGCCCTGGGGCTCTCGGGGTCCCACTACCCCACCAAAGTGGGACCAACCAAGAGAGGGGGTTGGTTGGGAGCTTTATGGAGGCGGCCCCCCTCCTCAAGAGATCACACCTCCTCCCCCAGCAGCTAAAATAAATCCTCGCTCCCACAAGTGCCTGTGGCTGCCGCCAGGTGGCCCCCATCCCCCACCAAGCCCACCCTTAGCCACAGAGAATCTAGGAGCCATTTCCATACTTTGAGGCCCAGGAACCAAGCCAAGCAGGAGGAGCACTCCCTAGGGACACCGAGGCAGGGTGCAGCCTGGAGAACCCCAGGGCCCCCTCCCCGGCAGCCTGCCAGCTTGGGAAGTGGCCCCAGGAGTTCCTGCCATTCAGCAGCCTGGCTTCTCTGTCCTTCTGGTGCCCAGAGAAGGATAGGGATGGATGGGAAGAGGCAGAAGGAGAATTTTCCAGCTCCCTTCCCTTCCGGAGTGATGACCCGCTAGAGCCAAAGACAAGGGCGCCGGAGTCACTGGAGATGAGAGTCACTGCCAGGGACCCCGGGGCTGATGCCTCCCTTTGGGCCTCAGCTTGCCCATCTGTGAAATGGACTTATCTTTTCCAGGCATCCAGCCAGTTCTGACCTGCTACCCGCACAGCCTCCCTGCACAGAGGCTGGACTTGAGTAGCTTCTCCAACAGAAGGGTGGTGGCGGGAGAGATGCCACACCCTCCTCCATGCTCTCTATCAATTGGAGGGTTTAGGGCCTGACCTCACAGCCTGGGTCAAACAGCTGTGGCTCTGAGGGGATGCTCCAAGGGCACCCTTCCTTACCAAGTGCTACTTCTTCTTCCTCCTCAGGACCTTTTCACTCTCACGCCCCTCTTCATCTCACTGCCCCAGCCGGAAATCTGATCTCACCACACTGCGCCTATAACCTATAACCATCTCCCTGCCCCTATAATCTACCCACTGTCCTCCCTGCTGTCCCCATGTGGCTCCCTCTGCCGGCAGTGCCAATTCCATGGAGCTGACATTCCCCTCGTCCTTAGATGCCACCCCCTTCGGAAGCCTTCCCCAGCTCCCTGGGGTGGGTATCTTGCTCCTCTGGTTCCCCACACCCTATTCGCATCCCTACTGGAGCCACAGGCACACACTCTCAAGCCCTAAGGGACCCGAAAAGGCACCTTGGCCGCAGCATCTAGCCGCAGCTTTCACACCTCCGGGGATGGAGAGCACACCAGCTCTCTCGGGCACTTCTGCCTATCTGGAGCAGCCCCAATTGTTAGAAAGTCCTTCCCTTTCCTGTGGTTTGGCCCCAGGCCGTAAAGAACCTGTTGGTGCCCTCTCCCTGGGCTGGCCCTGCCAGAGATCTGAAGGTAGCATCCACATCGTTCCTGGGTTTTTCTTCTCAAGTTGACCATTCCCTCCCCTTCAGATCCTTTCCAGAGGCCTTAAGTTGCAGCCCCTGCCCCAGACTTGTTCCACTCAGCCTCTGTCTTCTCCCGCAGTAGAAGATATAAACTGAACCTGCTGCTGATTGTGGCCTGAGCAGTGCCAAAGAGCTGACCCATCACCTCCCTCTTTCTACATAGTCTACCTCTGTTAATGCAGCCAGGGAATCACAGAAGTGATGTTATAGTTCTTCCTGCCAAGGAAAGCCCCCAAGCCCTTCCCCACCCTGTTTACTTGGTTGGATTTTGGGCTCAAGGGAAGGATCTTCATTTGTTCTGATCCGTGCTTCAGTTTGTGAGAATCTGACGGTTTATGCCTTTGTTGCCCCCTGCAACTTCAACCACATCTAGGCCAAAGCCCTGAATGGTTAGGGCCCCAGCTCCCTTGGGGATCCGCCAACCCTCTCTAAGTGGCAGTCACAGCTCCGGAAAGAGGGCTGGACTAGAGCTGGGGACTTGAGAGGCTGCAGCGTGGAGGCGGCAGCTGGAGTCGTGAGGCAGTTATAAACTCAAGGGTACAAACATCTTCTGGACAAACCCACCCAGACATCATATGGGCACCCTGTCTGCCACCTGGCCCAAACTAAGTTCCACCTCTTTCTCCTGAGCCCCCTTCTCTGAACCCCCCTGCTCAGAACCCCCGTTCTCAAGAGTCCCCCAAATCAGAAACTGGGGGGAGCATCCGCACTCTTCCTCCTCCTCTCACATCCAACCTACATCCAATTTGTCATGGTGTTTGTTTTTTGGTTCTAGTGTTCACGGGTTCTCAACCCTGGCTCAGGACCTGAGTCCCTCGGTGGGGGATTAAAAAAACAAAACAAAACAGCTTCCAGACCAAATGAGAATCTATGGGGATGGGGCTGGTGAGGTTAAGTTTTTTTTTTAAGCCCCCCCAGGATGGAGAACCACTGGTCTGGTCTCACTCCTCTCTGGCCGGCTGGCCGTCTCGGCTCTAGCATCCTCACCTCCGGCCTGAGCAATCAGAAAGGAAAATCGGTGCGGGAGTGAGAAAGCACTGCCCCACCACAGGGACCTGCTGCAACAGGGGAGAGAATATCCCACTAGAACCACCACGCATGCAGCCCTGGTGGTCTCTCCAAGCAGAGGCTCCAGGATTCCAGGATACCCTCCTGGAAGTAAGAGTGTGAATCCTCCAAGGGGTGCGGAGGCCAGGCAGCCTCTGGGGCGTCCTGGGGGATGGTGGCAGGCTGGCAGGCAGGCTTGATTCATTCCTGCTGGAGCAGGAGTTGCTGTTGTCTGTCTCGAGGGCTATTTTTTTTTCCCCTTGTTCTTTTTAATGACTAATCAAAGCCGGTATTACTAAAGCAGAGAGGCCCAGAGCTGAGTCAGGGGTGTGCGAGAGGCCGAGCTGGGTCTCCAGAAAGAGAGGGCTCTCCTTTCTGACCCCTTCCTCCTTTCCCCATCCTGCAAACCTCCCCCTCCCCCAGATCCCTGCCCTCAGCCAGGTCTACCCCTTAGCAGGGCCCCAGAGCAGCTCAGGGAGGCAGCTTCGGGCTGTGGGGAGGGGCTGAGCTCTGCCTCCCTCCAGGTGCTGTGTGACCTTGGATAAACTCCTGGCCCTTTCTGACCTCAGTTTTCCATTTGTAAAATAGCAGGTTGGACTAGATAGTTCCTGGAGGCCATCTGTACCGCAGATGAACACGTACCCAAATCCACTGGGTTTTTTTTTTGTGGGGAAACTCCAAGGAGGTGATCAGAGGGAACGAAGGAAGGAGAGGGCCCCTAGCCTGGGTCTATTCTTACACTCCCATTTCTTCTGCTCTGCAGGGCAAAGCCGGTTGGCTCCACTGTACAGACAAATGAGCATGGAGAGGTTAAGGCACCAACCTGCCTGCTGTTGCCCCGGGAACCCCCAGTCTCTTCCCAGCAGTGAGAGAGAAAAAGGGAACCGGTCAGCAGAGTGCTGCCCCGGTGAGCTGGGCCCTGCTCTAGACCAGATGTCAGGCGCACCCACCATTCTCTGGGTTGGGCATCCTAGCCCCTCTGCCTTTACTCACACTGGTCCCTTCTTTTGGACCACACTCCCTCCTCCCATTCAAATCCAACTCCTCCTTCTGGGCCATCCCAAGTCTTCTCCTTCCAGGAAGGTTCTTCCTGGGTCTGGCTACCCCATTCTCCCTCCTCTTTACTGTCGCAGGCGCCCCTGTGTCTCACATGGCCCAGAATGTAGATAAACACCATTCTGGGCCCAGGGGGGGGTGGGTCGGCTCCAAGGAGTTCTCGGAAAGAAAACCAGGGAGGCCTCTGAACTGGGGGAAGGAGGCAGCTGCAGGCCAGGCGGGGCTGCCTGGGGACACCTTGTCCCCAAAGTCTCCCCGGTATACTCTGGTGACCCAGGTCTTCACCCGTCCTAGGCCTCCAGGCTGCCCTTCTGCTCTCTGAGGGCTGTGGAGAGCATTCAGGTCCCCACACCAGCCCACGAGGACCCCTTCATTCTCCCTCTGCATGAGAGGATCAGCTCCACGAGAGATGAGGGCTGGAGAAGGCTGGAGGGCTGGGCCTGGCTTGCAGCGCTGAGGAAACGTGCTAGCTCCTTCCCCAAGTGTGACTTTTATAAATAAGCTCCCTTCGCCTTCCTTCCAAATGTGGTGGGGAAGGAGGAGGAGGGGGGAGGAGGAGGGAGGGAGGCTGGCTGTGGTGCAAGTGGCTGTCCCAAGCGCCACCCTCTGTCCAGCCCAGCTAGCACTGGAGTCTCAGTTCCTGGGGGTTCTGGCTCCTGGGGTTCAAGGTCTCCCGCAAATATGGAGTCAGAGTCAGGAGACCTGTGACCACCCCTCTTGCCCTGAGAAACTGGGTTCTAGGTTTTCCTACCTCCGCTTCATAGATAGGAATCTATGCAGCCCAGAGGGAGACCTGGGGGAATGGCAGTGCCCCATACTAATGGTTCCACCCCACCCAGTGTGGGCTCCTGCCAGCGGACCCTCAAGGCTGCTAGAAACCCCCAAGGGGCAGAGCCACCCAGCCATGAGTACAGCAGCCTTCATGGGCGCTGAATGCCTGGACTGGGGGCCTGTCTGGAGAGGAAGACTCAGTTTACTTTCAGAGAAGCCAGGCCTCACCACCTAAAGACCACTCTGGCTAGTGTGTGTGCATGTATGTGTGCTGGCTGGGGGGAAGGGGGGAATCACAGACACACCAGAGCAAAGAGCTGGCTTCAAGCTTCCTACAGCCCAAGATCTCTTAGGCCTTAGGTCTCAGCCAGGTCTGAGTGTGACCATTTTTAGGACTAGGTGAAGCCCCTTTCTACCATCCCACTTCACCTTCCAGGCCAGCCACATCTCTTTTGTGCCTCAGTTTTCCCTTCAGCAGAGGGAATGAAGCTGATGAGTCAGAGGATGTCAGATGGAAAGGATTGTGCTCTCCCTGATCACCTGGTTCCCACATACACCCTCCCCTGACCCACCAGGCACCCAAACACCAGCAAATGCACCACACAGCCATTCATCACCGAGATAACCACACTCCTTCTGACTCAACCAAGCACAGGAAACTTGAGGGCAACCACAAGGGCTGGCGGGGGAAGAGTTTAGATACCATACACGACATGAGGGACCATCTTCTTCCTTTGAAACCTCGTGGGGTTTACTCCTGGGTCTGGGCACTCAGCCAGGAATAACACAGGTCTGACAGGAGAGTGGGGGCTGGCAGCCAGAGCAAGGGGGACACGGAGGCAGGAGAGCACAGGTTCCAGCCCCATGCTGCCCAGGAGACAAGACTGGTACAACGGGTGCGAGACCCAGGCACAAATGCAGGGAACCTATGGGCAGAGAGGACAAGCCATGGGATCAAAAGTCCAAAGGACCCTTGGAACTTTCCATATAAGGGGACCCAGGTCTCTGGCTCTAAGGTGGGTAGCACGGGAAGTGTTCTGGGGAGACACTGAGCTAGCCCCGCCCCTGCCACAGAGATCAGCAGGTGGGGGCCTGACAGTACGGGGGTGGGGGGGTCAGTCGGGGCATCAGAGGAGCCTCAACTGGGTCTAGAGCCCTGATGCCCCTCTCCCCACAGGCAGGCTTCCCTTCCTTCTCTGTCCCCCCCAGCCCCCCCCACCCCAAGATTGCCATCTTTAAAGGGAGAGGTGCGAACACCCTGGTTAACAGCAGAGGCCAGGGGAGGGGGGCCTTGACGAGGAGGAGCAGGCGGCAGGGGTCTCTGTCTGGGCTGGGAGAGGGCGGGCTCCGACTCAGAACCTTTGCGCATCCTTCTACTTCCCCCACCGGAACCCCGCCCCAGAAGCCACACCCCAGGGGCCCCCCGAAACACAGGTGGAAAAATAGGTTCAGGTAGGAATCCGACCAGGGAACCCCGGAAGGGTCTGGATACGCCGGCCCGGGCTGCCCGGAAGCCAGGAATGTGGACCGGGAGCGGGTCTGACCCCTCCCGGACCAGGGCGGGCAGCAGATGCCGATCGCCACCGGGTGGGGAGCCACAGGTGACGAGAGCTACAGGTGATGGAAGGTGATGGGGGCGGCGGTCGCCCCGCGAGACAGCGCCCAACGGAGGAGCCCGGCCACACCCGACCGCCCCGTTTCCGCAGCGCGCCCTGCAGCGGGGCTCTGGACAGCAGACCGCCCGCGGCCCCTTCCCACCGGTCCCGCCGTCTGTCTAAACCAGAGGAAGGGCAGAAGGGTCAGTGATGAGGCACCGTGGGGAGAGAGAGTCGGAACCTGCTCCGCGGGGCGAGCGAGAGGTCGGGCTTCGGTCCCGCCACCGATATTCCAGAATACCCCTTCGACCCCCGAAAAGAAGGGGGCGCCGAAAAGTTTATCCAGGACTCCGGGCTCCAGTCGTCAGTCCGCGAACCATCGGAGCCGAGCTCACGCGAGCCCGTGACCCCAGTGGGTCCAAGGGGCGGGACCCGAATGGGGGTCCCCGGCTCGGCACTGCTCCCTCCTACCCTGGCCAGGGACGCAGGGACTACCGCCCCAGAGGTCGCCAGAGGTGGTCGGGGAGCTGCCCGGCCGCTGGGCACGGGCGGCGAGGGGCGCCGCGCAGGGGCCGGACTCACCGTGCGGAGCTCCTGTGTTCGGTCCTTCATGCTCCCGGGAGTGGCAGCGGCACCGGCTGCAGCCCTGTGAGCCCCGCATGCGCGGCGGCCGCCCCGCGGCTGCGCAGCGCCAGCCCGGCCCCGCCCCGGCCCCCGGGACCCCGGCCCAGCCCCCAGCCCCTAGCCCGGCCCCGCCCCTCGCCCGCCCCGCCCTGGCGGGTCCCAGCCTAGAGCCCAATTCTGGGACTCTGGCTCCCCGCTCCCACTGCCCACCCTCCCCCACACCCAATCAGGTCCTCCGAAGGGTCACAGCCCAGGGACCTCATCCCCCTGCGTTCTCGACGCCCGCCTGATCCCTGCCTGGGGTCGGTTCCCAGAGTCTCTGCTCCCTCCCGTCCCAACTCCGTCCTCCCTCCTCCCATCCCTCGACTCAGCCGCTCAGCATCCCTCCTTCTGGACCCTGGCTCTTCACCCCCAGGGCCCCTCATATCCCCGGGGATTTGCTAGAGGTTAGACCCCACCTCCCTCCTTAATTTTATTGCCTTGGGACCTCCAGCATCCCCCTCCAAAAGCCTCCTCGAGCCAAAACCCTCTAGAGTTCCAGCCTTTGAGCCCCTACCCTTCCTGCCTTCTCCCAGCGTCTCATCCACACTCAGGCTCTGGCCCCTTCTTTCCCCAGGATTCCTCAGTTCACAGTCTGATGCTGAGTGACCACCACTTTTCCTTTAGTTTCCACTCCCAGCAAGATGCAGGCACCCCTCTATTTTGGGGGAAGGTGATCTAAGTTATAGCCCCATCTCTTTCCCCTTTCCCTGTAGTCCCAGTCCTGCATCCCAGCCCCGGGCCTGAGATCCTACTTCCTAGCTAGAAGCTGGGAGTAGCTAAGCAGGGGCTGAGCTCCTCTGGACTAATGGGAAGGTCTTCTCAATACTGTGGAGGGGTGGTGGCTGGGGGCTAGTCAGTAGCAGATGCTTCTTTTCTGGTCCCTGCCAGCATCTTGTTGAGCGGCAGCCACACACACACACCCCCAGCTGCCCCCTCTGTGCCCTGGCCCAGATGCTCTGACCTCAAGCCAAGCACTCCCCCTTCCCTTCCTCAGGGCTGCCAAGGTGTTGCTCTGGAGCTGGGCCAGCCCCCTGCTGACCAGTATGTCCAGGCCCAGCAGTTCTCCGAGACTGTGGGCACAGGTTAGCTGGCTGGCAGACAGGCTGGAGACACTGTTCCAGCCATCCCTCCTTCCCAGGAAAGTCTGGTCCAAGACTAGCTCAGACGTAGCCTAGCACGAGAGGCAGCCACATCCCTTCCACTTGTCCAGACCTCAACCTTGAGTGTCCCACAGAGCAAGTGTTGGTGGTGCCCCATTTGACAGATGCGAGACCAGAACTCACCTGCTAGAGGGACTTGCCCAGGGTTACAGGGAACAGGTGGCAGGGAAGCTGCTGATTCCTGGTTCAGAGTACTTTCCTCTGTGCAGGGTGACTCAGTGGGGTGAGTCATGGGTGCAGCCCCAGAGCCCAGTGTCTGGCCCTGTGGGGAGAGGGCAGGAAGGGGAGACACAGCTGCTGCCCTTAGAGAATCCTGGTGTCATGCCAAGCATCACTTATTGAGATGAATATTAAATGGTAGCGTGAAAAATGAATAGAGAATGAATGTGTGCCCTTCAACTTAAACTGCCTTTCTGATACAGGTCTTACTCTCATTCATTCATTCATTCATCAAACATTACCTGGGAATGCACGTTCTGGGGATACTGTTCTGCACTTAAGGTGCTCCTAGAGTGGTGGGAGAGACAGACATGGTTTCAATATGTGAAGGATTCAGGGTGGCTTCCCAGAGCCGGTGACATTCAAGCTGGATATTGAAGGAGTGGCATTGCAGCAGGCAGTGGTGCAGGCATTCTAGACAGAAGGAGTGTGCCCAGACGCTGGGGTGAGGGTGGAGAGCAACTGGAGAACCTCAGGAGCCTGCTGCAGTGCTCAGGTATGGGGATGAGCGTGGGTGGGAGATGAGTCCAGTGAGGGAGACCTTGAACGTTAAACTTCATTGTGAAGACAAGGGGGGAGGCAATCAAGGGTCCGACTTTCATTCCCTTAATCAAAAAGCATCTACTATGTGCTGACTATTCTAGACATTAGGGACATGGCAGAAAACCAAAGTCCTTGCCCTCCATGGGTTCTAGTAGAGGAGAGAGATGACAAACAAGAAAATAACATACATGACGGTGATAATATATTATGAAGAAGATAAAGCAGGACAGAAGGAGTCGGGTGCCAGGTTTGAGGCAGGATTCCAGCTTTAAATCAGGTGGTCAAGGAGGGCCTTGCTGAGAAGGTGCCACTTGAGTACATATTTAAAGCAGGTGAGGGGGTAGGGCTGCCCTGGTGGCGCAGTGGTTGAGAGTCCGCCTGCCGGTGCAGGGGACGTGGGTTTGTGCCCCGGTCCGGGAGGATTCTGCATGCCGCGGAGCGGCTGGGCCCGTGAGCCATGGCCGCTGAGCCTGCGCGTCCGGAGCCTGTGCTCCGCAACGGGAGAGACCACAGCAGTGACAGGCCCGCGTACCGCAAAAAAAAAAAATAATAATAATAAAGGAGGTGAGGGGGGCTTCCCTGGTGGTGCAGTGGTTAAGAATCCACCTGCCAATGCAGGGGACATGGGTTCGAGCCCTGGTCCAGGAAGATCCCACATGCCACGGAGCAACTAAGCCCGTGCACCACAACTACTGAGCCTGCGCTCTAGAGCCCGCATGCCACAACTACTGAAGCCCGCGCGCCTGGAGCCTGTGCTCCGCAACAAGAGAAGCCACCGCAATGAGAAGCCCGCGCATGGCAGTGAAGAGTAACCGCCACTCGCCCCAACTAGAGAAAGCCCGCGCACAGCAATGAAGACCCAACGCAGCCCAAAATAAAATAAATTAAAAAAACCTTTTTTTTCTAAATAAATAAATAAAGGAGGTGAGGGAGTGAGGCATGTAGGTCTCTGGGGGAGGAGCATTCTGGGCAGAGGAAACATCAAGTGCAATGACCAGGAGCAGGGAGTGTGCCTAGCATATCGGAGAGACAGCAAGGAGGTGAGGATGCCTGGAGTGTGGTGGGTGAAGAAGAGCTCCAAGGAGGTGAAGTCAGAGGACTCGAGGGAAGGGCGTTGGAATTGACTGTGTGTCCCTTGGCTTTGATTCTGAGGGTGATGGGAGCCCCCAGAGGGTTTTGAAGAGAGAAGGTACCTGATCCATCTTGGGCTTCAGCAGGATTGCTCTGATTGCTGAGTGGAGAACAGACGGAAGGGGACACGGGAGGAAGCAGGGACATATTTAGGAAGTTGTTGTGATCACGCAGGCAGCTGGGCCAAAGGTGATACAATGGTGGTGATGAGAAGTGGTCACATCCTGGATACATTTTATTTTTATTTATTTTATTTTATTTTATTTTTTGGCTGTGCCATGTGGCTTGCAGGATCTTAGTTCCCCAACCAGGGATTGAACTTGGGCCACAGCAGTAAAAGCGCCGAGCCCTAACTACTGGACCACCAGGGAGCTCCCCTGGATACATCTTAAAGGTAGAGCCAACTGAGAGAAAGAGAGGCATCAAGGATGCCTGGAGTCAAGTTTTTTGCCCTGAATACATGGAAAGATGGTGTTGCCATTTGCAAAGATGGAGGAAAAACTAGAGAAGGAGCAGGTGGCAGGTGGGTGGCAGGTGGTAATAGGATTCGGGGTTTGGACCCTTAAGTTTGAGTGGCCCATTAGACATCCCACCAGGGAGGGCAAGTAGGCCACTGCCCATAGGAATCTGGAACTTGTGGGAGAGGTCCAGGCTGGAAGAGGCCACCATAGATGGTCTTAAAGCAAGGGAAGAGGCTCATCTATAGCAGCATGGAGGCCAGCTGGAAGGCTGCTGCGTTGTCCAGGAGAGAGACTGGGACTGTGTGAACAAGAGCAGGACCCATCGGCTGGAGAGAAGGGTCAAAGGCATTCAAGAGATTTATTTAAGGGAATTCTCTGGTAGTCCAGTAGCTATAGTTAGGACTCCGTGCTTCCACTGCAGGGGGCACGGGTTCGATCCCTGGTCAGGGAACTCAGATCCCGCAAGCCATGTGGCCAAGAAAAAAGAGAGAGAGAGAGAGAGAGATTTAATACGACTACACTTTATTTCAATTATGCAAAGAATATGTTTGTTGTAAAACATTAAAACAGTGACAGAGGCTTCCCTGGTGGCAGTGGTTAAGAATCCGCCTGCCAATGCAGGGGATGCGGGTTCGAGCCCTGGTCCGGGAAGATCCCACATGCCGTGGAGCAACTAAGCCTGTGTACCACAACTACTGAGACTGTGCTCTAGAGCCCGCGAGCCACAACTACTGAGCCCACATGCCACAACTACTGAAGCCCACGCGCCTAGAGCCCGTGCTCCGCAACAAGAGAAGCCACTGCAATGAGAGGCCTGCGCACAGCAACAAAGAGTAGCCCCCGCTCGTTGCAACTAAAAGGAAAGCCCATGCGCAGCAACGAAGACCCAACGCAGCCAAAAAAAAACAACAAACACATAAATAACTTTAAAACAAAACAAAACAGTGACAGATATTATGAACTAGAAGCCACAGGCCCTGTGACTGACCACATGCCGATAAGCACAGAACTGGCACCTGGGAGAGGGGTTTGACCAGGATGTGTACTATTTAAGGTTTCTGCCCTGACATCCAGAGGAGACAGGCAGACAGTCAATGAGGAGTTAGTGTGGCACACAGGCTGGAGACTTGGAAGGCAGAAGGAGCCTGGCTTGGGGTGGAAATGGAAGTTGTGGGCCACAGTCTAGGGAAGTATGTGCATATGTGTGTGTCTGTGGGTGTGTGTCTGTGTCTATGGAAGAAGGTGAAGGGCTGAAGATGAAACTGACAGGTGAAGGATGGCCAGAGACAGAGGACCTAGAACCATGGCAGGAGCTAAAGGAGAAGCTGCTGCACAAGGCGCCAATGAGTACCCGAGCAGCCACCTCCCTGGGATCAGGGACCACTTTGCAGACGTGGGGTATTTGACTTGGGGCTTAAAGGATGAGTAGGAGGTGACCAGGTGGAGAATGGGGGAAGGGCATTCTGGGGCAAAGCTGTGAACAAGGACATGGACAGTGAGAGAGCAGGGCTTCGTCCCTGTGGGAACCAGGCAGTCCCCACAACACACATCACTCCCATTCTTTAATGTGGTTAATTGATGGAGATTCAGTCCAGAGCAATGTTCTGTAGAGCCCTCTCCCCACTCTCGTTAAAGGGGCATCACTGTGCCCCAACACTGGCATTCTGCACCCCTCTACTTGTTCAGGTTTCCTTTTTTCCTTGAGGAGCGGGGAAATGCTGGTACCACAATATAGCTTTCCAGGTCCTTTGTGGTCTGGCCCTGCCTCTCTTCTTGGAGGCCACCTTCCCTCCCACCCTGTGAGCAGCCTTAACGCCTGACCTGCACATGCCTGGGGCCCTCTCCTCCCTCTTTTCTCCTCCTCCCCATGCAGCTGGCCAATGACTTCTAGTCCTTCCCCGCTAGACATCACCTCCTCCAAGAATTTGTCTCTGACCACCCAAGAATGAGCTTTGGACTCCTTCTGCGTGGTCCCACAAAGGCCTGTATTTATCCCGACTATAGCACTATCGTCCTGTGTGCATATAGTGTGTGTTAAGTGTCTGTCCCCTCATTAGATGGGGACACATAAAGGGAAGGAACGGGGTCACGTTCTTGTCGATTCCCCAGGGCTGGCACAGAAAGTGTGTTTGCAGACTGAGCTGTAAACACTTGGATGCTTGAATGAGGCGTGTTCCTATAAAGGAGCACTGAAGGAAAGGCTGGGCGTCTGGGAGCATCCTCGCCCCAGCACAGTTTGGGGTTTCCATCCCAACAGCGGGGAGGGTGGGAGTGGGGATCCCTAATATTGGGAACTGCTGCCACCTGCTGGGCAAGGCCGGTGTTGCCTTGCCCACGCCCTCACGGCTGAGCACCTGTGTGCCCAGGTCGGGATGATGACAGTCACTACCTGTCCTCCAGAAACTCCCGGGCTGGTGTGAGAGACACCCTGACAGTGACAAGACAATGATGTGGAAGTATATGGGCTTTCGGGGTCTGGAGGCGGAAGGGGAGGCAGCTTGTGTAGAATTCAGGAATTCTGTCCCCGGGGCAGAGTTGTGAGGGGCTCAGAGCAGGAAGGGCCAGCCAACCCAGGCTCCGAGGCTGGGGAGAGTGCGTGTCCGTGTGTGTGTGTGTGCGTGCGTGCGTGCGTGTGTGTGTGTTGTTGATGTTCTCCTGTTGTGGCTTTTCTGCTGCTTTCTGGCAGATTTACTCCCTCTTTCTCCTCCCCTGGGAAGTCTGGCCCTGGCCCATTATTGTACAAAGTGCTGGCCATTGTGTAAGGGTCACTCTTACTGTGACCCTATCAGGAAGGCCCTCCTTTAGTTCCATTTCACAGATGAGGACGATGAGGCTCAGAGAGGTAAACACAAACCAGGTACTGAAGGTTGGGTGACATGGTTTGTAAGCCACCTAGCCCTGCAAATCCAAGCTGTTTTGACCACAAAGTCCAGCCCTGCCCAGCAGGCAGCTCTCCTTCCCCCTTCCAGACTCCCTAACCCCAGCCCACCATCTTCTAGCTCAGTCTTGAGGCCTGGGCTCAGCCATCCTGGGGGTGCAGCAGAGGAGGGAGATACGGGCAGTAGGCAGCTGGGGAATGAGTCTCACTGCTCAGTGTGTGATATTTAAGGTATTTGTGATGGAATTGACTATATGCCTGAATACATTGCCCTCCTTTTCCCAATGAGAAGATTTTTAAGAAAGAAATTTGGCTCAATAGTCTAAAACATTTAGGGGTGCAAATGAAATAAGCGGCTCCCTAGTAATATTTAGTGAAAACATTTAAAATGGAAATACTTTAAATCACATATATTTACAAATAACTTTATTTCAAAACAATTCTTTTCCACGCTCACGGTTTGTGAAAGTTCATTCAAACCCTTCACTTGTATTTCTGCTTCTCATTGTCATGTCATGTGTCATCCCTAGCACCTCCTTTGAGTTCCCTAATACAGTTTTCTCGAATGTGTCATCTTCACTTGTGCTTGGAAATACAGAACTCTTTTTTTTTTTTTGGCTGCACTGCATGGCATGTGCAACTTCCCCGACCAGGGATTGAACCCGTGCCCCCTGAGGTGGAAGTGTGGAATCTTAATCACTGAACCATCAGGGGAACCCAGAGCTTTTTGAATCCATGAATGATGCTGTTGCTGGAAAAATTATTCCAAGTCATGAGAACGGTTATCTTTCATCTCAGTGGTAGGTTAGTATTTGTGATCTCCCTAGGATAGTACAGAATTATATAAAATAGCAATCTCCTAGTCTTTTATCATTCTCTTGCCCTGCTTTCTTTTTCTTCACAGCACTTCTTACCATCTGGTATACTCATTTATTTATTGTTTATTGTCTATCTCCCTTCCCTAGAATGTGAGCTCCGGTGGTCAGGGAACTTTGTCTATCTTCTTGTTTTATGTCTGTCACTTGGAAACATGCCTGAAGCATAGTAGGTGCTCAATAAATATCTGTAGAATGAACGAATATAAAAGTCTTAGAAATGTTTGATAGCCCAGTGGCAGCCAGGACCATGCATGCAGATGGCACTGGTGTGGGATGGGAAGGCAGCCCTGCCAGACCCACCCCCATGTAAGGAGGGCATCTAAGTCAGGGGCAGCCTGTTGTCTCAGAGGATTAGCTACCTACAGGGAGACTGAACAAATTATAAAATATATTGAAGACAATTGGGGAAAAGGCAGTAAAAATCTGGAAAGGGGGAAAGCTAGGATGAACCCTGTGCCATTGGAATTTAAGGTCTGAATGGAAACTATTTTTCAATATATGGAAGTTGTATTAGTTTGGGTTTTCGGAGAACCAGAACCAATAGGATAAATATAGAGAAAGAGACTTATTATGAGGGATTGACTCACGCAATTATGGAGGCTGAGAAGTCTCACAATCTGCTGTCTGCAAGCTGGAGACTTGGAAAGCAGGGTGGTGGAGTTCCGGACTCAGACAGAAGGCCTGAGAACCAGGGAGCTATAATGGTGCAAGTACCAGTTCAAGGGCAGGAGAAGACCAAGTCTAGCTCAACAGTCTGCAAGAGAGAATTCAACCTCGCTCTGCCTTTTTGTTCTATTCAGGCCCTCAATGAATTGGATGATACCCGCCCACATCAGGGAGGGCCACCTGCTTTACCCAGGCCACCAAGTCAAATGCTAACCTCTTCTGGAAACACCCTCACAGACACACCCAGAGGTAATATTTAACCAGGTATCTGGGCATCCAGCAGCTCAGTAAGGTTGGCATATAAAATTAACCATCACACAGATAAAGGAATAAACATAGGTATAAATGTGTATGTTTATGTGTGTATATAAACATGTGTCTACTGAGCGGGCCTGGCAGTAGAGGTTACCCTAATTGCATTGAGCACAACTAACACCCAGATCTCGGTTTCTAAATATTATTCTCCAGCAAAAAGAAACAGGTATTCTTGTTGAAATGGCTAATTCTAGGGCTGGGGCAGGGAAAAACAAGATGAACCTGGAATATCTTATTGAGCCAGAAAAGAATGGATGTGTCCAAAGAATGATGCGACACATCAAAATGACAAGAGGTCAGCAAGGGGCACCCGCTGACCAATCCTGGGACAATTTAAGCATCAAAATAAATGATAGGAATGGATTATAACCTATGGAATAAAATAGGAAATCACAAGTTCATCTGATAAATAAGTAAATGAATAAATAAATGGGGGTGAAGAAAAAGTTTTTTATAATAGAAGGCCAACTAATAAATGTAGAAGAAATGATAAAATTGGAAAATCACCATTTGCAAACCATTGTATTAATAATTAATTCAGGCAAGAAACATCAATGGATGCTGAAACCTATGGGTGAAAGTGGGATGAAGAAAAGGGTGTTTCATAGTCTTAAAGTACCTCCCTTCCCCAATACCTACTAATTATGATCAAGTGATCAACATTACCAGCACCAGGCGTCATGGTTCCAAATGATACTGAATACAAGAACACAGCATCAGGAGTTCTCTGGCGGTCCAGTGATTAGGACTCAGCGCTTTCACTGCCATGGCCTGGGTTCAATCCCTGGTCAGGGAACTAAGATCCCGCAAGCTGTGCAGCATGGCCAAAAAAAAAAAAAAAAAAAAAAAAAGCACAGCATCGTTTTTGTGATATTTCTTCCCAAAATATATAACAGTGGTCTAATTGTGAGAAAGAAATGGACAAACCCAAATTGAAGGACAGTCTACAAAATAAGTTCCCTGTAATTTTCAAACATGTCAAGGTCAAAATTCAAAGAAAGGCTGCAAATTGTTCTAAATTGAGGGAGACCAGAGAGATGTGACAACTGGGTGCGATGTTTGATACCATATTAGTTTTTTTAACCCTAAAAGGATATATATATATATAAATATATATTTTGACATTGAAGAGCAGTTTGAAATTGCTTCAATGTAAAAAGTTAAGATAAAAGAAATGCCTGGCATGAGTGTTAGACCTTTCTGGCTGACTCCTGCTGGCCTGCGGGATTCATTATTGGACAAGCTCCTGTGGAACCCCCGTGACTGGATGTGAGGGGTCTTTGTGCTCCCACTGTCCCTGGACTCCCTGACAACCTTTTCTGACTATATCTGTGCTTCATCCCTGCTAGCCCCAGAGATCCGAGAGCAGAGGTCCTGTCTGGATCATGACATACAGCAGCCTCCAGAAACACAATGAATGAATCTCCTCCACAAAAGGGGTTTTTGGGGGTACAGCTCAATTCCACCTCTTCACCTGGGTTCAACCAAAGAAACTGGAGTCTGGCTGTTAGAGGTGCACCTGGTTGAGTGGGACCCAGACAAACCAGGAGTCATGTCTGCAGGGAGCTTCCTGGGGGGTCTTGGAGGAAGTATGTACTATTTAGAGTGGGGTTGAGGGTCTAATCCCCAAGATGGAACCTTGCTGCAAAGGCCTCTCAATGGGGAGGCCCTCTTACACGTTTGAGGTTACTTGTGCTCTCAATGGTCACATCGAGGGGGGGTGTGGGATACTGAGATTCTGAGACTTCCCCTGCCCGCCCCCCCTCAGAGCACAGCACCTCCACCCACACTCCAGGATCAGAATGTTGGGAATACTGGAGGAATAATGAACACTATTGTGGGAATACTGGAGGATATTGCTAGGGGGGATGGACGGTTCAATGTGTTAGGAGGCATTTGCCAGGAACGGTTTAACTTTTGCCCTTCTGTTTTCTGCTGAGCTAAGGTTATGGTTGTATGTGTGGTGATGCCACTCAAGCTTCCAAGATGCTTGGGGGACTGGGGCACCTGTCTCTCAGCGTTGACGTCATCCGGCTCTCACTCCTTTCTTATCTCCTGATGTGAGTAGTGCGCCCCCTTGAGGTGAGGGGCACGCATGCCTGGACAAGGAATGGGTGAAGAAACTCTGGGTCTGGCTGGAGGGTTCCAGGATCCGGGAGTGGAGGCAGGGGCATGGTCAGCCTACCCGGGGCGGAGCCTCACAGGGAGTGCCTTGACAGGAAGGGAGGGCAAAGGGCCACGTCCTCCGCCTGCCCCACCCTGCTGACAAGAGTCCCAGTCACCAGGCCACCCTCTCAGTCTGGGGCCCTCGAGGGGTAAGTGTCCTTCTGAAGCCACCTTGTCTCTTTC
This sequence comes from Orcinus orca, assembly GCF_937001465.1. Classification (NCBI taxonomy): domain Eukaryota; kingdom Metazoa; phylum Chordata; class Mammalia; order Artiodactyla; family Delphinidae; genus Orcinus; species Orcinus orca. The sequence goes on along the minus strand of NC_064574.1, from coordinate 78,614,978 downwards.
CTGGGGATCAGGTGAGAATTCCTTTCCTCTTGTGGGGTGGAGGGGGGCGGTCCAAACACCCTGCCCCCTCTGCTTTCCTTTAGGTGGGAAGGGGCCACACCTACTAACCCCTCAGCATGATGCAGTCCCCTGCCCACGAGACCGGGGCACTGGGGGGCAGGTACATAACGTCTCAGACCCTTCCCCTCCTGACATCAGCCTCAGGGCCAAGGCCAGGGCGGAAAAGCCAAGTGGGGCACCTCATCCAGGCAAGCCGCAAACCACTACTGCCTCCTCTGTCACCCTACCACAGAGCCCAGAATCCCAAGTGGCTGGAGCGCTGGGGGACACCCAGACAGAGCCCTCGCTGGACCAGGTCCTCCGGGAGCGGGATGAAGCCATTGCCAAGTGAGAGGAAGCTGCTTGTGGGGGATGGGAGGGTGGTGGCTGGCTCACCCTCAGGCTCTGTCCTGCCAGGAGGGGAAGGGGGGACATCAGGCATTCCTGGAAGAAAAGCCACACAAATACCCACTCTGTCACAAGGCGGGGGCTGTGGCCATACTTGTCCACCCCCAGGGCCCAGAACCAGATCTGCAGGATCTGACGCCCAGGCTGCTCTCTCTGCCCCCTCAGGAAACGGGCAGTGGAGGCTGAGCTGGACATATTCAAAGCCAAGTTGCGAGCTGTGGAGGCCCAGCTGCTGGAAGTTCTGGAGGAGAAGCTGAGACTGAAGCAGGAGGTGGAGGCCTGGGAGGTAGGGTGGACCTGCCGGCCGGGCCCAGGGGGCTGGGCCAGACGGGCACAAGCCTGGCCCCTGAACCTGCTCTCCTGCCCCCAGGATGACATGCAGTGGATGGTGAGGCAGCAGGTCGAGAGTCAGCTGCAGAGAGAGTCCAGGGGCGCTCTGGGAGCCCCCATGGACCCTGGAACTGCCAGGACCCCCTGGGTCAGATTCCCCCTGCGTTGGTGGGGACGTTGGCGGTGAGAGAGCTCAGCCCAAGACCTTGGGAAGAGTAACTTTATTCATTAAAGTTTAAGGTCTGACACACCCCCGACGCATCCTTGTGCCCTCTCAGTGCCCACCTGAGTCCTTCTGTGCAGAAACAAGGAGCAGCCCGCAGGGCCTTGAAGCCTGGGGTTTTGTGTCCCCTTCTGGCCTTTCTTAGGCCAGGAAGTCTCGGACTGCAGCCATGAAGTCCTGCGGGCAGTCGCTGTGGACCCAGTGGCTAGCGTTAGGCACGGTCTGCATCTGGGCCCGAGGGAAGAGCCGTCTAATCTCAGGGTGGTGGCTGGGACTGTCCGCCGGAGAGAAGGCCACCGAGAGGGGGTGAAAGTAGGAAGATGGAGAGAGAAGGAGAGAAGTGGAGGCCAAGCGGGGAGGGATGGGGAGCCACGTGAGTCCACCTGCCTAGTGGTGTTTCTGGGTTTTCAGGCACCCCCTGCCCACACCCCAGCCCTCCCCAGGCTGGGGGCTGGATAAGTCAGGTATGCCCCTCCCACCACCCAGCCTGGCTTACAGCACGAATTGAGAGTTTCCACCCAGGAGGAAGAGGGATGGCCCAGAGTAGGTTTCTCGTCGTGGTGGGAAGTTCAAGATCTTGTCCAAGTGCTGGGCCAAGGCATCCAAGTTCACCCTCCACATAAAGCGCCCGTCCACCTCCACCAGGTTGGTGAGCAGGAACTGCCGCATACTTATGCTCTGTGGGGGTCCAGCAGTTGCGGGTGGGAGGGACTCCTTGTGAGGCCCGGGGCTGCCACTCTTCCTTTGCCCACAACACCATACAGGGGCTTGGGTGTATTACCTGGATAACACAGCTGAGCTTCTCATCCACCAGTTTTCGGGCACCAGAGAGGGACGCCTCATCGGGGATGTCTATGGCCCTCATGGCTGCCACGTAGTTTGGAAAGTTCAAGCTGGACGGGCTCTCCACTGGGCTGATGTCCACGGCAATCAAGCGCTCCACCAGCTCTGGCTGTGGGAGAGAATCAGACTGGGGACCTTAGGGCAGGCATAGCAGGTCTCAGGCCTAGTTCCTGGATCCTGAACTTGGCCATCCAAGGCTCACTGGAGTTCCAGGTTGCCTGCTGGGCACGCAGGGTCTACAGTGGATGGGAAGAAGCGCTGGATAGAGACGGCTCACCCTCTGAAGTGCGAGCAGCATGGCTGTCCTGCCTCCCATGCTGTGGCCAATGAGGACGCAGGGCACTAGGCCCAGCTGGGGCAGGAGGTCCTGCAGATCCTGGCTCATGGCCTCGTAGCTCATGTCTGGGCTGTGGGGGCTGTCACCATGGTTCCGAGCATCTACTGTCAGCACCTGGGGAGTGGGCGAGGCGGGCAGCTCTGGCATCCACACTCAGGGCATAGCCAAAAGCCTGGCAGATCTGCAGGCTGAGGGAGGTGGAGAGCCTGGGGTGGTGGGGAGATCCAGAAGGGGAAGAAGGGCCCGAAAGGTGAGAAGGCCCAGTTCTCAGACCTTGGAGGCCCAGATGACGAACCTGGAGCCACTGTGCCAGAAGGTCCAAGGAGTGTGACCACGTCTCTGGAGGTATGGCCTAGCTGGGTGGCAACTCCAGAGAAAGCAGACACCAAGAATTGGCAACAGCTGGAGCACAGCAGGACGGGCTGCTGGACGAGGTGGAAAGCCCCCTGTCATCCCTGGTGAACAAGCAGGGTCTGGCCCCCTTAGGGGGTAGGGTATTGGTGCTTAGGCATCTGACAGCAGAGCCTAGGTTAGGGTGCAGCACTTAGACCTGTAACACGAATGAAGGACTGGATGGGTGAAAGCACGAGGGAATGAATGGGGTTCATCTAGGGCCTCGGTCTGCCCTGGGGCCTCCAGCCTTAGAAGGTCAATCTCTTCTTTAATTTCTGCCGAGAAGGACCTGCCACTCCCAGCGCTGAGGACAGAGAAGCTGGCCACACCGCGGCCTCCTCTAGGGCCCCGCCCACCAAGGCCCCACCTCCCTCGGGTCCCCGCCTCTCCCGGAAGCTCACCCTCCGGCCGGTCTGCTGGGCCAGGGCCTTGGCGATGGAGTTGAAGTTGGTTTTGCAGCCGAAGAGCCCATGCAGAAAGACGAGGGGCGGGCGGGTTGCCTCCCCGTCCAGAAGTCTGTAGGAAAGCGGCACCGGCCTGGCGGGAGGAGCAAGGGTAGGGGAAGGGTCTGAGCCGGCTGGCGAAGCGGCCTGGGAGAGGGCGGGCCCAAGCGGAGGAAGTGGAGCCATCTGGGTTGGACTGGAGGGGGAGGGGCGAAGGACGAACTTGCACCTGACACCCTTGACTGACCTCGGCTCGGTGCCGCCTTGGCTGCTGCTGGGTGCGACAGGCACTCTGGAGAAGCTGGGACTGGAGGGGCCGAGGCCCCTATGGGGGAGCCTCCAGGCGCTGGCCCAGCGGAGCATCTCCCGGCTCTCCTTCCCGGCGCGCACCTCGTGTTGTCCCCCGGCTCCGCCTCGCTCGGAGCCCCGCCCAATTCCGACTGGAGCTCCGCCTTCTCCCCGCCCCCTATCGCGGAGCGCCCCTCCTTCGCTCACGTTTCCTTATGTAATCCCGGAAAACTGTCCCCCCCAGGCTCCGCCCCTTGCGTCACTACGAAACCCTGTGGGCACCACGCCCACAGGCGAGAGCACCGTACCTGGCCACGCCCTGGGCGGAGCTAACCAATACCCTGGCCCCGCCCTGCTAAGCTCCGCCCGGCCCCTCCCCGCGCAGAATTCTTGCGGGGAGTCGGAGCCTGAGTTTTGGGAATCACGTTCCCGCAGCTCGTGACGTGCTGGGTTTGGGGCTTGAACCCTCGCCGCGGGGCAGATCCTTGCCAAGCCGAGGAGGCGCTGCCTGGGCCCGCTGTGGACCCCGCACCTGGCCTGCTCCGGATGCTGTATTTTCTGTGCCGCTGGCGGTCGCAGGCGAGGGGCGCCATGAGTGGCTCCCGTCGTCGAGGCGTCAGCTTGGAGGCGCCGTGCTCTATAGCTGGGGGCCCAGGCAGGCTGGACGGAGCACCTCTTACTAATCCTGAAGTCTACTCTAGAAAGAGCTAGGAGAGACTCTAGAGGTCATTTCCAGCCCGCCCTTCGACCCCCGCTCCTGCCCTTTACTGATGAGGAAACTGAGGCAAATAACTTACAAGCGGTATAACGTAACCTCTGGTCTGCGAGTCAAGGTGGGAGGCCAGGTGTTTGTACTAAAGGGGGCATTTGCTGCACTGAGCTGAAATGGTTCAGATCTGCTCACCTCCGCCCCCCATTTACCAGCAGAGAAATAAATAAGACCTTTATTTCCCACCTGCCTCAGCACATCGTGCAGGGAAGTCGCCTCCTTTTGGAGCACTGACTGGCTGCCATCTTCTCTGACCAGTCTGGGGTAGTGGTGGCAGTGGCGACATTGTCTCAGGTCTCAGCTGGCTTCCACAGCAGTCCAGCCTTCAGCAGCTGCAAGAGTAGCTGCTCTTTCTACAGCATTCTTCTGCTCAGAAACGGTCAGGGGGAATTTCCTGGTGATCCAGTGGTTAGGACTCCGTCCTCTCACTGCTGAGGGCTCGAGTTCAATCCCTGGTCGGGGAACTAAGATCCCACAAGCTGCGCAGTGCCAGGCACCCCCAAGGACTATACTGCACACCTCCCTTCAGGTCCTTTCCCACACCACTTCCCACTGGGATGCTGTGTCCACTTTCCAGATAGCCAGTTGCCCAAGTCCTCCATGTCTTTTAAGGTCCAGGATAACTGCCACCTCTTCCTCAAGCCTTCCCAGCGTTTCCCAGTTGAAACTAATCTCTTCCACCTCATGTTCTCAAAACATCTGTCAGAGTCTGGACTCCTATGTGTCCACCAGGCTGGGGGCTCCTGAAGGACCTGGGTCATGTTTTGTTCATCTGGCGCAAAGTGCAATAGTAATTTTACTGAATGATTATGGAGAGATTCAAGCACTAGCTGAGGCTTAGGTGTAGGCTCAGCTGGTAGCTGGGTCAGTGCCCCCTCCAGGACATGGCACCTGGGCTAGCCAGGGATCCACTGGCTTCTCCCCCACCTCCTTAGGACAAGCCTGATGGAGTCAGTACAGTAGGATGCATCCTAACTCCATGGCCTCATAAATGCCTTGCCTAATGAAGTGGCCCCCATCTTGAGCCAGCCTGGTGATGGGCAGGTGTTTTGTTCTAATCTGAGGAGGACTTTGAGATCGCTGGGGACTCTAAACACACCAGGTGGTGTGATCATTTGTTGCCAGCATAGTCAATAGGGGCATGATGAGAACATCTGAGCTCTGGAGGGGGGTTGGTCCAAGGCCTGGGAGGGGTCCTTGAAGGAGATCAGGTAGGAAGTTTTTCTAGAACTGGTGGATAAAGAGGGTTGATGTCATGGTGGTGATTCAGAAGAGTAGCATTTCAAAGGTGGTTTCAGGTGGTCCCCCATCCCCACCCCAGCCTACTGTCTAACTGGGTAACCTGAGCCCGGCCCACAACCCTTGACCATCTGCCCGCAGTCAGAGTCCTGGGTCTAGGGGCAGAAGCAGTCTTGAGACGTTTCTGAGTCCTGGGCCCCAGCTGTGTCACGTGGCCGGTCAGGACCTGGCTGGCTGGCGAGCAGAAAAACCAGTTGGCTTGAGGTTTTCACTTAACACTCCAGAATAAGCAGTGGGACCAGGAGAGGGGTTGTTGTTACCTTGGAAGGACTCTGGTGATGGGATGTTGGGCAGGGGTAAACCTTAGGGCCGTCCACCCCTCCCATCTTGTCAGGAACAGGCCAGTGGCCTCGCTGGTGGTTGGTGAGGGTCTCCTTCTTGGGGGGTGTCAAGCCCCTGATATGCTGAGGTTGATGTAGGGGGAGAAACGGGGCACGGAATGAGGACGCTCGACCTCGGTGATCGACTCTCCACTTCCGCATCTCTGTTCCCAGCCGTCCAAACTGGGAAGGTGTTAGCATCCTTATTTCACTGCTGAGAAAATGGAGATTTGGGAGGTGAAGTCACCCAGCTCCAATCATGCAGCCCCCGTGTGGCGCAACCCGAAGTCCTTGCCCGGCTGTGTGACTCCTAGTGCAGTGCTCCGAGTATTTCGTCACCGCCCTTCTGGCTGGGGACTGACAGCCAAGGGGGTGTGGCTTGCGGCCGCAGGAACACTGCACCCTGGTGGCGGCGGCGTTGAATGGGTTAAGACAGGGAGGTGGCGGGTGTCCCTTAACCGCACCTGGCTCAGTATCGGTCACGTGGCCAGGGTTTCACCTGCCCCGCTGAGCAGGGACAATCAGGCTGCTTGTTTCTGCGATTGGTCACCATGGTGACAGGAGGGCGCCTGGGGAGGTCATCAGGGCAAATTCCTGCCCGCCGCCAGGTGGGGCAGGGGTGTCGGTCAGGCGGGTGTCACCGGGGCTCCTGGAAGACCCCTCGAGGTTTCCCTTGGGGCTGTCCCCGTGGCCCCCCTCAAGTGACTCCCATCCAGCATCCTCCCATAGCACCCCACCCCCAACCCAACTTCTCTCTTACCAGATTTTGAACCTGAGTTTATTAAACTGCCAAGACTTTCGTATGAGCACAGCAGCCTGTTCTGCGTGGGAGCGGTGGTAATCCCCTGTGCCTCCCCCGACTCAGGGAACACTTTGAGAACATTTGCTCCTGCCTTCTTTCACTCAGCAATCAACAGATATTCTTGGGGCCTCATGCCTTTCTAGACACAGGCACCTTTCTAGACACAGCCAGTGAACAAAACAACAGACTAACAGCCACACAACAGTGGGTGGTGTGGAGTATTTACTTTCTTCGGAGCGGGTTGGGGAGGCTCATGGGGACCCCGTGTAGAAGACAGAGACTGCGCGTGATCATCCTCTAGCCCCGGTGTCCAGAACGCCTCTGGGGACCATTTCTGCCACCTCCAGGCCTTACCTGTACCTCCTCCCCTCCAAGCTCCCCACCAGACCCACAGATCCTCCAACTCCTGCTTTCACCTACTTGCTCCTCTGCCCCAGAACCCCCGACAGGCCCTGCTAACTATTTTTTTTTTTTTCGCAGTACGCGGGCCTCTCACCGTTGTGGCCTCTCCCGTTGCAGAACACAGGCTCCGGATGCGCAGGCTCAGCGGCCATGGCTCACGGCTAGCCACTCTGCGGCATGTGGGATCTTCCCGGACCGGGGCACGAACCCGTGTCCCCTGCGTCGGCAGGCAGACTCTCAATCACTGCGCCACCAGGGAAGCCCGACTCTGTGTATTTTGAAACCCAGCAACCTTCACTCCCCTTGAGAAACAGCAGCCTGCAGGTTGCACACCAGCCCCCTCTGCCTGCATTTTGGAGCCTTCATTTACTGAGCCCTATGTGCCAGGCACAAGGGATGCAGGGGTGAGCCCAGATCAATTCACAGACCTGACAGTCTGCTGGGGAAGATACGAATGGATGTGTGATCACACACCCAGTAAATATGCAAAGGAAAGTGAGAGCATAAAACCGAGGAATCCGACTGGCCCTGCAGAAGTGATGCTTGAATGGAGATCTGAAGGATGAGTAGGAATCGGCCAGGTGAGGGGGTTACAGTGGAGGAGGGTGTTCCAGAAGTTGGCACACCATGTTCAATGACAAAGCCATCCCATTTCTCAAGGCAGTATCAGGAGTCATTTCTGATGCCTCCTTCCTTACCTCCTCCACCCCCATCCAATCTCTCACCTAGTTCTGTTGATCTTTATCTCCCAAACAGCTCTGATATCCATCCACTTCTGTCCATCTCCACAGCCCCATCTCGCCCCTCCATCACCACCTTCTCACTGGACCTGTCCATTTTGGCCCTTCTAGTATTTTCCCTACATAGTAGGCAGCTTGATCTTTTCCAAACATCTAATATATTTCTATGTTATTCTAGTTTGTTCCTTTTTACATTTTCCTATTTTTCTGTGCTCTGGGTTCTGTGTTCAATGCTCCTGGCGATGCATGTGGCAGACCAAAGAGTAGAAAAGCTGGTTTTTGTGTTTCAAAAGCTGAAGCCCAGAGGGGAAGAGGAAGCCTCAGTAGAGATAAGTGTTTGGGCCAAGAATGGGAGGGGTCTGCCACTTACTTCTTGGCAGGGTCCCCAGAAAGGAATGGCTCATGGGCTTACTAGGCAGGCAGGATCATAGGCAGCTTGCAAAATTGTTCCCAGCTCTGAGCCCAAAGCAGACACAGTACAAACCACAGGACCAAAGGGACCATGGAGACAAGATGGTGGTGCCTCAGCAGTGATCACTGTTGCCTGAGGGCTGGATACTGTCCAACTTCACCCTTCCCCCAGCCTCCTCCCTCATCTCCCCCCTCCAACACACCCCCAGCAAATTTGGCCCTGCTGAATGTCCTGGAATTGTGGCCCAGCCACTGCCTCAGCAGAATGGAGCATCAAGGAAATAATGTTATTGCATGGCTCAGTTTATGAACTGAGGTAATTGCCACAATGCCATATACACGGACTTTCTTTATAAATCAACAATCCAATGATTCATTTGGCAAATATTTACCGGGCACCCGCGGATGCTAAATATGAATTTTAGAGTCAGGGATATGGCAGTTACGTGGCCCTCTTCCTCAAGGACAACAAAAAGCCAAAACCAAAAACCCCCCCCAGCATTTCTACTTTCAAGTGGGCAGGGTGCTGTGTTCAATAATTGGGGTGGGAGATATTAAGTAGGGTGGTAAGGAAAGGTCTCAGGTAAGGTGAAATTTGGAGGATAAGAAGGAGGCAGTCATATAAACACCAGGGGGAAAAGTGTTTTAGGCAGAGGGAATAGTATGTACAAAGGCCCTGAAGTACACAAGACCTTCCCTTGTTAGAAGAACAGAGAGGTAGGCAGAGGAAGCTGGAGCAGAGAAAACAAAGGGGAAAAAGGCCTATAAGAGATGGGCTGGGGTGGGTCCATGTAGGGGCCTGGTAAGGGATCTGGTCTTTATTAAAGAGAAATGAGAGCCAGTAAGGGTTTAAGCAGGGAGAGATATGATTTCCATTTTACAAAGACTATTTGGCTATGCAGGAAAAGGCTGGAGAGACGGATTAGAGGGGAAGTGGAGGAGAGGAAGGAAAATCAGCTAGGAAGCTATTGTATTATCTAGTTGAGACAAGATGGTAACTTTTGACTGTGAGGTGGCCGTGGAGATAGAGAGAGGTAGATAGACTTGAGATATATTTTGAGTTAGAATTAATAGGATTGGATGAACAATTATTTTTAGTTTTAGTTTTTATTTTTGGCTGCAGGGCGTGGCTTGTGGGATCTTATTTCCCCGACCAGGGATCGAACCTGCACCCTCAGCAGTGAAAGCACAGAGTCCTAACCGCTGGACCACCAGGGAATTCCCTGGATGAAGAATTAGATGGATATCCCCCTCTATAGGGTACAAGTGGTAAGGGAGAATCTAGAGTTCCACTTGAGGCATGTTAAGTTTGAGATGCCCATGAGATGGCATAATAGTTAACATTTATTGAGTTTAACATGCCAAGCACTGTTCTAAATGCTTTATATCCATTAACTCATTTACTCCTCATAATGACATGTATTATTTAATCCCTCCTTTAATAGCTGAGAGAATTGAGCAACAGAGAGGTTAATTAATTGCCCACGATCACACTGCTTGGAAGCTGCAGGGCCAGAATCCAATCCCAAGTGGTTGGGCTCCAAGGGCCATGCTGTTAACCAGTGTCTTCTACTGTCTTCGTGGCATTCAAGGAGGCAGGTGGATGCATGAGTGGGGAGCTCGGAGGAGAGGTCTGGGAGCTGGGGGATGTTAAAGCCGTGGAAATGGGAGAGACACTCACAGGGGATAAAAGCGCATTGGAGGAAGAGAAGAGGGCCTAAGACAGAGGACCTTTGGAGGATGGCAGGAAGGGAGATGGAGGAAGTGCACAGAAGGAGGAGGAAGGCCAGGCGAGGGTGGTGTCACAAAGAGCAGGACAAGTGAGGGTTCTGAGGAGGAGAGAGAGCAGCCACCTCTGTCAACAGCTGCTGAGAGCGTGACTGTTGGCCATGGCAACCTGGATGCCCCAGGGACCTTGCCAGGAGCAGCCTGGAGTGGTGAATGGGTGGGGGCAGGAGCAGACAGGAGGGGCTGATTGGCATGTGGGCAGAGAGGAAGCAAAATCAGGGGTGAGATAGCTCTTGAGGTGAACAGAGAAATGGGGTGGCATCTCTTTGGAGATGTGAAGTCAAGGAACTTTCTTTTTTTAAGATGGGAGATAAACATGTTTATATGTTGATGTGAAGGATATAGTAGAGAGTGGGTGGTATTTGCTAATGCAAGAGAAATAAGGTATTTCTGAGGGAGATTTTTTTTTCTATCTACCTTTTTTAGTTTTTATTTTTAAAAATTAAAAAAATTAATTTATTTTTATTATTTAATTTAGTTTATTGGATCTACCTTTCTTTATAATTTAAATTTTTAATTTTATTTTCTTTTATTTTTTGGCTGTGCTGTGCAGCTTGCAGGATTTTACTTTCCTGACCAGGGATTGAACCCAGGCCCATGACAGTGAAAGCGCAGAGTTCTAACCACTGGACTGCCAGGGAATTCCCTGGATCTACCTGTAAAAAAAAATACTTTTTATTATGAAAAATTTTAAACATATATGAAGGGAGATAGAATCACCATCACCCATCACCCAGCTTCAACAATTATCAACTCAAGGCCAATCTTGTTCCATCTGTACCCCATGTATCTCCTCTCCCATCTCTGCATTATTTTGAAATAAACCTCAGACATCATACTATTTCATCTGTAAATATTTCAGTATGTTTCTCTAAAAGCTAAGGACCTATTTGTTTTTTAAACATAAACCACCATATCATTTACATACTTTTTTTCTTTCTTCCCCTCTGCACCATTGGCATGTGGAACTTCCCTGACCAGGGATCGAACCTGCAGCCCCTGCAGTGGAAGCACAGAGTCTTAACCACTGGACCACTTAATATTCCTTAATATTATCAATTATACACTCAATGTTCACTTTTCTAATTGTCTCACAAATGCCATAAATTTTAACAGGTTGCATCAGGAAACAATTAAGATCCACAGCTGTGATTGGTTGATATGTCTTGTGTTTCTTCTTTTTTGATCCATATGTCCCTACATCTCATTTTTTTCCTTGAGTTTTCTGGTTGTTGTTGAAGAACCCGTTGGTCCTATAGAGTTCTCCACATCTGGATTTGCTGACTGTATTCTGGGTGTATGTGTTCCTCTTTCCTTTGCATGTGCTGTAAATTGATCTTCTGATCTAGAAGATTGATCAGATTCAGATTTCACTTATTTATTTGCTATTTTTGTTTTTCTGCAAGGGTACTTCACAAGAGATGTGTACTTGATTCTTCTTTTACGGCAGCCAAGTTGTACTGGTTAGGACCCTTTTGGCTGGAAACCCCAAATCACACTGGCTTAACCAATAAGAAAAGCCGCATCTCCCACAACCAAGAGATCTAGAGGAAATTCAGGGCCCGAAGAGGAGACGGTTACTGGATAGAAAATGTTTCCAGGGCTCCAGGTTCCTCCTCTCCAAATCGACGTCCTCATCATTGGTCGCAGTCCTCGGGCTCATTCTCTGTGGAGGTTCAAGTTGGCATAGAATTCCAGATATCACCACCTGACAGGACAACGTCCAGGGGAAGATGGGGTGCTTTCTTTCCTAGGCAAGTGGAAGCCTAGTCCTGCGGCCTGGCAACAGACCTTCCCTCCTGTCTCACTGGCTGCAAAAGTGTCACATGCCCTCTCTGAGCCAATCACCATGGAGGGAAAGAAACCAACCACCATGATTGACTTAGTCTAATCAGGAGTTATCACTGGAGCTGGGGGTGGGGATCTGCTCTAGTTATTTATAGATGCATAAAATGAATATCCCGTATCTTTGCACACTGAGTATTTCTGAACAATGTTACCGAGAAGTGGAGTTACTGGATCTCAGACTATTTTTTTTATACTTATAAGGGACCTTATTTTTTGTAGAAGTGGTCAAATTGCCCTCCAAAAAATTGGTTATTGTATCAATATATACTTCACCAACAAGGGAAAAGGAAAACAAGAGGCAGAGGAGTGCAGTCCTTAACAACTGGGGCTCTAGAAGACCAGATGCCTGAGTTCAAAGCCCAGCGTCTCTGTGTAATGTCTGTGTGAACTTTGGGCAACTAGTATAATTTCTTTGTGCCTCAGTTCTCCTATCTATAAAATGGGGATAATGATGATAATACCACTATTCAGTTAACACTTACACTTAGAAATTGTTAGCTATTATTTTCTCTCATATGGGATATCATCAAAGTGCTGGTTAGTGTCGCAGATCCTTTCTCCGCTCTTGACTGTGCCTCTGGGAGGCTCACCTTTGCAGGCTGTATTAGCTTTGTCTTCTGGCTGCTGAGGGCGAGAAGAGAGAGATGCTGGCCTATTTGTTTCTCCTGCTGCTCCCAGGTTTGCTGTGGTTCCAGCAGAGGGTGTGTCCTTCTATAGCTGTGGCTACTGTCCAGCAACGCTGTTTCCCATGGCTCCATCTTTCAACCCTGTAACTCGGTTTCCTCCCATTGCTTCTTTAGGCTTGGGGGTGGTAATGGCTCCCCACTACTGTTAGTTTCTTTCTTTCTTTTTTTTTTAGTGCTGCTGGAGATGCAACTCTTTTTATTTATTTATTTATTTTTGGCTGCGTTGGGTCTTCGTTTCTGTGCGCGGGCTTTCTCTAGTTGAGGCGAGTGGGGTCTACTCTTCGTTGTGGTGTGCGGCTTCTCATTGCAGTGGCTTCTCTTGTTGTGGAGCATGGGCTCTTAGGCACGTGGGCTTCAGTAGCTGTGGCGTGTGGGCTCAGTAGTTGTGGCTCGTGGGCTCTAGAGCCAGGCTCAGTAGTTGTGGCGCACGGGCTTAGTTGCTCCGCGGCATGTGGGATCTTCCCGGACCAGGGCTCGAACCTGTGTCCCCTGCATTGGCAGGCGGATTCCTAACCACTGCGCCACCAGGGAAGCCCTCTTTCCTTTTTTTGTTTTTAATTGTTAGTTTCTTGGTACCTCAATATCCTTTACTGAATTCCCTAGCTCTACCCATACCTCTCTGTACATAGTCCCTCCAATAAAGTCTCTTTAAAATCAAGCATGCTGGACTTCCCTGGTGGTGCAGTGGTTAAGAATCTGCCCTTCCAATGCAGGGGGCACAGGCTCAATCCCTGGGTGGGGAAGTTCCGCTGGCCACGTGGCCAAAAAAATAAAAAATAAATAAATAGAATAAAATCCAGCATGCTGTCTGCTCTCTGCCAGGCCCCCAGTGATACAATTAGTCTTTAAAGTTTGCCAATCTAAAAGGGGGGAAAATTTGTTCACTTAGAGAATTTAGAGAAATACCACTTAATAGGGGAGTTATACATCTTTTCATATGTTTATTAGCATAAATAGTTATTTTTATAATTGCTTCTTCTCCTTTGCCTATTATTCTTTTGGACTGCTATACTTTCTCTTGTTGATTTGCAGGAACTCTTTATAGTAGGTGTTTTAACCATTTTTCTGTTACATATGTTGCAAACATTTTCTCACTGTTTCTTTCTTATCTTTGACATTTGTTCATTTTTCCCTTCTATGTAAATTTTTTTATTGTGGCAAAAAACACATAACATAAAATTTACCACCTTAACTATGGAGTATAGTTCAGTAATTTTAAATAAATTCATATTGTTGTGAAACATATATTCAGAACTTTTTCTTTTTCTTTATTTGGGATCTTAGTTCCCTGACCAGGGATCGAACAAGTACCCCCTGCTGTGGAAGCACAGAGTCTTAACCATTGGGCTTCCAGGGAAGTCCCCAGAACTTTTTAATCTTGTAAATCTGAAACTATACCCATTAAAGGACAACTCCCTTTTTCCTCCTCTCCCCGCCTTGGTAGCTATCATTCTGCTTTCTGTCTTTATGAATTCGACTCCTCTATGTACCTCATGTAAGTAGAATCATACAGTATCTGTCTTTTTGTGGCTGGATTATTTCAATTAGTATTTATCTTTAAGGCTCATCCATATTATGGCATATGTCAGAATTTTCTTCCTTTTTAAGGCTGAAGAATATTTCATTGTATGTATAGACTACATTTTACTTATCCCTTTATCCATAGATGGACATTTGCATTCCACCCCTTGGCTATTGTGAATAGTACTATGAACATGGGTGTGCAAATATCTCTTTGAGACCCTGCTTTCAACTCTTTCGGGTATATACCCAAAAGTGGCATTGTTGGATCATAAGGTAGTTAAAGTTTTTTACCCCCATACTGTTTTCCACAGCATCGATACCGCTTTACATTCCCACCAAAAGTTCCAATTTCTCTATATCCTTGCCAACAGTTGTTATTTTCTGTTTTATTTTTCTTTTTGAGTTTTAGGAATTCTGTATATATCCTGGATATTAATCATATATCAGATACATGATTTGCAAATATATTCCAAAACCATCCCGTGGATTGCCTTTTCATTCTGTCCATAGTATCTTTTGATGCACAAAATTTTAAATTTTCATCAAGTCCAATCTGTCTTTTCTTTTCTTTTGCTGCTGGTGCCTTTGATGTCATATCCAAGAAATTGTTGCCAAGTCCAACGTTGTGAAGCTTTTTCCCCACATTCTTCTAAAAGTTTTGTTGTTTCACCTCTTATGTTTAGGTCTTTGATCCAGTTTTAGTTTTTGTATAAGCTGTCAGGCAAGAGTCCAACTTCGTTCTTTGGCATGTGGATATCCAGTTGAAAAAACTGTTCTTTCCTCATTGAGTGTTCTTGGCATCCTTGTTGAAACTCATTTGACCATTTTTGTGAGAGTGTATTGCTGGGTTCTCTATTCCATTTCATTGGTCTATATGTCTGTCTTTATGCTAGTACCACACTGATTTGATTACTATAGTTTTGTAATATTTTGAAATCCAGATGTGTGGATTCTCCAACTTTGTTCTTCTTTTTGGCTATTCAGTTCCCTTGAGATTCCATATGAATTTCAGAATGAATTTTTCTATTTCTGCAACACAAAAACAAAAATGTCGTTGGGATTTTGACAGGCGTTGCATTGAATCTGTAGATCACTTTGGGTGGTATGGATGTCTGAGCAATTTTAAGTCTTTCAGTCCATAAACATGGGGTGTCTTTCCATCTATTTGTGTTTTCTTTAATTTCTTTCAGTAATGTTTTATACTTTTCAGTGTACAAGTCTTTCACTTCCTTGGTTAGGTTTTATTTCTAAGAATTTTATTCATTTTGATGTTATTGTAAGTGAAATTGTTTTCTTACTTTCCTTTTCAGATTGTTTATTTATTTTATATTTTTATGCACTCAAATCTGATCATCTTTTGTTTGACTTCTTCTGGGGTTTGTGTCTTGCTTAGGGAGGCTTTCCTCATTTTGATATCATAAAAATGCTTTCTGCATTGTCTTCTAGTTTTTTCTAGTTTGCTTGTTTGTTTTGTTGTGTTAGACCTTTAATGCATCTGGATTCCCAATGAATTGCCAATGATTAGCATGTGGACAGAAGGCAAGGTGGAAGGATAGGGATAGTAAAAAGTGTTGGGACTTCCCTGGCAGTCCAGTGGTTAAGACTCCTCTTTTCCACTGCAGGGGGCATGGGTTCAATCCCTGGTCAGGGAAGTAAGATCCCCGATGCTGCTGTGAGACATGGCCAAAAAAAAAAAAAAAAAAGTGTGGAGACTGGGTGGGGAGAGGGAAAGGAGGAGGGGCAATATAGGGGCAGGGGATTAAGAGGTACAAACTACTAGGTATGAAATAAGCTACAGGGATATGTTGTACAACATGGGGAATATAGTCAATATTTTATAATAACGATAAATGGAGTATAACCTTGAAAAATTGTGGGTCACTATACTGTACACCTGTAACTTATATAGCATTACTGTACATCAACTGTACTTCAATAAAAGAAAAACTGTGGCGGCTGGAACAGCTCTAGGTGGCTGCATTGTTGGGTCTGGGAAGGAGGCACTGAAGGGTCTGGAATACCAGGCAGAGAAATTTGGGTTGAAATGTAACTCCGTGTCCCTACTCAAATTTTTCAACCTTTCTCTTACTGGCTTGTATATAAAGTTTGTACTTCAACCAGGTTGACCTTTTGGTCAACTCCTGACTTCTGGTCTGACACCTTGCCTTTGCCCAATCAGTGACTCCTGCCTGGAAAGCCTTTTCCTCTTAGCTCTGCCCATCTAAAACCTACTTATGCAAGACCTTTTCAGGGACCACCCCCCCACTGCCCACAAAGCCTTCCTAGACTGTTACAGCTCTTCATGACCTCTGAACTCTTCTAGAACCAATCTGCTGCTCTTCCCTGATTGCACATTAGACACAGTCATTTTTGTCTCCAAGAGGCACCATGGACATTAACCTTGTCTCTTCTTTATTGAGTATCAGCTTTGTGCTGGGCATTCTGCTAGGCTTGGGGCATACAAAGGTGAACAGGATGCTTAGGTCCTTCCCCGACAGAGCTGATGGTCTAGGGCAGGAGAAAGACAAGAGGTGATTCTGTCCACCTGCCAATGCAGGGGACATGGGTTCGATCCCTGGTCAGGGAAGATCCCACATGCTGCAGAGCAACTAAGCCCGTGTGCCACAACTACTGAGCCGGTATGCTGCAACTACTGAAGTCCGCGTGCCTGGAGCCCGTGCTCTGCAACAAAAGAAGCCACTGCAATGAGAAGCCCGCGCACCGCAACGAAGAGTAGCCCCTGCTCGCCGCAACTAGAAAAAGCTTGCGCACAGCAACGAAGACCCAATGCGGCCAAAAAAAAAAAAGAGAGAGAGAAAAGAAAAAAAGAGGTGATTCTGACACAGAGGGACAAACGCTATGGTGTTGCCCGGGATGCCCAGGACTCTATAGGAATAGGCTGGGTGTCAGGGAAGCATCCCTCAGATGGGATATAAAGTGACCTCTAAGCTTCCCAGGACGGGTGAGGTGAAGATGGGGAAACTGTGCCAAGAAGAGAGGATGACTTGTGTTGAGGGTCCAGAGAGCACGATTTTTGAGGAAGGGAAGGCTGTCTAGTGGGGTTGAGCCTTGGAGGCCGGGGTGGGGAGGCAGAGTGGGGCAATGCGCAGAGTGCAGGCAGAAACTGAGAGGCAAGCACGGCTCTGCCCTTGTAGGGGCTCTTTAGGCATGCCGTGGTGTTTGGGTGGGCTCTTAAGAACCACGTTGCCTTGGGGGACTGGAAGGACTTTAAATAGGGGAGTGACGTGGCCAGATTCAGGACTGTGTCACTTGGCTATTCCAAATGGCTTGGAAATGGACTGAGCAGGGTTGAGGGTAGGGAGAGGCAGTCTGGAGATGGGAGACCCTCTTGAGGCTGTTACAGAAAGATGGTGATAGCCTGGTTGGAATCGGTGGTACAAGTGGGGAAGAAGAGAGGTGGACATATCTAGAAATAATAACAGGCTGGTAATGGACAGGAGGTGGCAGAGCCTGGAGCCCAGCCTCATCAGCTTGTGAGCTTCAGTGGTCTCATCGTGTAATGCCTACCTCGCAGGGTTCTTACGGAGATCAAATAGAGCAGGGACAACATCACCTCTCTTACAGAGGAGAGTGGGAGGTGGCCAGTGACTTGTCCAAGATCCCTCACCAGGGCCAATGCGCTCTCTCTCTCTTCACCTCCTCTGCAGTGCATACTTGTCTTGGCAAGGATGACCTTGAATGGAGCCCTGGCAGGGGAGGGAGAAGGAAGGTATGGTCTGTCCCTCCAGGCCTGCGGCAGACCTTGAGGGAGCCACAATAAATGCTGTATTTGTTTGGTAAAACACTTGACTTTTAGTTTTGCTAGGAGGAAGAGCTAGAACAGGTGTGGCCAGATCAGGGCAGCCTGCAGCACAACAGTGGGGGGTGGGGTGGGACAGAGCCCCAGGGCCTGGCAGGGGGCTCCAGGGACTGTGGATTTTGAAGAAATCCAAGGACTTTCTCATGACCCAGCCATCTCCCTCATGTTCCCAGACTCCTGCCTGGCCGAATACACCAAAATATTAACGATACCAACTCAAGTTAACTGACGTTCTACTGTGTGCCTAGCATTGTGCCACGTGCTACTCCTGCACATAGACAGGAACACAAATGAGTGCTGGCCTGTACTGGGTGCTGCAGACCGAGAGAAGCTCAGGATAGTGCCCCTGATCTTGGGAGATGACCTTCTGCAGGGGACATCTCACAAGAAACAGAACAACAACATAGTGTATGTAGTATGTGCTGTGACGGGGTGAAATTAGACTGCATGGGAATCCAGAGGATGGCTCAGCTAATCCTCAACACAGCTCAGTGCTATTATCATACCCATTTTGTAGATGAGGAAACTGAGACTCAGAGAGTGAACTGCCCTGTTTACCCGGTCGGTTTGGTTCCGACTAATTTTCTTCTGCAGGGGGTGATAAGGATAAAAATGGGGATGGAAAAGACAAGTTACAGGGGCCCTCATGGATCATCTGGTCCAAGCCCTATGTTGAAATGATGGGGAAACTGAGACCCAGAAGGGAAGGAAATTGCTCCGAGTCACACAGGGAAAGGAGCGGATCCCAGCTGACTCCCAGTCCAGTCACACCAAATGGCTTTCTCTTCTCTAGCAGTCTCAAGATTTCCTGGGACCCCTCACGTGGGACCCTCCTCAGTTCGTGGTCTCTAGGCTGCAAACTCTACGCCCTCTGTTTAGACCCTAAACTCCAGAAGGAATAAGAAGAGTTTGAGTTAGGACAGATCCTGAAGCCAGGCAAGGATGTGTGTGTGAGTTGGGGTGGGCTGGTGTAGAATGGGGTAGGATACCTCACCACTACCTGCCAGGGGAGCCCAGGAGAGCCCAGGCTTGGGGAGAGACTAGGGAGCCGGGGGAGGGTCTGAGGCCCGGGAGTCCTTCCCACCCCACCTGAGGATCTGATTGGGTCTGTCTACCTTCTCTGCCACATCCCTCTGGCTCATGGGTGCTGACAGGTGTGCTGGGGATGAACCGCAGTGGGCTGGCTGGCTCGGAGCCTCAGGCTGCAGCTCTGCCACTGTGTGGTTGGGAGGCGTTGCATCCAGGCTGCCCTCTTGAAGCGGTGGTAAATGAATAACCTCGCTCCTGCCTGCAGGGCCCTCTGGGACAAAGAAGCCACCTGGTGCCCCTCAGTTTTGGCTTGGGCCAACCTGACTCCCTGGTTCCACTGACCAAGAGACCGTGGGGGTGGGTGAAGGCAGATGTAATCCCTTGGCCCTTTGCCTACACTCCCAAATCCCATCTCAGTTCCCTCCCCCTCTACTGCTAAGCCTCTTCCCTCTCTGACACTTCCCCCCACGGAGCCCCCTCCCCTTCACTGACCCCCTTCTCTGAGTCCCTTCCCTCTTACTTAAAAGCCCTCCCTCCCCTCACTTCCCCATGGCTAAGCCTCCTTCCCTTGAGGCCTCCCCATGGAGCCCTCCCACCCACTGCCCCGAGCCCACATCCCCTCCCTCTAGCTCTCCCTAGGATCCATCACTAGCAGCCCCCCTCACCTTCATATTCCACGTCACTCTGTTTCCTTCCCCGCAGGCTAGAAGACTGGTTCCCAAAGGGGACTGGGCTGGAGAGAGAGTAATGGCAGCCCCAAGTCCTTTCCTGGAATCTCACAGAGAATGAAGGATCTAAAGCCAGGATACTCTTACTGTTCATGGTAACCTACTTCCTCTTCCCCGGGTCATAAAGGGTAAAAACATATCTGTTGTTCCTTAACTAGAGGAGAACTTTTTGGGAGCTATGTGAAGCATTCTACTGAAAAAATCTGCCTGCTCCTGGGGCCTTTTGCTTTCGCTTTGCTGCAGGCCAACAAGTTCAAGATACAATAATTTCGAAATAATTGCAAGCCTCCACAATCCCAAATACCTGTCCTGTGACCTTTGCTCCCCTGCAAGTGGCTCTCCTGGCCTGGATTCCCCAAACCTCTAGGACGCATGGTCTACATGTTCTGTTTCTGCTTCTCATCTCCCACTCACTTTTCTGTCCACTGCATCTGCCCCCGCGCCTCTAGTTAAGGCTGCCAGTGACCACCTCGCCGCTTTTAATCTTCAGGCTTCTTCTTGCCTTACGACTTCCGCAGCCTCGGATGCCATTGCCAACGCCCGCCTTCTTGAAACTCTTTTTTTTCTCTTTGGTTTCTAGACTGACCTCATCCACTTCCCTGGTTTCGGTTGCCATATGTATGCTAACAACAGCCAGGTTTACTGTTCCTGAGTTCCAGATCTCTATGTATGTCCAGTCACTTCCTGGACGTCTCTGCCTGGAGGTCCCACAGGCTTGCCAAACTCCGTTCACTCACAAGTGAAACCATCATCTTCCCCCAGCAAACTGGTCCTAGTTTGGTAAATGGTACCACCACCAGCCAGTCAGTGACCTAAGGCAGAAAATTGGGGTTATCCTAGCTCTCCACTCCCTCACCCCGCCTATCCAAATGGTTCTCCAGCCCAGCTCATCTTGCTTCTTTTACAGCGCCCCCTCCCTGTCAGGCCTGGTCCCCCACCCCACTGTCCCTGCTTTATTTCTGGGCTGCATCATCTCACACGGGTACAGCTGCACAGCCTCTAAGATGGTCTCCTGCCTTCATGTGCCTCCTTGAGTCCCAGTTCTGCAGGGGCAGCTGGAGAGGTTATTTTAGAGTGTAAATTTGACCAGGTACATCCCTCCCATGATTCCCATAACATTAGATGAGGGTCCAAAATCTGTAATTCTGCACACGAGATTCTCCATGACTTGGCCTCTTCTGGGCCCAGGGCCCCATTGCTACTTCCCCCCTCACCTTGCTATCTACCCAGCCATTGGAATTCCACTTTCCTGGCTCTGCACTCCAGCCCCCTTTCCCACTGCCTGAACCTCTTATACCTTCTCCAAGACACAAGTGCTTCCAAACCTTGTTTACCTTAGCATTAGAATGTCACCAGAGAGTTCTGAGTCCCCCCGCCTCTTTCCCTCCCTCAAGGGTTTCAGGAAGAAAATGAGGCCCCTCTCTCATCTCTTCTCCTGGTGAGAAGATTCCACTCAGCTTCCTTTGGTGGTGTGTTTTACCAAAACAATAGATCTTTTTGTTCTCCTTTCCCAAATATGAAATCATAGCATTGAATGTGCTCTTTCACACACCACAGGGGAGATTCAGGTGTGCGGAAGCGCTGTGGAGGGCGGGTGCTCCAGGCACAAGCCCTGGGGAAGGGGGTCCCTGACATCCTCCTCCCACCTCCCCCATGCCCGGAAGCGCTCATGCCCGCCCCTCCAGATTGGGGCTTCATCGTCTGAATCCCCAGGGAACAGGCCAAAAGACCAACTAGCTAGTGAGCACCCAGCTCGGTTTACAACCCCACTTTCTCGGCTACCGAAACTCGGTCCCTCTCTAAGCTTCATCCCGGGCAGTGGGAGAGCAGAATCCAGCCAAGGCCAGCCCTTGCGGGGAGAGCTCTGCAGGGAGGTGGAGGCCTGTCCGCGCTCGGGACAAGGAGGCACAGGCAACTGCAAAACGAAAGGTTTTTATTGAAAAATATCAAGTGGCCCTTTTCAAGACCGCGGGTCCCTGCTCAACGAAGGCTGTCAGGCCGCAGCCCGACGGGGCGAACAAGTAGCGGCAGTCACCCCAGCTCCGCGCTCCGGAGGGGCAAGGTTTCATGGTCCATGCTGGTTGGCCCCTGGACTCCGCAATCCCGCTCCCTGGCCCGAGGAGGGGTGGCAGCTGGGGAAGGGGGTGCCGGGAGGTCCCCTCCCAGTCCAGCGAGAGAGTTGCCTGGCATCTGGGTGGGCTGGTCTCCGATGCAAGGCCGCACGCAGGACTGGTGGGCGCGCCATCTCGTGGGAGTGGTAGAGGCTTCCCGCGGCTGCTCACTCAGACGTAGTCCTTGCGGTCGTAGGCTGTGCCGGTGCCGGTGCCCGGGCCGTTGGAGCGCGGCGCCGAGTAGAGGATCTTGGCGGGCGTGTATTTCTTCTCGCGCGGCGGGCACGAGCAGCAGAGTAGCGCTCCCCCCAGCAGCTGCAGCGCCGCGGCCGCCCAGCCCACGTACAGGGCGGAGCCCATCTCGCGCTTCTGTGCATCTGGCACCAACGGGTTATAGAATTCCCGGATGATGGTGTTGGCCGACCAGGACACCGGCACGAGGGTGAGCAAGGCGGCCATCAGGAAGAGCACGCCCGCCACGATGGTGATCTTGGCCTTGGCTGTTTCGTCCTGCACACAGTTTGTGCACTGGGCACCCACGAGCGCCACAAGGAGCCCGAAGGCGGCCAGCAGGATGGCGATGACGATGAGGGCGCGGGCCGCCTGTAGGTCCTGCGGCAGCGCCAGCAGCGAGTCGTACACCTTGCACTGCATCTGGCCCGTGCTCTGCACCACGCAGTTCATCCACAGGCCCTCCCAGGTGATCTGCGCCGTGATGATGCTGCTGCCGATGAAGGCCGTCACGCGCCACATGGGCAGCACGCAGCACACGATGGTGCTCAGCCAGCCCATGACGGCCAGCGAGGTGCCCGCGATCTCCAGGCCCATGGACATGGCTGCCGCTCCAAGGCCGTCACTGGCGGGCGGCTCCGGGTGCGGGACGACGAGGGGCCGGGGCCGCTGGGGCCTGGGTGGGAGCGGCGGTGCGCCGACGGACTGACGCCCGAATTGATGGACCGACGGAAAGACACACGGATGGCGCGCGCCCTAAAGGGTCCGCTCTGCCCGTTCGCGCAGCGGCTGCGCCTGCACCTGCCTGTGGCTTTGTAGGCGGGCGGCAGCGACTGGGCTGGCCCTGGGCTGGGGCAGGTTAGTCTTCGATCCGGGCCCAGCGCTCCGGCGGGGGAGGGAGGGGCGGAGCCGCCCTCTCCCGGGCCTGGGGACAGTGACGTGGCCCCTCTTCCCACCTTCACTAAGCGCCCTGGGAGGAAGGACTTGGCCAGGAGTGGCTCACGGCGCGGGGATGGGGGGTGCCAAGAGAGGGCGGGGCCGAGACCTGCGCCCCCGCCCCTCGCTCCTGGTTCCCCACTGCTCGGAAACGAATTCTACGGGGTGTGGGGTGAAAAGCACAAAGTGCTGGACACTCCCCCTCCCACCTCCCGCATTTTCAGCGCCGTTGGCACGGAAGGCGTGGGGAAGCGGGCGCTGCCAGCTGCCAGGGATCCGCGGGGACAGGGAGGGCCCACTGTCGGCGTGGCCGCGGCTGTTTTCCCAGAGTGGGCCGCTGCCCCGGGAGCTGCGCACCTGCTCCTCGGTCCGTCTGGCCTCTGAGGCAGCGCTCCCAGCGCAGGATCCCGGTCTGATCCAGGCCCATGGCGTTGCCAGCCCTGGACGTCTGGACTCGGCGGAAGCCAGGGACCACCCGCAAAGACGCCCAGAAGACACCCCTGAGCCAGTGCTGAACTCAGATTCTCTAGCCCCTCTCCAGCTCTCAGCTCTTAACACTCGCAGTGACCCCGGATCCCTTTAGCTGAGCTGCTCTCGCCTCCCAGAGCCGCCCCCATTGAGTCCCTTCCCTTCACAGAGCCCTGGTCCTCTCTCCCGCTGAGCCGGGGGCGGGTGGGGGTGGGGGAGTCAGAACCGGGATCCACCTTAATGAAACGGTGGTGAAAGAGGTTTGATCCAGGCAAAAGTGGGAAGTCAGAGACATTACCTGCAATAGCCTTGCTCCCACACCTGGGCTATCCCTCGCCCTGCTTAGAGCCCTGCAGAGTTGGCCTTGGAGGGTCTGTCCCCCACCTTCCTCGCTTCCCCTCATCTCAGGGCCCTCATTCTTGCCGTGTCCTCTGCCTGGGACATTGCAGAGACCACATGGCTCACTCCTTTCACCTTTCATGTTTTTGTTCCCAGCCAGGCCTTCCCTAACCACACTAGTTAAAATCACAGCTGGGACTTCCCTGGTGGCGAAGTGGTTAAGAATCTGCCTGCCAATGCAGGGGACACGGGTTCCATCCCTGATCCAGGAGGATCCCACATGCCACGGAGCAACTAAGCCCGTGCGCCACAGCTACTGAGCCTGCACTCTAGAGCCCGTGAGCCACAACTACTGAGCCCACGTGCCACAACTACTGAAGCCTGCGTGCCTAGAGCCCATGCTCTGCAACAAGAGAAGCCACCGCAATGAAGAAGCCCGCGCGCAGCAACGAAGACCCAATGCAGCCAAAAGTAAATAAATAAAATAAATTTATTTAAAAAAATTAAAAAATAAAATCACAGCTGGGAATTCCCCATCAGTCCAGGGGTTAGGACTCCCTGCTTTCACCGCAGTGGCCCAGGTTCAATCCCTGGTGGGGGAACTAAGATCCCGCAAGCCATGTGGGGCGGCCAAATAAATACATAAAATCGCAGCTATTCACCCCACTATGTCCTGTCCCCTTTTTATACTTTACATTCTTTTTTAGCATTTAACACTGTCCATCATACTCTATATTTTTCTTACTTATTTTTTATTCTCTCTCTCTCTGCTCTAGTATGTCAACTCCACTGGGACATCCAGAAGGTCCCCAAACGGGCAAGGGTTTCTGCTGGTTTTATTAACTGCCGTATCTCCAGTGCCCAGAACGGTGCTGGGTCCTCAAGAGAAAGTTGATTTAGAAAGTTCATGCAAAAACATCACTTTCTTGCATTCCTGCAACCTTGTCTGCCTGGAGGCCCTCCTCCTGGCATAAATGACTGATAATGGGACACTACTCTGTCACATGCTTTTGGAATCTAGTCGGAACCTAGGGCACTTCCAGGCGAGATGAGAAACCCCATCAAACCAGGCCTAGGGGTTTTTCTGGTTTGCCCCACATCTCTCAAATACAGGCATGTAGCCTATGTCTTCCTCCGTAAGGGTCAAAGCCCTGGGGTGAGGTAAACAGGGCCAGAGGCCCATGGAAACCAGGGTCCTACTTCTCGCAGGGGCAAAGGTCTTGGGCTGGGCCTGTTGGGGCTGGGTTGGGCAGGGCTGGGAGTGCCCAGCCAGAGGGCCCCGCTGGTGCTGGGCGGGGGCTGCCCCGGAGCAAGTTCTTGAAGCCCAGGTCCATCCAGTGGACTGCTGGCTGCTGCAGTTTCCTGGTTAGTGGCGTGGCTTTGGGTCGGAGGAGAGGCAGAACACTTGGGCAGTGTGGCTGCGTATAGGGTGGGTGCCTGAAATCACATGCTTTTGTCCTGAGAGTGGGCTTCCTGCTGGTTTTGCCCTGAGCTCTATCTCTTGCTACCTGTGAGGCTGAGGAAAGTCACGTCCCCTCTCTTAACCTACATTTCCTCCTCTGCCAAATGAGGAGACTGTTGCCTACATGACCTACCTCACAGGGCATTGATGAGAACGGAGGAAACGTATGTGTACTGCAAACCAGAAAACAGCCACGACCAGACAAACCAGTGGGTAGAGAAACAGTGTGGACAAGGTGGAGGGTTTAATTGGACAGACCTGAGGTGGAGTCCAGCTCCACTCTTATCAGTCCTGTGGCCTTGAGCAAGTCCTTTCCCACCTGGACTTGGTTTCTTCATCTGTGAAGAGGGGTTTGTTCTGAGCTGCTTGGGTTCGGGGTGTGGGGGGTGGTGGGCAGGAAGAGGCACCTTGTTCCTGAGCCTGAATGAGGTGGATGTGCTGGGCAGGGCTGTGAGGAGATGAGGCCAGCAAGACAGAAAGCTTCTTGCCCAGGGGCCAAACTTCAGGGACGCTGGGCAAATAGCTTCAATCAGCGTTTTGCTCAATATCATCCATGGTCCTTACAACTCAATAATAAAAAGACAAATAACCCAATTAAAAAAATGGTCAAAGGATCTGAGTAGACATTTGGAATAGACAAGGAAGACATACAAATGGCCAAGGTGCACATGCAAAGTTGTCTGACACCATTAGTCATTAGGTAAATGCAAATCAAAACTACAAAGAGGGATTTCCCTGGCGGTCCAGTGGTTAAGACTTTTCCTTCCAATGCAGGGGGTGTGGGTTCGATCCCTGGTTGGGGAGTTGAGAGCCCACATGCCTCATGGCCAAAAAACCAAAACATAAAACAGAAGCAATACTGTAACAAATTCAATAAAGGCTTTAAAAATGGTCCACATCAAAAAAATCTTAAAAAAAAAACATACAGAGATAAAACTTCATACCTATGAGGATGGCTAGAATCAAAAAGATGATAACAAGTGTTGCAGAGGATGTGGAAAAATTGGAACCCTCCGACAATGCTGGTGGCATTGTAAAATGCTGCAGCTGCTTTTGAAAACAGTCTGACAGTTCCTCACAAGGTAGAATTACCATAGGACCCAGCAATTCCATTATTAGGTATTTACCCAAGAGAAATGAAAATGTACGTTCACACGAAAAACTTGTGCACGAGTGTTCATAGCAGCATTATTCCTAATAGCCTGAAAGTGGAAATGTCCTAAATGTCAGTTGATGAATGAATAAACAAAAAGGAGTGTATCTATACGTGCAATATCATTCAGCCATAGAAAGGAATAAAGTTCTGATATGTGTTACAACGTGGATGAACCTTGAAGACATTATGATAAGTGAGAGATACCAGTTGCAAAGGATGGCGTATTATATGATTTCACTTATAAAAATGATCCAGGACTTCCCTGGTGGCGCAGTGGTTAAGAACCCACTTGCCAATGCAGGGGACACGGGTTCGAGCCCTGGTCTGGGAAGATCCCACATGCCGCAGAGCAACTAAGCCCGAGCACCACAACTACTGAGCCTGTACTCTAGAGCCCACGTGCCACAACTACTGAAGCCCGAGCGCCTAGAGCCCATGCTCTACAACAAGAGAAGCCACTGTAATGAGAGACCTCTGCGCGGCAATGAAGAGTAGCCCCTGCTCGCCCGCACTCAGCAGCAAAGACCCAACGCAGCCAAAAAAAAAAAGATCCAGAGTAGGAAAATCTATAAAAATAGAAAGTAGATCGGTGGTGGTGCTGCGGTGGTGGTGTTGGGAGAAAATGGGGACTAACTGCTAATGGGAACAGGGTTTCTTTTTGGGGTGATGAAAATGTTCTAATGACACAATTGATTGTGTTGATGGTTGCATAGCTCTGTGATGATACTAAAAAACCATTGAATAGTACAGTTTAAATTGTGAGTTGTATGGTATGTAAATTGTATCAATAAAGCTGTTAAAAACCACAATGGTGCTGGGTGGGGGGGCCGCAGTGTGTGTTCGTGTGGTATGTGTGTCCCCAGAGAGTGGGAATGAGGGTGGGATGAAGCTGTTTTTTAATGGAGAGTACTGTGGGAGTTGGTGAGAGGAGGGTGAGGCTTGGGGGCTCCAAGCACAATGCTTGTCTCCTCCTCCTCCATTCCTGAGCCTCCTGTCTAGAAACAGCAGCATGAGCCAAGGTGGGACCGATGCTCCAACATCCCTCCAGTTAGTGCTGAGTGACCATAGGAAGGGGAGTTCTGATGCTGTCCTGGTCCAGCAGAGCTTCCCGTAGGAGGAGATTGGGCAGGAGCTGGTAGAGAAGGATTTGGCTGGTGGAGGTGACTAGGTGCGTTTGGGGTGAATTGTGTGTGTGTAACTCCAAGAAGCAAGGGTCTAGAAAAAGAGGAACTGAAAGAAGAGTGCCCCCAGCTAGGAGATTAGCCTGTTCCCCATCTCCCACCCAGTGTTCAGCTCCCCAGAAGTAGCCATCACATCCCCAAGGCCTGCCTTTCCCCTACTGCAGTGGCGGCATCCTCCCCTTTCTCCCATCCCAGCACACTCAGCCTGGCCCCCACCTCTCCCCAGTGGGCAGTCTGTACTGAATTACACCATCGGCTTTCTTGGTTCTCCAGTTTGCAAATGGCAGATTGTGGGACTTCTTGGCCTCTATGACTGCATGAGCCAATTCCTATGATAAATCTTCTATTATGCGTATCTGTATATAGTCTATTAGCTCTGTTTTTCTTGAGAACCTTGACTAATGTGGTAGAATTCTCCAGTGAAAAACTGGGCCCGTAGATTACTTTCTGGGAGTTTTAAAATTACAAATACTTAATACTTAACAGGTCTATTTAAATTATCTATTTCATACTGAGTGAATTGTTGTAGCTGTGTTTTTTGAGAAATTGGACCATTTCATCTAAGTGGTTGAATTTATGTGTGTTCATAATATTTCTTATTATCCTTTTGATATCTGTAGGGTCTGTATGATAGCTCCTGTTTCATTTCTGTTGGCAAATTGTATTTCTCCCTCTCTCTCTCTGTCAGCTAGAGGTCTGTCTTTGTCAGCTAGAGGTTTGTCATTTTTACCAGTTTTTTTTTTTCCTCAAAGAACCAGCCCTTTGTTTCATTGATCTTCTCAATTATCAATTTCCTTGTTTTTTGCTCTTCTTTATTATTTTCTTATTTCTACTTGTTTTGGGTTTATTTTCTCCTCTTTTTCTAAATTCTTGATGTGGGAGTGTAGATTATTGATTTGAAACTTTTCCTCTTTTCTAATATATGCATTTAGTGTTATAAATTTCTCTCTTAGCACTGCTTTATCTATGTTCTACAATTTTGATATGTTGTACTTTCATATTCACTTATTTCAATGCATTTTAAAAAAAATTTCCCTTGACCTATGGCTGCCTTTTGAGTTATGGAACAAGAAGTGTGCTGTTTAGTTTCCAAGTGTTTGGAGATTTTCCTGTTGTCATTCTGTTATTGATTTCTAGTTTGATTCCATTGTGGTCAGAGAGCATACTATATGATTTCAATTAATTTAAATTCAATTAATTTAAATTAATTTAAATTCAATTAATTTAAATTCCCTGGCCATCCAGTGGTTAAGACTCAACGCTTTCACTGCCAGAACCTGGGTTCAATCCCTGGTGGGGGAATTAAGATCCTGCAATCCAAGCAGCACGGCCAAAAAAAAAAAAAAAAATCCGTGGAGATTTCATTTTGGCCCAGGATATGGTCTATCTAGGTTTTTAATTTTTAATTAAAAAATTTTTTTAAAAGATTTTTTGATGTGGACTATTTTTAAAGTCTTTATTGAATTTGTTACGATATTGCTTCTGTTTTTTGTTTTGTTTTTTTGCCCCCGAGGCATGTGGGATCTTAGCTCCCAGACCAGGGATCGAACCTGCGTTCCCTGCATTGGAAGGTGAAGTCTTAAGCACTGGACCTCCAGGGAAGTCCCTATCTGGGTTTTTTAAACAAATGTGTGTTCTGCTGTTGTTGAGTGGAGTATTCTATAAATGTTGGTTAGATCCTGTTTGTTGATGGTGTCACTGAGTTCTATAACTTTGCTATATTTCATCTAGTTGTCCCATCAATTGTTGAAAGAGAAGTGTTAAAGCCTCCAACTATACTTGTGCTTTTGTCTATTTGTCCTTTCAGTTACGTCAGCTTTTTCTTCATAATTTGCAGTTTTTTTGTTTGATAATGCATACATATTTAGGATTACTATGTCTTCTTGGTAGATTGACCCTTTTTTCGTTACATAATGTCCCTCTCGGTCTCTGGTAATTTACTTTGCTCTGAGGTCTAGTTTATCTCATACAAATATAGCCACTTTCACTTTCCTTTGATTGTTTTCATGCTATATCCTTTTCCATTTACCTTGCCTATGTCATTATATTTGAAGTGAGTTTCTTGTACACAACATATATTCGGGTCATGCTTTTAAGCACTCAGATAATTTCTTTTAATCGATACAGAGGCATACCTTGTTTTATTGCGCTTCGCAGATATTGTGTTTTTTTACGTTGAAAGTTTGTGGCAACCCTGTACCAAGCAAGTCTATCGGTGCCTTTTTTCAACAGCATTTGCTCACTTGGTGTCTCTGTGTCGCAGTTTGGTAATTCTTGAAATATTTCAAACTTTTTCATTATTATTATGTTATGGTGATCTGTGATCAGTGATCTTTGAAGTTACTATTGCAAAAGGATTATGACTCATGAGGCTCATGATGGGTAGCCTTTTTTAGCATGAAGTATTTTTCAATTAAGGTACGTACATTGTATTTTAGATATAATGCTATTGCACAGTTAATGAATACTGTACAGTGTAAACATAACTTTTATATGCACAGGGAAACCAAAAAATATGGGTGAGTCACTTTGCTGTATTGGCTTTACTGTGGTGGTCTGGAACCAAAAGTGCAATATCTTTGAATGATGCCTGTATTTAGACTATTTACATTTAATGTAATTGTTGATGTGTTAAAGCTTAGTCTGATATTTTGTTTTTTGTTTTCTGTTTGTTCTCTCCATTTTTTTTTTCTGTTTTCTTTTTTCTGCTTTCCTGTGGGTTACTTGAACAGTTTTGAAATCCATTTTATCTATAGTGTTTGTTCTTTTTTAAATATTTATTTATGTCTTAGTTGCTGCATGCAGGATCTAGTTCCCCAACCAGGGATCGAACCTGTGCCCCCTGCATTGGAAGTGCGGAGTCCTAACCACTGGACCACTAGAGAATTCCCGAGTTTGGCTATTATTTATTAAAGTTTAAAAGCAATGCCTACTTATACAGGAAAGTCAAAATGGAAAAGGATATTAGAAAAATTATAATCCCATCCATTTAAAGATACCATTATTGACATCTGGTTTTATACGTTTCAAGATGCTTTTCTAGTCATTTCTGTTCAAACGTGGTGTCCGCTAGAATGTAAACTTGATGACTGTAGGGACCTTGTCTGTATGCTTCAGCACTTTATTTTTAGCAGTAGAATAGTGCCTAGCAGAGGGCAGGCACTCAGTAAATACTTGTCAAATGAATATGTGGGTGAGTCCTGTTGTACTACTGTTATAATATACTGTAATTAAAATTTTTTTATTGAAAAAAGTTTTCATATTTCATATCTAGGCTCCCCATTGGCCTTTGTGGTGTGGGGATGGGTGGGGCCACAGTTTCTTCTCTGGTGTTTGTCCTAATATAGAATGCTTAGTTTTAAATTTTATTTAAAATTTTTTTTGGCCGTGCCTCATGGCTTGCAGGACCTTAGTTCCCCGACCAGGGATTGAACCCACGCCCCCTGCAGTGGAAGTGCGGAGTCCTTAACCCCCACTACCCACAAATGGCTGACAAATATTTATTGAGCACCTACTGTGTGCCAGGCACTGTGTAGGCGCTGAAGGCAGGGTCAAGGGTCATTCCAGCTGATGACTCCTTGCATTCTCCCCACCTCACCCCGCCCCCACACAAACCACTGCAGGGATGAAGTATCACTCTTCTAGCTACCACTATCTCTAAGAACCCCAAATCTGTCACCCCATAATAAAGCTGATTTGAAGTGTTACTATCTTTTGGAGGGACTACCAGGAAGTTCCCCTAGAATGGTTATTGTTCAAAAGTTTTCCGTCCTTTTAGGCTGCCTCTTTCCTGGTCTTTTGACCGGAGAAAGCAGACTTTTATTGGGGCTTTTTTGGTTTTTGTCCAGTGGTATCTCCCACTTGCCTACATCTTCAGTTCCATGTTTGGGATACATGAGGGAGAAAGAAAACCCAGGGCACTGGCACAAAAACAGACACCTAGATCAATAGAAAAGAATAGAGAGCCCAGAAATGAATGCACACTTATATGGGCAATGAATCTATGACAAAGGAGGCAAGAATATACAGAGGGGAAAAGACAGCCTCTTCAATAAATGGAGATGGGAAAACTGGACAGCTATATGCAAAAGAATCTAACTGGAATAATTTCGGGCTTCCCTGGTGGCGCAGTGGTTGAGAGTCCGCCTGCCAATGCAGGGGACACGGGTTCGTGCCCCGGTCCATGGGTTCGTGCCTCTGGGTCCAGAGGTCCTGAGTTGGTCTGCCTTCCCTCCACCTTTCAATCTTCTCATGCCTGTTTTATCTATAAAATCCAGGGGTTTCAGCTGTACTTGGCAGAAGGAATAGGAACACGTATGTCTATTTCATCTTCTCAGGAGTCAGTCCCCCAACTGTTGTCTTTCTTTCCTTCTTCCTTCCTCTCTTCCTCCCTTCCTTCCTTCCTTCCTTCCTTTCTTTTTCTTTTGGCCACGCCATGCAGGATCTTAGTTCCCAGACCAGGGATCGAACCCGTGCCCCCTGCACTGGAAGCGTGGAGTCCTAACCACTGGACCACCAGGGAATTCCCCCCCACCCCACACACCTGTTTTCTTTCACCTGGTTCTCTGTACACATATTTGTTACCTGCTCGGCCCATGTAACCACTTGAGTTTGAGACCCCTGGCTTAGCCTCTGTAGTTTAGTGTTTTGGCCCTGGGTCTCCTACTGGCAACCAGAATGAGAAAAAAGGAAAAGGAAAAGAAAGAAACCCCAGGGAAGCTCAGTTGGGATAGGCTGGGGCTGGGGGCACTGCAGGAGAGAGGCATGTGAGACCCCAGCCCCCAGCCCCTGCACTGTGCTGTGTCTTCACCTCACTAAGCTTCCCTTCCCAGGAACAGAGGGTAATGGACTCTGTTGACTTCTAAGTTTATTTAAACCTTGGGGAACCTTATCATATCTTCATGCAAACAGCACAAAGTTAAACAAAGCAGCTTCTGAGGCCCAAGGAGAGCATAGTTGATTTAAGATAGGACTCTATCAGAGGTTACTCAACCCTTAGTGCCTCCCGTGTTATCACTGACAGAGGCCACGTTCGCCAGCCAGGGCAGTCCCATGGCACTCTGTGCCCTGACTCTGAGCTCCAACCGAAAGGAGAGTCTTGCTGCTGAAGGAGCTCAGATACCTTTGTTGGCTGATGAAGAGCCCTATGGGTACCAGGCAGCCTCTTCCCCAGACAGCCCAGTCCCTGCTCAATGGCCTTGTGACTGTGGCGGCCACTGTGGCAGGGAGGGAGTCCACGGAGGGCTTTCTCTCACCAAGGCCGACCCCTGTGGCTTCTGGCCGCAAAGTAGCACCCATCCTGAATCCAATATGGCGCTCTCCTTCCTTAGGGGCCAGCCAACCTAATGGGACTGCCGTCGCTCCAGACTCCTGTTGTGAGGATGTCAGCAGTGTGTCCGTACATCGATAGGTGCCCATCTGGGATCTGGATTTGTTCTACTTGAGCATCATGCTTCTGCCAGTACTACTATTCATGGACTTACTCGTGCCTCATTTGCTGTCCTAGTGAATCTTGCAGTATTGTTTCTGATCTAGAAGCTGCCTTACAGCAAAAGAAGTATGGGGTGATGTCCTGGGAGTCCTGCTCATGAGCCCCACCATCTAGAAGCATCTGGCCTTGCAGGGGGGATGAAATGGCCCTTTGAAGACAGCTGTGGTTCCACCTGGGAGACAACAGCGTGGCAGCTCAGACGGCCATCTTGCAAATGCTCTCACACCTCGTGCTGTTTCTCCTGCCGACAGAACACGTGTGTAATCAGACCTCCTCCTCCCCTGGCCTGCTAAACAGGATTCAATAATTGCGCACCGAGTTTGCCGCAGCCCCTCCCACCTTGTTGAACATAAGGAGGAAGAGCTGCTTGCTGGAGGAAAGGCAATGCAGATACATATGATAAAGTGTTGCGATGGGCAGGGGAGGAACGGAGCTCGTTAGACGGGGAGTGAAAGAGTGGTTTGGGGGGTGCAGCTTCTAGAAGATTTGCTTAGGACCAGTTGTGGGGTGTGAGGAGGGGAGAGGGAAGGTGGTTTTCACCTGAGTTGTGGTAGACCACATATTTTGATAACTTGGACATCTTTCAAAAGTCAGTGGTGGGGGGCTTCCCTGGTGGCGCAGTGGTTGAGAGTCCGCCTGCCGATGCAGGGGACACGGGTTCGTGCCCCAGTCCGGGAAGATCCCACATGCCGCGGAGCAGCTGGGCCCGTGAGCCATGGACGCTGAGCCTGCGTGTCCGGAGCCTGTGCTCTGCAATGGAAGAGGCCACAACGGTGAGAGGCCTGCGTATCGCAAAAAAAAAAAAAAAAAAAAAAAAAAAAAAGTCAATGGTGGGGATTTCCCTGGTGGTGCAGTGGTTAGGAATTCGCCTGCCAATGCAGGGGATACGGGTTCGAGCCCTGGTCCGCGAAGATCCCACATGCTGCGGAGCAACTAAGCCCGTGCGCCACAACTACTGAGCCTGAACTCTAGAGCCCTTGCTCCACAACAAGAGAAGCCACCACAATGAGAAGCCCACGCACCGCAACAAAGAGTAGCCCCCTGCTCGCTGCAACTAAAGAAAAGCTCGCGCACGGCAACAAAGACCCAATGCAGCCAAAAATAAATAAATTGACAAATAAACATTTAAAAATATGTTAAAAAAAAGTCAACAGTGGGGTGGGGGTTAGGGGGTTCCTATGTACTTCTAGATCATGCTTTGTAAATGTGACACCAAGCCTGGGTGGCATTAAATCTCTAGGACCTCAGTGTTATTTGAGGATCCAGGAACTGAGGGGCAAAAATGGGGGAGGCATCACCCTGAAGTACACCCAATGACCCACTGTCAAGAATTTTGTTTCCTGAACTCTGTGGAAGGAGGGATGCTCCCCTGGGGTGTTGCATGGTAACAGGCCCACTGCGCTGGAAGGGAGGAGGCCCCCTGACTGTTTTGTGTCCCTTGTCCCCCTACAAGAACAGGCAAAAAGGAATCACTGCAATGGCTGAGATGATTGACTCTGACCACGGAGGGTAAATCAAGTCACAGTTACTGGGGGGGAGCATATGGGCAATTCGTGTGGAGCTCAGGGACCCTCCTGGGTGTCTGCATTCTGCTGTCACCAGTGATAAATGTTCACAGAAGACCACCACCACCCCAGGCAGGACCACCAAGGGCTGGTTATCTCTGTGGGAGAAGAATGCTGGCCCAGCTGGGGCTGCCAAAGCTGAAATGTGGAGTGAAGGAGGGAAGGCACAGTCCGGGGTCAGCTGCAGAAACCAAGATGGCAGCCCACCAGCTTGCAGCCAGACTGTAAAACTGCCCTCTTCCCTTTGAATATATATTTTTTAATTACGAGGGGAATTCCTTGGTGGTCTAGTGGTTAGGATTTGACGCTTTCACTGCCATGGCCCAGGTTCAACCCCTGGCTGGGGAACTGTCCCGCAAGCTGGGCGGCGTGGCCAAAACCCCTCCCCCCCAAAAAACCCTGGAAAGTACAAAGAATAATATAAAAAATACCCATGGGACCCCACCACTCAGAGTTAGCAAGTTGTTACATTCTGCAGGAGACCCTTTGCACTCCTTCCCTATCCCACTCACTTCTCTTCTTCTGGGTAACACAATCCTGAAGTTGACATGGCATCTTCCTGTTCAGATTTGTATAGTTTTGCTACTTAGGTATATATCCATCCACAATACATAGAACTTCTTGCATATTAAACATTTTTACATGGATGGTCTTATATTGTACACATCATTCTGCAATTTGCTTTATTCAATGGTGTTATGTCTTTGAAACGTATACAGGAAGCGTTAGTTCATTCACTGTAACTGCTGTGTATATTCCATGGTGTGAGTATGTCACAGTTTATATCCATTCTCCTCTTGATGAGCATTTGGATTATTTCCAACTGTTTTGCTATTACAAAGATGTGACATACATCCTTGTAAATGCCTCCAGGTGCATATGAGTGAGAGTTTCTCCGGAAGTGGAATTGCTGCATCATAGAGTATATGCACCTTCCACCTTACCAGATCTTGCTAAATGATTCCCGAAAATTGTTGCCTGTTAGTATTATACACTCCTTCCAGCACATTAGAGAGTTCCTATTGCTACACATCTCTGCCAACACTTCGTAGCATCAGACTTTTTGTCATTCCGTGGGTGTCAAGTTGCATCTCATTATTATTTTTAAAAATTATAATCCTGCTTAGTTTTTAAAAATATTTATCTATTTAGTTGTGGCTGCGTCGGGTCTCAGTTGTAGCGCACAGGCTCTGTGTTGCGACGCACATGCTTCTCTCTAGTTGCGGCATGAGGGCTCAGTAGTTGCGGCACATAGGCTTAGTTGCCCCGCGGTATGTGG
The DNA here is from genome assembly GCF_937001465.1 of Orcinus orca. NCBI lineage: Eukaryota > Metazoa > Chordata > Mammalia > Artiodactyla > Delphinidae > Orcinus > Orcinus orca. The sequence goes on along the minus strand of NC_064574.1, from coordinate 78,579,289 downwards.
GATCTTAGTTCCCCGACCAAGGATCGAACCCACGTCCCCTGCATTGGAAGGCAGATTCTTAACCACTGGACCACCAAGGAAGTCCGCAGTTTCTTTTTTTTGAGGCATAAAATACATTCACTGAGGTCCTTGAAATGAACAAATCTTAAAGGTACAGCTTGAAATTTTTACATTTGAACACATCGTGCACCTACCACCCAAATCAAGATACAGAGCATTTCTATTACCCCAGAAGGTTTCCTGGTGTCCCACCCCCATCCTTCTTCCCAGAGGTGGCCACTTTCTAACTCCTGTCACCATTGATTACTTTTGCTTATTTTTGACCTTTGTATAAGTGGAATCACAGTGTGTACTCACCTGTACCTGGTTTCACTCAATACAATGTGTGTGAGGTCCACTCACGTTGTTGTGCATGTCAGTAGTTTATTCTTTTTTCATTGTTGTAGAGCATTCCATTGTGTGACTATGTCACAATTCCTATCCATTCTTGTGAGCATTTGAATGGCTTCCAATTGTTTTTCTATTACAAACAAGATGTGACACATGTCCTTGTCCTCCAGGTACACATACCTGAGAGTTGCTCTAGAAGTGGAAATGATGGGTCATAAGGTATATACGTCATCCACCTTACCAGATATTGTGAAATGATTCTCTAAAATTGTTGTACTAACCAACACTTCCTCCAGCATGTTGGAGTTTCTTTTTTTAATTAATTAATTAATTAATTGATTTTTGGCTGCATTGGGTCTTCGTTGCTGCACGCGGGCTTTCTATAGTTGTGGTGAGCAGGGGCTGCTTTTCATTGTGGTGCGTGGGCTTCTCATTGCGGTGGCTTTTCTTGTTGCAGAGCACAGGCTCTAGGCACGCAGGCTTCAGTAGTTGTGTCACATGGGCTCAGTAGTTGTGGCACACAGGCTCAGTAGTTGTGGCTCACGGGCACTAGAGCGCAGGCTCAGTAGTTGTGGCACACGGGCTTAGTTGCCCTGCGGCATGTGGGATCTTAGTTCCCCGACCAGGGATTGAACCCATGTCCCTAGCATTGGAAGGCAGATTCTTAACTACTGGACCACCAGGGAAGTCCGAGAATTTATATATTTATATGCTGATTCCCATGCTGTTCCACCTTGTGACTTTTCTGGAATTTGGTGACTCATTTTGCTCTGGAGAGAAACCTCAGTATTCACCCTATAACTATTCCCTCCAATTCCCATACTTTTGTTTTGGGACTTACAGTAAACACTGGCAGTTTCTGTAACTTTCAATAAAAATAATCATGTCTGGCACACCTGCTATCTCTAACACTGAGGTCCTGGTCTGATTGGAGAGACATGGCCTTGCCTTTGGGGAGACATTGCCGAGAAGAGACAGGCCCTGCCCTGGGAAGTCTCAGTCTGAGGTGGGTAATCACAGATACTGGGAGCAGATGCTGCAGCTGGGGGCAGACATGGCCAATGTGCTCAGGGGCTGGGGATCCCAGGGACTCCTTGGAGAGGCGATTTTGCAGCCGGCTCTTGTTACATGGACACCTGTGCTGAGACATCAAGATTATGTGTGTTCCCTGAGATGGAGCCTAAGGTGGGGGACAGGAGGCAGTGAGGGTGGGTTGGGGGGGCACCTCAGATTCTTGCGATAAGACAGTGCTTGGCCCTGGGGTGGTTAAAACCCAGTGTGTGCTGTCTCTCCTCAGCAGGAGGCTGGGGTGCCCCCACCCCGATTTGGCATCCCCTCCACCTCTGCTGCCCCAGCGCCTTCCCTCTGTTTCCCTCAAGAGCCTCTTAAACTGGCCGACTGAGAAGCCAGGTTGGTTCTGGGCCAGCAGAGAGGGCCCACGCCTGGGTCCGGCCGAGTCTGGGAGCCGGGCTTCGGGCTCACTGGGAGCCGTGCTTTGCTGTGAGGGAGTGACGGTGGCTTCTCGGTGCGCTGGCTTCTGGGGGCTCTGGGGGCTGTCGCGGATGGCGGGTGTTTGTTTCTGGGTGCGGAGGTTTGGGATTGCGTTTAGCCTGTGGGTGTGTGTCTGCCTGAGTTTGTGTTTGTGTGAGAGGGTGTGTTTCTCCTCCAAGGTGTCCACTGTTCCGGGCATGGTCCGTCCCTCCCTGCGGGTGACGGTGGGAGGCCTGAGGTGAGAGTAGCCGGCGTGGGGTGGAGCTGTTTTCTCTCGGCCGGGCCTGGTTGGCTGTTTGGGAGTAATTCCCAGGCTCTGGGGTGTCAGGAGCCTGGGAGGGGGAATGAGTCACTCCCTCCTCCCCCCCACCAGAAACTTATTCCCAGTCCCGGGGGCCAGGTTTCGCCAGGAGCCATAAAGAGGCCCTGCCCAAGCCTCTTCCGCTTTCAGGCAGGCGGGCGAAACCCAGCCCGGGGGCTGCCTCGGAGCCAGGCGCTGCCCAGCTGGCACGAGGCGGCCTGGACCCACCCCTCAGGGCTTTCCCCGGTCTATTCTATGTGCTGAATATTCTGCCCGCTCACAGCCGCTCCTCCCATGGCCCCTCCCATTGCTGAGCCCCCCTCACTGAGTCCCCCTCCCCTCACTGAGCCCCCTCCCTCACTGAGCCCCCTCCCTTCACTGAGCCCCCCTCCCCTCACTAAGCCCCCCTCCCCTCACTGAGACCCCCTCCCTCACTGAGCTCCCCTCCCCTCACTGAGCCCCTCCCCTCACTGAGCCTCCTCCCCTCACTGAGCTTCCTCCCCTCACTGAGCCCCCCTCCCCTCACTGAGTCCCCCTCCCCTCACTGAGCCCCCTCCCTCACTGAGCCCCCTCCCTTCACTGAGCCCCCCTCCCCTCACTAAGCCCCCCTCCCCTCACTGAGCCCCCCTCCCTCACTGAGCTCCCCTCCCCTCACTGAGCCCCTCCCCTCACGGAGCCTCCTCCCCTCACTGAGCCCCCCTCCCCTCACTAAGCCCCCTCCCCTCACTGAGCCCCTCCCCTCACTGAGCCCCCTCCCTCAATGAGCCCCCTCCCCTCACTGAGCACCCCTCCCTCACTGAGCCCCCCTCCCCCACTGAGCCCCCCTCCCCTCACTGAGCCCCCCTCCCTCACTGAGCCCCCTCCCTCAATGAGCCCCCTCCCTCACTGAGCCCCCCTCCCCTCACTGAGCCCCCCTCCCCTCACTGAGCCCCTCCCCTCACTGAGCCCCCCTCCCCTCACTGAGCTCCCTCCCTCACTGAGCCCCCCTCCCCTCACTGAGGACCCCTCTTTGAGCCCCCTTTCTTTCTCTGAGTCTCTTCGTTAAGCTTTTCTGGGGGCGGGGGCGCGGGAGGGCGTGAGCTCGGAAGCGCGACTGGGTGAGCGGGCTGATGCAGAGGGCCGGAGGCTCAGGGCAGGGTCGGGCTGCGTCTGGGCCAGCCTGCCTTTGGCCTGGCTGGCTCTCCATTTCATCCCGAACGTGGGGGCCAGGGTTCCTGCCATCTTCCCAGGCCCAGGGGCATGATGTGGAGGAGGGAAGAGTAGGGGGCTGTGACTCCGGAATTGAGTCACCCCAGGGGCTCCTGGACAGCCCCTACCTCTGCTCCCCTTCTTTCTCTCTCCTCACAGAGGCGCACACTCGTCTGCCTACCCTCCTCACCACCCACCTCCGTGAGGGCCCAGGAGAAGTCTCCCTCCTCATTCCTAGGCTCTTGGTTCTCAGGTCGGAGCCCTTGGTCTAGGCGCCCTCACCCCATCCGACCCGATAGACCCAAGATGGGGTGTCAGGGCTTTCCTCGGGGGTACTTAGAGGAAGGCTGCAGTGACGCTCACCTCCACTGGGGGGCGCTCCTCTACTGCCGGGGCCACAGCCACCCCAACCCCATGGGTTACTCCTTCCCGTGGACCTCACAGTCCTGCCCGGATGCCCACCTCCTCCGCCTGTGCATCAAGGCCTCGGCCACACTGGCTGTGCCCTCCGCAGACACCCAAGGGCGCCCACCTTAGGCCTGCCCCGCTGGACCCACCCTGGGGAGAACGGCATCGGCCATGCACACAGCACTGGTCAGCCTTTATTTTTCATCATGATGAAAAAAATCTGTACATCCTGTGGTTCACCATTTACCCTGAACCCCCTCCCTTCGCTGAACCCCACCTTAGGGGTACCTTGGGCGGCCCCATCACTTTTCTGACGATCACAACATTCCCTGTTCACTCCTCCACCCGCCTTTAGCAGGAGCGATTTTCGAAATTCCCATCCACGGGCTGGAGTACACGGCGGAGGCTGCAGTGACCATAAGCAAACACACGGGGGCAACACCTGAGAGGGCTGGGCGGGCCCAGCCTTGGCGGGGAGATGGACACGCAGCCATTGTACCCCGGGATGCAGCGCCGCTGCCGGGGCCTCTGTCACCTTGCTGGGCGTCCCAGCTCATTCTGGACAGGGGGTTGTAGCGGTGGAGATGGGGTGTTGCCTAGGACAGGCACCCTGTATTTCCACCACCCTGCTAGGTCCCCGCGCCCTTTATCCCAGCCCCACACCATCTCGGGCAGGTCTCACCACTCCTGCGTGTCCACAACCCGACCAGCAACCCTTGAAGACAGGGCCTGAGGGTTTCTGAGTTTCTCCCCAGTTCGAGCAAGCTCCCGGCTGTCTTGAAAACAGACTTGAGTAGACTTGATGTTTGGTGTGGTGGTTACACACTGGCTGTGGTTTCAGACAGTTCTGGGTTCAAATCCTGCCTCCACAAGCTGTGTGACCTCGGGGAAGTCACTTAAATGCTCTGAGCTTTGGTATCTACATTAGTAGACTGGGATGATAGTCCTTTTTTTTTTTTTTGGATCGTAATTAACAGAATCTTATTAGTTCTCTCCTACATATACCCATGGTATCAGAGCCTTGTTTCAGAGCTCTTCCTTCCTCCTGTTCACTGTACAGACCTGGAACCCAGGCCTGCCCAACAATCCCTAGAGAAGACAGTGTTAGTGTGTTTGGGTCCTTCTTTGGAAAGCTGTCACCTCTCTTTCACCTGAACACTGGGACTAACCCCAAATTCCAGGCAGTCACTTCATGTTTTTGAGCTGTAGCAGAACAAATGCATGGAGATTTCTTTAAGGCTACAAACGTTACAAGTTGGTCCCATTAACAATGACCTAGAGGCAGGAGTTTTTTAAACGGCATGAATCGAACACTTGCACGTTTCAACAGAATACAGTTTACATTCATCTCTAAATCTGAGATTAAGAAACTATCAGCTGGTTTCCAACTGGTTTCAATACTGGTTTGAAATTTGAATAATTTTACTGTGTAGACATTAAATATTTTGTTTAAATATGAAACATTAAATCTTTTCCTGACTATCCAGACAGAAACAGAGAAAGCAGGAACAACAGGCAGGAGAAGAAACAGTCCAGTTAACAGACTTGTGACTTCTGTGCCATCTGTAACAAGGGGAGGGACTTCGGCATGGGTTTCAAAATCGCCTGGGAGCTGCCGCCTAAAGTCACCTCTACTCGGCATAAACCATTTTTTCTACACAAGGTGTCTGGTTCCTACAAAGGCAAAAGAAACCCAGAAAACAAAACAGAAAGAACTGGGGTGGTCTCTCAATGAGTTACAGTGGATATCCTGTAGCACTAAAGGAACTGTCATTTTATTTCGTACTACTGAGCCCTTGCCACGCAGAAGAGCTCTTGCTGAGAAATAAAAAACTTCAATCCTGGTTCCCCTCAGAGGACACCTTGAGCCTGGGTAAGGTCCTCAAGACGAAGGTTTCCTGCTAGCAGGAAGCTATTCTCTCCTAACTTCTAGGCTTACTGCATACTAGTTGAAAAACAGGCCACTTGGCTATTTCAATAAATCTCAATGTCACAGCCCTTTTTTTTTTAATGTTTATTTTTTTCAAAGGAAAACAGCAACAGCCAGTTGGAAACCTATTTATTCTTCAGCTCCAGTTTTGTTTAATTTAGAAGTGACTTACTGATTCACTATATTAACCACCCCTCCTCCCCCCCCCCCACCTTTCCTCTTTAAATATTTATCTTCTACTTTGCTGAATTCTTCTAAGGAGATTGTTCCAGTATATATCTCCAGGTCCTTGCTTTGCTCCTTTTACCAAATAAATAAATAAAAATTAAAATGCAAAATGCAATTCCCTTGTGCATCTTAAGGGCTCCAATTGTCAAAAATAGAAAAGAAAAATCTTTGGAATAGCCAATTAAGTTGAATTTAAAAAAAAAACTCGTACGACCATGTGTAAAATAGTTAGTGGGAAGCTGCTGCATAGCACAGGGAGCTCAGCTTTGTGCTCTGTGATGACCTAGAGGGGTGGGAAAGGGAGGGTGGGAGGGAGGCTCAAGAGGGAGGGGAAATATGTATACATAGAGCTGATTCACTTTGTTCTACAGCAGAAACTAACACGACATGGGAAAGCAATTATACTCTAATTTTTAAAATTAATTAATTAATTAAAAAAAAAAAAACCCCTCACGTGAATGTGGTTTCTCTGGGGGCAGAAATCCACTCCTATTATACATCACAAGGTCCTGAGGGGTAACAGAGGCTGTGTGGGGCCTGCCTGGCACCTGACAGGCATTTGACAAGTGTTAATTATTATTCTTTTCAAAGCAGCTCTGTTGAGCTCTAATTCACACACCATGCAATTCACCCATTTAAAGTGTATAACAAAGTGTTTTTTTAGTCTATTCAGAGTATGCAACCATCATCACAGCCAATTTTAGAACATTTTCATCACACCAAAGAGAAACCCTGTACCCTCTACCACCCTATGCCACGTCCCCTCCAGCCCTAAGCCACTCATCTTCTTTCTGTCTCTATAGATTTGCCTGTTCTAGACATTTCATGTAAACAGAATCATACGATATGTGACCTTTTGTCTGACACTTGCATTTAGCATGTTTTCAACGTTCACCCATGTTGTAGCACGGATCAGCACTTCATTCCTTTTTATGGCTGAAAAATAAGTCCGGTGCATGAATATAGCCCACATAGTTGATCAGTTCATCCTCTGATGGCCACTTGGGTTGTTTCCCTTTTGACTGTTGGAATTATGCTGCTATGAACATTCAGGTAGCTGTTATTATTAATATCACCGCCCTTGTCTTCCAAGATAACTAGGCCTGAGTGCCCCAGACTGTCCAGAGCACAAAGAAGGGAAAAAGCCGGGAGGGCTGTTTTGTACCAGATTCATCCCAAAGGGAGGCCTGGGTACCAGAGTTACATGGGATGGGGGATCCTTCTCCCCATCAGCAGGGAAGCCCAGTGTGTATGGATATGATTCAGGATATGAAGCAGGTGAGGAAGGCTGGGCCAGATTACGGCAGACTTTAGTATGGGGTGGGTAGGGGTGGAGGCGCCTGGGGAAGACTTCTGTGGGTGAGTTGGGCTTGGGGGTGAGTGGGCGTGGAGGGTGAGGCCGGTGGGAGGCCAGCAAGGAGGCTGAGGAAACCATGGCTGGTGTGTGTATGTGTGGGGGGGGGTTATTGCCACATCAGTTTGCCTCTGCTCTCTCTTCTTCCCCGTTCCCAGCAGCAACTGGTCAGGCTTGGGATTGGGGTGGGGTGGAAAGAGAGCCAAGGCTGAGGCAGAAGCTCTCCCTGGGCTTGACTTTGAGGTAAAGGCCGAGGTCAAGAAGAGCTGGGGTTTGGTGTTCTGGAGTGGGGACAGGAGGAAGGGATAGCAGAGAGATTCCTCTATTGGAAAGCAGTGATGTGGGCGGGAGGATGACTTGAGAGCGTGTGGCATGTGGGGAGGTTCCTACTACATGCTTCTACCATACGCCAGGCACTACTCACAGGAATGAAAGGTGATACCTTTTAGTTGATGACTATATGGTTCCTGGACAGTGATTTCTTTCTTTTCGTTTTTTGGCCGCGCCACGTGGCCTGCGGGATCTCAGTTCCCTGACCAGAGATCGAACCCGTGCCCCCCTGCAGTGGAAGCGCGGAGTCTTAACCACTGGACCGCCAGGGAAGTCCCGAGGCCAGTGATTTCTGATTCCTCGGTGTTGCTGGGAGGCCACTGAGCCCCAGACCCCGAGGGGTCCAGGCAGACTGGAGCCTGGAGGTTTCCACGGCACCCAGGGCTTGGCAATGGCTGATGGTTCAAGGAAGGACTTCCCGATGTCCTGGGATGTCAAATATCCCTGGTCAGAGATGGAGCTGCAGGACGTTCTGAGGCTGAGAGCCCTGCCAGCCCGCTGAGGTGGCAAAGAACTGGAATGAAGTGGATTAAAAGAAAATAAAGAAACACGCGGGACCCTTGGTGCATGCCCAGGTGTGTGGTGGCAGCTTCATGCTGATGTGGGGCTGAACAGCTGTGGAGTGATGCTGACGGGCAGTGACACCAAGCCACTGGCGCCTGGCCAGCCCCCTGGGCACCTGCAGTCCCCCAACCTCACTGGAGAGAAGCAGGGATTGTATGGAGGGGGAAGGGAGGGTGTGACCGAGGGCCGTGGGTGAGCGCTCAGGTCCTTGTCAAAAGTTCAAATCATGTAGGTTGGGGCTTCCCTGGTGGCACAGTGGTTAAGAGTCTTTCTGCCGATGCAGGGGACACGGGTTCGTGCCCCGGTCCGGGAAGATCCCACATGCCGCGGGGCGGCTGGGCCTGTGAGCCATGTCCGCTGAGCCTGCGCATCCGGAGCCTGTGCTCCGCAGTGGGAGAGGCCACAGCAGTGAGAGGCCTGCGTACCACAAAAAAAAAAAAAAAAAAAAGTTCAAATCATGTAGGTTAAGCCCTGCTATAAAAAGAACATTGAAAAAGAAAAGAAGTTCACACTAACCAGAGGTGTGGCTGCTCCCAGCTGGTCCCCACATCCTGCTCCCCAGCCCATGGCGGGCAGGTCAGGGCCGGCTGTACCCTTCCTCAGGGCTAGACTGATCCAGAGGTGGGAGCCAGCAGAGAATGAGGGCTGGGTCAGTGGGCGCACCGGGCGGTAGGACAAAGACCTGGCAGTTGAACTGGGCCCCAAGAAGGCCAGGGGTCAGGATCTGTGGGTGGTGTCTACCCCAACCATGCCTGGAGGCACTCCAGTAGGAGAATGCCGGCCAGGCCTGGAGGAAAGGGTAATACGATCTCTGAGTCACCTGGGGCTGGGGTGAAATGCCACTTACAATGGATCCCTAGATTTTTGGTTTTGTCCCTGGTCTGTCACTGCTGACTCACTGGCTGCCTACCTGGGAGTCCCCTGGTTGACCTGCTAGTTTCTCTCTCCCTCTTGGTATGTCATGGAAGTAGAGACAGCTTCTCTGTAAGCTGTCATCATCAGGTGTAACCTGCCCAGGCTGCTGGGAGGGAAAAGGTGCTGGGTTCCAGGATCCCCTGGGGTCCGCACTTGGGGGGTGGGCAGGAAGCAAGTAGGGATGACTCCAGCCCCTGGCTCTACCCACTGGAGACAACGTCTGTCTTGGCCCGGGGGAAGCAGGCTGCTCTGGGGGTCTAGCTGGTCCTGGGTCAAGATGTCCCCCTAATATCTCAAGGTTCCATCCACCCCAGAGCAGGGCAGCCCTCCTGGCTCTCCCCATCCAATTAACCTACCACGAAGGCCCAAGTAACAGCTGTCTGGGCCTACCCTTGCTCAAAGCCTGTCCATGGCTCCCCTGGGCACCCCAGCTCTTGAGCTGGGTACTTGAGGCTTTTCCTGATGTGCCCAACTTGCCTTCCAGCCCAGCTCCACCACCTGCCCAGCTCCAGACACCACAAGGCCCCCGAAAGGCCCCTAGTCTCTGCCCCTTGCCGCTCCCCTTTTTAGAGCTCTCTCCTTTCCATAGGCTTCTAAGCCTTTACTCACCTTTCACAGCTCTCCTTCCCTCTCCCTCCTCCAGGAAGCCTGCCTTGGGCCCAGGATGCTGCTGACCCTTTCCTCCAGAGCCCACGCAGAGCTGCCTTCTCTGGTCTAGGGAGTTGTCTGTTTAGATCAGGGGGTCTCGAGGGCAGGCACTGGCCCAATTCCCACTGTTCTCATGATTCTCATGGCCCTGGAATGTCACATCAGTTCTCCGAGGCTTAGTTTTCTCATCTCCAGAATGGGACAGATGGTGCCCTGCATGGTTTTGTAGTGAGAAAAAATGATGTCTCATAATACTAAGGCACGTAGCCTGCTGTCTGGCCCAACTCCTGCTGACCAGTGACCTGGCTGGGGGGTGTGGGCTGGGCAGGACTGATCCCTCCAAAAGATTAGAAGGTCCTCGGGGATCCCCTGGCCTTTAAGTCCTCTTCTTCCTCTGCCTCTGGAAAATGGATGTATCATACAATCAAGGGACAGGGGCTGCTCTGAAGTTAGGTAGGGGGAGCAGGAGGGAGGGATGGGGGGGCGGGAAGGAGTTCTCCTGTCCCTGTGATGGACCCCTCTGAGAAGCAGGGCAGTGGCTTGTGAACGGTGGACAGCAGGGTGGGCGGTGAGGATGGCTCCGGTCTTGCATAAATATGGGCTCTTTGAAACTGCCAGGCAGAAGCTGGACTCAGAAGCACTAATTTCATGGAAACTAATTAAAAACTCACTCAGTCCCATCCTGTCTTTCAGTCTCCCTCCCTTCACAGAGCCCTTCCCCCACTGAGCCCCTCTCTCTAGCCAAGCCCATTCAGAGCACCCACATCCCCCCACCCACCCCCCACCCACCCCCCGCCCCCGCTCAGCCCCTCCCTCTCTCTGAACCCAGCTCCATCCCCGCCATCCCTCCATCCCATTCCCAGAAGTGCCTGGGCTGTGGGGCTGCAGCCAGCAGCGTGGCCTCGCTTCTCTTCCTTGGAGATGCCACCTCACCCCACCTTCTCCCTCCATGTATGTGGGGAACCAGGCCTGTCATTACCCCCTCCGGGGCCAAGTGGGGAGCGTGGCCACCGGTGTGGGCTGCCAGGCTATGGGCAGGGGGCTACCCACTCAGCCCAGGGCCTGGCCTCCACTTCTGAGCCCAGGGCCTGTGGCTTTCTAGGGCCTGTGGCTTTCTAGGGCCTGGGCTGGCCCGCCGGACCCCTGTCAAGGCGGCGAGAAGAATCTCAGTGGACTGAGTGGGCCTTGCTTCCGTGTTTTCACGGAGCATCCCACTGCCTCAGAGGGAGATGTTGTCCTCCTTCCCCGGATGAGGAAATTGGTTGAGAGAGTTTAATTCTATTGCCCAGTGTCGCAGAATTGGTAGTGACAGAGCTGGGACTCAACCCGGGGAGGGCTGGGGTCATCTCAGAAGAGAGCCATAAAAGGACCACCACATTCTGCCCCAGATTCTGAAAGTCCCAGCCTGGGGCCCAGCCCTCCCAGCCAGGGCTGGGCCTGCCCTAGTGGAATCCCCACTGTTGCCAGAGCCAGCAGGAGGCGGCCAGCGCATACCGGCCCAGGGTCTGGAAGTGACCGCCTGTTTGCTGGAAGCATCCAGGAGATCTTCCTCCTGGGACCATCCAGGACGATGGCTCTGAAGTGACTCGAGACACAATCTTTACACTCACGGAGAATTATGACACCCCACGGCAAATTATTCACTAAAATTTAAACAAATTTTTAACTTAATGACATTGTCTCTGGTTAAAAAAAACAGGATCTTAACTTGTGTCTGTGGGCAGAGAAGGTAGTGAACTCCTGCAAAAATAAATCGTTTTGAGCCAACTTCCAGCTAGACTGATTTCTGAGCTGAGAGTGAGGCTTCTTCCTTTTTCTTTTTTTTTTTTTCAGAAAAGCCATTTGGTTTTTTTTTTTCTTGGTACGCGGGCCTCTCACCGCTGTGGCTTCTCCCGTTGCGGAGCACAGGCTCCAGACGCGCAGGCTCAGCGGCCATAGCTCACGGGCCCAGCCGTTCCGTGGCATGTGGGATCTTCCCGGACCGGGGCACGAACCCGTGTCCCCTGCATCGGCAGGCGGACTCTCAACCGCTGCACCACCAGGGAAGCCCTAGCCATTTGGTTTTATACAGATCAAAACGTATGTTTGGTGGGGAAGAGTAATTTTAAGTCGATACCTGGCCTTAGAGTTCCCGGTCCCAGCGGAGACGAGTGAAGGGTCCCGGGACCCAGGTCCACTCAGCCCTCAGAGATCCCTCTGGCCACCTCGGCAGGGGTCTGGTGGACCCGCACAGACCAGAGAAGGACAAAGAAGGCTCAGATGGCAGCAGGGCGCCTCAAGGTTGGATGGGAGACTTTATCTGCCACTTTCCCAGGGACATGCAGGGAGCTGGGCACAAGGCTGTGTGTGTGTGTACGTGTGTGTTGTGATCAAAGACTTGGCTGGGCCCCTGGGGCCCTGGGGACCAGGGTCTGAGAAGTCCCAGCTCCCCTTCGGTGCGAGGGTGGAACCAGAGCTGAGGGCCTGATGCTTTGTGACATGAACTTGGCTCTTTCCTCCTCACGGTCCCAAGCTTTTCAGCTCGCAAAGCACTTTCACATCCTCGTCTTATTTCACATCTGTCTTAGATCGGGAAATGTGCTAATGTCTTCAGTTTACAGAGAGAAGTTGAGGCCCAGAGATGGAGCTGGCTTCCCCCGAGGTCACGGGGCTGGTGAGAGGGTTATGGGCGGAGATGGGTGACCTGATCTGGCTGGGGAGAGCGCTGTCCTTGATAAAAACCAGCGTGTAAGATACAATTCTATTGGCGTCAAGTTAGTGTATGTTGGGAGAAAGAAAAAGAAATAAGTGCTAACCCTGCCCTCTCAGCCCCAAAAGCAAAAGTAATGAATGGCAGACACACTAGTAACGTGTCACAGTGAAAGACCATCTAAGCTGTTGGGAGGACCAGGCCCAGGGAGGCAGAGTGGGTGTAGGAAAATTGTTCCGGCTTTGCCGGTGTTTTTCCTGCAGCAGGTGCGTGGGACCCAGCCAGTGTCTCCTGGCGTAAATGAATCCTCAGCAAATATTTCTCCAGCTCCACTCATGTGCAGAGGGCTCACAGCTCCCCCAGGACTGGCTCCTGTTTCTCTTTCACACCTGAGCACCTCGAGCTCCACCTGAGCTCCCCTGCCCTGGGCCTGCCCTTTGCCTTGGGCCCTCTTGCACCTGTCCTCCCCCTAGCTTTCAGCTCCTCCCCTGCCTCTGAAGTGCTTGGCTGAGCTGGGCAGGGAAGGACAGCTTCTTAGTCACTTCTGTTGGGCCACAGGTGGAAAGCTCTAGGGCCTGTGTGCTCCCCCTCCCCCACTGCTGCTTCTCCAAGTGCCAGTCGGCTGTGTCCCAGAACAAGAGCAGGAAGTTGGGGGGGGGGGCGTGTAGGGGGTGAGTGAAGGTCTCTGTAAGCAGAAACCTTACTGAAGGGTTGGAATGACCAGCCCACCCCGTTCTGGGCAAGCCCCACACGGCCCTCCCTGGGCCTCAGTTCACCCATCTGTGCAAAGGCAGTAAGAGTCCTTGCCCTGCTTAATGATAGGCAGGCTGTGATGAGGTCACTGCAGGGAAGCACTTATCGTCCCTCTGGAAGGGCAGTATCTCCGTTGCTCAGTCCACAGGCCTGTTTGCGTGCTGTTCCTCGAAGCCTGGTAAGGAGAACGCCAGGGAGGCGTGGTCCTGGCAGGAACTATTCCTGTTTGTGTTGGTGTGTGTGCCTGGGGCTGAGGGGGAGTGGGGGAGGGCAGCTGGGAACCGGGATAATGCCTCCTGCCTTGTTGAGCACCTAGTAGGTGTCAACCCCTGCGCTGAGCTCTGAGGCTGAGTATCTATCCTTCAGGAGCCCCCAGCCTTGTAGGGGAGACCGAAGTGTTTACAGTCAACCACAGTACAAGGACCTCAGTTTCCCCATCGCGCTAGCTTATCCCTGCCAGCCCTATGGTTCCACAGGCTGTCAGCACGTTTTAAATAGCTCACAGAAAGCTTCTACCCAAATCACCCACACAGGATAGCTCTCTTTCTCGGGAAGCTCAGGGACCACTGCCAGGGTCAGATTAGACACCCAGCTGCCCCAGGGCACCAGGCACGGGGCTGGACAATGCTGGGGGCTCAGGGATGAGCTCCCCAGCACGTGGGGAAGAAAGGGGGTGGGGTTCCCTTGATCCAGCCAGGATGAGCCTGGCCATTCTCTCTCCCCACCACAGTGACTCCTTCCTTTAGGTTCCCAAAGCCCCTGCCCTGAATCAGGCCCTTCCTAATCCTTGCCCTCTGCCCGGCTTTCACCTCCATCCTGTTTCCAGAGACCCCTTTCTCAACCTGGCATCCGATGCCCTTGCTGGTCTCACAGCCTCTGTGCACAGCCCAGGGCTCCGAGATGCCTGAGGCAGAGATTTCTGGCTCTTTTCCTCTGGCCCCTCCCCCACTACCCCGTCTCTGGTCAGACTGGATTCCTCTGAATCTGTTCTGGTTCCCAGAACTAGCTGCATCTCCCCACCTTGGGCACCTTGGCGCTCGCTGTTCCCTCTCCCTGAAGCTCTCCTTCACCTAGTCCTGCTGTCTTGCCCAACTCCAGAGGGCCCCGTCCATGGCGATTTCTGTCATCAGTGCCTCTGCAGCATAACCCAGTTGCCTGGAGTTATGCCAGGCAACTCCCCTTCCCTGTCAGGCCCCCTCCCAGGCACCACCCCCGACACCCCAGCTGAGTTTTTCCTCCCCTTCCAAGTCTCATGGGACTTTGCTCCCATTCTGGCTTTATCAGAGGACGGTTCTGTGTATCTTCACTAAGTAAACACCTGTTTGCTGGACTGATGTCCCCAGGGTCTGGCCCATGGCTTTCTCTTGGTGACCTCCCCGACCTAATTCTGGCCAAGCCGGCTTTGCCCCAGCAGAAACTGGCTGAAACTTCTGAGGTGGGGGGCAGGCTTCCTTCTCTCTTTGGCCAAAAGGGCATCACCTCCGAGACCCCTCCTCCGGCAGGGCTGGGAAGCCAGGTGATGGTGGTGAGAGATGGGGAGGGCACGTGATGGACCCAGGAGTCCGGGCCCCCCAACTCCTTGGTCCTTAAAACTGGACCACGTCAGGCCAATGTCCAGACGCGGGTAATGCAGATGCATGGATGGCGAGACGCTTAATAGTAATTGTCAGGCCAGTGATGCAGCTGATGAGGACTCTGACATCAGTAATCATGGTGGGGCTGCTCTTTGACGTTCCCAGGACTCTATCCTCAGACCCTCTCCCTGAAGGTAGCCACCTTCCATCCAACCACCCAAGCCTGGAATGAGGGAGCACTGGGGGGGGGGGACCCTGGTCTTCAGGCCCCAAACCTGGCTGGGCCCGGCTCCCTGCTCCGGCCCCCCAGGTATGTCCAGGTGTTTGCAGGCTGTGACTCAGTGTCTATCTCCCGGATGACCTCAGCACGGGCCTGGGGGCAGGGGGAAAGGGCAGTTTCCTCTGAGACTGGCTCTCCAGCGTGGTGACTCAGGGGCCAAGGGCTGGGGCCTGAAAGTTCTTTTGTTGGCAGGCTCAGGAATCTAGAGAAACTGGTCAGGGGGCGGCTCCAGGGACTGAAACCCCTCCCTCGGCCCCCGCCCCTCCCGCGGAGCCCTATAACCGCTCCAGTCTTTAGCCTGAGAGCTTGCGGCAGCTGTCGGCAGGAAGGAACTGGTTGTGTTACACTCCGACTCTCGCTGGGTTTGTGCCTCTGACCCTCAGGAAAGGCACCCGGAGCTGCTCCAACTGGCTTTGCCTCTGGACTTGCCGTGAAAGACCTCCCTGCGAACGCTGAGTGTTCATCCTCGGCACTTGGACTCCTACAGCCTCCAGGGCCGGATCCCCACAGCCTTCCACGTCCTAGACCCCAGCAGACGCTAAGCTATGGCTTCCATGGGGCTGCAGGTGATGGGTATCGCTCTGGCCGTGCTGGGCTGGCTGGGTGCCATACTGAGCTGCGCGCTGCCCATGTGGCGCGTGACGGCCTTCATCGGCAGCAACATCGTCACGTCCCAGACCATCTGGGAGGGCCTGTGGATGAACTGCGTGGTGCAGAGCACGGGCCAAATGCAGTGCAAGGTGTACGACTCGCTGCTGGCGCTGCCGCAGGACCTGCAGGCGGCCCGCGCCCTCATCGTCATCTGCATCATCTTGGCCGTGCTCGGTGTGCTGCTCTCGGTGGTGGGCGGCAAGTGCACCAACTGCGTGGAGGATGAGAGCGCCAAGGCCAAGACCATGATTGTGGCCGGCGTGGTGTTCCTGCTGGCCGGCTTGCTGGTGATGGTGCCCGTGTCCTGGACGGCCCACAATATCATCCGCGACTTCTATAACCCACTGGTGGCCTCGGGCCAGAAGCGGGAGATGGGTGCCTCGCTCTACATTGGCTGGGCCGCCTCTGGCCTGCTGATGCTCGGTGGGGCCTTGCTTTGCTGCAACTGCCCACCCCGTACCGACAAGCCCTACTCTGCCAAGTACTCTGCCGCCCGCTCCGCTCCAGCCAGCAACTACGTGTAAGGCGCTACCGTTGACTCTTTTCCTTTCAGCTTTGTTTCTCCCTGGACTGAGCTTACTGTGACCCCAGGATGGCCTGCCAAGCAGAGACTGAGCCAGGCCGTTGGCCAGCAGCCCTCAGCCCCTCCTGGCCCTGTCGGACATTTTCTCAAGGTCACCTCCAACACTAGCAAGGATGGATGGAAAGAGACTCCTGTACCACCCTCCTCGGAATGGCTGTGGATACGGGGGGCTGGCTCCTGCTGGCCCGGACAGCTCAGCCCTGACTTTGCTTGGGCTCTGCCTCTGAGTGGGTGTTCAGCGGACCATGGGACTATGCCCGTGTTGATCACGGCCCCCTTCTTTGATCCTCCCCACTCCGTCTGCCAGCATCCTCTGGGTGGGTCAGCGAGCGCTTGGGCTGCGCCTTGCCCATGGAAACCTGTGGCCACGAGAACGGCCGCCTTGCTCACCCACCTGCCCTTGGAGCATAGTTGCCGAGCAGAGAGTGGACGGACAGGTTTAGAGGGGAGGGGCAGAGGTGCTACAAACTGGTTTGGGTAGTGGTGGGGGAGGGGGCTACATGTGGCCCAGGCTGCCCACACCCCTTCCAGCCCCTGTCCTGCCGGCTCCGAAGAAGGACCCCGGGGCCCCTTGAGACTGGCCACCTCTGGATCCTCACCCCTGCCAAGGTCATTGGAGAGCCTGGGAGAGGCAGGGGGAATGCTTTCTCTGGTCCTAACCCCAGGAAGTCCTGGGGCTTTCCCCTGCTGCTACGTGGTTTCTGTTTTGTATTTTAAACTATTTGTCACGGTAATTGCTATTATTTTCTACAATAAATGGGACCTGTGCACAGGAAGACTGTATCGTTTCTGATTTCAGCTGCGGAGGTGGAGGGGAGGGCAGGGTTGGAAGCCTGGGCAGGGGGGTGGTGAGGGGCAGGACGACCGTGTGGTGGCCAGGACCAGAAGACTTACAAAACTGGTTCTGGGGAATTGTGAGACGTCGAAACTGGCCCCGAGCTTTGGAGTCACCTTGCTCAAGCCCTCCATTTGTCAGAGCGTAAAGCCCAGGACCTTAGGAAAGTGCTGGGGACTGTAGGAGGGAGGAAAGATGAGAACAGCCAGCCCTGGGGGATGGGCCACCTGCCCTCCCCTCCTTTTGTTCCAGCTCCGTCTGGGCCTCCAGGCTGGTCTGCTCACCCCCCAGGTCCCTTCTCCCAGCCTTTGCTCAGGCTGTCTCTGCCCTCAGCCTGGAACGTCCCTCTTCCTTTCTCCACCCTTCTGAATTCTAGTCCCGAAGGCTCAGCTCTGCGCCTCCTCCTCCATGAAGCCTTCCCTGGCTCCTGTCTGGAGGCATTATCATCAGCCCTGTTCACATCCCCACCTGGTGCTGGTGCGGACAGTCACCGAGGCCCTTTCACCTGCCCAGCTCTGGGGCAGCCTCCAAGCTACGCCCTGAGCCCCTCGGCTCCGCGTTCCGATCCCTTTAGAGATGAGAAACCGAATCCTGGACACGTGAAAGTGTTTGGCCAAGGCCCAGATGCGTGAGCACGGGTTCCTGGTCTGTGAGTTAGAGGGAGAGGGCCCTCCACCCCGGGAGGGGTCAGAGTCACATCTGTGGCCCTATCATGCCTGGCACAGGGACAGCCAGGGATGGGGCCCCTCTCTGTCCTGTTTCTTCTCTTCTGTCCTCCATAGGGACAGATGTCACTCTTTGCAGGGGTGAGAAAACCGCCGAGCCAGAGCTCTGCTGCCGCTTCTGGGACTCATTTAATAGGCATGGCTCTCCTGAGGGGCAGGGCTGGTGCAGCGGCCTCGTTTTACAGGCAAAGCAGAGGAGGCCCAACCACGGGCCTGGCCGAGGCCTCATGGAGGCTCGGAGGCCAGCTGGGGGCTAGGCACTGGGCCTCACTCCCTCAGCCTGGGCTGCCTCCTGCTTTCGGTACAGGTAGACGATGCCGGAGATGAAGCCGTCGCTGTCAGAGGTGCCAGGCCCCACCTCGAGCTCGGAGGTGGCCAGTTCCCACTGGTCCACAGGCCAGGCCACCAGGCGTTCCCAAGCCCTGGCCTGCTCCAGCCTGGCCAGGGTGGCCTCCAGCGCCTCTTTGTAACGCAGGTTGGATGGGTTGGTCCTGGTGGTCAGACACAGCAGCCCACCTGGGGAGGGGTGGGGAAGGAGCAGGCGAGTGAGGGAGGGGCAGGAGCCAGGGACAGGAAGGTTGTCCCCTTCCTGCTCACATCCTCAAGGGAGGAAGTTCTCCCAGCTTTGCCCCCGGGCCAGCCTTTCCCACCTCCAAGCCCCTGGTGCTCACTGATCCCTCCCCCAGGAATACCCTCTGCTTCCTCAGCTTACCAGCCTCCTACACACCTTTCAAGGCCTGAGTGTCCTTTATGCTGGGAATTTTTGGCTGAATCCCCTTGTCAGAGGGGGCTCCCTTCTCACTGTTCACCCAGCCCCTCTCCTGGAGGATACGGCTGTGTCTGAATGCTCATGGGCTTTGGAACTTGGGCAACTCCCTTCACCTCTTGGAGCCTCAGTTTCCCAGCTTGCAGGCATGGTTACCCTGTCTCACAGGAAGGCCAGCACAGTCAGTAAGCACTGGCTGAATGAATGAACGACCTTGTCACTCCAGGTCTTCTCCAGGCACCTAGTGTATGCGGGCTCAGATATACTCAGGAGAGACAGGAGTCTGGAAGGCTTCCTGGAGGAGGAGGTAAGGAGAAGCAGGGTGCTACTGGCGGAGAGGGGCTTCGTGAGAGGAAAGGCTCTGAAGCAAGGAGGCTGTGACATGTGGGCGGGCAGTCTGGCCGGCTGAGGGGACTGGCAAGCACAGGCTGGGCGAGGAGGTCTGGTCCTTACTTGTTCAGGTGATGGGAGTTTCCTGCCCTCCCGAGCCTGATCACTACCTCTCTCTCTGATGCCACCAGTGTCCCTGCATCTGTCAGCCTCTGCGGTTCCCTGAGGATGAGGCCTGCCTAGACCTGTCTTGACTTAGCCAGAGCCCCTGCTGAGCCCAGCAGGGGTGAAGGGGCAGGGACCAGATGCAATCTTGCTGTGATGGGGCACCTTCGGGACTTCCAGATCCTGTCCTGCAGCCAGGTCTGAGCCTCGTGGTCCTCACACGCCACCACTCTCCTTTCTACCTGGGACTTCACTTAGGCTGTGTTCCTGCGTGGACTGCCCCTCACTCCCCATCCCAGCTGTCCCAAATGCCTCGCTTGTCTGAATTCTCAGGGCATTGAGCACCCACAGCCCTGTGGGCCCACCTCGGGCTTGGTCTTTTTCCCCTGGCCCCTTTCCGGGGCAGGTGGGTCGGGTGTGTACCTTCTCCCCAGGGCAGAAGCAAGCACGGGGCAAGGCATACAGTAGCAGCACAGTAAACACAACCCTCACCTGCACATCAGCCCCACTTGTGGAGTTTATAGATAAAGCACTCACATCTATCATCTCACCTGAGCAGCCCCATTTCACAGATGAGGAAACTGAGGTCACGAAAGAGAAAGGGACTCCCCCTAGGTTAGTGGGGAAGCTGGAAGATGAGGGAACTCAACGGAGCCCCTACTATGTGCCAGGACTGAAACACAGTCCTTACAGACACTACTTGACCCAATTCTCACCGTAATCCTACGGGGAAGGGACTGTGCCACTCTGCTTACTGATGAGGAAATAGAGGCTGGAGAGGAGAGTGGAGTTGCTTCCGGTTTCCCAGTGGATAAGAGGCAAGCTGGCAACCTGCCTGCCCTGCCTGTTTGCCTGGGTCTGTTCATGGTGGCGGCTGCAGCAGAGCCTGGGACGGCAGCTGTGGCTGGGATGCCAGGCTGTGTGACCCTGGGCATAACCCTACTCTCGCTTGGCCTGAGGCTTTCTGAGGCTTGCGTCTGTGGGTGTGGAGAAGGGAAGGTGCCTGCGTGTGGCTGGATGGGCTGCTGCTCACCTGGCTTGGTAACCCGCAGGAGCTCAGGTAGGGCACTGCAGGGCACCTGGCCATCACTGAGGGCGCCCACCATCAGCACCGCGTCGAAGGTCCCTGTGTGGAGGTGCGGACGTGGTGTGGTGGTTTGTCTTCAGTGTGGCCTCAGACCACCCTGGGGGAGGGTGCGCATGACGGGGCCTGGGGAGGGACCAGGCCTGCCACTGGTGTCTGTGGGACCCAGATCCCGTGGGGGATACGGCAGATGTGGCCCAGTCCTGGACTGAGGTCAGATCATGGGACGGAAGTTTCAGAGAAAGCGTCTCAGTGAGGGATTGGGGGGCTCGAAAAGAGAATAGGACTCAGCGTGGGAGGGGGCTTGTGGAGGGCTAGGCAAGGGGGATGGAGTCTTGGCAAAAGAAAGGGGCTACGTCAGGTGGGCTTGGTCAGAGGGTGTGCCTTCGGGTGCTGAAGGGGGTAGGGGAGTACCTTCAGAGCTGGGTAGAGGCTCCTGACCCAGGGTGCAGAGGCTGAGGCGCTGGTAGAGGCCACGGGCCCGGGCCTGTTCCAGCATCCCTGGGCTCCCATCTACCCCATGCAGCTGGAGGAAGCCCCGAGCCTGCAGCTGGGGTGGGGGGACCCAGTCACAATTCATACCTGCCGCCTCCCACTTAGGTCCCTGCACCTCGGGGAGGACAGTGGTCCCCGCAGTGGATGTAGCCCAAGTGTTTGGAACCAGTGAGTCTGAGCAGGAAGGCGGGGATCTGGGGCCTGGGGTAGTAGGAATTTTGAGCAAGTGGGGGCTGAAGGGAGGGCAGGGGATCTAGGGTGGTCTCACCTCTGCAGCCACTAGGCCAGTACCACAGGCCACGTCCAGGATCAGGGCAGCGTGGGGTGGACCTGGAAGGGCTTGGGTGAGGCAGTCCACTGCGAGCTGGGGAGCGTGGTACTGCAGGGCGGCCACGTCCTGGGGACAGAGTGCTGCACCAAGAGCCACCCCGTGCCCCAGTGTTTGGGGGACCTCCTTTTGGGTGGTCTAGGAGTCAGCCCGGCCTAGCTGTGTGTGTCGGGGGCCCAAGGCCTGCTGGGACTACAGTGAGGGGAGAACCAGGTATGAGGTGCTTTCCTCTGTCAAGGGGCGGGGACTGGAGAGTAGGCCTCAGCCCACGGCTGGGGTCTTTTCTGTGGGCCTTGGCATGGCTCTCTGCTTAGTTCATACTGACCCCTCAGTGGCACCTCTGCCTGGACTGCAGTCCCAGGGTGGGGATGTCTTGGCCCCTGATCTCTAGGGTCTGCCAGTCAGGAAGATGGGGCTGGTGAGAGGGCAGGGCCACTGTGGATGCGCTGAAGAGGAGCCAGTCCCAGAAGACAGGACTGCAGGGCTGCACCCAGGTCTTACTTCCCTCTCACATTCGTTGCCCTGCGATGATGCAAGGCTCACTATTCCGGCTTTACAGACACGAAAACTGAGGCCGGGCAAGCAGATGGAAGCAGAGGTGAGGACCCGGCCGGTTTACCTGGTCATAATCCGGAGCCCATTGGTCATAGAAGTGAAGCTTGTGGGCCAGGTCGGTGATGCCATGCGAAGCCCCCACTCGCGCCCGCACCTCGGGCAGGCTCCGGCCCTCTTCCAGAGCCATCCTCCTGTGGGACACGGCTTCCGTGTCCTGAGGCCCACCTCAGTCTCACCTCCCTCCCACCCATCATGCCCAGCAGAGGAGGCTGTCAGGAGGGGACCTCTCCCGGCCACCGGCACAATGCAATCCCATTTCACTGGGGGTGGGGGTGGGGACACTGAGCGCAGGGAGGGCGAGGCTGGACACCTGGGGACTCAGGGCTGCTGGAAGGGGTGTTCCCCGCGGCGGGAGGGAGGACCTGCCCCACCTCCTTGTCGGCCAACGCGAGCGGGATTCCAGGGCGGAAGGGCCCCTTAGGTGGTAGGGGTTCAGAACTCACCACCAATCTGACACGCCAGCGGGGTGGGTGGGCGCTGGAACTCGCGGAAGGGCCTGTAGGCGAGCCTGGCCACGCCCCACCTCCCTCGATGATTGGTTTTCTGCTAAGAGAAAATGTCCAATCAGAGGAAAGAGCTGGCAACTCGCCCACCCCTCCACCACCAGCCAATGAGCTCAAAGTTCTTGGCCCGCCTTCAATCCGGGAAGATCCCAGAATCTTGCTGAGAAGTTTGGAAAGTATCTGGGTGGAGTAATGTTCTCTGTGCCCTCCCGACTCCTGACGTCCTTTATGCTTCTCCAAAGCATCAGCTTTTAGGCAGTAGGAGCCTCAGAATTCTTGCGGACCAAAGAGGGACCTAGGATTAGCCTTCATTTTTAGAACAGTCACCAAGATCCATGCAAGGCTGTCCAGTAGAACTTTCTTTGGTGATGGAAATGTTTTATAAATACACGCTGTTCAAGTGGCTGTTGAGCGCTTGAAATGTGCCTAGTGCTGCTGAAAACAAACACTATAGGTTGGGACTTGAAGCCAGTCGCACTTCAGATGGGACTTGAACCCACAATCTCTGGCTTAGGAGGGGACTTGAACTCACAATCTCCCTGGTGAAATCACATACCTGGTCTCAGGACTTAATGAAGCTCAGGTTCTTTATGTGTTGTTGCGGAAGGAATTCAGCAAGAGGCAAAGTGATAGGTAAGAAGTGGACTTACTGAGAGTGATACGGACTCCATAGACAGAGTGTGGGCCATCTCAGAAAGTGACAGGTTGCCCTGAAATATGGGGAGGTTAGTTTTCTTTGTTTTTTTTTTTTTTTTTGTTGTTTTTTTTTTTTTTGCGGTACGCGGGCCTCTCACTGTTGTGGCCTCTCCCGTTGCAGAGCACAGGCTCCGAAAGAGCAGGCTCAGTGGCCATGGCTCACGGGCCCAGCCGCTCCGCGGCATGTGGGATCTTCCCGGACCGGGGCACGAACCCATGTCCCCTGTATTGGCAGGCGGACTCTCAACCACTGCGCCACCAGGGAAGCCCGGGAGGTTAGTTTTTTTTTTTTTTTTTTTTTTTTTTTTATGGAACGCTTCACGAATTTGCGTGTCATCCTTGCGCAGGGGCCATGCTAATCTTCTCTGTATCGTTCCAATTTTAGTATATGTGCTGCCGAAGCAAGCACGGGAGGTTAGTTTTTATGGGCTGGATAATTTCATACGCTAATGAGTGGGGGGGATATTCTGACTATCTTGGAGGAGGGGTGGGGATTTAATGGTTGTGCCCTGCCCCCTTCCTGCCTGTCTCAGCACTGAGGAATGAATTTTAAATTTTATTTAAATAATTTAAACAGCCATCTGTGGCTAGTGGCCTCCGAATTGGACAGAGCAGGGAGCCTTGCTACTCAAAGTATGGTCCACAGACTTGCAGCACCTGCATCAGCATCATTAGCTTGGGTTGCTCCAGGGGAGGACCTTGGGGGAAATGCAATTGTTAGAAAAGCAAATCTGTTAGAAATGCAAATTCTTGAGTCTTATCCCAGGCCTATCGAATGGGGTGGTCGTAGGGCCCAGGGATCTGCTTTTTAACAAACTCTCCGGGTGATTTCTATGCAGATGAATTTTCAGAGGCACTAGCCTAGAGAACCCTTGTAGAGGATTGAAGTGTGGGCAGGCAGTTTGGGAGACCGTTGCAGTTAGCCAGGCAGGAGGTTGATGTCCAGGGTTGATGGTGCCATTCGTAGTGGGGGAACCCAGGAAGAGGATTAGGTTTGGGGTGAAGAGGATACTAACAGTTTGGGAATGTTGACTTTGAGATGCGTACTTGAAGATGTCTACTTGATGCCAGAGTCTTGAGCTCAGGAGAGAAGCCAGGCTGGAGACAGATTCAAGGTCATGAGTACAACCTGTGGTGAGTGAAGCATCTGGCACGGGTGAGATTGCTCAGAGAAGAGAAAGGGGAGGGGAGAGCCCTCAGGATCCAGCTTGAGGACCTCCAACACTTCAGTGTTTCAGAGTGTAAGCAGATCGGTTAGGGGGTCCCCAGAGAAAGAGAACCAGGAATGGTTTTCTGGACAGAAGAGAAGACATTTTGTGGTCTAAGCCTGGCCACAGTGCTTGCCCTTGAACAGGTCTCAGTAACCAGGGATCTTAAAGGAACAAAGGAATGCAGGAACAGAGAAAAGGCAGTCAGACAATAGTGCAGTGATAAAGCAGAGTCCTAGTTCATCCTCAAAGGATGTACATAATAATATATCTTTGAGTTCTGTGGGAACTAAGGCCCCCACCCAAGTAGAGGACAACAATGATCCTCCTGACTTCAATCAACTAAAGCCTGGACTCTGTGGGCCTTTGCTCCAATTCTATGCTGAATTCTCCTCTGCTCAGGCCCCTTCATGAATATGCGTATACCGTTAGCTTAAAACTTCCCCAATTTTGCCGTTCAGGGAGACGCTGCTTTGGGAAAGATCCCAGGTGTCCTCCTTACTTGCTGCCGGTAATGAATCCTTCCTTCTTCCTATCTTTGGCTTGGTTGTGTCTTTTGTCTCAACACCCACCAAGAGGTGAATCCAGTTTTCAGGTAACAAGAGGAGCGTCTAGCAGTGTTGAAGAAAACCCCGAGAAAGTAAGGATGCCAAGAACAGAGTGTTTCAAAAAGATGGGGGAAGAAAAAAAAGAAAAAGGACTTTCCTGGTGGTCCGGTGGTTAAGACTCGGCATTCCCAATGCAGAGAGCACAGGTTCGACCCCTGGTCAAGGAACTAAGATCCCACATGCCACATGGTGTTGTCAAAAAAAAAAAAAAAAAAAAATCTGCAAAACAAAAAGATGGGGGATGGCCAACATTGCCCGATGTGCTGGTAGGTGGTGTAAAATGAGGCTGAAGACCTGAGCACTGGGTGTAGGGACGTGGAGACCTTTGGTGGCTGAGGTGGACCCTGATAGCGCACACGAGTTACCAAGTTTGCCTCTTCTCCCTGAGTTAGACTACACATCCCAGCTTCCCTTACCTGTAGGGGTGGCCGAGTGGCCAAATTCAGGCCAATAGACTGTGGGTGGTGGTGAAGTGCTCCATTTACAGACCTGGACCATAAGCACCTCCCATAGGACCCTCTATGGAGTGGGCTTCAAGCACCCAGAGGAGAGCGGGTCTGTAGACGGAGGAGTCTGGAGCCCTAAATGATTGTGGGGAGCCATGCCCTCCCCACCAACCTGCCCTGCACGGTAACGTGGACAAAAATAAACTCATAGTGTTAGGCTACTGAGATCTTAGGATTTGTCTATTGCAATAGCTATTGTCATTTCCCTTAATGACCTTGGCAAGAGCAGTTTTGGGGGAGTAGAGGGAGTGGGGGAGACCCAGATTTCAGCTGTTATCTGTGTAGGGGAGCAAAACTTGCCACCCCAAAATGTCTCTTTGGCATGTAGATTATGTTGAGCTGGAAATGATGACGGCCAAAAAGACTCAGAAAGAAACTTTTTTTAAAAAATCTGTTTTGTTGAAGTATAGTTGATTTACAATGTTGCGTTAATTTCTGCTGTACATCAAAGTGATTCAGTTATATGTGTATACACACACACACACACACACACACACACACATATTCTTTTTCAGATTCTTTTCCATTATGGTTTATCACAGGATATTGAATATAGTTCCCTGTGCTATAGATTGTGGGTGGTGGTGAAGTGCTCCATTTACAGACCTGTAAACACCTCCTATAAGATCCTCTATGGAGTGGGCTGCAAGGATCTTGTTGTTTATCCATTCTATATATAATAGGTTACGTCTGCAAATCCCAAACTCCCAACCCATTCCTCCCCTCTCCCCGTCCCCCCTGGCAACCACAAGTCTGTTCTCTATGTCTGTGTGTCTGTTTCTGTTTCGTAGATAAGTTCATTTGTGTCATATTTTAGATTCCACATATAAGTGACAGCATATGGTATTTGTCTTTCCCTTAATGAAACAGGAGGGAAGGGGGCAGGGCACAACCTTTAAAAGAATGACATAGCCGTTGAGGATATGACACAAACTGGTTAGAACCAGCTAGGTTCAAGATGGCAGAAGATTCGACCACCAGCAGAACTTGAGTTTCACTACATACTCATTGTAATTCATTAGCATATGCTAAATGACACATCCACAGGCACCATGACAGTTCTGAGACCAACCATAAAAGGCCAAAAGTGAGTGGGGCCCAATTCCTGGAAGTCTCCTCCCCTTCTCCAAAATAGTTGGAATAATCTTCCCACTCATTAGCCTGTGAAATTACCCAGCCCATAAAAACTAAGCACCCCAGGGCTTCCCTGGTGGCTCAGTTGTTGAGAGTCCGCCTGCCTATGCAGGGGACACGGGTTCGTGTCCCGGTCCGGGAAGATCCCACATGCCACGGAGTGGCTGGGCCCATGAGCCATGGTCGCTGAGCCTGCGCGTCCGGAGCCTGCGTTCCGCAACAGGAGAGGCCACAACAGTGAGAGGCCCGCGTACCACCAAAAAAAAAAAAACAAAGAAAACAAAAAAAACCCCTAAGCACCCCATATTTCGGGGCTCTTGCCTTCTGAGATGGCCCACACTCTGTCTATGGAGTGTGTTTCTCTCTAAATAAATCCACTTCTTACCTATCACTTTGTCTCTCACTGAATTCTTTCTGCAGTGAGACATCAAGAACCTGAGCTTTATTAAGTCCTGAAACCAGGTGTGTGATCTCAATTAAAAGACAGTGGGTTCTGGCTGGGTTAGAGTCCCAGCCCACGGGTTCAAGTTCCAATCTGAGTTTAGGCTGGGTTTGAGTCCCGGCACGTGGGTTCAAGTCCCAATCCGAGGTGCTCAGTTTCATTGACTCAGAAAGAAACTTTGACCTTCCCCCTTACTGCCTAAATCATTTAGATAGAGGGGCTGTTCCTGGAATAGAGCTATCACCAGAGGTATCTGCAAAGAATGTGGGCTAGGTGTGGTGGGAGGAAATTCTAGGAGGGGTCTAGAGATCAGAGTCCACTCTGTATCCCATTGTCTCTGCCTGGTTCATGAACATTTGTTTACCAAACATTTACTTTTTTGTCTGTGTCAACTGCCTTCCTCCTTTCTGAAATTCCAACCCCCACCCTAACATCCTCCTTTGTCTTTAGCTGAAGATGATATTTAAGGTGAGTGTTTCTGCCATTTTGGCAAGTTAATCAGTCTTCCTGGGTCTCTTCCATGCATACATGTTATTACATTTTGTTTGGTTTTCTCCTGTTAATCTGTCTCATGTCAATTTAATCCTTAGGTCAGCCAGGAGAACCTAGAAGGGTAGAGGAAAATTTCTTCCTCCCCTGAAACCGAATCCCCCTGAAACCGAGCTCTCCCACCAAGCTTATGATTAACCTCTATCCAAGACGTTATTCTCTTTCTTGTCCTGTACCTGTCCCCCTCAGGACTGAGGAGTATCAAAGAAAAGGGGGGAATGAAACCCTCCTGAGTACAAAAGCCTCTCCGTGTTGCCCATTTCCTGTTTATAGAAAATGGCTTTTGTCTCTTAGGCCTTCTCTGAGTTCCAAAGAGCAGACACAAGCATTGCTTATTAGGGAAGTGAGGGAATGCTGAAACAAAGATAAAGCAGTTAAGTGAGAAAAAAATGACAATAATTCAGTGATAAAACAGAGTCCTAGTTCCTCTTCAAGGGATATATTGACATAACCGTCTGACACATAATTTGGTATTGTTCTGCAGGAAGTAAGGCCCTCACCAAGGTGGAGGATGGTGACTACATGCTGAGTATAATCAGTAGATCCCAAACCAGTTGGTCAGAACCAGAAGGTTGATGATGTCCCTGGAACACCATCCTGTTATCTCACTACCAACCAACCAGAAGAAAATCATGCACTCTGCAGCCCTCACCCCAAGTGTTGCCTTTAAAAACCCTTCCCTGAGGACCGTCGGGAAGTTCAGGTCTTTTGAGCACAAGCCACCCACTCTCCTTGCTGGGCTCTGCAATACACGCTGTACTTTCCTTGACAACAACCCCTTGTCAGTAAATTGGTTTTGCTTCACATGGGTGAGCAAACCCAAGTTTGGTTTGATAACACCCTGACACCAGCCGAGATCCAAACCCCAGTCTATCTTAGTCTAAAGCTGTACCAAGAACATGCTGTGAACCCACTGTGTTCAGCTGCAAATAACAGAACACCTGTATAGCTGTGGCTTAAACAGAGAGGGGTTTGCAGGTCTCAGAGAGGAAGCTGAGACTGGGCAGCATGGTCTGGGGCTCGGTTATGCCATCAGGGACCCAGGCTCTTATCCTCTTTCCTCTTCTGTCACCTTTTGCATGGAGACCTTTGTCCTCATGTCTGTCATCTTGTCACAGCTGCTACACCTCCCAGTAGGACAAAGGAGAAAGTGCAAACACCTAGGCCATCTGAGCTTTCTCTGTTTATGACAATAAACAAAAGCTTTATTGGAAGCCCCTCCCCATGACTTCTGCATCATCTTATTGGCCAGACTGGGTCACACAGCCACCCCTGAATCATCGCTGGAAGGTGAGTGGGAAGGGGGGCTGGAGATGGGGGCTAGTTCAACCAGCTGATGTCTGGGCCCCATCTCTGCAGCCTCATGTTCCATTTAGGTCAATAAATATTTATTGTGCACCTTCTGTTTGCCAGGTCCTGTGCAGGGCACTGGAGGCAGTCATAGAGATGAATCAGAAGTAGCCACCACTCCACCCTGTTCTAGTGGAGGAGGTGAGGCTGGGGTGTCTTCTCCTGTCCAGGCTCTGGTCACCCACACCCTCCACATCCAGAGCCACTGCTTTGTCTGGGGTGGGGGTGGATGGGTGCTATGATGTTGAGGAATGTCACTGTGGGGAGTGACCCTTCAAGTAAGGTGGATACCCCAGTAAAGGCAGTCCTGTTGGACCATCTGAGGGTGGCTTGGGTTGTCCCAGAAGAGGCCCTGGTTGGGGGGAGGGTCCCGGGGGGACGGTCCCGGGGGGACCTGCCTATCCGATCTGTCCTCGTAGGCCCTCAGTGGTGTCCTGCTCACCGACCAGGGCATGCAAGGTGTGTGGGCACCTGTAGCTAAGGCTCCTGATGGAGGATGAGACTTGCCATGTAAGACACTGGTAGGGGTGCTGGTGGCCTCTGGACACCGCTTTGGTCCCCCCAGACGTGGACCCCAGGCCCCACAGACTTCTCTCTCCACAACCCACTACATTCCTTCCCCTCCGGAGCCCAGGAAGCTGTCCCAGCCTCGGGGTGAGAGGCCTTTCTCTGACCTATCACATTTCTGTCTCCTCTAAGTCAGTCTTCTGAAGTTTCTGTAACTTTTGCCAGAAACCATCTTCCCCCCCGGGCAGTGGATAACACTGGGTCCTGCAGCTGTCAAAATGGGGGAAAGGGTCAGGTAACAGAAAATAGTTTTGGGGTGAGGAAGGGGCCACAATGATCTCGGGCGGCCTCGGCCTGCGGCAGCTTGAAGCAGGGTTTCGGTTCCTGGCCGGAGATTGAGGTCTGGCCACGGCAGTAAGAAAGCTGAATCCAAGCCACTAGACCACCAGGGACCAGGGGCCAGTGACAAGGCCCTGGCCCATCAGCTGCGTAGAGATGAATTTCCACATAGAGATGGAAAGTAGTGAAACAAGTAAAGTGTTTATTAGGAGGAAATAGGGTACATGTGGATAGACACACAGGTGGGCTCAGAGAGCGAGTCACACACTCATGACAGTTTGCATCACTCTTACGGAGCATTTCTTCTGGGTTTCCTTTGGCCAATCATCTTGCTTTGCCTGGTTCTGAGTCCATATTTGGTATATCTCAGGGTCCTCCCCTGTGTGCACACACATCTCTTAGCCACGATGGATTCCAGCGGAGAGGCTTATGGGTAGGTTGACATCACTTATTATGAGGTGACGCCCCCTCCCTTTCAACCTCTGAGGAGCCTTGCTGTGCACGTGTAGTCGGGAAGGTCTCCTTGACCTCGAGAATGAGAAGTATGTGGTCTCTGTCTTTTATCTGGGCGGAACCCAGCTCTCCTCTCTTGCTATTTTGGACAGACTCTAGCTGCTCAGCCTGGGGCCCGTCTATCTCCTGCCCCAGTCATAGCAGCTGTTCATGTTTCAAAGCTGTTGTCGGATCTCAGATGTACAAAGGCCAAGGGTTGCCGGTGGTGGAGGAGAGGGCAGAGTCATCCTGTGGCCGGAAGGAGTGGACAACGGCGAGGGCATGACGGGGCAAGACCTGGCAACGCCAACGGGCATGAGTTCTGGTGGGAGGCACAACTTTCAGGGCATCAGGCGTGCGAGGGTGGGGTGTGCGCATGTGTGAGTATATGGGGGTCAGTTGGGATGTTTCTGAATGCAAGTGTCAGAAACCCAAAGCCACCCGAGCCGGTGTTAACAGTAGGGGTTTGCTATTTCCTCTTACAGGAAGTCCGGCGGTCACCAGAACCAAGTCTGAGCCTACCGATTTCACTAAGGACCCAAACTCTATTCTCTGGTTTGCCATGCTGTACGTTTGCTCTGTTGGCCCCTTCTGGTCAGAAGATGGTGACAGCAGCTCAGGCAATCATGTGTCCTCACAGACAAAGCCCCAAGGCACGCTAGGGTTGGCCTTGTCTCCTGGTCTCTCTCGTTTCCTTCGGGGATGGAGGATATTTTCCTGGAAGCCCCAGAGGCTGGGAAAGCGAGGTCTGGTACTTCCAGGCTCAGGTGTGGGAGGTGAGCATGGTCTCCAGGAAGGAGGGAGAGGCGAATGGCTGTTGGTACAAGCTGCAGCGCCTGCTCCTTGGGTGTATGCAGACGTGTGCAGAGGGGTGGGAGCATCTGCAGGTGTAGCTGCTGCCTTGGGCAGGACCCGGGCCACAGGGAGTGTGGTCACCAGGCTGTGGACTTGGTTTCTTACCCTGAATGAGCTACGGGGAGTTACAGCATCAGATCTGCATTTTACAAAGATGGTAGAGTGGACCCGGTGGACTGCAAGGGCAGAGCCTGTTGCAATCATTTAGGCAAGAGCTGGAGCCCTGAGCAGTGTCAGGGGCTGCCCTGGGGTTAAGGCTGTGGCGTTTTGAGGGATGAGGAGAGAGCAACTCCCCTTCTGCTGAGCTTCCTCCTGCCCCAGGAGCTGCTCATTCTGATCTCCTTTGCCGCCTCCTTCTCCTTTCCTCTCCTCCACCTGTACCCAAAGGCGGGCCCCCGGGCTCAGTCCTGGGTCCTCTTTCTTCTCCATCAACGCCCACTTCCCAGGTGATCTCATCCAGTCCCGTGGTTTTAAATGCTATTTATATGCCAGTGATCCCCAAATGGGTGACTAGCCCTGATTCTTCCCTGAACTCTGGACTTGTTCGCCCGACATCTCCCCTTGGAGGCCACTCCCAAACCCCTTCCCGTCTCCGCGGTCCTCTGAACCACTAGGCATCCGGAGGCTCAGCCCGAGCTAATTTTCTCCCATCCCTCGTTCTGTCCACGGGCAAATCCCATGGCTGCTCCACTCCACCCCTGACACTCTGGTTCCGCTCACCTTCCCCTCTCGCCCAGACCCCTGTGGTGGCCCCCAAACTGGCCTCCCTGCCTCCCCCCATTGTCCCCACACCCAGTCCGTTTCCCTCACAGCAGCCAGGGATCATATTATTGTTTTTTTAAACTTCTTATGGGAAATTTCAAACACACCCAAAAAAAGAGATTAGTACAATTACCTTAGTGTTTGTTTATCACTCAATTTTAGTTGTTAATAAAACATGCCCAGCCAGAATGATGTCTTTACAGTATAAGTTTGGTGGGTTTACCCTCCTGCTTAAAACCTAAAATCCAATTCCTTACCAACCTCATCCTTAACCTCTCTCCTCCTCGCTCTGGCCTCCTGGCCTCTGCTGATCCTGGAACATGCCACGGTGACCTCAGGGCCTTTGCACTGCTGTTTTCTAATGGCCTGGATCACTTCTTTCAGATCTTTGCTTGACTGACTTGTTCTCAACCTTGAGGTATCCACCATTTAGAATGAACAAATGTTAGAATTTTGCCATTATGGCTTCTTAATCTTTGAAAGTAGAAAAAAGGAAAAAGCATGACAGATGAAGCTGACACTCTCTCTGACTTTCTCCCTCCTCCAACTGCTGCTCCAGGGAACCAGCTACCATCACAAATGGGCAGGGACCTTCTAGGTCTTGTATTTTAAGAAAGATTTTCACTGTATATGTGTTCAGAACAACATATAATATGGCTTAATGGGCTTGAAAAAATTATACAAATGCTATCATTCCACAGCTATGACTCTGTAACTTTCCCTTTTCACGTAACACCGTGTTTTTGAGATCTGTCCACATTGATACACACAGATTGCATTCATTTTAACCACTGCTTAGTCATCCCTGAGACAGATACACCCAGTTTATTTATTTCCCAATTGATGGAAAAATGCTACCACACGCAGTCTTGCACATGTTTTTTCATTCACAGGTGGATGCTTCTGGAAGGAGTGCTTTTCAGACTGGGGTTTGCAACCCATTAGGGGGTAGTGAAAACAATTCAATCAGTTGTGAAATAGAATAGATAGAGAATAAATGCACACATTGCACGTAATAAGGGTAATTACTGTTTTGTTAACTTCGTGTTTCAGTTTCACATGTCTGAGTAGTGGGCAGCTTTGTACAGCACACTCCTTACTGTGGGTGGCTCTCAAAGTCTGAAAACCAAGTCTGAGAGCCACCCACAGTAAGATGTGCTGGGTCAGGGCATGGGCAGTGTCTGATGCTCTGGTCGACCATGAACTCATCCATGCACGGTGAAGCGTCAGACTTTTTTTGTTTTTTCAAATGAGTATGAGATAGTATCTAATTGTGGTTTTAATTTGCATTTCCCTCGCTTACTAACGAAGTTGAACATCTTTTCCTACGTTCATTGGCTCTCTGGTTTTTCTCTTCTGTGAAGTGCCTTTATCTATGTGTTCTAGTGAGTCATTTGATTTTATCTTACTGATTTGTAGGTGTTCCTTAGATATTCCATGTATTCTGGCTACTGGTCCTTGGACTGTTTCATGGGTTGCATACATTTCTTCCAGGCTGTCACTACCTTTTGGCTTTGCTCCTGCTGTCTCTACACCAGATTCAGCAACAAGGAGTTTACCAGTGACTTGGGCCAGGGCAGTGGCCATGGAAGTGGGGAGGCAGGGGCTGAAGCTGTATGGCCAGTGGCTGGTGACTGCATGACTTCTTTCAACAATATCGTTTAAATGGTCAAGTGAAGGGGCATTGAGGAACATTTTTTTTTCTTTTAATAAAAATTGTATACATTTTTTTGGGCTGTACCTTGCGGCTTGGGGTATCTCAGTTCCCCGACCAGGGATTGAACCCCAGCCACGGCAGTGAAAGCGCTAAATCCTAACCACTAGGCCACCAGGGAACTCCCCACGTTGTATACATTTAATGTGTACAACTTGATGTTTTGATACACATGTACATTGTGAAATGATCGCCAAAAACCAGTTAAACAACATTTCTGTCACCTCTACATAGTTACCGTGTGTGTGTGTGTGTGTGTGTGTTGAGAAGATTTAATAAAACCTATCCTCTTAGCATACTTCAAGTATACAGTGCAGCACTGTCAGCTGTCATCACCATGCTGTACATTAGATCTTTATACCTTATTCATCCTGTATAACTGAAACTTTGTACCCTTTGATCACTAT
The DNA here is from genome assembly GCF_937001465.1 of Orcinus orca. Lineage (NCBI taxonomy): Eukaryota > Metazoa > Chordata > Mammalia > Artiodactyla > Delphinidae > Orcinus > Orcinus orca. The sequence goes on along the minus strand of NC_064574.1, from coordinate 78,545,597 downwards.
CACCCAACTTCCTGAGCCTCTGACCACCACCATACTACTTTCTGTTTCTAAGAGTTCAACTTTTTTTTAGATTCCACATATAACTGAGGTCATGCGGTATTTCTCTTTCTGTGTTTTGCTTATTCCACTGAGCCTAATGTCCTCCAGCTCCATCCATGTTGCTACATCTCACGTGTGGGAATGTAAATTAGTACAGCCATTATGGAAAACAGAGTGGAAGTTCCTCAAAAAATTACAAATAGAACTACCTTAGGATCCAGCAAGCCCACTTCTGGGTATATATTCAAAGGAATTGAAATCAGTATCTTGAAGAGATATTGGCACTCCCATGTTCACTGCAGCATTATTCACAGTAGCCAAGATATGGAAACACCCTAAATGTCCTTTGATGGGTGGAGGAACGTTTTCTTTAGGACACAGGGAACAAGCAGGAAGAGGAGTAGTTGAGGATGGGTGTGGGTGTGGGTGTGTGGAAGATCCCAGAGGGAGGTATAAGTGAGCTGGCAGAAAACAAACGCATGAAACACATTGGTTTTGAACAAACTGATCAGTAAATGAATTGGTGAAAATTATTTGCCATGGTTGTTTTTCACACGTTGATTTTTGTAGCAGGCAGGTGTGACTTTGCAATCTGTTGCAGGTGTTGACGTGTTTTTTCCCATTTATCCAAACTTTTTTTTTTTGGTGGGGGGTGAATGTTTTTGAACAATGGGATGGTTTGGCAACTTTGTATCCTTTTAAAGAACACTTTTTAAAGCATTTTCATTCATTTTTGTGTAAAAAATTTTTTTTGAATTACTTTTAAGACAACAATGACCCTTTTTTCTATGGTCGGGACTTTTTTTGGAATTTCACGATCTAGTCTTGGGCTCCAGGTGAATTGCTTGAAAGTGGTTTGGTTGCAATGAATATTTCCACATATTGGTTTATGAAACAAAATGCGTGCCCCTGGGGGTGATTTCTTTTTAGAAATTTGCACATATTTGAAAGCACTTTTGTCCAATTTGTAGCTTATTTTGTTTCTAAAAAATTCTTGCGTTCCTTCTCATCTGCTGACGCTGACTTCACTCACCCACCAACCCCCAAGCATTGGTGTGCGGTCAGGTACTGCGCAAAGCACTTTACAGCCACTATTTCATCGACTCCTCCCCATGACCTCACCTGGCAGATTCTATATATAAACTATATCCCAGTTTTACAGATAAAGAAATTTGGGGCGGGAGCATAGACTTGTGATTAAGCGGCAGAGGTCAGTTCAATTCCAAGTCTGTCTGACTCCGAAACCTTTTTCCTTAAATCAGGATAAGTGCTCGAGCTTTCATCCGTTTGTAATGATTTTTTTTTTTTTTTTGCATTTAAGTGGTTTCAATCAAGCCATCTTTAGAAAGAAAAAAAAAAGGACAAGTTCCAATAAGTTTGAAGGCATATTTTATCATTTTTGCGTACTTCTGGGGGAAAAAAATGAAGATTTGAAATAAAGTGAAGTTTTAATATTGGAACGAGAAAGAAAGGAGGATGTCTTGAACATTTCTCGGTGGATTCGCCTCCAGCAACCCAGGCAGGACGGGACCTGCACCGGGCGAGCTCCTCGGAATGACGCAAGGTTGTTGTCGCAGGCTGAGAAGGGACAAAATCAGCGACGGAAAACTTTGCATCAATTTGCGCAGCACGCTCGGGTTCGGCGGGCCCCCGCGCCCCTGGTGTTTGCTGCCCCCGTGCGGTCCGCCGCCGTCCTGCACCTGCAGGGAGCGCACCTGAGAGCCCCTGGGACTGCGAGAAGTCGAAGGCGGGCTTCCTGCCTCTCTCGGCCTCGGTCCTGGGCCGGGGAGGAAAATCTCCGCGGAGACGGGCAGGGACTGGGGAATGGCGGCCCCTGGCGTTAGGCAAAGCAGCGGCCACTGATAATTCGGTTATCCCACCAGGTCCATCCCATTAGGGAGTGGAGGTATTGCCGGACACCACATAGCACAATAGGACATGGATAGCCTTGAACCTAAGTGATGAGTAGGAAAGAGAAAGGAGTGGAGGGATCTCTACTGAAGGATCCAAGCGGGGGGGCTCCTTCTGCAGCAGCTCCTGCTGCTTTCATTCCAGCCTGGCAGGTGGGGATCTCCGAGGCCATTACTCATTCATTCATTTATTAATTCAACAAATATTTATGGAGTTCCTGCTATGCACCCGGCGCTGTTCTAGGCATAGGGCACAGTAGTGAACAAGATTCATGGTCCCAGCCTTCAGATGTGGCTTGATATGAAGATTAGGAGGGAAGGTGATGGGGTGACTCTGACTCTGGGGTTTCTGGCCCGTGGGACGGCATGGCTGGGACTGCCCTTCCCTGAGCTAGGTTAGGAGGAGGTCCTGTGTTGGTGTTACACTCCAGGGGTGATCTCTGACCTCTGTTACTAGATTTCCAGCCCTCTGTGTTCCTCCCTCCTGTGGTCTGAGAGCCTCAGAGAAGCCTTGCTATAATCTAGCTTGGGGACCAAGATGAGGGCCCTGGTGAGGGTGGGGGACAGTTGATTGGAGCTGAGACTGAGGCCCGGGCCTGGCATCCTAAAGGAGCTTGAAAGGTACCTTGAGGTGCAGCCCTGGGGGCAGTGAGGCAGAATGAGGTCTCCAGCTCCTGCCTGGACCACATGGTCCAGGGAGTTTGGTCAAGATGATGTAAAGGATGATCAACTCAGCCTTAGTGACAGTGGAATTCTGGATATGGTGATGCCAAGTGTTAAAAATCCAAAAGTCAACTAAGAAAATTGAAGATCTAATTGGCCTTATTCAAAAATTCGTGAGTAGGGTAGCATCCCACCTAGCAAGTAGATAGGTGCTGTGAGGAGCTGTACAAAATGGAAGGCTTGGGCTTCCCTGGTGGCGCAGTGGTTGAGAGTCCGCTTGCCAATGCAGGGGACACGGGTTCGTGTCCCAGTCCGGGAAGATCCCACATGTCGCGGAGCGGCTGGGCCCGTGAGCCATGGCCACTGAGCCTGCGCGTCCAGAGCCTGTGCTCCACAACGGGAGAGGCCACAACAGTGAGAGGCCCGCATACCGCAAAAAAAAAAAAAAAAAAAAAGGAAGGCTTTTACAGGCAGAAGGAGGGTGGGGCAAGAAAGTATAGACAGTGGATTAATTTAGGCAGGGTCATCTTCCCTTAGGGGAAGGCAGAGGGTCTTAGGCAGATTACCTCACTGGTGTTGACCAGGTAATTCCAGACTAATTGGTTTAAAACACCGCTCCTGAGAGAGGCTGAAATTGCAATTAGGTTAGGCATTAAGTCTTGGTGGGGCTTAGCACAAGTGACTCCATTTTGGGCCTGTAGTTTCTTTCTAACAACTCCCCCCCACTTTGATCAAACTCTCAACCTAACTGAGAGATGTGATCAAAATTTTAAGCGTTAGTACCACTCACCTACTGCTCTGTAGTTCTCAGTTTTTGGTGATGCTGCTTTGTTGCTGAATCTGGGTAGTATTCACAGGTTGCACAACTCCAGACTCACAATTTTTTAGTCAATCATTCTCTTTGTTCCTTTTTTGAGGTCCAGTCTTAGGGAGATTTGCTTGGTGATTAGCAGCTGTAAATATGCATTTAAAGCTTTAGAGAGAATGAAATGCACCAGGGATATTATTATAACTATAAGCGGGATAATTCCCAATGTTAAGAGTGCACTTGGGAGCCATGGGTCTCCAAGACCCAAACCAATCAAAATCAAATTAATCAAAGAAAGACTCCATTGAAGGAGTCACCTTTTTAAGCCAAGTCGTTTGCTCAGTGATCTTATGTAATTGAGTTTCAGCTTCCCCAGAAGTGTTCATTCTAGGTACAGCAGGTGGTGTTGGCCACAGAACAGCTCAGCTAAAAGATAATCCTGTTATAAAGAACAACTTTGGCCAGAGAGTCTAAGGATCTTTGCTGGGTAGCTAGTGTCTTAGCAATGGAATCGGCAATGTTTCAAGAGTTAAGGAGAGGTTTCTGATCATACTCCTATTGGATTTACTCCTAAGCCAGGGGTCATTCAGGTTTTTAGTGCATATGGGGTGAGAATCTTCTAGCCTGAAATAAAAAATTGTTCTAAATTCCAGAGCTTACACCCCCTAGCAATGGCCTGGGAGATATGGGTGACGACATTATCTTTCCAGGCCAACGCCAGGGTAAAGGAGAGGGAGAAGAGAGAGTTTCATGTTTAGTTAAAGTGTAAGATCTTGATCCAGTGTCCTGAGTGGAAACAGTCTACTTTGATGTTAGCTACTTCTCTTCCTAGCCAATTTGATTTGGATGTCTCCAGTGTTTGCAGAGCACCCACCAAGTTTTGCAACTTTTTGGCTTCTGAGATTCCTGTTAGCAATAGTCTTTACTGGACCCAGTCCAGCTCAAATTGGACCCAGTCCAACTCCAGCTGGTAACTACCAACAATTCCTGGGGAACTTTGGACTGGGGGAAAGCATTGAACCAGCAGACCTCAGCAAATGAAGACGGCAGCCTGATTCCAGACAGATGGGGGAACTACTGTAGCCATGGCAGCTCCCAATGTGGAATTTGGGGAAAGATTCCAAACAAATGGGGAACTAACTGGAAAGCCAATTAGACCAGGAGCTTGACGCAAAGAGAGCAGAGCTCACAGTCATGAGGAACTTCCCCTGGCTTCAGAAATGCTGAGAAAGACAGTGAACTCAAAAAGGGGTGTCCGGGTACCACACTTGTCTTTCTCATTGTCCCCAAAAGCCATCAGAAGTTCACTTTGGATCCCACCACTGCCACCAAATCTGTTAAAAGCCAAAATTCAACTGAGTACATTTGAAGATCTAATTGGCTTTATTCAATAATTCATGAACAGTCAGCATCCCATCTAGCAAGTAGAAAAGTGCTCTGAGGAGCTATACAAAACGGAAGGCTTTCATAGGCAGAAGGAGGGCGGGAAAAGGAAATTAAGAAGGTGGATTATTTCGAGCCAGGTCACCTTCCCCTAGAGGAAGGCAGGGGGTCTTAGGCAGATTACCTCATTAGTGCTGACCAGGAAATTCCAGATGGATTGGCTTAAAATTCCACTCCTGGGGGCTGAAATTGCAATTAGGTTAAATATTAAGGCCTGGAGGGGCTTAGCACAAGTGACTCCATTTGGGGCCTGTTGTTTCTTTTTAACAGGGGTCATGGTTGGGGGCAAGCCAAAGAGGGGAGGAGAGACAGGATGGAAAACAAATTGCAAATGCTAGTTTCAGCCCCCATCATCTGACTCCCAGCAATCAGGCTTTTCCCAAAACACGCTCCTCCTCCAACCCCCACCTTAGTGGGCAGTACCTCCATCTACCCTTTGCCCAAGCCTTCTGAGGAGGACCCCCTGACCCCTGCCTCGCTTTACCTCTCTTTCCTCAAACTTCTGCTGGGAAACAATTCCCCACAGATCTCCTGTGTTTCTGCAGAGGAATCGGTTGCTTTTTGTTCTGGGAGATCTTTTCCAGCATGGCTTGGAATATGTAACTTCTTCTCAAAGCACAGGCATGGTCCAGCATGATAAAAATAATGTCTCTCTCAGGAGCAAAGGGCAGGCTTGTTTATTGCCCATCAGAAAAGATTGGGGTTCCCTAAGCTCAGGGTTTCTCTTCTGTGATTCACCCACTCAGTGTACAGGTACCATCTGCCCCTTTTCATGTCACCCTGTGGGATTTGGGACTCAAAGAGCCAAAGCAAAATAGTTATACTCCAGGTTACTGCTAGTGCTGTAATACATTGTCCATCCTCTCTGACCCATGAGTCTTGTGCCTTCTACCAGCATCCAAGAAACCCCAGCAGGCCGACTGGTAGCTTGCAAGTAGGGTACCATCTTGGACCTTTCACCATTCTTAACAGCTTCTAACTCTGTCAGTTCCACCTTCCACATGTTTCTGGCATCTGGCCACTTCAGCCCCCGTCCTGGCTGCCATCATCTCGTGCCTGGAGAGCTTGTTGTTGTGGGTTCTTATAAGATCTCCCCCTTTCCCCCCAAGAGCCCTTCTCTGCCTTAGTCTAGCCTCCTCATGCAGCTGGAGGGACTGTTGTAAAGCCCCCATTGATGTCCAGTGCCTCGCTGCCTTGGCTTTTCCATGGCTCCTATCATTTGATAGAATATTCTATGACCCATGTGGTCCTTGCCGACCTCACCATCTACCTCGTGCTCCTCCCACCTCCTACTTTATGCTCTAGTAATACTGAATTGTTGGAATCATGCCGTCCCCTCTGCCCGGACCATCCTTCATACTTTCTTCTCTGGAAAACTCCTACCCATCCTTCAAAACTTAGCTCAAGGTGGCCTTTCTGAAGCCTCAGCGACCCCTCAGGGACATAGCGTTGGAGACATAGAGGGTGGGTAGGGGAGGGGCAAGGGCAGAGGACAGAGTGGAGGGACTTTGCACGCTTTACCCTCTGGGCCCCTGCTGTTGCCCCGTGGGGAGGAAACAAATGGGTGAACAGGACTTGCCCTGGGCAAAGGTTGTCTTTGACCTTCCAGGGACTCATTATGGCAGGTTGCCATGTACAGCTGGGCGGGTCGTATCCTGCACAAGGGTCCTGGCCGAGGAGGGTAGCGAGACTGAAATCGCGCTGTGTGCCAGGGCAGAGGGGCCCTCTGCTCACGGTGCCCTGCACTCACAGGATCCTGCCACCAGAGGGCGTCTTTAAAAAATTTCTAAAAGGTGTGAGAGCCTCATCTTGCAGCATCTTGGGGCATCTGCTGGGACCCAGACAGGAAAACAATGCAGGAAACGCTGTGATCAAGGTTCTGGATTCTCCCAGATTTCTAAGCCTTTGACCCTGACCCATGGCTCCAGAAACCTCTCTGAGATGCTCCAGGCAGCCTGTGGCCCTGAGGGGTTTCACTCAGACAAGTGCCCCTTTTCCCTCTGAGAATGCCTCTCTCCAGGATCCTCTGAGACCTTTTGTGGGCACATTTTCTCTCTCCTGCCCTCCTCTAACTGAATCTCAGAACCCACTGACACATCACTAACATCGTAGAATAAAGGTCACAGCCGCACTTCTCTGCTTCTGTGACTGGGGACCAACCTTTAGCAAAATGCAAGAAGGATGGATGGGGGGGTTAGATAGGAGATTTCAGATTTGGGTGGCTGAGGCTTCCATCTGCCTCCAAACATTTTGTCACCTGAGGCCCTGGGGGTGAAGATTTCTGTATCCCAGGCGTTTGCTCGCTCGGGATTTGGAAGGACGTGGGAAGGCACAGCGCCCATACGCTGCCTTGGCCGCCCATGCTGGGTGGACGGGAGGTTCGTGGAGTTGATGTCCCTGGGAGCAGTCTCCAATTAGGAAGTCGACAGGTTGTGGAAGACAAATACCCCAGTTTCCGTTCAGCAATGGGATGGGAGGCAGGTAAAGGAGAGCCTTTTGCGGCAGCTGGGTCCCCATGGTAACTTGGCCCCCACCCTGCAGTATCTGTGAGGTCACCCTGCCTCTCCCACCTGGAGGGGGGGTAGGAGGGACAGACATGGAGTCCGTCCCTCCGGTCAGATCCAGCCTTTGGGGACTCTCCGCACTGGTAAGTGGGGTTTGGGGGGCAGGGGGTGAGGACCACCTCAGAGCTGCTGGACTCCGCAGGTGAAACAAGGTGGCTGCCTCCCTCCCGGAGTAATCCGACAGTTCTCAGAAGCCCCACCCACAAGCCACAGTGCTAGGATTTTCTCCATAGAGGGTCACTCCTGTGGGTTAAGTTTCGCCCTTCCCATCTGTCTTTTTCAAACATGCAAATGCTGACCATTGGGGTCACGTCTCCAAATCACAACTCCTCAGTGGGCTGAGTTATCAGAAAAGGGTCTCCTGTGGCAGAGAAAGGGGAGATTACACAGGGCAGGAGAGAGACAGACATGGTTGGATTGGAATCTCAGCTGCTCTACTCTTTAGCTGTGTGACTTGGGGCAAATTGCTCCACCTCTTTGAGCCTCTGTTTCCTCTCCTGTAGCCTATCTTATAGGATCATGTGGGATATAACAGGTTTCTCTCCTTCCTGGTTTCTACCTCACGAGCTGAGGGGTGGAGGTGCAGCTCCTGTTTCCATCTTGATTCCCCTCCTAGCTGGACCCCTGGACCTCCTTCCTTTCTCAGCATTGCTCCACCCCCTTGGCTCTGCTGATCCCGCCCACAGTGGGGCACACAGCCAACCCCGGGTGACTGCCTTCCACACCACTGTCCCCTAGGGCCCCAGGTGGTCCTCTGGACCGGAGCATGTGGGGTCCGGATTGGTGGGTTGGCGATGCTTTGGGGCTAGAGGCTTTAGGGCTCTGATGAGGGGCTGTTCAGCTCCAGGACTCCAGTGAGTCTCATTTCCAGCCTCTTTCCCCATCCAGGCCCACTCTTTCTCCCAGTGGATGGGAGACATCACATCTACCTTGTCACCCAGGACAGGAATCTGGACATCTTCTTGTGTTCCCCCTCCTTACCCCTCACAGTAGGTCAGTCATTCATTCTGTCACTGTCCCTGTGCCTCACAGCTGTCTACCCCTAATGGCATTGCCTTTGTCCCCAGCTGCCCTCATGACACCAAGAGGCAACTGATAAGAAGGAATCCCAGGTGCTGGGGAGAAGGAAATGCCCTGGGTTCAAATCCTGCAGGATTAGAGGGCTGAGGGCAATCGTCATTCCTTATATAATGATTATGATGATAATAAATCAACCTCCTTCAGTCTGGAGGTTTGTAAATAACCATTTAAACCCAAAGGAAAGGGAATTCCTCGGTGGTCCAGTCGTTAGGACTCAGCGCTTTCACTGCCATCAGCCTGGGTTCGATCCCTGGTCAGGGAACTAAGATCCCGCAAGCCGCCTAGTGCTACAAAAACAAAATGCAAAACACAAAACAAACAAAAACAACCCAAAGGAAAGAAAATCAAATATAATATGAAACACCTCTAAAACTCCCTCCTGAGAATGGAGTCCTTCCAAGTGACAAATAAAGATCGTTCTTGGGGGGGTGGGGATTGAGGGGGGAGGGCACGGCCCAGGGTGGCCTGGCATCCCCACCCCCACAATAAAACTTGGGACAGGGAGGGCTCCTGCCGCAGGTGAGTGGCAACGGGTGGTGATTGTCTCCTCCTCCTGCAGCTGGCCCAGAACCGGGCCCACCTCTGCAATTTCCTGCCCCTCAAGACCACCCTCTTTAACCACTGGCTGTCAGGGCTGACCCAGGAGGCCCAGGGGTCCCACCCACCCGCCAAGATCTCAGCCTGCCCCGTGGGTCGGGTTCTACAGGCTGGGCTGACACTGATAGAAGTCCCTGTGTGGCTGGTGCGTCGGGCGCCCAGGCTGGTGTGGGCAGGCGTGCTGGGCTGTGCCCGGGCCTCGGGCCTGGCCCTGAAGCGGCTGGGTGCCTGGGAGCAGCTGGGCCTCTCTGCGGCCACCTGGACAGACCTGCTCTTGTCATATCTGCACGGCCTGATGCTGGCTGCCGGGCTGGTGCTACTGCCGACCTGGAGACTGTGCCAGAAAGCCCACTGCTGCAGCCTGGGCCGGCTGCCCCGGAAGGTGGGTGGGGTGGGTGTGGGACAGGCTGGGGAGGGCAGGCCTGGGGCACTGGGCCTGGGCTGGGCGGGGGCGGAGGCTGGCAGCAGGTAGTACAGCGTGTGAGCTCCTGGCCGTCACCTGCCCATCCACCTGCCCCTCCCAGGCTCTGCTGGAGAACCGCGTAGTGCTGGGGACACCGGCACTGCTGAAGCGTCTGCACTGCGGTGTGGAGAGCATGGCGGCACTCACCTCCTGGCACCTGGCCTACTTTGTCACCTGGACCACCTGCCTCGCCTCCCACCTGCTGCAGGCTGCCTTTGAGCACACAGCCCAGCTGGCCCAGGTCCAGGAGGCTGAGCCCCAGAAGGCCTTGGGGCTCTCGTGTGAGTCCCCGCTCCCTGAGCCCCTGGCCCCCGAGGCTGGGCCAGTCCTGCCAGAGCCTGGAGCTCCTGTAGCATAAACGTGTGCCCATCTGCCTCTCCTGTCTGATCCGGCCTCGGGTCTCACTCTCTGTCCCTCTTCCGTACTGGGCTGGGGGTGTGTGTGTTTGTGTGTGTGTGTGCACTCGGGCGTGTGTGTGGGTGCACGCGTGTCCTAGGGCCGCCTCTGGGAAGGAAGTTACCTCTGGTGAGCACCTGGTATGTGCCAGGTAACCCTTGCAGACACTTTCCACACATAATTTTGTTTAAACCACTGACCAGCACAGGTATCCAGATGAGAAAACGGAGCCTCAGAAGGTTGAACCTTCCCAAGGTCCCAGAGTAAGTCAGGGGAAGGGCCAGCACTGGACCCAAGGTTTCTTCATTTCCTAGAACCCCTAACTTCATCGAGGTCCATGTCCCTGCTTCTCAAAGACTTGGTGCCCAAGGCTTTAGGGATGATGGGTAGTTAGAGACTCTGGCCTCTGGGGGGTGCCAGGTCCTCACATTTCAGAGATTTAGAAAATTCCTTTGAGGAGTAGTTACTCCTGGGCCAGTCTGAAACTAGCCCATGCATCCACTCACATACTTGGCCACTCATTTTCCCACCCACCCATCCAACCATCCGTCCATCCGTCCACCCACACACACACCTACGCACCCATCCACCCACTCACCCACAAATCCATCCGCAGATCCAGCTCCTCCAGGGAGGGGGAAACACCCGGTATCTCAGCACTCAGCCCTAGCTGCTCAGGTGCCACTGAAGGGGTGCTGACTAGCCAATGCAAGCTCAGGCTTCAGTGGGTCAGATCCCCCTGACGGCGCTCTTAGGTGAGCGATTCTGTGAGAGGAGGGGAGGGACGGTTTCTTGGGAGTTAGCGATCACCGCTTACTCATTCCCAAGCCTGACGGCGGTGTGAGTGTGGGAAGACATTCTAGAGAGCTCTGCCCTGGTTTCTCCTTCTCCATTCTGGTTCCCAGGGAAGTTAGGGCTGGATTCCTGCCCTGCCTCTCATGTAAACCTGCAGATGGCCCAGGGTGGGTGTGGGGTGAACTTCCAGGCCCTTCTTCTGAGTCCGAGGGGGCAGGCCTGGCCTGCCCCCGTGGGGAGACTCTGAAGGGCTCCCAGCTGGCCGACCAGGCAGAGCACCTGCTGGGGAAGGCCCTGCAAGGTCCTGGTGAAGGGGTCAGCACAGCTGGGATTCCAGAACCCACACACAGCACGCAGGGAAAGCTGAGGGCAGAAGTGTGTGACATTGGCCCACTGCTGAAGGTGGGGACGGGGGGGATGGGAAGGAGGCCCCAGAGCAGGCCTGTGGAGCTGAATGGCCTTTGAGCTGCCAGGGACCAAGATGGTCCTTGACAGCGCTGTGGCCTGGGGGTGGGGTGGGGGGCGGGGGAGGTGGGAGGCAGCGAGCAGGTGGAGAGGGGCCTCAAAGGCCAAGAATGGAGGGAGGTGGCAAGTACCTGTGCCACCTGGGAGAGAGGACAAGATCCGGGATGGAGCTGGGACCAGTGATGAGACTCGTGCAGCCCTTGGCAGTGGACGGGGGTGGAGGGTCATGGGGGGTGAAGGGGAGGGGGGGTATTTTTTCCTTCTACTAAAAAAATGTTGTTGTTGTTATTTTAATTACCTGAAGTACAGAGATGTTAAGGTAAAACTCTTTCCTTTTCTCTGGTTCTAAACTTCTGAGAAACAGGGTCGGCTGTGTGTGGACTATCTCTCCAGTCACAACATAGATGCAAACCTGCGTGCATGCACTCAATGCGCCTATAGATTGTACTGACAGGGACCCAGTCACACTATACGTATCGTTAGGCCTCCCCTCCGGGCCTCAGTTTCCATGTCTGTGCAATGTCGGTGACCTGGTGATCCCCGATGAGACAGCCAGCGTTCAGGGGACCCCAATACCCTGGACGCCCCAGCTGGGAGTTAGTTGGTCGCCAGCTGGACAGGAGGGGCCGGCCTGTGCAGCTCCGTTGGGCTCTTAACGTGAGCTGAGATCTGGCTATATGAAGCTTACACCTCCAGGCCCTGAACATAAGTCCTCCCGGGCCTTCCAGGGGCCCTGGCATCAGGGGGCCAGGGCTTGGGAAGGAGGGAGGAAGGTGTGAATCTGCCCTTGGCTTTTCCTCACAGGCAGTGGGAAGACCAGAGGCCTCTTGGGGTCAGGCAGCCTCAGGTTTGAATCCTGGACCCACCACTTCGTCTGTGTGACCTTGGGCAAGTCCTTAATCACGCGAGCCTCAGTTTCCCCACCTGGGAACAGGTACAACTGTAGCCTTGGGCCTCACTGGGCTGTGCTGGGCCTCTGCATGAACTGTACCAGGCCTGGTGTGGGAGACGCTGGGAGCCGCAGCTCCCTCTCCTGGGCATGCGGCCTTCCCAGGGGCCACGGGGACCTTGTTCTGAGGTCGAGAGGGCGGGCGATCAGTCCATCTGTCTCAGGCCTGAGAGTGTGGAGGGGCCCTGGCCTGATGGAGGAAAACAAGTGGGGGACGGTGGGCGGGAGGTGCAGGCAGGGTGGGGGGACTGGCTGCAGGGCTGGCCAGCAGCTCCACGCAATCTGTCTGCTATGCAGTCCCAGGCCTGGCCTGTATTTATTTATGCTGAGCGTGTATTTATATCAGCCCCTTTCTCATTAATAGGGCAGGAAATGGCTGGAATTGTTACATACCTGGCGGCCCAGGGGTCCCACTGAGCCAAGACACACAGGCCCTGGACGCCCAGCCGTGCTTGTGAGGGACCCTCCTGCTCAGCTCCAGGCCTAGGTCCCTGGCCTTTCATTGACCCCCCCGCCCCTTGCACTGAGCACCCATCTACTTCCTTGGGATCCTAGTCACCCCCTGAGCCCACAGCCCTCAGAGCGGGGCTCATTTCAGGTCTGTCCCTGTCCTCCAGCTCCTGACCCCATCTGAACCCCGGGAGGGCCAGTGGTGTCAAGGTGCATCTCGGAGGATGGGGGAGTACTAGGCAGACCCCGGGCAGAACAGCGAGAGTATGGGATGACAAGTCAGGGGATGGGATCCTGGAGTCCCGGGGTGGGGCTCTGGGCAGAGGAGGAAGTGAGGGGATGTGAGAGGACCCGCCTGAGGCTTGGGGGTCATCCCAGGGCTCTGTTCCCCACCAAGCTTGGACAGACCCTGCAGCCCACGGAGGGTGTGTCTGTGTTTACCACCCAGCAGGGGTCCGACAGGGGGTGGGGCTCATCCGTGTCTTGCCTTCTGGGCAACCATGGCTAACTGAGGCTTCTCCACTCAGGGCCCGGCAGCCCCCTCCTGGGCTCTCACACTGCACGCAGAGTCAAGCCAACATCGCTCTCCAGGCCCCAGCTCTTGGGCGCGGGCCCCAGGTGGGGCTGCCAGAGCTGCGAGGCGCGGCCCCCTCTCCAGAGCTCTCGCCTGACATAACCTATTAGTGCATTTCGCCTCGGGGCAGCTGGGCCTGCCCACCCCTCTCCTCGTCGGGCCCAGAGGCCTCCTCTAGGCTGGGATTCCCAGCAACTGCTGGGGTCAGGTGGGCCTGACCTCCAACCTCTGCCCACTGTGGCCGCCATGCCCTCCTGGTTCAAGAGTCCAGAGCTGGGGCCACTGTGCAGACGTGGGGACTGAAGCTTGAAGAGGATGAGGGGCTTTCTGAGGGCCTGCCCTCGGCCTCCAGCCTTGCCCTCTCGGCCGCACTGCTAGGGTCTGCTGGAAGGCGTGGTGGAGGGCGGCTCCGGACACTGAGGAGGGGCTGCCGCAGGGGCCTCTGGGCTCCTCTAGGCTGTCCCATCATAAGGACAGATGTGCTATGTGGGGAGAGGAGGGCCAGGTCAGGGACGGTACCCCCTCGGGGCTCCCTTAGGACGGCTTTCCTCAGACACTGTGTTGATCCCCCAGCCTGCAGACCCCCAAGCCCGGGCCAGGGGCTGGTCCCTGGTCCTCCAGCCCTGCCTGGCCCAGCCCGGGCTCCTCCGGGAGCTCCCATCTCCGAGATGGGGACACCGCACCCACACAGGAGCTGTGGGGAACCTGGGTGGCAGGTAAGGAGTTTGCACACGGCTCGCCTACAGTGGTGCTCAGTGAGCAGAAGCACCTCTTTTTTTTTTTTTTTGGCTGCTGCCCCGTGGCATGCAGGATCCTTAGTTCCCGGACCAGGGATCGAACCCGTGCCCCCTGCAGGGGAAGCAGGGAGGCTTATCCACTGGACCGCTAGGGAAGTCCCCAGAAGCACCTCTTTCTAGCTTGGTGGCTGAGAGCCTGGGGTCAGGGGCAGAGGGGCGCAGTGGTCTGGGGTCTTCTGCCTAGCTGGGCTCCTGTCCCTCCAGTCCCCAGGGGAGCACCACTGTTTGGAGGAGGAGGCTGGGGGCGGGGCCTCCAGAGCAAGGTTTCATCCTCTGAGATTCTCCTGGGGCTGCACTGTGTCCCCGCACCCCAGGGACACTGCCTCAATGGGCAGGGCAGCGTCCCCTCCCACTGCTGCCCCAGCTAAGTCCTAGGTCACCTAAGTCTGTGGCCGGGAGTGTCTGGGTAGGGGTGGGGAGAGGCAGACATCCAGCCCTGGAAGCTGCACCCCCCCAACAAGCTGCCTGTCATCTGAGGGACTTCAGACCCTTTGTTCCCATTGGGGTCCTGCCTGTCCCTGACTTGCATGACCCTGGGCAGCTCCCTGGGCCCTGTCCCTGCTCATGAAATGAGGCAGGGGCCTCTGGGCGCTGTGGCTCCTGGGTCAAAGTTTTAGTGAATCCTGAATCCCTCTCGGCCCCGAGGCCTGTGGGCTAGGGTTCGGGGTGCTGGAGAGGGTGTGAGGAGGGAGGCCCTTTGGCCCAGGCCTCAAAGCCCCAGGGCCCTCCTGCTGTGACCGCACACATCTGGAGCTGCGTCCCGTCCCCACCCCAGGCCCACATCTGGAGCCCAAAGCCGGCTAGCGGCTAAACGTGGAGCGTTTGGGTCCCGAAGAGCCTGCTCCCAGGTTAACGCAGCGCATCTGGCCCCTGGCTGCTGCTCTGCTGTGTCTCCACAGCGGAATGCTGGCTGCACATCTGGAGGCCGGAGCCCTGTGGCCATCCCGCCTCACCCCACGCCCAGAGGGAGTGGAGTTGGTGCTGCCTGGAGTGCCCTGCCCTGAGGTGGGGTTCCGGTGTGTCGAGGGCTCCCTCTTCCCTTCTGATGTCATAGCTCACAGGGCTTCTCCTGGGGGCTGCCTTGGGAATAGCTGAGTTTTGACATAATGTAGACACATGTCCCCTGATGGGAGTGGTGACAGCTGCCACTCTGGACCAACTCAACCGGCAGCCACGTGGCATTGTTTGAAAGAGCCTGTAGGGCCTCCAGGATTGCCTGCCTGCCCACCCCCTCCTGGGGTGCCTAGGGTGCTGCAGGGTGAACCACCCATGGGCTGACAGTGGGACTCCACTGGGTCCCTGTCACGGAGCACACCTCACATGTGCCCACCTGTCACTTCCTTTCTACCCCCTTCTCTGCCAATACATGTGCTTGGCGGGATGGGGTTAGATGTTTCCAGAGGCCCCAGACTCAGAGAAGAGAGCCTGGAAAAGCAGGTGGCCTGAGGGAACTGGGGCTGGTATGTGGGACAGACCACCTCGGGGCAAGGGGCTCCTGGGGCAGAGACACAGCATGGGGTCTCCCGGGGGGAGAAGGCAGGTCTGGGTTGGAGGAAACTCTCACGCCATGGGCACTGCCCAGTGGTGGCCTGGACTGGCTCTTCCTCAATGGGGGACACGACCCTTCTGACCCCACTGGGACCATGGGACCCTAAGGAGTGAAAGAATGTGGGATTCTCAAGTGATTGTGGTAGTGAGCTCCCTGTCACAGGGGGATCCAAGCTGGCAGGGCTGCTTACCGTCAGGAAGATGGCAGAGGCTGTTCTCACAAAGAGCCCAAAGCTGTGTTAGATAGCTTTCTATCACTGTACTCCAACCCTATAATTCCAAGCATCTAGAATTCTGAGACTCCTTGCCTTCTATGACAGGAGGCACAAACTACCATGGGGTGGAGGCCAGATATTTGGCATGGAGGGTGGGGTGGGGGGAAGCAGAGGAGAGAGGCACTGGGAATGCAGAGAAGCGTTGCCAGCCTGTGGCCCGGGGCTGAGGGCTTCGCTGCCTCCCCGCCCAGAATGGCCTCCGCTCTGGTGCTGGCCCAGCCTCCGGGGCCTGGGATGTGAGCACAGAGCCGCCGGTTCTGCATCCTGTGGTCAAGTTTTATTGGAGCATCACTGGCCCCAGTTGAAAGGAATCCTTCATTTGCCGTCGCCTCCAGCCTGGAGGCCCAGGGAGCAACACGCAGCTTAGACCACAGAGCTTCATCCCTCCTCGTCCACCTCCGGACTCATGGAAAATCTGAGTCAACAAACATGCAAGACGGAGACACAAATAAAAAATAACGAGGGCAAACATTTACTGAGTATTCACCAGGGGCCAGATACAGTTCTGAGGCCTTTACTTGTATTAACTCCTTCCAGCCTCCCTGGAATGGGGTACCGTTGTCATCATTAATCCATTTTACAGACGGGAGCCCGAGGCTTAAGGTCCTCTCAGCCGTTGGGTGGCAGAGCTGGGATTCAAACCTGGTGGCCTGCCTCCAAAGTCTGTGTCCTTAACCACTGCTCCTCCCTGCCACTCTGCAAGTGGGGTGGGTGGGGAAGACAGAGAGCAGAGGTAGAGATGGATGGGGTTGGGGCGTGGGGCGCTGAGGGCTCTGAGGCCCTGAGAAGGGATGCTGCCATGCCCAGCCCAGGAGGGGAAGCAGACCAGCTCAGTTACAGGGGTCATCCTGTCCTGTCCCCCAGGCCTTCAGATGAGGTATCGGGCATCCAAGGGTGGTCCCCTGCCTTGTCAAGCCTTCCAAAGTCAGAGGCAGGCTTTGCCAGTGTTGGAGCCGGTTCCCCAGGCTCTCCTGGAAGGCAAGAACCTGGGGCTGCTAGGGCTGTGAGGGTCAGCCCTGAGCCTACCTGCTCTGTGGCCAGCGTCCTGGGGGGACACCTGCTCCTGAGGTGGGGGCAGTTTCTGCAGGGTCACTCAGAGCTTCCAGGGCTGGGGCTGGCGTTCTCCATGGATGCGAACGTGTGTAGGGGGCTTCCCTCTGTCCACCTCTGCTGCCATCTGACCTGCCAGAGGAACTAGGCAGACAGCAGGAAGAGAGGGCATTCTGGGGCCGTGGGCCTCATCTGTGGACAACTCAGACGGACCTTCCTTGTCCCACTGGGACCTTCTTCTTCTTCTTCTTTTCTTTTGGCTGTGCTGAGCAGCTTGCCGGGTCTTGGTTCCCCGACCAGGGATTGAACCCGGGCCAGACAGTGAAAGCTCAGAGTCCTAATCACTGGACCTCCAGGGAAGTCCCCACTGGTACCTTCTAATAACGTCTCTCACCCAGAGCGCCTGCCCGTCTTAGGCACGAACAAAGCAGCCATCCTCACTGGGTACTTCCTTTGTTCCAGTCACCACCGTGCGGACTTGGCCATAACGGAATATCTCACTTAATCCCCACAACTGTGTCCGGAAGGTGTTATTATCACCCCCATTTTACAGATGAAGAGACTGAGGCTCAGAGAAGGGAAATCACTTCTCCACACAGCTAAGTGATTCAAATCTAGGGCTGTCTGACACCCCCGCCCCTCACTGAGCCCCTAATTCCCGTCCCTGCCAAGAGGGCTGGGAAGAAACCTACCCAGGCCAGGTTTCCCAGAGCCCCAGACCGATGCCCCCTGTACCCTAGCTGGGCTGGCCGGGGGCCGAGGAGGAAAACAATGGGAGAGAAAGGGAGCGGAAACCCTCTGGAAGTGAGCGGGGAGGGAAGCCAGGCTGCCAGGGGGTTCTGGACAGGCTGGGTCCCTGAGTCCATGGGGCAGGGGGCAGTGGCAGGGCTCAGGGTGCCCAGACCATGCTTCCTGTGTGCGTTTGAGGTGCCCTGGCCCAACCCTGAATGGGGAGACCAAGGCAACAGGACCCACATGGGTCCCATCCTGTGCTCTTAGGGGTCTTGGCTTTCTCTGGGGGACCCCTAGCCTGAGCAAGTGGAGGAGACCCCTGGAAAGACGCAGATTCACTTGCCTCTACACTGCTAAGTCTGGCAAGAGGAGGAAGCTGCTGGTTCAACCTTGACAGCATCTCCTCTGCCCCCGGGCAGGCTGAGAATGTTGGGAGAAGGGCAGATGGGCTCAGGGCCCCTGACTCGTGCTGCACAGAAGGCCCTCGCCTGACCTCCCAGCTGGCCCAGCTCTCCCCACAGGCTCACCAGGTGGGCTTCCGGTGGCCCCTCCTGGCCCCTCGTCCCTTCCCCACACCCTGGGGTGCTGTCCTTTGACATCCATTATGGTATTAACCTGGGGGGGAGCACAGGTCACTCTGAACCCAGGGCCCTTCTGCGGCTGCTTGCCGAGGTCCCAGTGCCTGGACCACCTGCTCTGTATCCATCCTGGTGCCCAGGACCAGGTCTCTCTTAGCCTCGGTGCTCTGGTCAGTGACCTGAGTGCTCAGGATAGGAGACTGGTCCTCAGAGTGGCCTTTGAATGCTGTGACCCTGCAGCCTCGCTCACTCAGGGCCATCACCTTGACCCCCAGGATGGCAGGGTCCAGCCCTGGTCTAGGCGTCCGGGCTGAGCCCAGGTTTCCATCTGTGACTCTGGACTGGCAAGTTGGTTGGCCTGAGGGACGCCGTGGCTGAGGGCTCTGTCTCCAGCCCCTCACCTGTGGGTGTCCCTGTCTTGCTCCCATCCCAGCAGCCCCTGGCCTCACCTCAGGTGCATCTCTCTCCCTCTAGGAGCCGCAGTCCTCTGGGCCCTGCTCCTTCCTAGCCCTGGGAGGGGCCCTCAGGGGCAGCTGTCACCATTCATATGGGGCGGGGGGGAAGGAGAGTACGGTGAGCAGGCGCTCAGGGTGGTGGGGGCCTGCCCTCCTTCTCCATCTGCCCAGGGGCCCAGCTTCCCCTCTGTTTCCTCCCTCTGAGTTGAGAATTGGGATGAAGCGCTTTGACCATGCTCTCAATCCACCAACACTGTTGGAGGCCTCCTTGGTGCTAGGTGCTTGGGGTGAACCCTGGTTGTGCCGTTAACAGGTTCTGGTGCCTTGGATCACTTACTTCCTGCTTCTGGCCTCAGTTTTCCCCTCTGAGAAATGGGGTTGGACTTGAGATGTTGACGTGGCCTTCCAGCTCTTGCTGGGGTGAAGTTCACCTCTCGCCCTTGTGTGCAGGCCCCCCGACACACACACACACACACACACACACACACACACACACACACACACACACACTTCTAAGGCCACAGGGCTCCCTGACCAGTCCCCGAGCTGTGACCATGGCAGTCTTTCCAGTCTCCAGCCTGGTGGGCCTTGTCACCAACAGTGAGAGGGTGGGGGTGGGGGGTGGAGGTCTCCCTTCCTCCCCCTCAGCCCCTCTTCAGGGCCAAGCAGCAGGGAGCTTGTCAGGGAGTGAATCCTCCCAGACAAACCAGGCCAGTCAACAAACAGACGACCCAAATAACAAGGAAAGATTATGAAACCCAGATTCAGGGAAAGAGGCCACTCCAAGCCTCTCTCCAGGACGGGGGGCAGTGAAATCGGGCCAGGCCTGTGGGTCAGAGCCGGCCTGGCCCAGACTATCTTTGTACTGTCTGGGGGATGGGGGCTGATGAAATCCCAGCTGTGTTTCACCAAAGCACTTACCCCTTAAGCCCGGGCTCCATGTGGTGCAAATTCATTGTCACTTAACTCATCACTCAAGGCTCTGAGCCGCACCCCTCCCCCTTCCCAAGAAAGACAAAAACACACAGTCTCTGGCACAAGGGGGAGGTGGGCGTAAGGGGCCGTGACAGGCAGGCTGGCTGTCTTGACCTGAGCCGCCCCCAGCGGGCAGCTGGCCCCTGCATCTTCCCACCTCCTTCCATCCAGCCCAGGCTTCCTCAAAGGCAGGCTGCCGTGCAAGCCCCGCTGAGGTCAGGTTGGGAGCCTGGGGTCACTGACATCCTCCCCACACCCCCAGCCAGCGCTGGAAACAGGAACCTGAGGAGCCCCGAAGCGTGTGCGCAGGAACGCCTGGAGGTCACCAAGTGGCAGCGTGACACGCGGATGTGTCCGCGCCAACGACACAGGCAATTTCCATCTGCTTTGTCTCCTTGTTGCTTTTCACGTTTGTCAGTTTGTACCTGGTATTCTGCACCTCAGGGCTGTGCTGGGCTTGGTGAGGGGAGAAGCAGACTGGATGGGAAGTGCTTCTGCCAGGGCATTTAGTCTTTATCAGATGTGGGGACGGAGACCACTGCTTTTACAAACTGCACTTATCCCCCTGTGGCTTCCTGAGCCGGGTGGCCACGGCCGAGGGCGCGTTCGGTGCTGGGCTCCCCCAGCCCGCCCCACCTGCGTGGGCACCGATCCCTCAAGCCCTTATTTTCGCCGACACCAGAATGGCTTTTCTCAGGAGGGCTTCAACTGGGACAGAGCAGGCCCCCGATGCCATCTTATCCCATGTTGGGTGCCTCTCTCTCCCCCTAGACCGTGGGAGGCAGGGTGGGGGGTGACCCACCCTGGATCCTCAATGCCTGGCACGGGGTTCGGCCTAGAACCCAAGTGCGGCAAATGCTTGTTGAATGAATTAATACATTTCTCAAGTGACCTCAGAGTGCTATTTGCATTATCTACACGCCAGATTTATCCAGAGCGGCGGCTCCCCAGATAAATATTGACAATCTGGCTTTTGTATGTTCTGCAGTCAGGGATAAAGCTCCCTTTCTGATCTGGGCAGGAAGGAAAGCTCCAGTCCCTAGAGACAGATGACCCCTGAACCCTCCTCTCACCACATCGGGGATGCCTGTGACCCCCTTTGCTCTCGTAACCTCTCTGCTGGGCCGCCCCGTTAGCTTTGGTTTCTGGTCCCCGGAGCGGGGGGCGGGGGGGGGCAGCAGGGTGGAGCTGCAGGATTTTGCTTTCCTGGGCAGGGCCAGGCAGTTCCCGAAGCAGCGGAGTTGTTTGGGTGCAAACATTTCCCTGCATTGTCTGGCTTCAGAAGGCAGCCAAAAGTCTAGGCAGGAGGGAGGGAGCGGCAACAGGATTTTTCTCCCCTCCATCCCTAAGAAGACAGGAGCCTCAAAGCACACATGTGGGGCTTGGGAGGTCATGTCAGGCCCAGGGGGATACAGAGAAACGAGGAGCAGACAGAATAGGGGGCTCAGCTGGGCAGGGCTGGGGAGGCAGGTGGATTGATCTTTGATTCAAGTCCAGCCAAAGGATGAGGCTGTACCTGCTCCAGGGGATGCCTGGAGATGCTGTCATTTCCTTGCAGCCTGGGTTTTCCAGACCAGCCATGGTTTTCTCTTCTGATGCAGTAGAGAGCCGACCTCCCCTCTCGGCTAAACTTGCCCCTCCTCTGAGGCTTCTGCTCTTTGACACCTTTTCCAGGGTAGGTAGCTGTGAAGACGGGGCCTCCAGGAGGTTGAGAGAGGGACGTCCAAGTAGTATGTTATTTAGGTCTCAAAAAATGCCTGAGTTACAGATGGGGAAGCTGTGGCTCAGCAAGTAGCTGGGACGGGAGAGCCCAGAGCCCTCCGCTGCTGTAAGGTCCCGATGCCCAGACCACCCGCCCCTGTGGATCTCCAAGGTCCCTGCTCTCTCTGTCTTGGGGCCTTTTAACAAGATGCTCCCCTGACTTCTGCTTTTCCTCCCTGGAATTCCGGAAAGACGCTCCTCTGTGTCAAGATGGCAGTGGGCAATGCCACTTTGCATTTTGAGTGTGTTTCCCAAGTGATGCTTCATGGAATGTTGTTTTGGGAGAGAAAAAAAGATTCTGGACCCAATAAGCTGGGGAAACACTGGATCTGACAAAGTCAGACAGGCTTCTCTCTTGCGGGACTTCTCAGAACCTTTAAGTGTCTACTTTGCTCTACTAAGAAGGAGCCCCAGTGTGCAGTGTTTCCCATACTTATTTGATACTGGTGCCATTTTTCCTCCTGAAATCTTTCCTGGGAAAAGTGGGACATACTTTGGGCCATGCAGGTTTTGAGGACACCTCAGGAGTTCTTGGACTTGAAATGTCAAGTCACCCAGCAGAGATGGTGGCTGTGGGTAAAGATGCTTCTTTTATCATGTCGAGTGGGAAATTATCCTTTCGACATCGGAGGAAGTTGGCCAATGGAGGTTCCCTGGTGTCAAGCAAGTGTGGAGATCTGGCCACAGGATTTGCCTTCTTTTCCTTGGCACTGAATGGAGAAGAGCTGGCAGGTGGACAGAACAAGGAGGTAAGGACAGACCTTGTTCGTCTCTCTAATTTATTTTGAAAGTATGAGTCATGATTCTGTCATCTGTGACCAAGACTGGGCAAGACCCAGGCAGTTGGGAAGTTGGATTTCACTCATCAAGTTGGTGTGAAGTTCTGGAAAGGGCGATCCCAGCTTCGGGAGAGATCTGATTCCAAGACCAGATTTGGGGGTGAGTTACCAGGACTCAGGACATGCTGGGTTCTTACCATGTAGCTCCCTGTCCCCTCCTGACAGCTGGAGTCCCCGGACCCCACTGGCAGGCTCAGTTCTGCCCCAAACTCTGGGGCCGGGCCTGACCTCAGCTAGGACATTTCTGAAGGAGCCAAGTTCAATGCCCAATCTTATGTCCTGGTTCTAATAACGGAGGCTCAACTTTGCTTCCAGGGCCTCTCTCACCAATTCTTCCCCAGCATAAGAGTCCTGAACCCCAGCTGTGTGCTGGGGACCTTCTTGCCTGCTACTGGATATCCCCAACTCTGCCCTCCTGCTTGGTTCCCAGGTCCCAGATTCCTGACACTAAATCCCACTGACCTGCTGGACCCCCTTCCTCCCATCAACTCTGGCTCCTCTTTGCATCTGCCTGGGCCCCAGGCCCGCTGGATGGGCTTTTTGCAGGTGATGTTGTGTGAGAGTCCACGCCACCTCAGAGGGAGTCCAGTTGCTCAGCCCAGAACTCTTCCGGTCTGCAGCTTTCTTGGATGCCAGCCAGGCAAGAAGGAGCCATTCAACTCAAGCCTGGGGATAAGACCAGGCCTCTTGAAACTCATTCACTCACTTGTTCATTCATTCAGTTACTTATTATTTCTATCAGCATTTGTAGACTCAAGCAAGATCACACTCTAAGTCAGTGGTGCTCAAACTTGAATGGGCAGCATAGGGCCCTGCAGAGCTTATTAAAACACAGACCATTGATTTAGTAGGTCTGTGGTGGGGCCGATCATTTGCATTTCTAACAAGCTTCCAGGTGATGTTGATGCTACGCGTCTGGGGACCGCAAAGCAGGGAGAGGTCAAAGCTATTATCAAATAATAAAAGCCCACCTATGGACTATCTTACCAGGCCATTGAAACCAGAAGCTTCCACAAGAGAGGTCTGGATGGAGTGAGGCTGTGGAAGGGCCTGGACCCGAGCAGGGAGAGGGGAGACGAACCGAAAGACAGACAGAGACCCAGAAGGCTGGTTGGGGACACAGAGGACAAGTCTGTCTGTTTCCTTGGCTGGACCAGCCCTGGAGGTCAAGGTCTGGGGCAGGAGGGAGGCAGGCCGGCCTAGGAAGTCTGGGGCCACGCAGAGCGGAGGCTGGGATTTGGCCTCCGGCCCAATGCACCTGACCCGTAGGTCTGGGAACAATGGCTAGGCCAGTGCTGCCTGGCCTGCTGCCGGGCACATCTCTGTTTTCCTTCCCGGCTCCCATCTCCCCGACCTCTCCTCGCTCACTCTCTCTCTGGCAGGCCCATGCTGTCCGCTGGACCCTGGACAGCACATTCCTTCGTGCTGATCTCTTCCCAGCGGCTGCAAGCACACGTTCTCACAGTGAGGCTAGAAGAGAGGCCAGGGGCTGCGGCGATGCGGACGGGGGCTCAGGCCGGCCCCCCTGGGACCCTGGACCCTCATTCAGAGACCAGAGGGCACGCAGGAGGAGGAAGGGGTTCCCTAGTACCCAGCCAGCCCCGGGAACTTGGACCGCTTCCTCCCCAACCTTGTGTTTCCTGCTGTTAGGTGAGCAGCAGACATTGCGGGCCCCATGCACAGCGCCCTCTGTAGAGGGTGGCCCTGGTCCAGTTGGCGCCGGGCATGATCTGTCCGCCTTGGAGGAAGGCTCAACGCCATAGAGGAATGGTCCCTTCTGGAACAGGACCTCCCCCTGGGTCAGGCCACCATTCCTGGGAGTCCTGTACTGCCTCTCTCTTCCCCATACCTGCACGGCCCCGACATTCAGAGGGACCTGCTGTCCAGGCTGGCAGCAGAGAGGTTAGGGGCTCATGTCCTGGTCCCCCTGGAGTCTTTCCTGAGCCGTTTATGCTGGGCCAGGTCTCTGCCTTGGGGTCAGGTTCAAGGTTCAATTTGGGGTTGGGGTCAGGATCAAGGTTTCATTTGGGATTGGGATTAACGTCAGAGTTCAGCCTGGGCTGGGCTCAGGTGTCAGCCTACATTTCAGGTTAGAGTTCAGTCTGAGAGTGGAGTTGGGGTTCAATTTGGTGTCAGGCTCAGTCTGGGGTCATGCTGGGGCTTCGCCTAGGGGGGGTGTTGGGCACTCTGGGTTTGGGGTCAAGGCTTGGACCCCAACACAGACTAGGTCCTCAGTGTGTGGACTGGACCCTGTGTGGAGCTGACTGAGGCACGTATGTGTTAAGGTGATCCCTGTGCTCTCCCCACTGTCTTCCTGCCCCCAGTGACCACCCCCCCAGCCCCTCAAGCTGCTCCCTGACTCCTGAAGCCTCATAACAGGGCCAGAGGCAGAATGAGGCCTGGGGCTGGGCTTGGCGGCCGGAGAGAGTGTCCACTTCAGCTCTTTCTTCAGCAAAATGTGTCCTGATACCTGGGCTGGGCCCAGGGACACAGCAGGTACCACAGAGTCCCTCAGCCCTCTCTGGGCCTGTTTCCCTGTCTCAGAAGCTCAGTGCTGGCGAGCTGGGCTGACCCGCAGAAACGTGGGTCTGCAAGAGGATTGGAGGGGGGACGGCGGGTGGGGGCCACTTCTAGAGCTCTGGCCGGGAGGGAGGGGCTGCCCTGGGCAGGGGAGGGAGGAGGGGCAGGCAGGACAGACCTTCCTGGGAGCCCGCTGGGGGAAGGTCTGTAGCCAAGGAGGCCTCTATTGTCCCTTAGTGGCTGACGGTGCCACCTCCGTAAGCAAAGGGCCTCCTTCTGTGGCGTGGAGCCTCCCACATGACAAATGTGGCTTAAATGTTAGGTCAGTAAGAGGTCCCAATCCTGGCACCGGACTCCAGAGGCCCTGACACCTGCCCAGAAAGTGACACGTGCCCTGCTCATCAGCAGGGCCCCAGAACACCCCAGCAAGCCCCCTGCACGCAGGAGGGCAGGTCAGAAGCCCGAGGCGGCCCTTGGCCTCTGATCCTTCTCTTGTTCTCTTAGCTCGGCCCCCTAATCTGGCCTCCTCCTGTCAAAGCCGCAGACACAAAGAGAAGCCCAAACTGACGTCAGGCGAAGCGTCCACAGGGCCTCTGTCTCTCCCAGAAATTTGACTCCGGTGCCCAGCGTGGATGTCTGTGGTTTTTAAAAGGTGAAAATGGCCCATAACCCTGCTCTGTGTCTCCACCGAAACCTGGCAAGATGCGTAGCTTGGGGGAAGATGGGCTCCAGGGTTCTGGTCCTAGACCAGAGCTGGGCTGGACTGGTGAGCCCCTTCCCCTCTCTGAGGTCCCCCCAACCCCTCTCCCCTGTTCCAGCTCACTGGCAGACCCCAGCATCCCACGCTCTCCGCTGTCCCTAGCAGCTCCTGTCCCCGACCCTCCTGCCCCTTCTTCCTCCCAGCTCCTCTCCACGGCTAAGGCCCTGACCTTCTCGGCCCTTCCCATGCTGAGGCCCATTGCCCAGTCCCCCTGGGGGCTACCTGGTTCATGGACCTCTGGGTGCCCCTCCCCGCCGAGACCCCTGCCACCCCAGCCCTGAGCCTGGACGCAGAAGGTGCTCCGTGAGCCTTTGCTGGCTCAGGATGGATAAATTCCTCCTCGAATCTGCCTTTGCTCATGCTTTGCCCTGCTTCCATGTGGACATTTGAACCACGGATTTCTGGGAACCATTCTGTGCCACGAGCAGGGGCTGCTGGGAGGAGCCCAGGGAGCCAGATGGCCATTGTGCCCTCGGTCAGCATGACCTGGTCCAGCCCAGGGGTGGCCCCTCCAGGCAGCGGGCTGTGATGGCCAGGCTCTTTCAGGGTGAGCACAGGGTCATCAGGCCAGTCCTGCTTCCTGATGCCTGCCCTGGGCACTAGAGCCCCTCCCTTGACATCAAGGGGCCCACAGTCCAGGATGTGTGTGGAGAGGAAAAATCCTCAGTCTCTGATTCTTGCTCCAAGCCGTCTCGATTTCTGCTGCAGCCTCATGGCCACTGCCAGGCTGTACGATGATTCCTGTGGGCCAGGGTCCCCCACACCATGGTCAACCTGACCATGACCTTGCCTTACTTAATCCCCTTGCTTTCCTGTCATTTATGGAATATGGTCCAACCTGCTGACGTCAGCTACCCACACCCATACTTTCTATTCCCTGTCCATTCATCACTTCTCTGGCTCCTGCCAGGACTGTTCCTATCTCTGAGGCTTTACCTGGTCCCTCCTCAGGCCTCACGTCTCAGCTAAGGCAGGGGTAACCTGCACCCCTGCCTACCCAGGTGCCCCACTAGAACTTGAGGGCCCCTAAGTGTGGTCGGTGTCTGGCAGCCCTGGGCTTGTCCTCAGAGCACTGTGCCATGAGTGTCTGTGCTGCTGAGTCACTGTATGATCCGGCAGGAGCCAGTATCCTTTGCCCCCTTGTATTCATGAGACCACTGAGGCCTAGAGAGGGGAAGTGACCATCCCAAGGTCACACGGGCATTATAGCTCACCCTCTGATTCATCTTTGCAATTTTCCTTTTGTCGATCTATTGTTGTCTCTACCTGTGCTCCCCTGAATGGGCTTCACAGAAGACTGGACTGTTGGGGAAAACACCTCTTCCAGGAGGCTTTCCCCCAACTCCCCAACCTTCCAAGGCATGGACACAGGCTGCTGACCAGATACCTTGGCAACAGCTGCCTGGCGTGGTACCCGTGAGCATCCTCATCAGAGTCTCACCTTCACCTCTGTTGCCCTCTGACCATGGGCAAGTCCTCGTCTTTTCTTTTTAAACCCCAATTTACCTTTTTTATAGAACGAAGGCCTTGAACTTGCTGAATTCTGAGGCTCTGCTTTGGAACTAGGGGTTGGTCAGGCGCGCAGAGCCCAGGGTCTTGGTGGCTTCCTGCCGTCAGGACAAAGTGTAACGGGAAGACCTCGGAGCGGGAGGCAGCAGTCCTGGGTGAGAGTCTGCATCGACCTCTCAGTAACTGTGTGGTCTCAAGCAAATTCCACTCCGGGCCTTCATTTCCGAAGAAACGGGGAAACCTGCCAGGCTTGGCTTCCTTCAAGTGTAATTAAGCGCGACCGTGGCTTTGAAGGTGTTTGCTGAGTTGAACAGCACCGTGCAGGTGGATGTGCCGGCTCCGCGGCCCACAGCGCTCCTCCCAGGGCCCGGCTCAGAAAGCCTGGGCAGATGATCCCCACGTGGCACCCTGCCGAGGGAACGTGGCAGGTGACTGGGCGCTGCGTCCCCAGGCGACTTGTACGGGCAGCATTCCCGGCAGTGCATGCTCTGTTCCCAGCTGGTCCCACTGCTGGGCAGCGCAACCCTCCCCCCCGCCCCCCCATGGGAGGGAATGGGGGAGCCACCTGGCACTGACCCAGCCTGGCTGGCCTCCCACCCCATGTTTTGTTTGCAGAGTTTGGAATGTCCTGGGACGCGGAGCCAGGCTCTCTTGGGGGACACTGGTGCCATCTCCTTGATCTCATTGCTGGACAGGTTTCTCCCTCATTGCAGCTTGGGACGCGGCAGGCTCCCAGCCCCAGCTGCTGCCAGTTCCACTCCGTCTGTGTCTGTCCCAGCACTGGCAGCCAGCAGCCATGCAGCTGGGAGCTGGGGGGCTTCCTGGAAGGTGTGGGGGGGCAGTTCTCCCAGGCCGTCTGCCGTGGGCCCCGGGCACGCCTTGAACAGGCTCCCTACAAACCCTTTCCATCTGTTCTTATTCACAAAATCCTTTGCCCGTGACCCCCTGATACTGGGGGTCTGTTTGAAACGATGTTCTCAGGACCTAAGGGACTTGGGAGGGGCAGAGTGGGCTAACTGCTCGGATTTCTGGTCTCCTTAGAGGGACAGTCTGTGCACAGAGTGAAAAGACACGTGTATGTGTGTGTGTGTGTGTGTGTGTGTGTGCGTGCATGTGTTTGCACGTGCATGGAGTCTTTTTTTGAGTTCCTAGTTTTTAGTATCCCTAGACTTGATTCATTGCAGGAAGTGGTTGGGGGGAAGGGCTAGGGAGGTCAGGGGTTTAGTTCAGGAAAGAGTCCATCCTCTCCTGGACAGCACTTGCCTCTGGGTGGCTGGACGCTCCGTACCCCGACTTGGGCCCACCTGGCTTGAGAGAGGTATGGTGCGGCTAATCCTGTTGTCAGAAATGTGCAAATGTGTGTGTGCGCACGTGTGCGTGTGCACGCACACGCACGCACGCGCACACACACACACACACACACACACACACACACACACACACGAGTCATTCCTGAGCCCCCAGGTCAGGAAGGAGATTGATTCATCCTCCCCTAGCTACGGGACACTCCTGGTGTACGTAGCTCACACCTGGCTGGGGCGTGGGGCCTGGGCGTCCTGGCAGTAGAAGAGGGAATCCTCTCTGGGGGTGCAGATCCCTGGAGGGACCCTGTGGTCTGTCCTCAGCTTGGGCAATCCCTGCTCTGATGTAGGTCAACACCCGCCCCAGGCTCGGGTAAACGCTCTTCTTTCCACATCATTAATGAGGAGACTAAGTAAGTCAGCGCCTCTGGCAGGCCCCCCAGCCCCCCGGCAGCCTGGCTGGAGCTATTAATATTGCTGCGTTTATGACGCCCCTGGCCCCGCCGAAAGGCTCCTCTCTCTCTTCGCTATTGGAATGAATTTTGTGAATCAGAAGGGGCGGGGGTGGAGAGGCAGCCTGTTGGAATCCAGGACGATGACATCTCCACCTCCTCCTGTGGCGGGTCTCACTCACTAATTCTATAAAACAGTCACCGTGTCCAGCCCAGCCAGGGGCCGCTTGCCTAGCCGGGCTGCCTCATACCTCTGCTATGCTCTACCTCCCCGGGGGGCGGGGGGGCGGTGCTGGCCCCGGCGCCAATGATTCAGGCCCCCTGACACCTTGCACTGATGTCAGTGGGAACCGAGGCCTCGGGCCCCGGGACCTTCTGGCCTGTTGCCTGGGCCCCCGCCCTGCACAGGGCTTGGCCTCGGTTAGTGCCTCTCGTGACCTTCCCATGGACGAGGCCTGGCTGGGGGAGGAGGCCACGCCAGACAGCCTCTCCCTCACGCTGTCCCTTTTCTGAAAGCTGCCCGCACTGGCGCCCGGCCGTCCCCGGCCTCCTCGGGTTTCGAGGACTGTTCTAAATTTAATATGGGGGAATTCGGGGAATTTGTGAGCAAGTCCCCAGAGAACTGTGGCTGCCCTGAGGGCAAGGGTCCCTGCTTCTTCCCACCCTCCCCTAATTCGCATTTCTCTAATTGTCTATGTGGGCAGATCCCCACTGGGCACACTCACTCCCTGAAGGGCTGGGCAGGTTGCCTGCACTTCTTACCTTTGGAGAAGGGTTTTCCCCCTCCACACCCCCGCCAGGGAGGAGCCTTTTATACAACATATTCTCTTGTCATTTGAAAAATGGTTTGCAAATATTTTCTCCCATTCTATGAGTTGTCTTTTCACTTTCTTGATAGTATTATTTGAAGCACAAAAGTTATTAGTTATGATGAAGTCCAATTTATCTATTTTTTTCCTCGTGCTTTTCGTTTCATATCCAAGAAACCATTGCCAAATTCAAGGTCATGAAGATTTATCTCTATGTTTTCTTCTAAGAGTTTGATAGTTTTAGCTTTTACATTCAGGTCTTCAATCTATTTGAAGTTAATTTTTGTTTATGGTGTGAGGTAGGGGGTCCAGCTTTATTCTTTTGCTGTGGCTATCCAGTTGTCCCAGCACCATTTGTTGAAAAGACTATTCTTTCCTCATTGAATGGTCTTGGCACCCATGTCAAAAATCAATTAACTGTAGGGACTTCCCTGGTGGTCCAGTGGCTAAGACTCCACACTCCCAGTGCAGGGGGTCG
Source organism: Orcinus orca (assembly GCF_937001465.1). Taxonomy (NCBI): domain Eukaryota; kingdom Metazoa; phylum Chordata; class Mammalia; order Artiodactyla; family Delphinidae; genus Orcinus; species Orcinus orca. The sequence goes on along the minus strand of NC_064574.1, from coordinate 78,515,562 downwards.
GGTTTCATCCCTGGGCAGGCAACTAGATCCCACACGCACGCCACAACTAAAGATCCCGCTTGCCGCAACAATGATCTTGCACGAGGCAACGAAGATCCCGTGTGCTGCAACTAAGACCCGGCACAGCCAAATAAGTAAATAAATAAATAAATAAAAATTTGAAAAAGTCAATTAACTGTAAACATAATGGTTTATTTCTCAATTCTATTCTACTGGTCTCTATGTCTATCTTTATGGCAGTACAACAAGGTCTCGATTACTATAGCTTTGTAGTCAGTTTTGAAATCAGGAATTGCGAGTCCTCTGACTTTGTTCTTCTTTTTCAAGATTGTTTTGACTATTTGAGATTCATTGCGTTTACATTTGAATTTAAGATGAGTTTTTCCATTTCTGCAAAAAACACCATTGGGATTTTGATAGGGATTGCACTGAATCTATTTTTGGAAACATTGTCATCTTAACAATATTAAGTCTTCCAATCCATAGACGTGGGATATCCGCTCATTTATTTAGATATTTAATTTCTTTCCATGATGTTGTGTAGTTTTGGGTGTACAAGGCTTGTGCTTCTTTTGTTAAATATATTTAAGCATTTTATTCTCTTTCGTGCTATTGTAAATGAAATTGTTTTTCTAATTTCATTTTTGAATCGAGTCATTTAAAATAGGATTTGACATAAGGCACCAGCCTAAGCATCATTTACCACCCAGCTTGTCAAGAACTTATGGGGACGTCCCTGGTGGTCCAGCGGCTAAGACTCTCCGTTCCCAACGCAGGGGGCCCCGGTTTGATCTCTGATCAGGGAACTAGATCCCACATGCCACAACTAAGAGTTCGCATGGCGCACCTAAAGATCCCTCATGCCACAACGAAGATCCTGCACGTGGCCATGAAGATCCCACATGCTGCAGCTAAGACCCGGCACAGCCAAATAAATAAAAAAATATTTTTTTTAAAAAAAGAACTTATGTAAAAAGTGAGATCAACATGTGACCCTTAAGCCTAGGTCAGTGGCTTCCCAGTGCCTGCTCTAGGACCCACTGCTGGGGCCCTGGCCTCTAGGGGGACATTTCACCCTCATCCTAGGTCTCCCTGCCTCTGATCTCTCTTTGCCCACACCAGCCTCCTCCCCACTGCCCAAATGATTCTTCTAAATCTGATGCTGTCACTTCCCTGCTTAAAACCTCTGGTGGCTCCCCATCTGGTCCATGGGAGAATTTTGAGCTCTTTGGCCTTCTGTTTAAGACCCTTCATCCTTCATTGCCAGCTCTGTGCTGATAGCCCTTGTGGGTCTTCTCTACGGAGTTGTCCCAGATGCTGCAAAGCTGTCAGATTCAAGGGAGGCTCAGCGATGCAACCAGATCAGCTGTTCCTCTGCTGTCCCCATCTCTACCTGAGGCAGGTCCAACCTCCTGACTTCCTAGACACATCTTCCTCCCCCACCTCGATTCCCTACATGCTGTTACCAAATCCTATAGATATCACCTACTAAGTTCCCCTTGTGTCCCTCTTATTCATGGCCACCAAATTTGGCCTTTATCCTGGCCTGCTCATAGACTATCAGAATGATCTTTCTACGGCATTGATCGTCCCTCCTTCAAACCTTTGATAACCCCCCATGACCTCCAGGGACAAAGCCTGGGTGCTGATGTTCTGACCTTGCCCACATCTGCCCTCTCCTCAGGCCTGCCTCACGCCCTCTGTGGGGCCCCCTGTAGACCCCCCGACCGCCCCCCTCCCCAGCTCCATGCCCTTGACAGCTCTTCACCCAGGCCTGCCTGGCAAACTCCGGCCCCTTATGCCAGACTTGCCTCTTTAACACGGTATCCCCACCTCCCAGGTGGAGGGAATCCCTCGTCCCAGATGGCAACCATGGCAACCGGGACACTCCGTCTGTCCCTCTCCCTCAGCCAGGACCACACTTGGTTTTCTTCCATACCACAGAGCCTGGCATGGGCCTGGAAGAGAGCGGCCATCGGCCAATATTTGCTGAACAATGACGCCACGAGACGCTTTGGAAAAGGCTGAGTTCACTGAGCCACAGTCATGCTCAGTTCTTTCTTTTTTTTAAATAAATAAAATTATTTATTTATTTATTTTTGGCTGTGTTGGGTCTTTGTTGCTGAGTGCCGACTTTCTCTAGTTGCAACGAACGGGGGCTACTCTTCGTTGTGGTGCGCGGGCTTCTCACTGTGGTGGCTTCTCTTGTTGCGGAGCATGGGGCTCTAGGTGCGCAGGCTTTAGTAGTTGTGGCACGCAGGCTCAGTAGTTGTGGCTTGCGGGCTCTAGAGCGCAGGCTCAGTAGCTGTGGCGCACGGGCTTAGTTGCTCCATGGTATGTGGGATCTTCCCGGACCAGGGCTCGAACTCGTGTCCCCTGCACTGGCAGGCAGATTCCTAACCACTGAGCCACCAGGGAAGCCCTCGTGCTCAGGTTTGAGTGCTGTGATGAGTTGAGGAGTGGCTGGTGGGTCTCCAGGAGGCAGCGGCCTGCAGGAGCCAGCATTCTTTGCCCCCTTTGGATTTGTGAGACCACTGAGGCCTGGAGAGGGGGAAGGGACAGTCCCAACGTGGCTCTAGCTGCCACGCAGGGCTCTGAGCCCTGCGTCCTGAGAGGGCCTTTGCCTGGGTGTTCCCCACCTTCCCAGCACCTCCCGATCAGGACTCCCCCGGCCAGTCATGTCCCTGTCCCCCCGGCAGCTGGGCTCTGGTCACCTCCACTTCCTGTCCTTGTCCTCACCCCTCTGCCTGCTCCACTTTGGCCCCCACCCTGCTGCTCCCTGGCGACCAGGGGCCTCTTTGCTCATTAATCTCAGGGGATTAAAAACCAGTGGGATGGAGCCCCCCCGCCCCCGGCTCCTCCTGGCTTCCCTCATCCTCAGCATCTCTCCAGGACCAGGCCTGGCTCTCTGCAGCCCCCACCTCACAGCCTCCCTGTCCTGCGTGCTGCCACGCAAGCTCTGCTGGACTGTTCTCAGGCACTCTGCTGCTTCTCCATGTCCATGGGTCTCCCCTGCTTGACCGGACATTTATTTATTTATTTATTTATTTTGCGGTACGCAGGCCTCTCACTGCTGCAGCCTCTCCCGTTGCGGAGCACAGGCTCCGGACGCGCAGGCTCAGCGGCCATGGCTCACGGGCCCAGCCGCTCCGCGGCATGTGGGATCTTCCCGGACCGGGGCACGAACCCATGTCCCCTGCATCGGCAGGCGGACTCTCAACCACTGCGCCACCAGGGAAGCCCCGAACATTTCTTAAGGGCAGGGACTCTGTGAGTTTTCTCAGAATCCCCAGAACCCAGCACAGGTCTGGCCCAGGAGGGGCTCGATCAATGGTTTAAAATGGAATTCTGGAATTCTTTGGAAAATGTCTTTATTCTCTGCTTTCCCCTTGCCCAGAGATGAGATATGATTTGAGGGACAAAAGAGTAGCCTTCCGAGGGGGGAGTATATGATTGGATTTGGGGGGGTGGTTTGCGTTACCACTGGGGGAGGTCCTAGGACCTTCTGGGAGCGGGGAGAGGCTATAAGGGGCAGGTACCAAGAAACTTCCCTCCTCTGGACAGCAAGTATTATGGAGCTAATAGCAGAAGGCCCCCCAACCCTGTGTCCCATGCCTCTCCCCTGTCCTGGGGTCCTTTCTCTTCCCTGTGGGTCCTGCCTCTGGCCTCCTGGTCCCCAGCACATGAACCTGCTACACAGCCTTGCCTCCAGACACTCACAGCAGCCCCAGGCCCGTGGCGACTGTGTAGCTGGGAGGAAGCTGCCCGCTGGGGTCTGAGCTCCGAGCCCTCACGCTCGGTTCCCGTCTCCACCCCACTACACCTCCCGCCAGCACCTAATCACTTCCATCTGCCCCACTGACTAACGGGGCTCCAGCTGTCAAGGTTCTAAAAATTTCCAAATTCCTCCCCACCCTGTCCTTCCAGGCTGTTTCTCCAGCGCTGGCCCCCTGCTGGCACCCCCATGTACCCAACAAGCTGCTCTTCCCCACGCCACACCCAGTAGGGCAGCGGGTGGCAGAGGGGGGCTTCTGCAAGGGGCTGGACAGGAAGGGCCTCTGGACCCCTCTCCCCCTGGGGAAGGCCCTGACAGCAGCAGAGAATATGGGAGCTGGAAAACCAGGGTCGAAGGAGCCATCAAGACAACCCTTCCATTTTACAGATCAGGGAAACCGAGGTCCAGAGCCAGCAGCAGAGCTGGGTGTAGAATGCAGGCCTTGGGACCCTGGTCCAGGGCTCTCCTACCTCTGCTGTCACTCTTCCTGCCACCTCTAGCTTTCCCTCTGGGCTGCGGGAAAGGCGGCTTCAGCCCTGGCCCCCCCTGCCCCAGAGACCAGGGCTACTTGGTGACCAGGAGGGGGTCTCTCCATGCCCCTCAACCCCTGGCCTCTTCCCAGCTGGCCTGCTCCTTCCCCCTTCCCTCCCCAGGGTAGCTCCTGAAGAAGTGTTTGTAGCTAAAGAGTATTTCCAGGGCAACTTGCCTTCCTGGCGTGTGTGTGTGTGTGTGTGTGTGTGTGTGTGTGTGGTGAGAAGGGGAGGGGAGGAGCGGGTTCAGCTATGACACCCTCACCCCCCGTGACCCACAGCCCCTCTGGGTTTATAGGACTTGGGCCCTGGGAGCCTTGATCTTGGACAGAGCCTGAGGATGTCTGCAGGAACCACCCATCCTCCCTTTTATAGGACATCCTCCATGGATGAACTGTGGGAAGGGGCGCAGAGTCCAGTTCCCTCGGCCTAAGGAGGCAGAGGGGTAACCCTATGGTGAATAGCTCCCAGGGGACCCCTCTTCCTTCTTCTGCTCCTCAGAGGACCCTCTCCCAGGAAGTCTCTGACTACACACCTCTGTATGGCCCCCCAACTTCTAAGATGAAATCCTACCCACATGGCAACACTTGCCAGGCTGTGCGTGGCAGCGCCTGTCCACTTCTGCGGCCCCAGCTTGCCCTTCTCCCTGCCACGCCTGCCACATACCTGCCCCTGCACGGCCCTCCACTCCCCACGGCCAGTCCTCTTTACCTGGCTCCCTCCTCCTTCAAGCCCAGCTTGAGGGTCATGCCTCCTCCTCCAGGCAGGCTTCCTTGGGCTGCCAGAGAGAGCCGACCACTGCTCCATGGGCTAGCTCACACCTGGAGCTGACCCACAGTAGCTCGGGTCTCCGTGTGTGTGGTGACCTGGTTCTCAGCCCATGTCCCCTCCAACCACAGAGCAATGCCAGGGAGGGGTCCCTGTGCCTCTGCACTATGGCCTCAGAGCTTGAGCAGGGCCTGGAGCCTGAATTCTTCCCTGCCTGGACTGCCCAGGCCTTTGCAGAGATGTCCGGAGAGGGCCCAGACCTTGGGCTGTTCTGTCCTGGACTTCATTGAGGACCCAGATGGAGAGGGACATGGCAGGGTGGTCAGGGCCAGGCAGGCAGGAGGACAGAGGTACGGCCTAGAGTGGGTGGCCCAGTAACAGCTGCGTGGCAGAGCCAGACAAGACTAGGGTGATGTGGAGGGAGGGAGGGAGGGAGGGAGGGAGGGCCTGGGTCTCTTGCTGAGCACGCCCCATGTGAACCTCTTCCCCCATCACTAAGTCCCTTCTCCTCTGTCTGACACCCTTCCCCTCCCTGTCCCCCTCCCTCTTATTAAGTCCTATCCTAACTGCACCCTCTCCCCCCCATTTCCCCCCCTCCGCCCACGCTGGGGCTGGCTTTGCCAGGCATGTTCAGTGCAGCCCCAAGCTGCCGGGCAGCAAGCAGCCGGGCTGCTCCAGGTCCTGGTGCTGTGGCCTCTTCCCAGGATCTGGCCTGGAGCTAGGCGCTTTCTGGGGAGACCTCCGGCTGCCTCCCCCTCCATGGCATGCGGGGAATGCAGCCCCTGCCCATGCCGGCCCCCTCCGCTGCGGGAGAGGAGCTCAGTCCGGTGGACTTTTAAGGACTAAACAGGGAGCGAGCTCTGTCCCTGGCCTGGCTGAGCTGTCCTCGTGTCTGATCCCGTCTTGGAAGGGCTTGGCCGGGTGCCCCAGTGGGGAGAGGTCTCAGCGCTTAGATCAGGAATAGACCAGGGCTGGAATCGTGCCGGCTCTAGCTGGGCCTCTGTCCCTTCTTTGTCCCCACTCGGGTGGTGCTGAGGGCTGAGGACCCCTGCCCCTGTCTAGCAGGGGCTCCAGACCTGGAATTTATGGCCTCTGGTTTGGACCGCCCACCCTGAGCTGGGGCCTCTGGGTTCTTCTCAGAGGGGCCTGGAAATGATGAATGTTACAGTGCCGGGGACCACAGCTACCATTTCCCAGTGCCGGGTCCTTTCTTGACTCAGCCAATGGCCCTTAGTTTTATCATCACTCCCATTTTATAGATGAGAAAACTGAGGCTCTGACACATTATCTTGTCCAATGCCTTACAGCTGGTCTATGGAACAGTCAGGATTTAGTCCTTTGTCTCCCAGTCTCGGGGGACAGAAGATGAGGCAGAGGAAGAGTAACACCTCCCTTTCTGTGTCCCCTGTGATCTTTCCTTTTTCACTGCAGTTTTGGGTAATTCTAGCCACCCTCCGATTGTTAGGTAGCTCCTTGCCCGTCTGTGCACACGACTCCTGAGCCCCGTGCTGTGTCCCCTAGGCCCAGAGGCTCTGGCCAACATGATATGCTACTTGGGGCCTTGCGCCCAAACTTTGGGTCTCCCATCCCCAACAGGCCCAGCCTCTCTCCAGCTGGGAATGGCCTGCCCTGCCCTCATCCGTCCTAGGCTGGTATTGGGTCCCTCGTTCCCAGGCGTGACTTTCAGACACTCCTCTGCCCAGTTCTGCCCCGTTGCACTGTGGACTTTGACTTCTCCATGGGTCCCAGCGCTCCAGGAGGGACGACCAAGTCTGGATCAACGCTGGCGTTGCCCTGTGTAGGGAGGCCTTGACCAGGCGCTTGGCCAGAGTCTGGGGAGAGAACGGACTCATGAGAAAGCCCCGAGGTGCCAGGGATTCCAATTCCTGCTGGAGGGCGCCCGTCCTCTCCCTCGGCCACCGAGGCTGTCCCTCCCAAGGCCAGCCAGCTCTCTCCCCACCCTGCCACTCTGCTTTGTCTCAGCCACTTCCTGGAGAACCTGCAGCTGGACGTGGGATGAGGGACAGGCCGGACTCGCATCCATTGTTTGCTGTGTCTTGGCCCCGTTGTCACCTGGAGTTACCTGTGGCCAACCGAGGGAAAAAACCACGGTGGATTTCGGGCCAGCTGTGTGTTTGCCAGGAGTTTCACAAATGTTGCCTGTTGACCTCAAGGACCCCCAGCGTAGGGGTTACTCTCTCTGTTTTCCAGATGAGCGAAGCTGACCTCAGAAAGGTCAAATCGTGTAAGAGTGGGTCCAGGAGTTAGATTCAGGTGGGTCTGACCCAAAGCTTGAGCCCTCTCCTCTGCCCCCAGGGCGTCTCAGAGCCCCAGGTCAGGGATGAAGACTGCTCGGGGACAGCCCCGCTGAGCCCTGGAGAAGGACGAGGAGGCGTTTTCACCCCAGCCTGCAAGGGGTGGGGGGCTTCCCCTCATTGGATGCAAAACAGCTGCTAGCTGCCCCCGCTCAGCCTTCCCTGCCCACAGACCCTTCTCCAGAGTCGCCTCCCCAGGACGCCTCCCCTCCCTAACCGGTCCAGCCCAGGCCTCCTGCCCCGAGTCAGGAACTGTTTATACCTGTCCTTGGCACAGAGATTCCTCAGGGGACCAGGTGAGCCCGAGGGTGGTCGGGGACCTAGCAACCTCCTTCATCTCTCTTCTCTGGGCAGCTCGTGGTCCCCGACCCCACCCTCTACTGTCACCACTGAGGGAGGGATGAGACTTGGGAATGCTAGTCTGTTGGGGGACGTACAACCCTGGTCTAGGATGATGGTCTGATGGGGGCAAGGCCCTGTCCTAGGACATTGTCTCAACGTGTGTGTGTGTGTGTGTGTGTGTGTGTGTGTGTGTACATAGCCCTGACTCAGGAGGCTGACTTTTCGGGAGACACAGTCTTGGTCTGAAATGATGGTCTGAGGACGGAGGCATGGTCCTAGAAGGAGGCAGTGGGGAGGGAGACCTGCAGTTGACGCGGGGAGAGACGGGAGGCGCTGAGCGTCTGCTCCTTGACCATCCAGGAGCGAGCTTTGGGCTCAGCCAACCGTGGGGTCCCGGCAGCAGGGGGGGGTGGGCCAGGCCGCTGCAGGGAGGGAGGGCTCTGGGGGTTGGAAGGGGCTCACGGACAGATACAGGGGCTGGGGGGTGGGGTGAGCAGCCTCGCCTGCCCCCGACTCCTGGACACGGAGCAGGTGGCAGGCAGCCTTCCTTGAACGTCCCCACCCCAGCCCCGCCGTCTGGGTCCCAGACGTGGCCTCGGCTGATGGGGCCGTGTTCCCTCCCTGGCCAGCTTGGCGGCCACTTCAGACACGCTTGTGCCTGGATGCCCCCCCTACCCCGCCTCGCCGAGGACAGAGAACACAGTCTGCCTCCCCCGGCTGCCCCTGCCCTGCTAATCCCCAGCAAACGGCCGAGCCAAGAATGTCTTGCATACTCTGGCGGGCGGGCTCTAGCCACGAAGCCTGCTGGAGGGGCATGAATCACAGCCCCCGCCTGCCAAGTGCTCACATGGGACGTGTTCGAGGCTGGCCGTGCCCAGAGTGGATGGGGAAAAGGGAGGGAAGGAGAGCTGGCAGCTGGGATGGGCAGACAGAGCAATTTTGAGGGGAGAGATGTCTGCTGGACCCATCCCTGGTGGCAACACAGAAATTATGTTATAGAATTTTAGAAGCCTGGAATTATGCGGTATTGACTTCTTGGAATTCCACAGGTCTGAAATGCGAGATTCAAGGAATGTCACATTGCACTCCTCCGACAGCTCGTTGATGCCAAGGCCCCGTTCTGCAGGTGGGGAAGCGGAGGCTCCAAGGGGGCAGAGGGCTCTGCTCCAGGTCATGTGTGGAGTCAGAGCTGGGCTGGGCTGAACCCTGGCCCCCTGCCTTCGGTCTGAGCCCCTTCCAGTCTCACGCGGCAACGGCAGGCAGTGTCCGTTCCAGCCCCCCTCCCACCATGTCTGTGTGCTCCCGGCCGATGGAGAGGGGGGAGCGTTGGGGGCACGGGTGCTGGAGGACCTCCTTCTCCTCCTGCCCTGGCCTTACTCCAAGCACAGAAACCACCACGTGGAGACTCCTGCTTCCCTGTCTGCAAAATCCCCCTGCCCAGCCTTCCCTTCCCTTCCGTTCCCAACATGAAGGGAGCCTGCCTGATGCCCAAGCCTGCTCCTCCCATCTGTACCCACTCACGCACTTGTCCCAAAACTGCCCACTGAGTGCCGGGTGTCCTCCGGGCACAGAGCCCTCCCCACCCCAGAAATCTCCCTGCTCTCCCGTGTCTGCAAATGCTTCCTAGCCCTACACATCACCACTCCCAGTTCTCCCTCATCTTCAAATGAAAAAAGTCCCTCTGGGTACCACCCTCCCTCACCTTCGCCCCCGAGTTTTCTCCATCAATCCATCCACAGTGAAGTTTCTTCACAGGGTTGTCTACACTTCCCATCCCCCACTTCCTTACTGTCCACCCTCTCCAGAACCCTCTCCAGTCTGGTTTCTATCCCCAGTCCTCCACGGATGGAGGGATGGATGCTGGAGTCTTGTGATTACGTGCCACTGCTCCCCAACCCCGCTGCGCCCCAGCCCCGCCTGTCATAAACCCCCGCCAACCCCGGTCTCTCCCTGCCTCCCCAGACCCTCCCTCTGAGCTCCTCCTCGTGCCGGCGGTCAGCGCAGACCCCCTTCTTGCCTCACCGTCCTCTTCCCTGGGGCCAGCAGCCTGATTATCAAAGAGTAAGGGCTGACGACTGGATCGGATGGCCAGCTCGGCTCTCCCCAGGGCTCCAGACCAGGACGTCCAGAACCGAGCCGATGCACCCACCAGGGTGGCCCACAGGCCCTCGGACTCAGCTGGCTGGACTCCCCCTTTCAGGGAAGCTACCCCTACCACCACCTACCTGATTCTTGGGCAGAGATGCGGGCATCACCTGAGACTCATCCTTCTCCCTCACCCCAGTCGACGCAATCCCATAACTTTGTTCTCTCCCTGCTGCCATCGCCTTCATTCTGAGCTCATCTGATCTGGGCCGGACTATCGCAACACCTGCATCGCTGGTCTCTGGCCCTCCACGGGGAGCCAGAGGGAGCTTCTGCACAAGCAAGCTTGACCCTGCCACTCCCCAGTGCAACGCCCTTCACTGGCTCCCCACTGCCCACAGGCCCCATGGGACCCTCTGTGGCCAGGTCCTTGACCATCCCTCCAGCCTGACCCAACACCCCCGCTCTGTATTCCATCCACCTCCAAGCGCCCATCACCCCCGACCAGGCCCTACTGATTCTTGCTTCTAATCTTTCACCTCCCATTCCTTCCCTTTCTCGACAAACTCTCTGTCCAAGTTGAAAGTGCCCTCCTGGTGGTTCCCGTGCTCCTGCAGCACCTGCACTTACCACACTGTATATGTCATCACCGCCTGGCCGCGTTCCCCGCTCAAGGGTGAGCTCTGAGAGCAGGGCTCTATCCATCCTTCTGGAGTCTCCACGGCCTGGACCAGAGGGTGTGCTCACCACGAACTTACTGAACAAATGAATGAATGAGCCCAGGGGGGCATTCTCCTTGGGGACCCTGCTGAGATGTTGCAATCTGAGTCCCCAGCTGCACTTGCGGCTCTGGTAGGTCTGAGTTCTGAGCATTTTTGCCATGGGCTGACGGCTGGTGTGTGGAAACTTATTCTCCTCTGGGATTTCTAACCCCATGGGAGAGGGGCAGGGCTGGGTGAGTGCCTGGGAACCGGGAGGGCTGGCAGCAGTGGAAGGCAGGAGTAGGTGGTCAGGGGGTCACGGGTTCGTGCCTGGACTAGTACTTGGCTCTGACTCTGGAGGACCAGGGCCTTTGAGGATTTGGCTGGGGAGGGGGCATGAGACCTGTCCCCCAACCTGTTCCAGGCCTGCCCTGGAAGCCCAGGCTGGAAGACCAGTGGGTGGAGGAGCCAGTGGAGAAATGGAGTTTGTGCAACAGCATTCAATATGTTTGCAATAATGGGGAATGGACAAAAATGTTAATTTAATTTTGACAGGGGACAACATCCATGGCTCAGAGCTCTCCGACTGCCACCCTGTCCAGCAAGGGGAGACCTGCTGCTCACTGCATGTGCCTCCCAGAGGAGGGCCTGGGGCTCTGAAAAAGACCCCCAGCTGGGGAGTGCCAGCATCTTCTGCCTTGAGCCTGCATCACCCAAACTATGATCCCCGTGTCTGCCCCAGAGCCCCGGGGGTGGCGTTGGGGTACAGTGAGGGCCAGGGTCCCAGGAGACCTGGCTTTGGGAGCCAGCTCAGCTCTTCAGCAGCTGTGTGGCCTTCTCAGAATCACCTCCCCTCTCTAAGCCTCTGGGTCGTCATTAGGAATGTACAGGTTCCCCTAGAGGGAAACGCTCACCCCTGAGCCACTGGTTTGCAGTGCCGGTGCCTAAGTTCCCAGCTGCAGGCAGCGCAGGGGACCTTTGGGTGGGACTGGGGTGAAGGGACCACCAGGGGCTCCGACCCCCACTGCCTCCGCTTAGAGTACAAGGGGCTGGGATGCTCACCCCCAGATCTCAGGGCTATTGATCTCCCTGCACGTTGGTTTCTGTGTGTCCCTCCCGGTGTCACCTTCGGAGACATGGGGGTGGGGGAAGGACAGGGGTTAGGAACACGGCCCCTCAGGTCCTTCTGGGGCTCTCAGGTGGTGGCGGCTGAGTCACCCCCACTGCCCTCATACCGATGTCACAGGTGCGTTGACGTAGGTTCTCCAGAAAGCAGACCTTGGGACGATGTGTTGGGTGCAGGTCTTTTATTTGGGAGAAGCTTCCAGGAAGCACGGGTAAGGTTGCAGGAGGGGAGACAGGGAAGAGAGAAAAGTCAACATGAGCCGGCAGCTGGGGCTCCATCCCCCTGCGGACCCTCAGACACTGCTGCCCAGTAGAACACTCTGTCATGTTGGGGATATTCTAAGTCTACCCTGAGCTGTATGATAGCCAGTGGCTGCATGCAGGCTACTGGGTACTAGAACTGTGGCTAGTGTGACTGAGGAAATGTATTTCTACTTTTAATTAACTGTAGAGCATTTCTAGGGAGGCTGGGGCACTTATCTGCTCTTTGGGGGCATCAAGCCCCCTGCGTTTCTGGGTGGCACCCAGGAAGCTTTCTGGTGTCAGAGAGCCAGCAGGCAGAGAAGAAGAAAGAGGGAAGAGCTTGAAGACATCCTCATGCCAGGAACTCGCCAGCAGCAGACGGACTCAGGTGGGCAGAGGGGTCTAGGTAGGGCGTCCACGGACACGTCTCATTGGCTGATTGCTGACAGCCCATGATGCGAGGGCAATTGTTGCAGCCTCTGACCTGCCCCCTTCCTCTCAGGCTGGGTAGTCTGTTGGGCAGAGGGAGCAGGTAGTTCCTTTTCCTCTGGGATCTGCTCCATCTGAGGGGCCCTCAGCAGGGCTGCCAGGGCCCAAGGCCGTGGCTGCGTCTAGTAAGGCGGCTTTTTGCTCCTGCCATGGCTGTATTCTTCTCAGGATGACCCAGGCACTGCATGGGTGGCGGCTACCAGGAGCCGTGTGTCCTGTGAGCCAATTCCTTAAAATCGATCTCTCTCTGTTTCTGCCTCTCTCTGTCTCTCTCTGGTTTTGTTCCTCTGGAGAAATCTGACTGATACATTGCCTAAAAGTTAATTTATTAAGCAAGGCATCTTTGTATTCCTAACCATTTATCAAGCACCTGCTCTGGGCCAGAACCAGTGATGGGCCCTGCAGAACCAGCAGTGGGGAGGCCCCCAGCTGACACTTCTCCTCTCTGGGCTTTGGTGTAAATTGTCACCTCTTCAGAGGAGCCCTTGGACCTTCTGGAAACCAATTGTCCCACCCCTTTTACACAGTATTCTGTTTCAACACCTTCAAATCACGTTTTAAAATTATTTTATTAATATCCTTTTTCAGGAAGAAGATCTGGTTTTGTTTACTTAATAGAGAACCTAAGTGCCAGGAGACACTTAGCGCCCAGTAGACAACAAATGTGTGTTGAACGAACACATGAATGAATGTACCGGAAATGTCACTTTTTACTGCCAAGACCCTCACACCCAGTGGGCATTTGGGGGTGGGAGATGGGGCCCAGGGTCCCAGGCATCTGTAGGAGCCTTAGAGGAGGATCTGAGGAGATGTGTGTCAGGAAAGTCTTCACATGTGGCCCAAACTCCACATGTAGATGTCACGCATGAACTTCACATGTGGCCTGGACTCCAACCTGTACCCCAGCCCGTCAGCCAACTTTCTCTCTGTCTCTCTTTTTAAACTAATTTATTTAAATTTTTAAAATTAAAAAAAACCCCTCACCTTTACTGAGGTTTAATTGACACACAATAAACTGCACCCATTTCAAGTTGCATAAGTTTTGACAAATTGTATAGACTCACATGACCACCACTACAATCAAGATTGCAGAGCATTTCTACCACCCTAGAAAGTTCCCTCCTGCCCCTTTATGATCTGACCCCAGACGAACACTGACCTGCTTTTTGTCACTATTGGCCACTTTTGCCTTTGTAAGAGTTTTATATGTAGCATGTACTCCTTTCTCTATGGCTTTCTTCACTCAGCATGCTTTGAGATTCATCCATGTTGCCGAGTATATCAGTAACGAATTCCTTTTCCTTGCCGAGTAGTATTCCATCGGATATGCCATTTGTTTATCCACTCACTTGTTGATGGACATTAGGGAAATTCCCAGTCTTTGACTGTTCTGAATGAAGCTGTCATGAACATAGGTGTAAAATCCTTTGCGTGGACATATGTTTCCATTTCTCTTGGAAATCTACTTAGAAGTGGGATCACTGGGTCATATGGTAAGGGTGCGTTCAACTTTATAAGAAGGTGCCAAATTGTTTTCCAAAGCACCTGCACCATTTTACATGCTCATCTGCAATGTATGAAAGTTCCACATACTCGCTGACACTTGGTATTGGAAAGCCTTTTAAAAAATTTATTTTCATTGTGATATAATTTACCTACAGTGACGTGATCCAATCTTAAGTATATCATTCTTTTTTTTTTTTTTTTGGATTATTGTAGCTTTGTAATATGTTTTGAAATTGAAATTGGGAAGTGTGTGGCCTCCAACCTTGTTTTCCTTTTTCAAAATTGTTTTGGCTATTTGTGGTCCTTTGAAATTCCATATGAATTTTAGGATGCATTTTTCCATTTCTGCAAACCACATAATTGGGCCTTTGAAAGAGATTGCATTGAATCTGTTTGGGGTAGTATTGTCATCTGTTTTGGGTAGTATTGTCATCTTAATAATATCAAGTCTTCCAATTCATGAACATGGGATATCTTTCCACTTATTTTGGTCTTTTAAGATTTCTTTCATCAATGTTTTGTAGTTTTTTGTGTATAGGAATTGCACCTCCTTGATTAAATTTATCCCTAAGAGGTCTTTGGGGTTTTTTTGATGTTACTGTAAGTGGAATTGTTCTTTAAATGTCTTTTTGCATTGTTCATTGCTAGTGTATAGAAAGACAACTGATTTTCGTGAGTTGATTTTATATCCTGCAACTTTGCTGAATTTATTAGCTTTTATAGTTGTGTGTGTGCACGTATGTATGAATTCTTTAGGATTTTTAACATATAAGACCATATCATCTGTGACTAGAGATAGTTTTTCCCCTTCCTTCCCAATTTGGATGCCTGTTATTTCATTTTCCTGCCTAGTTGTTCTGGCTTGAACTTCTAGTACTATGCTATGAAGTGGCAAAAGTGGGCACCCTTGTCTTGTTCCCAATCTTAGGGAAAAAACTTTCAGCCTTTCAGCCTTGAGCTCTGAGTTTTACATACATGGCCTTTATCTTGTTGAGGAAGTTCACTTCTATTTCTAGTTTATTGAGTGGTTTTTTTTTTTAATCATAAAAGGGTGTTGGATTTTGTCAGATGCTCTTTCTGCATCAGTTGAAATAATCATGTTTTAGAAATTCATTCTATTAATGTGGTATTTTACTTGGCTTGATTATCATATGTTGAACCATTCTTGCATTCTGGGGAGAAATCACATTTGGTCATGATGTATAATTTTTTAATATGCTGCTGAATTCAATTTGCTAGTAATTTATTGAGGTTTTTTGCATCTATATCCATAAGGGATATTAGTCTGTAGTTTTCTTCTAGTGTCTATAGCTTCTAGAGCACAGGCTCAGTAGTTGTGGTGCATGGGCTTAGTTGCTCCGTGGCATGTGGGATCTTCCTGGACCAGGGCTCAAACCTGTGTCCTCTGCATTGACAGGCAGATTCCTAACCACTGCCACCAGAGAAGCCCCCTACTTTTTTTCTTAGTCAAGTTAGCTAAAGATTTGTTAATTTCATTGATGTTTTCAAAGAACCAACTTTTGGGTTTGTTGATTCTATTATTTTTCTATCTCTATTTCATTTATCTCTAATTCCTATATTTCCTTCTTTCTTCTAGTTTTGTGTTTAGTTATCTCTTCTTTTTCTAGTTCCTTAAGGAACTAGATTATCCTTCAGATTTTTCTTCTTTTTTAATATAGGCATTTACTGCTATAAATTTCCCTCTGAGCACTGCTTTTGCTACCTCCCATATGTTTTGGTATGCTATGTTCTCATTTTGTTTGTATCTAACTATTTTCTTTCTTTCTTTTTCTTTTTGTTTTTTTGTCGGAGGGTGGGTTCTGTCCACACACTGCAGCAGTCACCATGGTGGCTACTGGGCGCTTTGCGGGGTGGTCACCGAGAGATGCTCCCAGAGCTGCCGGTTATCACCCTGGCAGGAGGGAGGGTCTGCTGTGTGGCAAAGCCTGTGCTGCCTTCAGGTTCTTCCCTTTGCCTCACGAGGGAGAAGTCTCATCTGAAAAGTGTGACTGCCCCCCTTCTCATCACCCAGACCACCACAATCACTCCCACGCCCATGTGCAACCTGAGTGAAGGGAGAACACACGGCCGTGTGAGGAGGCGGCACCTGGCCCCAATAAAGGAGACAGGAGTGTCTCCCTTACTGTCTCCACCCCGCAAGAGAGCTCACAGGATGCACCACCACAGTGGGGACGCCAGGGGCTCGTTGGGAAAGGGAAACATCGCCAACTCTCAGCCGCTGGCACTACGACCTGGACCACTCCAGGGGCACCACCGAGGCCCAGGCGGGACACGTGCACATGCTGACGGGAGCTGAAGCGCTACAGCCGGACGTGTCCTCAGCCTCCCGCAGGGAGCGCCTCTCGCCAGACACTCGCTGAGAAGGCTAAGCGAGAGTGCCTGAGGCGTCAGAGGACTCTAGCCAGCCGAAGCCGTGAGGCAGGGGCTGAGCTTGGAGTGGGGTGCCGCTCCCCTGCCCTCCACACACCACTAACGGGCGGGGAGGAGAGGCGAGGGCCCACGGGCAGAATGAGAAGAGTGGCCCCATTTGCCAGTGGCCTAGGCCCGGCCCGGGAGAGCGGGGCATCACCACATGGATTGTAAGTATTTTCTAATTGGCCTTTTGAGTTCTTCTTTGACCTAATGGTTATTTAAGATTGTGTTAATTTCCACATATTTGAATTTTTCAGTTTTCCTTCTGTTTCCTTCATTCTATGGTGGTGAGAGAAGATAGGATTTCAGTCTTCTAAAATTTACTGAAACTCATTTTGTGGCCCAACATATGGTCTATCTTGGAGAATGTTCCCTGTGCCCTAGAGAAGAATGTGTATTCTGCTGTTGTTTACTGGGGTGTTCTATGTAGGTCTGTTAGGCCCGATTGTGTTATAATGTTCATGTCTTCTTTTTCCTTATTGATCCTCTGTCTAGATCCATTATTGAAAGTGGAGTATTGAAGTCTCTGACTTTATTGTAGAATTGTCTATTTTTCCCTTCAATTCTATCAATATTTGATTTATATATTTTGAGGTTCTTCTGTTTTGTGAATAAATGTTTATAATAGTTATATCTTCTTGATGAATTGACCCTTTCATTAATATATAATGTCCTTATTTGTCTGTTGTAACAGTTTTTGACTTAAAATTTATTTTATTTCATATTAATATAACCATCTCTGGTCTTTTAAAGTTTGCCTGGAAAATCTTTTTCATTTCTTTTCCTTCCTTTTACTTGTGTCCTTGAGTCTAAAAATATTGAATTATAAATGTATTGACTTTTATAATTACCCATGTAGTTACCTTTACTGGAGTTTTTTATTTCTTCATATGGCCACAGATTACTGTCTAGTGTCCTTTCGTTTCAACCAGAAGGACTCCCTTTAACATTTCTCATAGAGCAGGGCTGCTAGCAATGAACTTCTTCAGTTTTTATCTGGGAATGTCTTAATTTTACCTTAATTTTTGAAGGATAGTTTTGTTGGGTATAAAATTCTTGGTTGGCAGTTTTTTTCTTTCAGCACTTTAAATATATGTATATCATACATGTCAGCTCTAGAATTCCTATTTAGTTCCTTTTTAAAAGTAATTTCTATCTCTTTGTTATGTTCTTATCTTGTTAATCTATTGTTTTCCCAATATCTTCAGTTCTTTGTTTATAGTTTCCCTTAGCTCTTTTTTTAAAAAAAATTAATTAATTAATTTATTTTTGGCCACATTGGGTCTTTGTTGCTGTGCGTGGGCTTTCTCTAGTTGCGGTGAGCAGGGGTTACTCTTCATTTCAGTGGCTTCTCTTGTTGTGGAGCATGGGCTCTAGGCATGAGGGCTTCAGTAGTTGTGGCGCGTGGGCTCAGTAGTTGTGGTGCATGGACTTAGTTTCTCCACGGCATGTGGGATCTTCCCTGACCAGGCTCGAACCCACGTCCCCTGCATTGGCAGGTGGATCCCTAACCACTGTGCCACCAGGGAAGTCCCTCCCTTAGTTCTTTGAGTATATTTAAAACAGTATATTTAAAGTCTTTATTTAGTAGTCTAATGACTGGACTTCCTCAGGTTTGGTTTCTGTTGGTTAATTTTTTTTCCTATGAATGAGCTATACTTTCCTGATTTTTGTATACCTAATAATTTTTGTCGAAAATTGGGCATTTTGAATATTATAATGTAGTAACTCTGCAAATCAGATTTTCTCTCTTCCCCAGGGTTTGCTTTGGTTGATTTTGATGCCCATTTGTTTAGTGACTTAAACTATTTTTGCAAATATTGTATTCCTTGTTGTGTGTGGTCTCTAAAATCTCTATTTTACTGTCTCAGTGGTCAGCAGGTGACCTGCCTGAGATTTCCTTAAATGTCTGGGCCAAAAAGAAAAAACAATAGTACTCTCTTGGTCTTTGTAGCTTGGCTCTGAGCTGGGGCATTCTTTCAGTACTAAGCCATGCTGCCTACAACTCTACCTTAGCCTTCACCTTCTGCTTGTGCAGAGCCCACAGAGTCATTAGAAGTGGAACCTAGGACATCTCAGGTCTTTTCTGAGTATTCATTACATCCTGAGCATGCACATTGCACTCTGTTTTCCCAGTCTGTGCAGTGGCCCTTCTGAGCTCTTATTCCCCCAATAACCGTCCTTCTTTCTCTTCTCCTTCCTGGGATTTTTGGGTTCTGTCAGCCACTTGTCCCACCTGCCATTCTTTGCCCCAGGGGGGCATGAAGTATATATGGCTTTAAATCCTTTCACAGATGTTGCTGCTGCCTGGAAAGTCACTCCAGGGGTGTGTGTGTGTGTGTGTGTGTGTGTGTGTGTGTGTGTGTGTTTGTGTTGAGGAGGGAACACATAAAAAGAGTCAGCTTCTGAGCCATTCCTCAGGGATCCACCAGTCAGGTCAAAACACACAATTACAGTTTTTAAGAACAAGGTCTGTATTAGCCCCCTTTCATCCGCAAGTTACAGCAGGAATGCAGGCTGTCATCCCCATAGCTGCTACCATGCTGGAGAATGAGAAACGAGGGTCAGGTGGCTGAAAATGTCTCAGTGTTCTCTTGCTGAAATTGTTTTTCTTTCTCTTCGTTAAGCATCTTCCTTGTAGCTGATTAGATTCCAGAGTCCCAAAAAAGCTGATCAAGTCAATCTTTGCCAACTTATGGTTGTTTCAGTGGAAGGACTGATTTAATTTTCTATGATTTCACATGGTCTCTGCCTTTTCTTAACTTTACATTTTTATTCAGACAAAATTTACAAACAGCTGTATACAGCTTGATGAATTTTGCATATATATACACTCATGCAGCTGCCACTCAGATGAAGACCTAAAATGTTTTCAGTTCCTTAGGGGGTCCTTTCATATTCCTTCCAGGAGAGTTACCCATTCTCTCAGTTATTATGACCTTTATCACTGTAAGTTAGTTTTGCCTGTTGTAGAACTTCTTATTAATATAAATGGAGTCAAACAGTGGGGATTCCTCTGAGTCTGGCTACGTTTGTTCAGTCTAATGTTTTTGGGACTCATTCATGTTATTGCCTGTAGCTGAAGTTCATTCCTTTCTTATTACTGAAACAATTCCACTGTATGCCTATATCATGATTTGTTTATCCATTCATCAATTGAAGGGCATTTGGGTTGTTTCCAGATTGGAGCTGTTATGAATAGAGCTGCTATGAACATTCTTGTACGCATGTTTTGGTTGATATGATGCATGGACTTTTTTCTCTTTGGCGTATGTTTGGGAGAAGATTCTCTAGGTGTCTTGACTCTTGGGTGGGTGCCCTGTTCTCTATACCCAGTGGCCTGTTCTCTGTGTCCATCCGGCCTGAACTCTCGTTTAGACCTCTGCTTCTTGAACTCCACAACTCCCCAGAATTCTGTGAGTTTTCTCTGCTGGCTTCTCTCCACCCCACTTAACTTTCATTTGTTTGTCCTTTAACTCTTCTTAATCACCAGCTGGAGCCCTCTACCTCCAAGACCCTTCTGGACGCCTTCTCCACTGGATTTAGCTGGTCCCCTTGGCCGTCTCATTCCCTTCCAAAGCCTTGACTCTCAACCCAGTGAATATGGAATCCAAGACTTGACCTTCAGCCCTGCCCTCCCTTCTAAAAGTGGGCCAATGGGCAACTGCTTGTTGGACATCTCTGCTTGGGTGGCCCCAGACCCCTCACAATCCACACTTTCCCAGTTGCCCTTTCCATCATCCCTCAGCTGATTCTCTCCCATCTGCAGTGCCCACCTCAAGAACTGCTCCAATTTTCCTCCAGCCACACAAGTCTGGGTCCCCACTTCCTTCACTCTGTCCATTTCCTTTCCCCCAGCAACCGATCCGGAGAACCCAAGCACTGTCCACAGCACCTTTCCAATGTCTTGGGGGTGGGGGCCTCCACTCCTCTCTTGCCCAATGGGCCTGAACCTGAGCATCTCCTTTCAGTATGGTTGCTGGGCTTCCATCCCCCAGCCTTGCCTTTGCTAATCAGTTTGGCCTGCGGCTCCATCCGTAGTCCCCATAGCCGGCTCTGGCCGTGTCTCCCTCAGCAGCGAGGCCATGCTCCGGGCCCTGCTTTGGGGCCTGGGCTGCAGCCGAGATAGCTTTGGGCACCATTCCTTAGCACCGGTGGTGCGTGGCGGACACGCTCCGTGGTCGGGGCTCACAGACAGGTTTTTCGAGTTAGGAATTTGGAAGGGACCCCAGCACTGGTTGCAGTTCAGAGTCCGTGAGGCGCTGGGTAGACCCTGCCGTGAGCTCATCTTTCCTGGGGTGGCCGGACTCAGGGCTAAGCTGGCTGAGGCAGCAGTTTGGAAAATTTCACACTCAGACTTGCCACTTGGCCGGCCTCTGGGTGACTTGTGGTGAGGCCTCAGTCAACCCTTTCATCCAACAAGTACTGCAGGGGCTGGGTCCACCTATAGATGGGTCACAAAAGGGTGCAGGGGGGGGTACCATGAGAGGCAGACCCTACTAGGAGGGGCTTGTGCCCTTGTTGGGGAAAGGAGATTCATAAGGAAACAATGAGAGAACAAGATTGGTGGGACTTTTTTGTGTGTGTTGGGGGAGATGCTGTCGATCATTTAAGACTGGAAAGCTAATTTATTTGTGCTGTAGTGTAATGTGTCCACAACGCTCTGGAAGAGATGCAGTGATATATCTCAGAGAGAGAGTTAAGAGCAGGTCTCTGGAGCCAGACTACCTGAGGCCAACATCTAGCTCCACAACTTGCTAGCTGTGTGACCTTAGGCAAGGTAATTAACTTCTCTGTTCTTGTATCTCCTCTAATATAACGTGACGGTAATAATAATTAGCACCCATCTACCTACTTAATCTGATATTCATAATCATTAACTGCATTAATACAAGTGGAGCATTTAGGACAATACCTGACACCTAGTAGATACTCAACAAATATTCACATTGTTATTACTATACTTATTCCAGCCTACCTCGCCACACCCTCCCTCCATGCTTTTGCTACTCTAGCTCCTCAGTGGTACTTTTGGTCCTCTCTGTCTATGCTGAGGAACTCTTACTCCTTCAGACCCAGCTCAAAAATCACCTCTGCTGGGAAACCTCCCCCAACCCTCAGATCATTTTCTCTGTTGCATCAACACTTGCACATTTTAATTTTAAACATCTGTTTACCCGTCTGGCCTTCTCATCAGCTGGTGAGCAGCTTGAGGGCAAGCCTGTTTCTGAACCATTTCCTTGTTCCTAATACCCCCATCTCCCCAGGGCTAGCCCCAAATAACCATCTGATGACTGTGTATTGGACAAGTCATTGAAAGAATTAATGACACATGATAAGAAAACATAATGGAAGACGGATATAAAATCCTACAGTGTGGCAGTTACAGTGTAGTGTCTGACCAGGCATAAATGGCAATGATGCTTCCTGGAGCCAAGGCTGGTGGGCTGCCATGTTGTGAGATCCTGTGGGTGGCAGCAGTCAGGGTGGGCTTCCTGGATGGAGGAGGAGGGGCAAAAGTGACATGCCCAAGCTGGCTCCAACTGGCTCCAAAAGTGTCACGCACTGTGGGATTGGCAGCTGGTGCCCCCATGGTCCGTCCTCGGCCACTCTGCTGCCACTTTGGGGCTGGGGGAGTTTGGCAGAGTGAAGGTCCCCCCTCTGGTCCAGGGAAAAGGCCTGAATGTGAGATGGTGGTGCAGAGGACCAGCCCCTATCCGGTGACACACGGAACTCCTCAGAGTGGATTTTACGCTCCCTGCCCTAATGCAGACCGTCTCCACTGTGCTTCGGAAAAACAGAGGTCTCGCTCCAGCCTTCTGAAACCAACCTTCCCTCCCTTCCCCTCCCCCAACATTTTTGGAGACCAAATAAAAAGCAGAACAAGGCTGGATGAAGCAGAGCAGAACGGCCGAGGGGCTCAGGACACCACCCTCTGCGCTGAGCAGAGTAGCCACTTCCTCTTGGATGGGTGCAGCCAGCTCAGACCATCTCTCCAAAGCTGCACTCCCCATCCATCTGTCCATCCTGCCTGCTCACCAGGAAGGCTACAGACAGGGCCTGGCAAAGCCGATGCTGGAATGGAGCCAAAGCCACACGCCCACTCGGCAGTGCTGACACCCGCCCGCCACCCCTCATCTGTAAGATTTGTGCTCTACAGCCTTCTGCCCTCGCCCTGGTCCCCACTGCTCCTCCTTGTACCCTGTCCGCCCCCT
The DNA here is from genome assembly GCF_937001465.1 of Orcinus orca. NCBI lineage: Eukaryota > Metazoa > Chordata > Mammalia > Artiodactyla > Delphinidae > Orcinus > Orcinus orca. Next base: position 78,493,035 of record NC_064574.1, on the reverse strand, counting down.
GATTGTCACCCAGGACAGGCTGAGAGGGTCCAGCTTCTCCTGACTCACTGGATTCATGCCCTGACTCGTCCCCTCCACTGCCTGGGTGACCTTACCCAAGTCCTGGCATCTCTGAGCCTCGGTTTCCCGGTGGGCAAAATGGAGAGAGTGAGAGTGGCTGCCCGTGTGAGGGGGAGGAGGCCCCACCACAGCGGATGCGGGAAGACACATGTGTGAGTTACTGCCATAATGCTTGCCTGTCTCCAGGTCTGAGCCTCACCTCTGCTCCTCCAGTTCCTTGCAATTTGTGGTCCAACTCTGGGCCGCCCCCTAGGAAACCTCCCGGGACCACTGTAACCCCCTGCGGATGCCGTGTCGGTATTACGCTCTGCATAATTCGGCACTTACTCTGCACACCTGCTTATGCTTATATATCTGTTTATTCATAAAAAAGCACAGCATCGGAGGCCAAAGGTCTGGGTTGGAGTTCCTGCTCTACCACCGCTGTCTGGCTAAGATGGAGAGGCAGCCTGCATCCTCTTTCCAAGTCCCCAAGTTCCTCATTTCTGAGCGGAGATGGTTATAATCACGCCCACCTCCCAGACTTCTCATGGGGCACGATGGGATGCATGCATACGAAAGCACTTTGTAAACTATAAAAAGCACTCGGTCCTGTTGCTTCTTTTTGTTTCCAGTTTGATGTAAGTTTCCTATGAGAAAGACTTGAGCCAGGGCGGTGGAGCCAGGAGGGCGTGGTACCAGGCAGGTGCCCAGGGAGTGGTCCTGCTTGACCCTGCATGTGGAGGCCCATGTGTCTGGGTGGTGGCAGACCAGGAACGCTGGCCTGCCGTGACTCAGACGGCCCATAAGAGTGCTGGCTGGGGGAGGTGGCAACCCTGTGGAGTGATTTCCTGCCCTGGTCCCCATCTAAAGACATCCAGATGGTTGCTTGATGATGTTACCCAGGAAACTGGTTGCCAGACATGGGGGCTCTGAGAAGAGGCCCAAGGAGACACACCAGAGGACACAAGAGGACACATCTGATCATTGAAATGTTGGATTGCCCACATTCCAGCTAGAAACCATCAAAATACAAACACCCGGTGGTAAACAGAGCCACAGCGATCAGATTGTGCAATGGAGTGCCAGAAAATTCTGCATAATTGAATTATGAAAATTCTTTTTTGGACATGGAGGAGGGAGGCTGCCTGGTGTGGTGGGGAGGGCGAGGGCGGGAGGGCTGGGCCGGGGGAGGATGTCTTCCTGAGGGCCACACCCAGGCTGGACTTGGCTGTGTCCCCTCTGTGTTCCCTGTGCCCAGCCTCCCCGGGTCCAGAGCAGGCATCAGCGAGAGCCTGGAGGATCTCAAACACACGGCCAGGAAGTTGTTATCTTTAAGATGATGGGGAGCCACGGAGGGCGGTTACAAATATCACGTCCAGATATTTGGACTTGGGCCATGGTGAAGAGGATTGGGTGGGATGGTCCTTAAAGGAAGTGAAGTAGGTAAGGAAGAGAAAACCATGAGATAATAAAGAGACAGAATCTAGGGGAACTGGCTGGGTATTGTAGTTGGAGGGTGGTGATGATGCTTGAGGATGACCCTCTCACTTTGGGACTGGGAGACAGAGTGGGCAGAGAACGGGAGGGGTAGGCTTGGAATAGAAAAGGATGATCTCAGTGTGCGGCTTATGGAGTTTGGAGGGCTGGCCAGGTGGACATGTCCAGAGGAGTTTGGTTAAGCAGCCTGGGGTTTGTGGTAAAAACCTAGACTTGGAGTTTCAGGCTTGGGAGTTGTCTGAGGTTGGGTTTCTTAGAAGCAGACCCTGAGATGCAAAGTTTTATGTGAATGATTTATTAAGGAAGTGCTCCCAGGGGAGCCTGGGAAGGGATGGTGGGGGACGTAGGACAGCACAGGGAAGGAAGTCAAGCAGAAAGGTGTGATCTCGGGCAGAAGCCCCAGCAGCCTGACCCTGTGGGGACTGTGGGCTGTACTCACGCTTCCTGGCCTGAGGCAGGCGGGTTGGACTTTCTGCCAGTGTCAGCCGGTGGTTGGAGATTGTGGCAGCAAGGGGTGGGAAAATTCCTGGCATCTAAACTCCCTGCAAGTGCAGGGAAGCCTCCAGCAGCCCAAGGGCAGTTCTCCCAAAAGGGGCCATGAGCCAGTTGCTGGACAGGAGAGCCTACCAAGGCCAGGGACACAGGGTGGTCACCGGGTTCTTCAGTGGAGAGGATGTATCACATTGTCTGCTCCCCACGTCCACAGCACGTTGACAGTCATCAAAGCTGATGTGGATGGGTTGGCCCTGGAAAGGGCAGAGCCAGAAGAGGAGAGCACTGAGGGTGGGCCCTGGGCAACACTGACAGTCCAAGTTCCTGGCTGGAAGGGGCCTTAAAGTCCACCTAACCCAACTTCCCACGGATGCCAGCAAGCGTTGGCCACGAGTGACTGCAACTCTACTCAGATGACTTAAGCAGAAAAAGAAGTTATTGACCCGGGTAGCTGGGAAATCCAAGGGTGTGGCCAGGTGCTGGAGTGGAAATTGCGTAACTGGGTTTCTCTCTCTCTAGCTTTCGACTGTGCCTTGCCATGTGTGCTGGTGTCCCTCTCAGACAAGCTCTCTCCACGAGCTGGGAAGGCTGGTGTCTGGCAGCTCCGAGCATTACCATTAAAATTTTCAGTACAAAAGGAAGAAAGACAGTCTTCCTCTTGGCTGCCAAACAACAAACCTCAGAGAAGACTAATTGTCCTGCTGCACCCATCACTATGGGGCATCCTGTCCTGAAAGTCCCCACTGTTGACGCCATTATCCAGCCCAGCGTCACCCACTTCCCAGGTCTCTTTCTCTCTCTTTCCCTTTCTCTTTGTATTTCACTCAGGCTTGAGTCAAAAGACTACCTCTCGGAGAGGGGAAAGGGAAGGATCAGCCTCTCCAAACCAGAAGAAATGGGTTTTCCATGGGAAAAAGTGTTAGCTACTGAAAGAAAGGGAGGGCTGACGACCATGGACATCCTTTCCACCTGCTGGGTGGCCACCTGGCCTCCCCTTGTGTTTCTGAGATGGAGACGCCCCCGTCAAAGGCCTCTAGGAAGGTCAGTGTGGACCCTAGGAAGGGGGAATGGGGAAAATGGAGGGCCTACCCTAGAGAGACGGAGAGAGGAGGGACAGGCTTTGGCTAGCTGGCTGTAGCGTGTCTGCGATCTGGCCCTGGGTCAGGGGAAGGGGCAGAAGCAGGCCCTAAATTGAAGCCCCAGGGGTCTAGCCTTGGGGTTTGGAGATGCTGCTCCTAAGACACTGGCTTATGGGGCAGGTAGAACAGACACTCCCCACGTCCAACTGAAAAGGAGGGGCTGGGCAGAGCTGGCTGTCCCAGGAGTCAGACAGGGGGACCTAGCTGGCATCCAAGGGCAGGGCAGGCTTGCCCAGGGGTGGCCCTGGAACTCTAACCCTGCTGGTCGACACAATAGACTTGGTCAGCACCCGGGGCACTGGGCTGGGAGTCAGCCCCCAGATGCAGGGAGGCAAAGAGCATGCCCTTCCTACAGGGACAGAAAGTTGATTAGTGGTTGCTTGGGGCTGGTGGGGGGCTGGAAGGGAGGCAGGGGGTGAGAGCTAAAGGATACGGGATTTCTTTTAGAGGTGATGAAAGTGTTCTAAAATGCACTACACTGATGGTTAGTTACACATATCTGTCGGTCTACTAAAAACCACCGAATGGGTGAGTTGTCAGGTGTGTGAATTATCTTAATAGAGCCCTTTGGTTGTTGTTTTTAAAAGAGCGATATTTGGGACAGGTCACAGAACAGGAGTGCCTGGCAGGGAGACTGAGGCATAAGGCTCTCCTGTGGGCTGGCTGGGTCCCCATAGAGGGGTAGAGGCAGCTATGGCTCAGATGGCCCCTGGCGTGTCCCCAGGCGGGTGGGAGCCTGGTGAAACTAACTTCAGATGCCGCCTTCTGTTGGGACTATGGGGAGGACTCACCTGTCTGGGCCCCCAGTTCCATCACCTACTTGTCTGGAATAGCTCCTAAGTGGGGAGCCCACTCTCCTCTGTACCCCCTCCACTCTGTAGTCAGGGCATCTTTGCAAATGCAAACGTACTCCTGTCATCCCATGAGTGACAAGCATATCTGACCTTCCTGCACATCCGGCCCCTGCTAACCAGTAACACCGACCTCTTTCCATCCTTTGAACCCGACATGCCCTCAGGGCCTTTGCATTTCCTGTTCTTAGGGACCAAAACTCCCTTCTCCTCTTTTGGCCTAGGAAGCACGAGTAGCTCCTACTTCCTCTCCTATGGACCGCCTCTTCCTGGGAGCAAGTATACATTCCTGTCCATTTGTAATGTAAGCTCTCCGGGTCTGTGTGTGCTCACCCTACCCAGAACACCCAGAATAAAAATGTGTTCAATGAACGAAAGAATGTTCTCTCTGGCCTGGGAAGGCTGGAGCCTGCGGAGGGAATCTCCAGGACTCCAGGGTAGACAGCTGGGTGTGAGCACATGGGGCCAGCAGGTGAATCCCGTCCTGCGGAGTCGTAGCCCAGGGAGTTCTGGGCCCTGAGGTCACGCGTCTCTCTGTGGCCAGCACCCTGAAGGTCAGAACGTCCGGCTGCTGCACATTTGTAGACTTGGGGCAGGGCAGTCCCGAGACTGGCAGGGATGTGTTGGAGCTGGAGGCTCTGAGGGTAAGGAGATGCTTTGGCCTGGAAAATCACATCACGAGCTCAAGGCTGGCCTCAGGACAAGGCAGGGAAATTGCTAAGGGGCTGGTGTTCCAAGAGGCGGCCTGTGCAAGAGGAGAGATTGATTCTTGGAAAGTGGAAACCCCCATGGGAACTGCAGTGGGTCTTTGAGCTGCTGATGAGCGCCATTCTGGCTTCAGGACCATCCAGAGTGGTGAAAACAGAGTGGCTGGAGAGTCTAGCCACTTCACAGTGTGGACAGAACGATGAGGTCCAGAGGACCAGGGCCATCCTCTGAGGCTGGGGCAAGCTGGAGCGTGGGCCCAGGTACCCTGGCTCTTGGCCTGGCCTCTGTCCTTTCTGTCAGGCCGCCGCTGCCACTGCCTCTTCCAAATGGGAAAATCCACGTGGCATTTCTCCTTGATTCTGGAAGGGATACTATAGTGAGTGTGTGGACGCTCACAGGTCCTCTCGTGTAAAGTCGACTTCCCTTCTTAAGCATCCTTGGGTGGGGTGGTTCTCAAAAGCATCTCCACTCTCTGCGTCCCTGTCGGCTACCTTCGCCCATTCACTTTATCGGTTTTTGAGACTTTTTATTTAGAAATAATTTATAACTTACAGAAAAGCTAAAAGAATATTACAAGGAACTCCCTTGCAATTGTTTTATCCTGGAGTCATCGCTTGTTTACATTTTGCTCCATTTGCTTTATCATTTAATCTCCATCCACACAGACATAAACACACAGAGACAGATACACAAACACAGACACATAGACACACACATTAAAAGCTGTTAGTTTGGGAATTCCTTGGCAGTCCAGTGGTTAGGGCTCCAAGCACTGCAGGGGGCACGGGTTTGATCCCTGGTCAGGGAACTAAGATCCCGCATGCTGAGAGGCAAGGCCCAAAACCTCCCAAAACTGTGAGTTCATACTGATACACCCAATTCCTATCCAACAGCCTAGTATACTTCTAGACTTCTCCTTTTCATGTATGTGTGCTTCCCTCCAACAATGAGAAAAGTAGCTCCCATTTTGTATTTATTTGCTCAAGGCTAGAATACAAGAAAACTGTTTCAGAGTTGGTAACCCATACCACCATAACAGGAAAACCTATTAACTGGTGTTCAAGATTTCCTTTTTTTTTTAAATAAACTTATTTATTTTTATTTATTTATTTTTGGCTGCATTGGGTCTTCGTTGTTGTGCACAGGCTTTCTCTAGTTGCGGCGAGCGGGGGCTACTCTTCGTTGCAGTGGACAGGCTTCTCATCACGGTGGCTTCTCTTGTTGCGGAGCACGGGCTCTAGGTGTGCAGGCTTCAGTAGTTGTGGCATGTGGGCTTCAGTAGTTGTGGTGCGCAGGCTCCATAGTTGTGGCTCACAGGCTCTAGAGTGCAGGCTCAGTAGTTGTGGCCCACGGGCTTAGTTGCTCCACGGCATGTGGGGTCTTCCTGGACCAGGGCTCGAACCCGTGTCCCCTGCATTGGCAGGCAGATTCTTTTTTTTTTTTTTTTTGCAGTTTTCTCTTTTATGATAATAACCAGATCAAAATTTTTCTTAAAGATTATAGGAATCTTCAGCATGTCTGCAGCAGTGTAAATAGTAAATGCTTTGTGGGTGTTGATTAAGTTATAATTAGTGCGGGGAAGAGACCAACTGAGGGACGTGATTGAAGGCTTGAGTGGGTGGAGGGGTCACTGCCCGCCCAGGTCTCCTGGGATCAGGTGGCAGGTGGATTCTTAACCACTGCGCCACCAGGGAAGTCCCTGGTGTTCAATATTTCTTTACATTTCCTTAAGATAAAATTTAATATAGAAAATGCACAAATCCTAAGTGTGTGATTTGATGAGTTTTAACAAATATATACATTTATATTACCCACAGCCCAATTGTCTTGGTAAACCATACCATAGCCTGGGTGGCTTAAACATTAGACATTTATTTCTCATGGTCTGGAGGCTAGAAGTCCAAGATGAGGGTGCCAGTGGATTCAGTTCTTGAGGAGGACTATTTTCCTGGTATGCAGATGACCATCTTCTAGCTGTGTCCTCACGAGGCAGATAGAGAGAGAGAGAGAGCTCTGGCCTTGTTCTTCTTCTTATAAGGTTGCTAATCCCATTATGGGGGCCCCACCATCATGACCTCATCTAAACCTAATTACATCCCCAAAGCCCCATCTCTAAATGCCATCACCTTGGGGGTTAGAGCTTCAACATAGGAACTTCAGAGGGACACAAACATTCAATACATAACATCAGTCAAGGTAGAGAACATTTCCATCGTTTCAGAATGTCCTCCAGGATAACTAGGAGCAGAATGGCTGGGTGATGAGGAAAGTGTATGTTTAATCAAACAAGAAATGGTCAAAACTTTCCTCACAGTGTTCATATTTTTTACCTTCTCCCTAACAATAAAGGAGAAAGGTACTGTCAATCTTTTTAAATTTCATCCTTTAGAGTGGAAACATACATTATACATATGCTTTTTCAGTCTGGCCATTCTAATAGATATGTAGTGTATCTCACTGTGATTTTATTTTATTTTAATAAATTTATTTATTTATTTTTGGCTGCATTGGATCTTCCTTTCTGCAGGTGGGCTTTCCTCTAGTTGTGGCGAGTGGGGTCTACTCTTCGTTGTGGTGCATGGGCCTCTCATTGCAGTGGCCTCTCTTGTTGTGGAGCACGGGTTCTAGGCACACGGACTTCAGTAGTTGTGGCATCTGGGCTCAGTAGTTGTGGCTCGTGGGCCCTAGAGCACAGGCTCAGTAGTTGTGGCACACGGGCTTAGCTGCCCCATGGCATGTGGGATCTTCCCGGACCAGGGCTCGAACCCGTGACCTCTGCATTGGCAGGTGGATTCTTAACTACTGTGCCACCAGGGAAGCCCCCATTGTGATTTTAGCTTGCATTTTCCTGCAGACAATTATGTTGAACTCATTATCATTTATAAAACTTCGTTTGAGAAGTGTCTAATGTTGAGGTGTTTTGCCTGTTTCTTAAATTGGGTTTTAATTTTTTTATTATTGATTTGTAGGAGTTATTTATATATTCTGATACAAGTCGTTTGTCAGATATATGTCTTACAAATATTTTTTTTCAAGTCTGTGGCTTATCTATTTCTTTTCTTATTGGTAACATTTTATTGTGATAAAATACACAGAGCATACAATCTACCATCTTAACGATTTTAAAATGTAAAATTCAGTGGCCTTTAGTACATTCGCAATATTGTGCGACAATCACCACCGTCTAGTTTCATTTTCACCAGTCCAAAAGGAAACCCAGTACGCATGAAGCTGTCATTCCACATTCTCCCATTTCCCAGCCCCTGACAACCATTAATCTACTTTGTGTCCCCATGGATTTGACTACTTTGGATACTTCATATTAACAGAATCGTACAGTATTTGGTCTTTTGTGTCTAGCTCATTTCAATTAGCATAATGTTTTCAAGGTTCATTCACACTGTAGAAAGTATCATTCACTGAATATGCTCCTGTTATCTGCAGATGGATCTGGTTTTACTTCTTTTCTAATCTGGATGCCTTTGTATCTTTTCTTTCCTTATTGTCCTGGCTAGAACCTCTAAAACAATGTTGAACAGAAGTGGTAAGAACAGATATTCTTGTCTTGTTCCTGATCTTAGGGAAAAAAATTCTCAGTCTTTCATAATTATTAAATATTATGTTGTCTCTGGGTTTTTCATAGATGTCTTTCATCAGATTGAGGAAATTCTCTTTTATTTCTAGTTTGTTGAGTGTTTCTATGTGGAAAGGGTATTAGATTTTCTTAAATTCTTCTTTTACATTTATTAAGGTTATTATGTGTTTTCCCTTTATTTTGTTAATATGGTATATTTCACAGATTGATTTTTGTATATTGAACCAAGCTTGCGTTCCTCAGATAAATCCCACCTGGTCACATTTTTGTGATACAGGTCACATCTTGCTTGTATAATCATTTTTGTATGCTGCTAGGTTCAGTTTTTTAATATTTTATTGAGGATTTTCCATCTATTTTCATAAGGAATATTGGTCCATCATTGTCTTTCCTTGTGATAGTTTTGTCTGGCTTGGAATCTGGGAAATGCTGGCCTCACTGACTTAGGAAGTGTTCTCCTCTCCTCTTTTATGGAAAGAGTTTGAGAGAGATTGGTGTTAATTCTTTTTTAAACATTTGATAAAATTAAACAGTATAATCATCTTGTCCTGGGCTTTGCTTTGTTGAAATTATTTTGATTACTAGCTCAGTTTCTTGTTGCATGCTTTTTCAGATTTACTTTTGAGAGAGATTGGTGTTAATTCTTTTTTAAACATTTGATAAAATTAAACAGTATAATCATCTTGTCCTGGGCTTTGCTTTGTTGAAATTATTTTGATTACTAGCTCAGTTTCTTGTTGCATGCTTTTTCAGATTTACTTTTGAGAGAGATTGGTGTTAATTCTTTTTTAAACATTTGATAAAATTAAACAGTATAATCATCTTGTCCTGGGCTTTGCTTTGTTGAAATTATTTTGATTACTAGCTCAGTTTCTTGTTGCATGCTTTTTCAGATTTACTTTTTCTTTTTCAGTCACTTTTGGGAGTTTGTGCATTTCTAGGAATTTATCCATTTCATCTGGGTTATCTAATTTGTTGTCATACAATTGTTCATAGTGTTTTCTTATAATCCTCTTTATTTTTATAAGATCTGTATTAACATCCCTTCTGTCATTCTTGAGTTCAGTAATTTGAGTCTTTCTTTTTTTTACATCAGTCTGGCTAAAGATTTGTCAATTTTGTTGATCTTTTCAAAGAACCAGGTTTTGGTTTTGTTCATTTTCGCTATTGATTTTATCGTCTCTGTTTCATTTATTTCTATGCTAATATTTATTATTTCCTTCCTTCTACCTCTTTTGGGTTTGGTTTACTCTTTTCCCCCCTACTTTCTTAATGTATTGATACAGTATTAGGTTGTTGATTTGAGATCTTTCTTCCTTTTTATTTTAGGCATTTATAGCTATAAATTTCCCTCATTTATAGCACTACTTTTGCTCCATCCCAAAGGTTTTGGTATGTTGTGGTTTCGTTTTCCTTAATCTCAAAATATTTTCTACTTCTCCTTGTGATTTCTTCTTTTGTGACCTACTTTATTTGAGTGTGTTATTGAATTTCCATATATTTGTGAATTTTCCAAATTTCATTATGTTATTAATTTCTAATTTCATCACTTTATGGTCAGAAAGTATACTTGCATTATTTCAGTCTATGACAATTTATTGAAACTTCTTTTATGGCTTAACATATTAATTATCCTGGAGAATGTTCCATGTGCACTTGAGAAGAATCTGTATCTTGCTGTTGTTAGGTAGATTTTCTATAGATGTTTGTTAGATCTAATTGGTGTATCTTATGTTTAGTGTTCTCTTCATTAAAAGTGGGATATTGAAATATTGAAATCTAGATATGGGAATTCCCTGGTGGCCCAGTGGTTAGGACTCAGCGCTTTCACTGCTGGGGCCTGGGTTTGATCCCTGGTCAGGGAACTAAGATCCCGCAAGCTGTGCGGCAAAAAATGAAAAAAAAGAAAAAGAAATAACAGGACTTTCCTGGTGGTGCAGTGGTTAAGAATCCACCTGCCAACACAGGGAACACGGGTTCGAGCCCTGGTCCAGGAAGATCCCACATGCCGCGGAGCAACTAAGCCCAGACGCCACAACTACTGAGCCCATGAGCCACAACTACTGAAGCCCACATGCCTAGAGCCTGTGCTCCATGACCACGACAAGAGAAGCCACCACAATGATAAGCCCGTGCACCGCAATGAAGAGTAGCCCCCGCTCACGGCAACTAGAGAAAGCCGGCGTGCAGCAGCGAGGATGCAACACAGCCAAAAACAAATAAATTTTAAAAAAAAAAGGTTACATACTATAGGATTTCAAAAAAAAAAAAGAAATATCTAAATATTATAGTTGGATTGCTTATTTTTCCCTTCAATTCTTTCAGTTTTTGCTTTGCATTCTGTGGGGCTCTGTTTTCAGGTCATATATGCTTACAATTGTTATATCTTCCTGATGGATTGACCCTTTATCACTTTGTAATGTCCTTCTTTGTCTCTAGCAACATTTTTTTTTCTTAAAGTCTGTTTTGTCTGAAATTAGTGTAGATACTCCATCTCTCTTTTGGTTACTGTTTACATGGAATATCTTAATCTATTTATTTTTAAATCCATCCTGCCAATCTTATGTCTCTTAATAGGAGAGTTTAATCCATTTAGTTTAATGTATATACTGATAAGGAAGGACTTGCTTCTGCCATTTTGCTATTTGTTAGATCGTGATCATATGATTTTAGTTCTGAGTAATTTGTAGATGCTCTTTATCAGGTTGAAGAAGTTCCCTTCTATTCCTACTTTAATGAGAGTTTTTATCCAGGATGGATGCTGAATCTTGTCAAATACATACATTGATATGATCATATTGTATGATACTACTGGGATTTTTAAGGAGGCTTCAGTATTTAGGCATGATCAATTATTAACTCCATTTCTAGGCCCTCTCCCCTCTCTGGAGAATGTGAGGGGGGGAAGGTGGGGCTGAAAATTTCAAATTTCTAATTATGGCTTGGTCTTTCTCATGATCAGCCCCCATCCAGGAGCCCAACAAGAGTTACCTCATTAGAACAAAAGACCCTGCTATCACCCAGGAAGTCCCAAGGTTTTCAGGAGCCCTGTGTCAGGAACCAGGGCCAAAGACCAAATATTTTTTAAAAGATGCTTCTAGTGCTCTTATCACTTAAGAAATTACAAGGGTTTTAGGAGCTCCATGCCAGGTACTGAAGGCAGAGACCAATATAAATAAATAAATAAATAAATAAATAAATAAATAAATATATATTCCCCCATTATCTCATATATATATATATTTTTCATTCTTTTACTGTACTGGTTTATGTAGGCATCATAGTTAGGTCTTACTTTTTAATCCAATCTGACAGTCTCTGCCTTTTAACTTTTTAACTGGGGCATTTTGACCAGCAGGTGAAGAACGTTTCCTGTAAAGGACAATTAGTAAATAACTTAGGGTTTGTGGGCCACATATGGTCTTTGCTACATACTCCTTCGCTTCCTTTTTTTTTTTTTTTTTTTTGTGGTACGCGGGCCTCTCACTGTTGTGGCCTCTCCCGTTGCAGAACATAGGCTCCGGACGCGCAGGCTCAGCGGCCATGACTCACGGGCCCAGACGCTCGGCGGCATGTGGTATCTTCCCAGACCAGGGCTTGAACCCATGTCCCCAGCATCGGCAGGCGGACTCCCAACCACTGCGCCACCAGGGAAGCCCCCTTTGCTTCCTTTTTAACAATACTTTATAAATGGACAAACCATTCTTAGCTTGAGGTCCATGTAAGAACATGCTTCAGGCAGGGCTCGGCCTGCAAGCCATAGTTTGCCACCTGTCCTATAAACCATTTATATTTTATATCATTATTGATATGGTGGGACTTAAATCTGCCATCCTGATATCTGTTTTCTATTTGACCCATCTTTTCTTTGTTCCCCGTTCCCTCTTTTTTGGGCTTCTTTTGAATTAATTGAATATTTTTTTATGATTGTGTTTGATTTTATTTGTTTATTAGGCATAAATCTTAGTTTTTTATTATTTAGTGATTGTTTTATGACATCGTGTACATCTTTAACTTATTAGTCTACCCTCAAGTAACATTATACACTTAAAATATAGTATAAAAACATTACAACATTGTACTTCCATTTTTCCCCTCCCCTTGTGCTTTTGTTGTCATATGTTTTGCTTCTACATGTTATGATGCCACAATACACTGTTATTTTTGCTTTAAGTAGTCAATTCCCTTTTGAAAATATTTTAAAAAATAAGAAAAAGACTTTTTTATGTTTATCCACACACCATTTCTGATGCTCTCAGTTCCTTTATATCCATCCATATTTTCATCTGGTATCATTTTTCTCCTGTCTGAAAGACTTCCTTTAACATTTTTTTGAAGTGAAGATCTGAGGATGATTAATTCTTTCAGTTTTGTATGTCTGAAGAAATCTTTAGGCTCTGGTTCTGGGTAAAATGGAGTAAATGCACTCCACCCTGTCTCTCCTGCTGAATACAGCTGTAAAATCTGGACAGAATACATGGAACTGCTATCTGAGGACTCTGAAAAGTCCATATTAGTAGGAACATTGGAAAAAAAGGCAAGTTGGAGCACCACTGAATCAGTGGTGAGACTACCCATATTTTTCCTATAGTATCCTCCAGCCTGAGCACAATATAGCCTGAAACCAAGAACTGGTGTTGGCATGAACAGTGAGAAGTCCAGGAGAAACCTTCTAGGTCCCGCTGGAGACGCAGGAAAGGGACCTCCTAATGCTCAGAGAGAGGAGAGAATTTTTCTTTTTTTCCTCTAGTCTCTCATGCCACTGCCCCAAGCAACTCTATGGTAGTGATGTGAGACATCCCAAAGGAGCCCACAGGATCAATTCCTCAATAACAACAAGCTTCTGAAATGATTAAATAGTTAACCCAAAGAGTTCCATGTTTATTGAAGAAACTGAATTCATAGCTAGAATTGACCAGTGAGCCCGACTGGGTGGGTCTGGTGCTGTCTATTTTGGAAGGTTATTAATTATTGACTCAATTTCTTTAATAGATATGGGCCTATTCACATTGTCTATTTCTTCTTGTGTGGGTTTTGCAGACTGTGTCTTTCACGGAATTGATCCATTTCATCTAGGTTATCAAATCTGTGGGCGTAGAGTTGTTCATAATATTTCTTTGTTATCCTTTTAATGTCCAGGGGAGTTTTAGGGCTGCCTCCTGTTTAATTTCTGGTATTAGTAATCTGAGTCCTCTTTCTCTTCTTTTCTGAACCTAGTTAGAAGCTTATGAATTTTATTGATCTTTTCAAAGAACCAGTTTTTGGTTTCATTGATTTTCTGTTTTCAATTCCATTGATTTCTACTCATTTTTATTACATCTTTTCTTCTGCTTACTTTGGGTTTAAATTGCTCTGCTTTTCCTAGTTTCCTAAGGTGGAAGCTTAGTTGATTGATTTTTGATCTTTTTTTTTAAGTTGTGTTTTAATTTTCATTTCATTCAAAGTATTTACAAATTTCTCTTGATATTTCTTCTTTGATCTATGTGTTATTTAGAAGTGTATTGTTTAATCTCCAAGTATTTCAGGATTTTCCAGCTATCTTTCTATTATTGATTTCCAGTTTAATTCCATTGTGGCTTGATAGCAGACATTGTACACTCTCTATTAAGTTTATTAAGGTGTGTTTTATGCCCCCAAATGTAGCCTATCTTGGTCAACGTTCCATGTGAACTTGAGAAGAATGTGTATTCTGCCATTGTTGGATGAAGTGGTCTATAGATGTTGCTAATATCCAGTTGATTGATGATGTTGTTGAGTTCAACTATGTCCTTACTGATTTTCTGCCTGCTGAATCTGTCCATTTCTGATAGAGGGGTATTGAAATCTCCAAATATGGTAGTGGATTCATCTATTTCTCCTTGCAGTTCTGTCAGTTTTTGCCTCACATATTCTGATACTCTGTTGTTAGCCATGTACACATTAAGGATTGTTATGTCTTCTTGGAGAATTTACCCTTTCATCATTTCTGCCTTTTGTGGCTTTAATTGAGCCTTTTTATTATTCCATATTCTCTCCTTTCTTAGCATATCAGTTAATACTTCTTTTTTCAGTGGTTGCCCTAGAATTTGCAATATATATTTACAACCAATCCAAGTTCACTTTCAAATAATACTATACTGCTTCACAGGTAGCGCAAGTACCTTAACAAAATAATCCTAATTCCTCCTTCCTGTCCCCTGTATTGTTGTCATCCTTCATTTCACTTAAACATAAGTATACACATATATGTGTGTGTGTATATATATATATATATATATATATATATATAATTGAATACATTGTTGGTGTTATTAGTTTAAACAAGCTATTATCTTAGATCACTTAAGAATAAGAAAAATAAGTTTTTATATAACCTTCACTTATTCTTTCTCCAATGCACTTCTTTTCTTTATGTAGAAGTGGGTTTCTGATCTTTATCATTTTCCTTCTCTCTAAGCAATTTTTAAAAACATTTTTTGCAAGGCAGGTCTACTGGAAACAAATTCTCTCAATTTTTGTTTGAGAAAGGCTTTATTTCTCATTCACTTTTGAAGGATAATTTCCACCTAGAATCCTAGATTGGTGGGGGTTTTTTTCTCTTAATACTTTTAAGTATTTCACTCCACTCTCTTCCTGTTTGCATAGTTTCTGAGAAGTTGGATGTAATTCTCATCTTTTTTCCTTCTGTAGGTAAGGTGTCTTTTTCCCCTGGCTTCTTTCAGGAATTTTTCTTTATCTTTGACTTTCTGTAGTTTGAATATAATATGGCTGGGTGTAGTTTTCAGCATTCATCCTGATTGATGTTCTCTAAGCTTCCTGGATCTGTGTTTGGTGTCTGACATTAATTGGGGAACTTATCAGTCATTATTGTTTCAGAAATTCTCTCTGTCCCTGTCTCTCTTTCTTCTCCTTCTGGTATTCCCATTATGCATATGTTAACACCTTTTATAGCTGTCTCACAGTTCTGTTCTACTCTGTGTTTTTTTCCCAGTCTTTTTTCTCTTCGCTTTTCAGCTTTGGAGATTTCTACTGAGACATCTGCAAGCTCAAAGATTCTTTCCTCAGCTGTGTCCAGTCTACTAATAACCCTATCAAAGGCATTCTTCATTTCTGTTTCAGTGCTTTTGATGTCTAGCATTTCTCTTCGGTTCTTTCTTAGAATTTCCATCTCTGCTTACATTGCCCATCTATTCTTGCATGCTGTCTATTTTATCCATTAGAGCCCTTGCATAGTGATCATAGTTGCTTTATATTCCTGTTTTGATAATTCCAGCATCCCTGTCATATCTGAGTCTGGTTCTGATGCTTGCTCTGTCTCTTCAGACTGTTTTTTTTTTTTGCCTTTTAGTATGCCTTGTAGTTTTTTTCTTGATAGCTGGACATGATGTACTGGGTGAAAGGAATGACTGTAAATAGCCCTTTAGGGATGTAGTGGGAAGGGGTTGGTGGTGGAGGAGCATTCCATAGTCCGATGGTTAGATCTCAGTCTTTTAGTGAACCTATGCTTCTGGACTGTGAACTTCACAAATGCTTATCAGTTGTTTTCCCCCACTTGGGTGCCACAGGATGGCTAGAGTGGGCTGGAGTTGGGTATTTCCCCTTCCCCAAGACGGGCTCTGATAAAACCTCCGCAAGTAAGGCTCTGGTTAGGTAATTTCTCCCGAGTGCAGGCTTTGTTAAGAAGAACAGAATGCTCTGGCGTATTTCATAATGGTTTGTTTTCTTCTCCCCCTGCCAGAAGCACTAGGGGTGTTTTCTCAGATATTCATTATGAGAACCTGGTAGAGCTTCAGGAGGTAAAACACACAAGTGTGGGGCGTCACCCTGTGACTGAATCCCTCTGGAGTTGTTATCAATCAGACTTGTCCACACTGAGCCTCCAGCAATTTGTCATTGTAGTTGAGGTTTCCCCACCCCAGTGTTGGTCTCTGCTCTGGTAAGCTGTGATTCTCTGCATTCATCTGCTAGTCTCTGCAGTTTGGGGAGTGGGGCTGGGCAGCAGCTTTCCCTGTGACCTCACTTCTCGGATGGATCTGAAGTTGTGGATACTTTAGTTCCTTCAGTCTTTTACTTACTGTTAGGACAGAGCGATGGCTTCCAAACTTCTTACATGCTGGATGGGAAACTTTCCCTTCTATTTTTAGTTTGCTGAAAAGTGGTTTTATCATGAATGGATGTTGAATTTTATCAAATGCTTTTTTCTGCCACTGTTGAGAAGACTATGTCGTTTTTAACCTTTATTCATTAATATGTTGTATTACATTGATTTTTTCTTTTTCTTTTTTGTAAACATTGCATTTCTGGGATAAATTCGAGGTGGCTTGATGCTTTATATGTTTCTTGGTTGATTTGCTAATCTTGCTAATAGATTTTTGCATCTTTATTCATGAGAGCTATTTGTCCATAGCAGGGAATCACTAAACTTTTTCTGTGAAGAGTCAGGTAGTAAATATTTGCGGCTTCGCAGACCATGTCATCTGCATCACAACTCCTCAGCTCTGCCACTGTAGCATGAAAGCAGCAATAGACAATACACAACTGAATGGCCATGGCTGTGTTTTCATATAACATTATTTATGTAAACAGATTGCAGGCTGGTTTTGGCCTCTAGGCCATGGTTTGCTGATCCCTCGTCTACATTTGTTAGGGTTTTTTTTTCCTTGTAATGTTTTTGTCTGGTTTTGGTATCAGAGTAACATTGCCTCATAAAATTAGTTGGGAAGTATTCTCTCTATGTTCTGTAAAAGTTTTTTGGAGATTGGTATTACCTCATTCTTAATTGCTTGCTAGTATTTACTAGTGAAGCCATCTGGGCCTGGAATTTTTCCTTGTTGGAAAGTTTTAACTATAAAACATAAATTTTAGTAGATATAGACTCATTCAGATTTTTCTATTTTTTCTCTTTTATATCACATACCACAAAATTCACTTTTTTTTTTAAAGGAAACAATTCAATTGTTTTTAATATATTCACGAAGTTGTGCAACCATCTTCTAATCTTATAAACATTTTCATCTCCCCCCCAAAACTCCATATCCGTTAGCAGGCACTTACTCTCCCTTCCTCCCAGCCCCTGGCAACCACTTTCTGTCTCTATGGATTTGCTTATTTATAAATTAACATTTGCTTATTTACAAATTACGTTTCATATAAATGAAATCATATAACATGTGACCTTTTGTGACCAGCTTCTTTTACTTAGCAAAATGTTTTCAAAGTTCATCCCTGTTGTAGCATTTATAAGTCTTCATTTTTATGGTTGAATATTATTCCATTGTATGGGTATACCACGTTATGTTTATCCATTCATCAGTGATGGGTATGACGGTTGATTCGACTTTGGGGCTACTATGGATAATGTTGCTATAAACATTTATGTACATGTTTTCATGTGAACATATATTTTCAGTTCTCTTGGGTATATACGTAAGAGTAGAATTTCTCCTTTGGCAACTTCTTTGTTTAACTTTTTGAGATACTGCCAAACTGTTTTCCAAAGTGGCCGCACCATTTTATTTTTCTGTCAGCGATGTATGAAGGTTCTAATTTCTCCACATTCTTGTCAATATTTTTTATTGTCTTTCTTTTTATTATAGCCATATGGTGCTTTTGATACATCACAGTGTGGTTTTGATTTTCATTTTCTTAGTGACTAATGATGTTGAACTTCTTTCTCATGTGCTTTTTGGCCATTTACATGTATATCTTCTCTTGGGAAGTGTTATTAAAACCCTTTTCACATTTAAAGAATGAGTTACTTATCTTTTTATTGTTGTTATGAGTTCTTTATATATTCTGGAAATTAGTCCCTTATCAGATAAATGATTTGCAAATGTTTTCCTCCATTCTGTGGGTTGTTTTTTCACTTTCTTGATGGTGCTTTGAAATATAAATGCTTGCTCTAATTACAATGGCCAGGACATACAAGCGACCTAAGTGTCCATCGACAGATGAATGGATAAAGAATATGTGGCACATATATACAGTGGAATATTACTCAGCCACAAAAAGAAGCGAAATTGAGTTATTTGTAGGGAGGTGGATGGATCTAGAGTCTGTCATACAGAGTGAAGTAAGTCAGAGAGAGAAAAACAAATACCGTATGCTAACACATATATATTGAATCTAAAGAAAAAAAATGGTTCTGAAGAACCTAGGGGCAGGAAAGGAATAAAGATGCAGACATAGAGAATGGACTTGAGAACATGAGGAGAGGGAAGGGTAAGCTGGGACCAAGTGAGAGAGTGGCATGGACTTATATATACTACCAAATGTAAAATAGATAGCTAGTGGGAAACAGCTGCATAGCACAGGGAGATCAGCTCGGTGCTTTGTGACCACCTAGAGGGGTGGGATAGGGAGGGTGGGAGGGAGACGCAAAAGGGAGGAGCTATGGGGATATATGTATATGTATAGCTGATTCACTTTGTTATAAAGCAGAAACTAACACACCATTGTAAGGCAATTATACTCCAATAAAGATGTTAAAAATATATATATGACCAGTTTTGATAATTAATTGTTAAAGAAAAAAGAAATATAAATGCTTAAAATTTTGATGAAATCCAATTTACTTATTCTTTTCTCTTGTTGCTTGTGCTTTTCACATCTTATCTAAGAAATCATTGCTCTGTCCAAGGTCACAAAGATTTGCTAGATTTTCTTCTAAGAGTTTCATAGCTTTAGCTCTTACATTTAGGTCTTTGATCCTTTGAGTTAATTTTTGCATACGGTGAGAGGAATTGTTTTGTTACTTTCACTTTAGAATTGTTCATTTCTAATGTATGTAAATTCAATTGATTTTTGTATATTTCTCTTGTATTCTGCAACCTTACTGAATTTGTTTATTAGTTCTAATAGGTTTGTGTGTGTGTGTGTGCGTGCGTGTGTGTGTATGTATTCCTTAGGATTTTCTGTGAACAAGATCCTGTCATCTACGCATAGAGATAGTTATACTTCATCCTTTCCAACCTGGGTGCTTTTATTTCTCTTTCTTGCCTAAATGCCCTGATTTCTTTGTCTTATTCCCGGTCTTAGTAGGAAGGCTTTCAGTTTTTACCATTATGTATGATGTTAGCAGTGAGCTTTTCATAAATGCCTCATATCACATTGAGAAAGCCGTGTTCTCTTGTAGCTCACCGAGCTTCCCTAAAATGATGATTTTGAATTATTTGTCAGGCAATTTGTAAATCTTCATATTTGAGGGGTCAGTTGCTGAAAAATTACTGTGTTCGTTTGGTGGTGTCATGTTTCCTTGATTTTTTGTGTTCCTTGAGGTCTTGCATTGTTGTCTTCACATTTGAAAAGGAGTCATTTTCTCCAGTCTTTACTGACTGGCTTTGGGAGAGAAATACTGTCACCAGTCAGCCCAGCTAGGAATTCTGAGGCTCAGCCCTTTCCTATGGATGTGCCCACTCCACACCTCTTGTTCCGTCTTGGAGGGAAATTCTTAAGATGATATGCCTTCTATGGATTCTATAAAGCCAGGCTGGAAGCTGAGAGCCCCCTGTTTGTTTTTCCTAGTGTCGTGCCCTGAAAATGCTCATGGTTGGGTGCCTTCTCTCAGAAGTCCCAGAGTCAGGCCAGCTTTCTGCATGTGCTTGTAAGTGGTCTGCAAAGATTCATACCCACTGCCCATGGGGGCGTGTGCAGGGAGCTGACCACAGGAGGTGGGTGAGGTGTGCAGAGCATTGGGGGGTACGCTTGGACTAGTTGGGGGGTCTGCAGGTGAGGCATCCTAAGGGGCTCGTGGGTGGACTTCCTGATGGAGTCCACGAAGTGGTTTGTAGGATCTGCAGCCCTTTAATGAGTTGCAAGCCCTGGTTTTTGTGCTCCTAGCCTCTCTCAACCCCTCAGCTGTGCTGATCACCCCAGGATTCTGGGTGGGTGAGAAAGAAGTGGGCCTCTTGGGCACCATCTGCGCTGGTTGGGTAGCCAGGTGCTGATTCACTACACTCTCACTTTTCCCTGTGGGAGAAATTTCAGGCCAAGGGAGTCTTTCTTGGCATTGAGCTATCCCACCTTGAGAGAGAGGTGACATAGGTAAAGTGAAACTGTTCATTACCATCTGCAATGCGCATTACCATCTTCAATGTGTCTGTTTTTTTTGTTTTTGGGGTTTCTTTTTGCTCCAACAGTGGTGGAACTTCTCTGCTGGACTCCTGGACTCCCAAGAAGGTACTGTCATCCATCAGTGGCTGTCAGAATTGATGTTCTGTGGGGGAATGATGATAGAAAACTCCTATTCTGCCGTCTCGCTGATGTCAGTCCTCCAGTATCAATTCTTCTTTAAACGTTTAGCAAAATTCACCAGTAAAGCCATCTGGTCTTGGGCTTTTCTTTGTGAGAAGTTGATGATGATGATGATGATGATGATGATGATGATGATGATGAATTCAAACTGAGGCTCTCAGCCCAGCATCCTGTAAGGAACTGAATTCTAACAATAACCACATAAGTTGGAAGCAGTCTCTTCACCAGCTGAGCCTCAGATGAGACACCTTAATTACATCTTTGTAAGATTCTAAAGCAGAGGACCCAGTTAATCTGTGCCTGGACTCCTGACCCACAAAAGCCATGAGAAAATTAACGTATGCTGTTTAAAGGCACTATGTTTGTGGTAATATTGTTATACAGCAATAGATAACAAATACTTTAATGATTTGGACTTTTCAAATAAACTGCTTTTGGTATCAGCAATTTTCTTTATTGTTTGTCTACTTTCTATTTCATTGATTTGTGCTCTTATCTTTATTATTCACATTTTTCTGTCTCAGGTTTAATTTGCTCTTTCATTTCCTAGCTTTTTAAGGTAGACCATTTACTCATTGATTATCGGCTTTTCATCTTGCGTATAGCCATTAAAGCTATGAATTTCCCTCTAAGCACTGCGTTTAGAGCTGCAGCCCACGCATGTTGATATATTGTGTTTTCATTTCCATTCAGTACAAAATACTTTCTAATTTCCCATGTGGTTTTTTCTTTGACCTATGGGTTATTTAGAAGTATGTTAATTTCCTAATATCTTAGAAAATTTCTAGATTTTAGAATTCACCTTATTTCCCTTCTCTTAGGTATCACTTTTCAGTACTGCTTCTTGTCCGTGTGAGACAACTGCTGTGTCATCTTTTATTTGATTTTCTACTTGTTAAGGTGGGAGGGCAAATCCAGTCCATTTTACTCCATGTGACTAGATGCAGGGTGATATGTTTGGGTTTAACTCTACCATCTTGCTATTTGTTTTCTTTCTTTTTTAATATATTAAAAATTTTTTTAAATTTTTGGCTGCGTTGGGTCTTCGTTGCTGCACACGGGCTTTCTCTAGTGGTGAGTGGGGGCTACTCTTCGTTGAGGTGCGCGGGCTTCTCACTGCAGTGGCTTCTCTTGTGGCGGAGCGTGGGCTCTAGGCACACGGGCTTCAGTAGTTGTGGCGTGCAGGCTCAGTAGTTGTGGCTCACCGGCTCTAGAGCATGGGTTCAGTAGTTGTGGTACATGGCCTTAGTTGCTCCACAGCATGTGGGATCTTCCCGGACCAGGGCTCGAACCCATGTCCTCAGCATTGGCAGGCGGATTCTTAACCACTGCGCTATTTGTTTTCTATTTGTTCCCACAGCTTTGTTCATTTCTGCCTCTTTCCCTTCCTTCCTTTGGACTGAGGTTTTTTCTTTTGGTTTTTGCTTTCCATTTTGATCACTTTTGCCTATTAGCTAGTTCTCTCTCTCGCTCGCTCTCTCTCCCTCTGTGTGTGTGTGAGTGTGTGTGTGTGTAATTGCTCTAGAGTTTATACTTCGGATTTTTAATTTATCACAATCTACCTTTACAGTATATTTAACACTTCATGAATAATATTAAGACCCTGTAGCAGTGTACTTCCACTTCCATCCTTTGTGCCGCTATAGTCCTTTATTTTACTTCTATGTAGGTTATAGACCCCACAGTACAGTGTTATTTTTTCTTTAAAAGTTAGTTATCTTTAAAAAAAATTTTAAATTTCTTTTCAAAGCAAACAACTTTTTTCCTGAAATATAGTTGATTTACAATGTTGTATTAGTTTCAGGTATACAGAAAAGTCAATTCTCTTTTAAGGAAATAAAAACGAGAGAAAATATATTTCATATTAGTCCACATATTTGCCATTTCTGATGCTCTTCATTGTCTTGTAGATCATGTTTACACATAATATCTTTTTCCTTCAGCCTGAAAAACTTAAAAAAAATTTTTTTCACAGTGCAAAGTACACTGGCAATGAATTTTCTCACCTTTTGTTTGTCAGAAAATACCTTCATTTTTCTTTCTTTTTTTTAAAAAAAAACTTCAGTGCTGAAAAATGCTTACCATAATTGGACAACACAGGGTTGCCATAAATCTTCAATTTGCAAAAAATGCAGTATCTGCAAAGCACAGTAAAGCAAATTATGCCTGTACATGTGTGTGTACTGATGTACATGTATAATTAATATGCATAAAATATGTATATATAATTTAAATATTAAAAATATATGTGTTAATGTTCATTGTTTGTCTGAAATTCACTATATCCAGGTGTCTTGTATTTTTATTTGCTAAATCTCTCACCCCTTGGTCTCTGTGTATGCTCTCTGCATTCTAATCTCTTCTTTTTCTTTAAATCATTAAAAAAAATTGAAGTATAGTTAATTTACAATGTTGTTTTAGCTTCAGGTGTATAGCAAAGTAATTCAGTTATATATATATATGTGTGTGTGTGTGTATATATATATATATTCTTTTTTAGATTCTTTGCCTTTATAGGTTATTACAAGATATTGAATATAGTTCCCTGTGCTATACAGTAGGTCCTTGTTATTTATCTATTTTATATATAGTAGTGTGTATTTATTAATCCCAAACTCCTAATTTATCTCCCCACCTCATCCTGCTCTCCCCTTTGGTAACCGTAAGTTTGTTTTCTATATCTGTGAGTCTATTTCTGTTTTGTAAATAAGTTCATTTATATCATTTAGAAAATACCTTTTTCTTTCTCCTTTCTTTTTCTTTTCTTTCTTTCTTTCTTTCTTTCTTTCTTTCTTTCTTTCTTTCTTTCTTTCTTTCTTTCTTTCTTTCTTCTTTCTGTCTCTTTCTTTCTCTTTCTCAGAGCCTTGACCACTGGACCACCAGGGAAGTCACAATACCTTCACTTTTCACCTTCAGTTTTGGAAGGCTATTTTCATCAAATAAAGGATTCTAGAGTCTTTTGGCACTCTAAAGATGTCATTTCATTGTTCTCTAGCTCTCATTGCTTCTGACCAGAAGTCAGCAGTTACTCTTACCTTTATTTCCTCTACATAATGTGTCACTTTCCCCTCTGGCTGCTTTTAAGATTTTCTCTTTATCATTGGTTTTCAGCAAATTGATTATGATGTCCTTTGGTGTGGCTTTCTTTGTAGTTATTCTTCTTGGGATTCTTTGAGCTTCTTGGATATTTGAGTGTATGGTTTTCACCAAATTTGAAATTTGTAAAAATTTCAGCCCTTATTTCTTCACCCTCTGGTACTCCAATTATATATGTGATAGATGAATTAGTGTTGTTCTATAGGTCTCCAAGTCTCTGTTAAAATTTTTTAAAATCTTTTTTCCCCCTCCAATCTGCAGTTAAACTCACCCAGTGAAATTTTCATTTCGGACATTATATTTTCAGCTCTAGAAGTTACACTGGTTCTCTTTTATATCTTCTGTTTCTCTCCTCATTACATTTATTTTTCCTTTAAAATCTTGAACACATTTATGATAGCTATTTTAAAGTCTTGCCAGCTAATTTGATTATCTGTGTCACTATCTATTTCATTGCTTTTTTTTCTTGGTTATAGGCCACATTTTCCTTCTGGGTTCCCCAGAAACAGAGCCTGAGTCTGTTATTAGAATTAGGTGCCGTGATTTCCTGAGGTAGGGAAGCAGGATGTGGCCTCAGGGGAAGTGTGCTCTTCACCTGATCCACAGGGAAAGCTCTGGAGCATAAGCTGCACCACTGTGTTAACTTCCCTGGAGGCCCCCATTTCAGCTGGCCATTGGCCGTAGGCTGCCCAACATCCAGGCTAATAGCTCCCAACAGCTGAGGGCTGTTCTCTGGAGAAGGGGCAGCTGTAAGCTATGAGCAGCCCATGTTCACAGCCCACAATTGTGTGGGCGCACAGCTGACAAAGGGCATCTGGGTGGAGTCCTGCAACGGTCTTGACCACAGCATGTTTCTCTGTCTCAGAGTCTTCCAAGTGGGTCCCCTCTCTGCCTGACAGCAAATGCAGCCCGGGATGTGGGAATGGGGGTTAACTCTCCTGGCGGCAACCCTCCACCAAGGAGAAAACGCCCATCTCCTGTCACTCGGACAGACCAATCTGGGTGACATGCTGTATAATCCTGGAGGTTCTGGTGGAATTGAGCCCCTGCTGCCTATGGCAGAGAGCACCCTTAGGTGGGCTTCATGCTTTCCCTGCTCCTCCCTCCTGTCTCTTGGAATCTTCTCCCAAATGCACACTCTTGCTCAGGCACTGCATTCCCGGGAATCAGACTAAAACGCCTGGGGCAGAAGTTCTGGACTGAACCCTGAGGGTAACGGAGACCTGTCGGAAGGTGTTATGCTTTCAGGGTGACTTAATTGGATTTTCACTTTAGAACAGTCCCAAGGGGCGGTGAGGAGGGGACGATGTCACAGTGGGCCGTGGGAGAGGGAGTGGGTGTCAGGGGAGGAAAAGGACAGGAGTCACTGAGAGGGAGAGAGGCAGGACTTGTGGCTGGTTGGAGATGGCAGGGAGAGTCTGTAGCCCAAAGCCCTGCCAGCCTGGAGCCTGGGGCCTGCGGCAGGATGGGGCCATAGGGAGGGGCTTGTTTGCGGGAAGCAGGCAGATCCGGTTTGCCCAGTGCTTCTCTAAAGAAGCAGTGATTACTTGAAATGTCCAGAATAGGCAAATCTATAGAGACAGAAAGTAGATTAGTAGCTGCATAGGGCTGGTGCGGGTAGAGGTGGGGCCCAGCAGGATTGGGAGTTGGGGGGTGATAGCTGAAGGATTTCTTTCTGGGGTGATGAAATGTTCTAAAATTGACCATGGAGATGAGTGTACAGCTTTGTGAATATACTAAAAACCATTGAGTTGTACACTTTATTATTATTATTTTTTTATGCGGTACGCGGGCCTCTCACTGTTGTGGCCTCTCCCGTTGTGGACCACAGGCTCTGGACACGCAGGCTCAGCGGCCATGGCTCACGGGCCCAGCCACGCCACGGCACATGGGATCTTCCCGGACCAGGGCACGAACCCGCATCCCCTGCATCGGCAGGCGGACTCTCAACCATTGCGCCACCAGGGAAGCCCTGAGTTGTACACTTTAAATGGGTAAATTGTATGGTATGTGAATTATATTTCACTCAAGCTGTTTTTTTTTTAAAAAAAAAAAAAACAGTGAGTGCAAAGTTGTGCAAGGGATATGGCGTTGGCCGAGGGAGGGAACTTTGCTGACTCATGGAAGGTGGGATGGACCTCAAAAGTTCTTTTATTCACCCACCTTGTTTACCAGTGGGGTGCAGGGAAGGAGTGAGTCAAGGGCTTACACCCAGGTCTCCAGACTCCCTGGTGTAGCTCTCCTCCTGCCGTCTCCAGCCACTTTGCCTACAGCTGCCCCTCCCCGGCCACTCCATCTGCCACAGCATTGCCTTCCCTTCCCTTTGGCCAGCGGCCTGGCTGAGAGGTGGGTGACAAATTGGATGAATGACCTTTCCACCTTCTGCCCCCTCCCTGCCGTTCCTGGTGAGTCTAACTGCAGCCCCAGTGGTCTTCTTGCCGCCAAGGACGCGGTCTGGGAGGAGCCAGCTTGGGTGGAGGGACAAGATGTTTGGTTCTCTGAGCAAGAAGGATCGGGAAATTGAGTCTGACACCTGGCAAGGCCCACTGCCCGGGCGGCTCACAGGGGAGCCTGGCCGGCACCCCAGCCAGGCTTTTCCAGACCAGCACCTCGCCAGGGTCCTGACAGAGGCCAGAAGTGGGAATGCCGGGGGACGGGGGGGTGGGTGTGTGGGAGCAGACAACCTGTGGGTAATGGAAAAGCTAGAACATTGGCCATGGCGGGCCTGCAGTATTCGTGTATTGATGTCAACAGAAGAGGAGGAATTTGTGACCTTTTGCCAAAGATGCTGGTATTCCCAGTGGCCGCCTCAGAGCGCATGCTTGGACCACTCCTGGAATCTTCTTGCCATCATTGCTCCACCCTTGCTGCCAGCAAGACCCCCAAACCCCCCTGCCTCAGATACCTCCATCAACCTTGTCATCCCACTCCTGGCAGCTCCCTCCAGGACAGAAGCCTATGTAGCACTGGTACCCAATGCGCCCCTTTCTACCTGTCCAGTGTCATTCTCAGCAGACCCTCTGCTGGGCCCTGTCTCCCTACCTTTATGGCCTCAGGGGCTCAGGGATGCTCTGAATCCACCCAGTGGAACCTTTGCTCTCCTGCCTGACTGTGGCCAGGGCCCTGCTTCTTTCCTAGAACAGGAGGGCCTATCCCCAGGTGACCTCCTGACTAGCTGGCACCCCATGCACTAGCCTCTCACTGAGCTGGAAACCCCCACCCTGTCAGCTGCTGGGTCATGCCTGATGCTTCATTCAAATCAGCTAATGCTTGGGAGGCAACTGGGTCCCCTTCCTTCCCATTATCTTATCTGGAGACAAATGCTCATCGGTGACACTGGTCAGAGGGGCTTCTCAGACTGAAATAAAGTTGTGGCTGGAGGAACTTCTATGTTTGGTGGACGGTTCTGGGTCAAGAGCTACTTGCAGCAGTTCCCTGGCTGTTAGCCTCCAGATTCACTAGCCACAACGGCATCCCCATCACCACCACCATCGCCGCCACCAATATCTCCATTGTTTCCATCATTTCCTCCATCGCCATCTCCATCCTATCCACCACTTCTACCATCATCACCACTCCAAACCCATCGCCACCAGCTTCAGCAGCTCTACCATCATCACCGCCATGGTCATTGCCCGTGTCTCCATCATCTCTACAAGTTCCTCCATCCTCACTGCCATCTTCACCTCCATCCTCACCTCCATCCTTACTTCCATCTTTACCTCCATCTTAATCTCCATCCTCATCTCTATCCTAACCTCCATCTTTGCCTCCATCCTCACCTCCACCAACCTTACCACTTGTACCATCAACACCACTGCCCCCCACCCAGCTCCCAGGTTGGGCCCCTAATGTCACTAGACATTTCTTAACAACCAGGCCTGTGTCTGGTTGGAGAAATGACCTGGACGTGGGGTGTGGCCAGAATTGCAGGTCCCAGATGCCTCATGGCTCACGTATACCCATGAGTTGGGACTCTTGCCTTGGTGATGGTGGCCCTGTGGTGGAGTGACTGACTTAGAGTTCACGCAGACAATGTTTGAGAATCCGGGGGCAGCTCATGGTCAGGGTTCATGTGCTCTGGGGCCAAGGGGCTTGTCCTCGCATGTGACCTCAAAGAAGACTGGAGATAGGCTAGGGGAAGAGCCTGAAGTGGGAGTCAGCACTCTGGCTGTGCCGTGGCCTCAGCGTGGCCTCCAAAAGTCACCACTTCTCTCTGGGTGACTCGTCTTCCAAGAGCAACCCTCCCTTTCTCCATGGAGAGCTCTTGAGAGGTGCAAAGTGCGTCTGGAGCCTCCACTCCCCTGAGGGTGTGCTGCCCAGCGGGGCCCCCTGTCAGCCCACCCGGGTGCGTTTCTGGCTTTTAGCTCTTACCAGCTCTGAGATCTTGCGGAAGTCACTCATTCTGCAAATTTTCTGTTTCCTCATCTATAAACAGGGGGTAAACACAAGACTCTACCTCTTAAGACTGCTATGAGGATTAACTGAGATCATCCATGTACAGCGTTTAGCTCAGATTCTTACCAGTGCCCCAGCCTGCACTTTGCAGAGGGGGGTGCAGAGCTGGCTGGTTACGGCGGGCAGGGGGCGTCAGCAGGGAGCATTGCTGAGGTCATCTGCTCAGAAGTGACAGAGCAGGGATTGGGAGCCAGGCCACAAGACTTCTTGTTTCTCTTCTGAGTTCCCATTGACTTGGGAGTTGCGAGGGGCACACAGGGTCCCTGAGGCCTGACTCCTGCCCTAGAGCCCGTGGCCTGGGCCAGGGAGGGGAGAGGACTGGGCCCCTGGCAGCAGAGCTGGGCTGAGAGGGAGTGTGCTATTCCAGGCCTGCCTGCAGGGGCTCAGCAGGACGTTCTTGGGGAACTCAGGGCAAGGGCCCCAGAAAGCCTGGGCTGGGTGGGTGTTAGGGAGCCACGGGGGCTTTTGGGCCACCAGAGAGGAGAAAGATGGCATCCCAGTTAAGGGAAACTGAGCAAGTACTGGAGACCAGAGGGGGCATGGCATGTATGGGTCCAAGAGGGTGGACACCTGGCCAGTGGGTACAAAGGATCCTGGGTCCTGAAAGCTGAGTGCTGAAAGGGTCCTTGGAGGCCATCAGTGTATCCACCTGGTTCAAAGGAGAAGCGAAGCCAGAGAAGGGCCAGGCAAGGGCAGAACCAGGGCTGTCACCGGACTCCCTCCTTCCTGCCCCCTGGGCTGGAGGGGTCATTCTGACCATCAGCACAACTGTCCCACGTCATGAAGTCTGGTGGTCAAGTGCTGGCTGAAGTCCTGGACGTCTGTCCTGTCCTCCTTGTTCTGGTACCATGGTCCTGGGGCTTTGCTCCAGAGGAGGACTTCAAGAGAGTGACCCAACAGTGTTAGAATTTCTCGCCACCAATCTGTCAGGAGACTCTCCCTCCTGTGCCACAATCACGCTGGAGGGTCACTGCCTGCTCCGCCGTCATCTAGGTGCAGAGTGTCATCGAGACAGGCCCTTCAGGGAGTCCGACTAGAGACCGGGCATCGTGTCAAGTTAGGATCCTCATTTCATCGTGGAGAAACTGAGGCTCCAAGAAGTTAAGTCGCCTGCCCGAGGTGCTTTGCTGGAGCAGGGCTGGGTCTGGACGCAAGGGCTGCCCGATGCCCCCTCGTGAGACTCACGCTAACGCCTCCCGACTCCATGTACTTGACCAGAGCCTGTGGCTGAAAGGGATGAGCTGGATGGTGACTCGGGGAGGAGTGGAAAACAAGATGAGCAGCTGTGGCCACAGCCAGCTGCCTGAGGGCCAGGGCTCCCTGCCACCCACAGTCCAGCCTGCTCCCTGCCAGGGCCCGTTGCCCGCTGCACTGCAGGCGGCCAGAGTGCCCAAGCTCCTGGGGCCACCACCCTCTCTCCTCATGGCCCTGGGACAGCTTCAAACGCCAGTGGGCCTGGATGCCCAGGACGCCATCCACAAGTGAGCTTCAGTTCTGCAGCCCAGCATGGCCAGCCACAGGGTCTGCCCGTGGACACAGAGACCCCCGGAACAGGAGGCGCAGGGCTTCTGGGCCCATCTCTGGCCATGGTTGGGCTCCAGGCCACCCAGGCAAAGGAGTGCCCTGCTGCCCACCACCCACCTAGAGAAAGCTATCTGAGGTGGGATGGGGAGCTGGGGCCCAGGCAGTGACTGGGCATTTCAGGAGGGAATTTCCAGGGAAGAGGACCAATTTGAGGCCCACGGACCCAACCATCTCCCCCTGGATGGCCCCGGTCACTGCCCATCACCCACCTCTCCCTGCTCCTCCTCTGTAGGTCCTGTCTCAGTGGGTGAACCTGCCAGCCCCTCACTTCCCACCAGAGTCCTGGCAGCTCTCTAATGACAGCCACATGATTGTTGCTCCAGGACAGACCTCTCCATCCCTTACACAATCATTCACCAGCCTCTGCCAGAGACCTCCCCCTCCCCCTCCCCTCCCCCCTCCCCTCCCCTCCCCTCCCCTCCCCTCCCCTCCCCTCCCCTCCCCTCCCCTCCCCCTCCCCTCCCCTCCCCTCCCCTCCCCTCCCCTCCCCTCCCCTCCCCTCCCCCTCCCCTCCCCCTCCCCTCCCCCTCCCCTCCCCCTCCCCTCCCCCTCCCCTCCCCTGTCTGCCTGCCTGTCCAACCACATCAACAGTCAGGGTGGGCTTGTAAAAGTGGCACATGGGGCCATGTCACCCTGAGCCTTGCGTCTTCCCTGGCTCCCTGTTGATTGCAGAGAAAGTTCCAGGTCCTTAGCTAGTTGTCAAGGTCCCTGATATCCCAAGGCATTCTTGCTCTCCAGGCCCCAGTCTCCCTTCCAGGTAAAACATCTCTGGCCCCTGGAAGGTCTGGGCTGTTCGACAGCACCTCCTCAGTCCTAGGCCTAGATTTGGCTAAAACATGCCCCTTTCATGAAGCGTTCCTGCTGATTCTTTGGCCTGGGGGACTTGCTGTGGTGCACCCACATGCACTGTTACGCTCAGGGGCACTGACTGGGGTCTTAGCCTTCCTTCCCCATTATGGTGAAAGCTCCTAGAGGCAGGAGTCAATCCTGTTTCCTGGTCTTTGTGGCCCCAGTGCCCAGCACGGGGTCTGCCCCAGAGAGAGGCTATGCAGGAAGTGTGTTCATTCATTCATCCATCCATTCCCTACTATTGAGGTGTTTTTGGGAGACTGGACAACATTCTCAAGCAGGACAGCCATGGGCAGCTGTGCTTAAAACCACAGGGTTTGGGGACAGCTGACAGGACCTGAGAAGCAAGGGGAGGTACAGATGATTGGTGTCTGAGGGGGAGACCTGGCCCCTGCCCCAGGGAGACCTGTTTTGCAGTAGCCTGGTGCATGGGACAGCTTGGGTTTAATTGTAAGCTCTCCTACTTCCTAGCTGTGCGTCCTGGGTAAGCTGATTACCTGCTCTGAGCCTACAATGACATTTTCCCTTAGGGTTTCGTGAGCAAGGACGTGGTGCTGGTAAAGCCCATAGTGGGTACTCGATAGACGGCTACTTCCCACCCCTTCCTTCTCTGGGGAGCTTCTCGTTCCATGTGGGACACTTGCAGCCTATTCTCAAAGAATCAGGACGTTGGGACTCCTCAGCCCGTAGAAGCCATCCTGAGGTGTCCCTGGGGGAGTGTGAGCACGGCAGAGCAGTCCTGGAGGTCTCTGCCTTGGGAGAAGGGGCTGCCTGAGTCAGGGGCACAAGGGTGCCTGCCTGCCCTTCTTGCCCACAAGCTGCCACGGCCCCTGTCCTCTGCGCTCCTTGGCAGCCCAGCAGGGCCAGTACTGGGTGCGCCCAGCATTGGCCCTACAGCCGCTGGCAGGGCCAAGCCTGCAGTCAGGCCTGGCCCTGCGCCTGGTATCCCTCTGGCATTGCCCGGGCACTGGCTTCCTGCAGACAGATGCAGGCTTGTGCCCTGTGCTGGCAGGCCCTCCCAGAGCTGAAGGTGCCTGGGGCCAGGCCCCCACCAGACCCTCCCAGGGAAGGCCTGATGAATGGAGGCTTGTCAGAAAAGGGCCACATCTCCGCACAGGTCACAGCAACCAGAGCAGGGGGACACCTCCCTCCTCTGACTGGGGCTTTTCAGAGCAGGGCCTTGCTCACCACCCTCCTCAGACTAGACTTTCTGAGCCAGGACTGTGTCTCCCCGCTCAGATTAACTTACTTTTTAGGGTGGGTCCATGCTCCCTCCCTCATAACCAGCTTCACAGGACAGAGCCATGGCCCTTGCTCAGACTAAGAGAGAGGAAGGGTTGCAAGAAAATCCTAGAAGCACCTGGTGGTGGGGAAAGCATGGAGAATTCAAGGTCTTACAAATGGTACCATGGGTGATGGGTGTTAAGTGGTAGAGGAGGGAAAATAATGGATGAAGCGTGCTGGGCCCTGTGACACCCTCAGGCTGGGCTTTTGTCCTGAAGATTATGGGGAGCCGGGGAGGGAAGCAAGAGGGTCAGATGGGCGAGTCCCACAGATCCTTCTGGCTTCTGTGTGGACCACGGGAGACAGAGCCCTGGGCTGCCGAGTGGTGGAGGGTGCGTGGGGGCGCACAGGGGGCCGTTTGGGAAGGAGGGATTGACGGCGCTGGTGGCGGGGGGAGGATGGCGGAGTCAGGCCCAGGCCCCTGAGTTCGGCTTGGTGAGAGGTGCCCCAGGGCTGTGCAGGTGGCGGTGTCCAGAGCACAGCCCTGGGAGGGCTTTGAGTCTCAGGAGTCCGGGGAGGCGGGCAGCAGGTGGAGTCGCCCCGCGCACGAGAAGGCCGGGGAGAGGGAGAGGCAGAGATTTCGCGGCTGGGCTGGGGGACGCAGGGAGGAGAAGGAAGGGAGATCCCCCACTGCAACGCCTGCGTCCTCTTCCGGAGAAGGGGAGGACTCGTCCTGCCGGGCTGGGGTGAGGGCCCAAGGCAGCCGATGTTCGGACGGCCCTGTGGGCTTCCTACCGGCCCGCCTTCCTGGTGTGAGGCCGCCTTTCCTCACCTCCAGCCCTTCCACTCAACACCAAGCCCGCACACTCCCTTGGAGTTTTCCAGGTGGAAATTCACCTCAGAGGCCCTCTGGCCCCGCATACTGCATCCATCTTGTCTCTGGTCCCACCTACCCCTGAGCCCCAGCAGTCCTATGGGCTCCAGGACCGAGGCTCCCTTGGACCACAGGGCCCTCCTCCTAGGCGAGCAGCGGCCAGGGAAGGAGGCAGGCCCCCTGGTGACCCCCACGTACTTCTCCCCACTCCCCACCAGATCCAGACACATTTGCGATTTCTCTCTCTCTGTTGTTTATTATGTGCAGTCCAGGCCTCCCCGCCAACTTGGAGCCGGACCGGCTAGCCATGGCCCGAGACGGCCGTCCCAGCCAAGCCCAGAGCAGCCCCCCGCCTGCCGTCCTCTCCGCCGCCCCGAGCCAAGCAGGCCCTGAGCTCTGGCCGGGCCAGACGCTCTTTATGGAACCCCAGGGCCCGTCTCCCCTATTGTCTGTCCATGTTTACAGCCTTGCTGTGCTGGCCTCATGGTTTTATTGCAGGTGACGCCCCAGTCTGGACAGGGCCTGCATGCCATCCTGCTGAGGCCTCTGTCATCGCCCGGGCCCTGGGCCCCTGGACCCCTCATCCATCATTCGGTGGAATCTCACCCGCCTGCAGCAGCATCACTGGGAGGGCTTATCACCCACAGGAGAGCGAGTAAGAGCTCGGCGGGTGGGCAGGGCAGGAGGAGTGCCTGCGCGTGTGTGCTCGTGTGTGTGTCTGTATGCGTGCACGTGCGTGTGTTCGGGGCTGGGGAAGGCACATGCGCGCGTGCACACACACGCACTCTTACCCCCTGAGTCTGTCAACTGTTGCCCCATCTCTGCTGTTGCAGCACAGCCTGGAGAGCTAAGGATGTGGATCCCCGCAGACCTCTATGAGACTGGACAGAAAACTCCCCAGGAGGCCTA
The DNA here is from genome assembly GCF_937001465.1 of Orcinus orca. Taxonomy (NCBI): domain Eukaryota; kingdom Metazoa; phylum Chordata; class Mammalia; order Artiodactyla; family Delphinidae; genus Orcinus; species Orcinus orca. The sequence continues at coordinate 78,459,486 of NC_064574.1, read as the reverse complement.
GAGTTTTCCATCGCAAATGCAGTAAGAGTGGTAATCACCGTGATGTCCCAAGAGGCCAGCAAGGGACCCAGGCAGCCGCCCAGGCCCGTCTCCTCTGTCCACCAAGAAACAAAATAAGGGGGCAGGTCTCACACACCCTGAGGCCAGGTATGGCAGGTAACCTGAGGTCATACCTTGACACTGGATTGTTTGATGACAAAGGTTGGTGCCCCCATCTCTAGAAATTGGGGTGCTGGAGTGCTCCCTTAGCTGTGTGATCCTGGGCTTAGGTCCCCTGCCAGCCCCCTGGCTCGAGTGACCAGGGCAGACCGTGGCTGAGGGCCTGTAGCTCTCTGGGCCGGGGAGCGGACGTGAGGGGAGGATGGGGCCGGGTGGTGTGCAAGATGGCAGAGCTTTGTGGACCTTGCTGGTTCTTCATGGGGTGCTGACAGCCGGGCAGTGCTGCATAACACTTCCCAAGCACACTCCTCTCCCTAGAGGCCAACGGTGGCAGTCAGATGGCCACCACCTGGGGCTCCCAGGGGCAGGCCTGGGAGGTTTGTAAACTCCTTGGAGACATCAATGCCCAAGGCCACCTGCCTGGGATGCCTACCCCCCGACAGGGCTGGATTCCCAGGGTCTCCCTTCCTGGGAGCCACAGCTATATTTCTGTGGCCCCCGGTGCCCTCTCTGGAGCGAGACTGGAGACTGGGGACCAGCCCAAGCCCTCTGGGGCTGAATGAGGAACTGACAGCTGGGCTGGTTGTGGCTGAGACAGGGGCAGCTCAGGGGTGCCCTCGATAGGGAGAGGGGTCACCCCAAGGATGTGGAACCCCCAAAGGGGCCAGTGGTCTCCTGGGCCTCCTGACCCCGGCTAACCCCTGTGCACTAACCTGGGTGGGCAGGGGGCTCCCCCAAGCACCCTCAGAGGCTGAGGTGACCAGGCCCGGATAATCTCTTCTCCCCCACCCACCCCAAGCTGCCTCAGACCCTAAGAAGCTTCCACTTGTTCCACACCAGCCGGGGGTGCCCAAGGAATTGACACAGCATCTTCCTGGATGGTACCGGAAGGTACAGGGTGGATGGAAGGCTCCCCTGTCCCCACCAATGGGCCAGTCCCCCAAGAGCCAGGCTGGAGGGAGGGACGGACGGTTCTGGAGAGCCAAGCTCCTTGTCCCTCTCTGTGACCAAACCTGGCGCTCGGGAAAGGCTGCGCTGTGCACATGTGTGAATCCGTGTACACTCGAAGCCTCGGGGGTCTGTCCAGAGTCTACAGAGACAATTAGACACGCCCCGTGACTCCGCGGCAGGCCATGCGGCTCCATCTGGGAATCCGCGGTCCTAGCCAAGCGCGGGCTCGCGGCCCACTCGCCCCACACACACGCAGAGGCCAGCATCCCTCTGATCGCCCGCCTTTCGGAGAACAGAGCATTGGGGGTTGAAGGTCTCGGGAGAGCTCATAAAAGCGCCAATAAGCGTACTTATGTTCCTCCAGATGACACCGTAACAAAGCACACAAAAGAAAGAGGCAACATTTCACTTGCCTTAAATCACGGCCATGAGGACCGTGCGATTAATTTCCATTTATCATCTTCCCTGTGCGCTCGAAACGTCCACTTCTCAGACTAGCCCCCTCCCCCGCAAGCCGGTTTCAACCAGACGCTCATAAATCTGTTTTGCTGGTTCCACACGAGCTGCCTGGGAAAAGGCCTCACGTGCCGCGTCTGCCCCTCTGTCCAAGCGTTCAACGCCTTCGGGATTTTATGGTTTCAAGTTATTGACTTGGCTTCCCGGGCCTCCTGGGGCAGGCGGCTGTTTGAGAGCACGGCAAGAGACCTGGGGTGACCTCAGGTTCACCCCCTCGCCTGGCCGGAGCAGGGAGGACCATGCAAAAGGCATGTAGCTGCCCAGGGGCCCTGCGGCCTCACCTGGGAACTCCTGGCGGACCCTGACAGGGCTGCCCCTCTGTGCCCTGACTCAGGCCCCACACCACACCCCATCCTGAGGCCCGTTTGTCCTCAAGTTCCCCCACCTGCATTGCCAAACCCTCAGCTTCTGCTTCCCTCTCCTCCCTCCCTCCCCAGCCCAGCTCCTCCTTTCCCCAAGGATGCCCCCAAGGGAACAGACCTGAGGTCAGAGTGTCCTGAAAGCAAAATGTCCAGGTGCAGGGAAAGGTGTGCAGGGGTAGTGACCAGGGTCATTCACTCCATAGCCACGCCAGGCCTCCTCTGTGCCACACATAAAGGCCGGGCTGATTTTCAGCCGGTACGTCCTGGAGAAGTGGCACGGGTTGTTAAGTACTTTGACTCAGGCCCAGAATAAGGGGCACGTGCCCTTGCCTGGAGGGAGCTTGTTCTTGAGGGCGAAACAGGCAAGTAACTAAATAACGATGACTCCAGTGTTCAGCATGACATGGGCATTCAGAGGCACCATCTGCCCCCGATCAAGGCTGCTGGGGGGGGGGCGACCTCTAAGTTAATCCCTGAAGGACCCACAGAAAAACTAGAAGTTTATGGTGACAGAAGGGATTGGGCAGGAGGGTGGGAGGTAGGAACTTCCAGGCAGAAGGAAAAGCATGTCCAAAACCCAGAAGCAAGAGAGACACATTTGATGTGTTTGAGAAACAGCTTGTGGTGGTGATGAAACGGGGAGATGAGGGCTGGATAGTTTGCCTAGGGCCAGATGTGAGCTAAGGCGTCTACACAGCTGGGCTTGGGAGGCTGAGGTTTGCCTGTGGGAGACAGTTTAAGCAGGGGAGTGATATGGGGAAGTTTGAATTTTGCCAAAACCATCTTTCAATGAGGGGAGTTGATTGGAAGAAAGAGTCAGACCGATAGAGGTCACCCTACCTCACACCATATACAAAGGTTAATTCAAAGTGGATCACAGACCTACCTGTAAGAGCTAAAACTATGAAACTTCTAGAAAAAAACATAGGGAAAAAAATCTTAATTACCTTGGGCTCGGAAAACATTTCTGAAATGCAATACAAAAAGTACAAACAATAAAAGAAAAAAATCAATACATTGGACTTCATTAAAAAGCAAAAGTTTAGTTAGCCCTTCTGAGACACTACTGAGAAAATGAAAAAGGCAAGATACAGACTGGAAATTCTGTAAAATATATATCCAACAAAGAATATATGGAGAAATTTTACAGCTAAGTTGTAAGATAAACACCCAATTTAAAAATGGGCCCAAACCGGAACTCCTATTCATGGCTGGTGGGATTGCAAAATGGAACAACCACTCTGGAAAACAGAGTGGCGGGTCCTTAAAATGCTAAACATACATAGACCTCATGACCCAGCTATTCCACTCCTAGGTATTGCCCGAGAGAAGTGAAAGCATGTATCCGCACAAAAAAGTATACATGAGGGTCCACAGCAGCTTTATTTGTAAGAGCCCCAAACTGAAAACAACCCAAATGTCCATTAATGGGCAAATGGATGAATGAACAAATTGAATTGTAATTATACAGCAGAATAAGACTCAGCAATAGAAGATGAATAAGCTATTGATACACGCTGCAACGTGGATGCATCTCAGAATAATCACTCTGAATGAAAGAAGCCAGACCGAAAAAGAGCACAGAAGACCCTAGAGAGTGAAAACAGACCTATAGCGGGCTGTTGGCGGACGTGGAGGGAGGCTGGAGGGAGGCATTGTGAAGGGGCAGGAGGAGACTTTGGGGGCTGACGGATGTGTGTGTTCATTATCTTAAACGTGATGACGATTCCACGGGTGTATACATGTGTCAAAACATATTGAAATGAAACATGTCAGATTATCGACGTTAACATATGTCAATCGAACCTCAATAAAGCTGTAAAAACACAAACAAACATGCAAATTACAGCGGACGACCAGAGAGATGTGGGGTGATGTCAGGACTGTGGGTGGAGTATTAAATACATGATCATTCAGTCACTCATTCACTCATCTTTTGCTAAAGTTTAAGTCCCATAAAGGGATAAATGAAGTCCCCCATGCCCAGGTTATAGGAGGCACTGGGGCAGAGAAAAGCGGATCGTCTCAAGAGGCATTTAGTAGGTACCTGGCCAGACCTGAGGATGTCTAAGGTGAGAAAAGTTGAGGAACAAAAAATAACCCCCCATGTTTCCAGCTCAAGTAAATGCTGCTGGGGTACAGACCTGAAGGGGAGAGGACGGTGCATTCAGACTTGGGGATGCTGAGTTCTTGGTGCTGGGGACCATGAAGTGGAGACAGACAGGATTTGGGGGTCACCGGTGTCTCTCTCAGTGGTTCTGAACATTGGCTTCATACTAGAATGAAAACTGGAAAGTTTTTTGGTTTTATTTATTTATTATTTATTTATGGCTGTGTTGGGTCTTCGTTTCTGTGCGAGGGCTTTCTCTAGTTGCGGTGAGCAGGGGCCACTCTTCATCGCGGTGCGCGGGCCTCTCACTATAACGGCCTCTCTTGTTGCGGAGCACAGGCTCCAGACGCGCAGGCTCAGTAATTGTGGCTCACGGGCCTAGCTGCTCTGCGGCATGTGGGATCTTCCCAGACCAGGGCTCGAACCTGTGTCCCCTGCATTGGCAGGCAGATTCTCAACCACTGCGCCACCAGGGAAGCCCTGGAAAGTTTTTTTTAAAAATACTGATGCCTGGTCCCCCCCCCTAGACCAATAGCATCTCTGAGGAAGGATTCTGCTTGGCACTGGAATTTTCCTAAAGCTCCTAGGGTATTCTAAAGTGCAGCCAGGGTTGATACCCATCACTGGGGACGGTAATTGAAGTCTTCAGAGAAGATGAGCTCCCCAGAGGAAGGTGTGGGGAGTGAGAGAGAAGAGGATCGGAGACCGAACCTTCAGGAGACTACAAATTAAAACCATGACAAGATGCTCTCACATGTCTCCCAGAATGGCCAAAATGAAAAAGACTGACAATTCCAAGTGTTGACAGGATGTAGGGCATTTTATACTTACACGATGCTGGAGGAAGCATAAAATGGTCAACCACTTTGGAAAATTATGTTGTAATTTCTAATAAGGTTAAATACACATCAACCCTCTGACCCAACAATTTCACTTCTAGGTGTATAACCAAGAGAAGTGAGTCCACAGGTCCTCCAGAAGACTTGCATAAGAATGTTCAAGGCAGTTTAATTCATAATGCCTCAAACTAGAAACAACTCACATATCCATCAGCAGAGAACAGATAAATGAATTGTGGTATATCCCATACAATGGAATCTACACAGCTGTAAAAGAAAGAACTAACTACTGATTCACACAAAACATGGATGAATCTCAGAAACATGTTACTGAGAAAAATAAACTGGGCACAAAGGAATGTATACTGTATGACTCCACTTTTGTGAAGTTCAAGAAGAGACAAAAGCAAAAGTGGTGATAGAAATGGGAGGGGATGTGCTTCCTTCTTCCTTTCCTTCTTCTTGATGACTGGAACAAGGCTATGATGGCTAGAGCTTGAACAACCATTTTGGGCCATGAGATGGATGCTCTAAGTTGATGCTAAAGATAGCAGGGAAGCAAGAAGGAAGGATCCTGGGATCCTGATGATTCTTTTTTTTTTTTTCTTGAGGTACGCAGGCCTCTCACTGTTGTGGCCTCTCCTGTTGCGGAGCACAGGCTCTGGACGTGCAGGCTCAGCGGCCATGGCTCATGGGCCTAGCCGCTCTGCGACATGTGGGATCTTCCCGGACCGGGGCATGAACCCGTGTCCCCTGCATCGGCAGGCGGACTCTCAACCACTGTGCCACCAGGGAAGCCCTCCTGATGATTCTTGAAGCTTGACCCTTGACTGTCTTTCTCTAAACTCTTTTTAGAGAGCTATAAATCTCTTACTTGTTTAATATACGTTTTCTTTTTTTTTTTTTTTTGGCTGCGTTGGGTGTTCGTTGCTATGCGCAGGCCTTCTCTAGTTGCAGCGAGTGGGGGCCACTCTTTGCTGCGGTGCACGGGCCTCTCATTGCATTGGCTTCTTTTGTTGCGGAGCACAGGCTCCAGGTGCATGGGCTTCAGCAGTTGTGGCACGTGGGCTCAGTAGTTGTGGCTTGTGGGCTCCAGAGCGCAGGCTCAGTAGCTGTGGTGCATGGGCCCAGTTGCTCCATAGCATGTGGGATCTTCCCGGACCAGTGATCGAACCTGTGTCCCCTGCACTGGCAGGTGGACTCTTAACCACTCTGCCACCAGGGAATTCCCAAATATACTTTTATTTTGGATTTTCTATCACTTATGATCCAACCTTTTCCTAACTGATACAGCAAGAGAGAGATGGAATCTGGCCTGGAGAGGGAGGGTCGTGAGGACCAAATGTGATGGAAAATAGAAGGACCTACAGACTGGAGGTCCTGATGCAGTGGGCGCACAGTGGGAGTGGGAGCCAGGAGGCTCAGGATACTGGTGTCACAGAGTGGTAGTTACAGAAGGGGAACAGCGTAGGTGATGACACTCTTCAGGGTGGATGGGATTGGGGGGCAGACATAGCTTAGAGGTGAAGGTGGCCAAGAAGCATGCAGGCTGTCTGTGCTGTCCCTGGGCAGCAGGAGGCACTGGGGCTGGGCAGAGATGAAGCATGCAAACTAGAAGCTGTCATTGCCTGTGAAGGACAGGGGTGACCAGGTGGTTGGTAGATGAGACAGAGGAGAGAGTGGCTTACCCACAGGGCCTGAGCCCTGGGCTCGGGTGGAAGAACGGCTTGGAAGAGGCGTTAGGAAGCAACAAGATTGGCAGGCAGCAAGGACTTGAGATCTGAGCTGTCCAGATTCTGAGCTCGTGGCCAGGTAAGCCTGCCCCAGCTGCCGGTTGGTGCTAGAGACAGCAGTGGGGGGGTGTGGGGGGGGTGCTCCGGGCTTCCAGGAAAGTATGGGTGTGGCCTGCTTTTCCATAGGCAGGGGGCAGGGACTCAAGCTTGGCAAGGAGTCACTGTGCTATGTCACGCTGCTCTCCTAGGCCTGGGTGCCCTCCATTTCCCACAGGGCACAGCTGGGGAACAGCTGCCTGAAGCCAAACAGTCCCCGTTTCTCTCACATCTCTCCTGCCCCCGACCTTTCTCTCCATCCCCACCCCGCCGCCCCGGACACCCGAGATTACAAAGCACTGCCCTGGGCCCTGCTAACCAAGCCTTGAGGCCAGCAGTGCAGCCAGCACGAGTCCCAGCTCACAGGGTGGGCGGCAGAGGCTCAGCTCCCCTGTGATGGCAGGGGTCCCCCTCTACCAGCCCGTCTCCTGCTGGCCAGTTCCGGCAACCTCTTCATGCTCTGGCTCTGCTGGCCAGTTCCGGCAACCTCTTCATGCTCGCCCAGCCTCCTGTATCACCTCTCCCCCTTCGTGATCCACGTGCTACCTTACCAGCTGCTGCTGGAGCCCTTCAGTGGAGCCACTGCCTTCAGGCTAAAACTCAAGCCCCTTGGCGTGGCATTCAAGGCCTCTGTGGCCCACCCCATTTGCCTCTCCAGCCTGTGAGACCAGATGGGGGATATGGGACCTGGGCGGGATACGGAGGGTTGTGGGGCTGAGTACTCAATCACCAGGCAGGCTTTGGGGCGTGCCGGGGGAAGGCTCCAGGAGACCCACGGCCCTGTCTGGGGCTGAGACAGACCAGACAAGGCTTGCATGCAGTAACGAGTGGAGGTGGGTTGCTGCTGGGGGTGGTCCCTCTGCCCCTCCTAGTGATGCACACGGCCAGGGCACAGGGGAGCAGGTCAGGCCAGTCACTGGTGACACATCTGACTTCCCAGGGGAGGAGGTCTGGCCCAAGGAAGTGGGAGTTCGACATGGACTCTTGTCCCAGTGGGGAAACTGAGGCAGAAGCCTGGACCTGTGGACGAGGCTGTGCAGCAGATGAAGAGAAAGGGCAAAGCCTGGGCCATCAGGCGAGTTCAGCCTATTGGTGGTGGGGTCTCAGGGCAGAAGGACCCAGGTCCCAGCTTTGTTGAGGTGAGGAGGGTTCTGGGGGCACCAGATCCTGTGCCGGGTTCTGTATCAGGAGAGTCCCAGCAGGGGCTCGGTGATACACCCAGAGGGATTAACAGAAGCAACTTTAAGGAAGGGAGTGGGGGAGGGACGCATAAAGCGAGAAGGGTTGCAGAGGCCCAACATGGCAGATGTGGGCTGCCGTCATCTGCCCGCCTCCAGGCGTGGAGCGGCGCACGAGCCGGGACCACGCCAGAGGGGCTGAGACCCTGGCAAAGTCAGGACCAGTCGTGAAGCTGGCGGGGGATAAACACCCCAACTTCTCCTGCCTTCCTCCCAAGGGCACCTCAGATGCACTGCTCTGTTATCGTCCCTCAAAGTGGCGATTTTTAGTCCATTTTATGGGAAAGGAACATAAAGGTCAGTGGGGAAGGGGCTGCCCGCAGCCACTGCACAGTTGGTAAGTGGCTGAGGCCCAGGCCTGGGGCCTTGACCTTGGTGCCCCGGGCAAGCCTCCACAGGTGCTCCTCGGGTGGAAGATGGAGAAGGCAGCCTGGGGTGGCGGGTGCACCGTGGTTAAAGCTGGCTTTGAGGACCCTGAGCTTGTCACCAAGCAACGGGCTCCCTCAGGATGGCAACCTCAGCCCCCTCCTGGCTCTGAGGCAGGGCCCTGAGCCGAGTCTGGGTCCCCTCTGGTGGCTCCCCTCACAGCCATGTGTGGATGCTGGCCCATCACGCGGCCGGTGCTGGTAGATTGGGTATCTCCAGTGTGCCGGTGGCTGCCGCTAAGTGGCTTGCTGGCAGGGAGTCAGAGGTCACCGCATCGCTGCTCTGCTCAAACAGTGTTGGCCTCCTCGGGGTGCCTCCCACGTCTGTCTGCCAGGATCAGGTGTGTTTAGCATCACCTCTGAGGTGTAGCCCTTGCCTTGTGACTCTCTGGGAAGAGCAGCTTCGGGAACGAGCAGCCTCATGGGGCAGATGAACTGCTGGCCAGAGGGGACCTGGGCCCTGGGCCCTGGATTCAAGCGAGAGCTGGCAAGTCTCACCACCTGTGTACACGGTGTGCCACACGTGCAGGGCTGGTTGTATCCAAGGAGCTTATATTCCATCCCCTTGTTCTGGAAGGTGGTGTCCAGGCCCCTGGTTCTGGGCAAGCCTTTGATGTCAGAATTTTTCTTTTTCTTCTTGTAGTGTATTTTCCCCTTGAGGCCTGTCTGGGGCCTGGGGACTGGGTGAACCTGCCTCCAAGCCACCATCTAAGACTACGGTCCTGGTCAATGAGGCCACTCACCAGTGCAGGGAATGATCACAGTGGTCAGACCAGCACGATTCTAGGACCAGTGCCATCACCTAAGCTGAGTGACCCTGGGCAAGTCACTTCCCCTGCTTGGGGCTCGGTGTTCTTTGAAAAACAGTGAGAAGAGAGCCGAGTACATAATAGGGCTTCAGCAACCGAGAGCCGTGATCTGGGCTTGTGCGTCACTGCAAGGCTGGTCTGCCCTGCTCTCCCAGCAGTCCTGGGCCAGCCCTGCGCTGGGGGTTTACACACACCCCAGCCAGGAGGGGAAGCAAGTTTAGTACAGGGTGACAAGTGCCACTGGAAGATATGTCAGAAAGAAGGGGAAGCATGGACAAGGAGGAGATCAGGAAAGCCTTCTTGTAGTGACGTTGGAGCTGGTCCATGAGGCCGAATAGGGGTATTCTGGGTAGAAAGGAGGCGGAGGAACAAGCCTTCCAGGTGGAGGGACCAGCACGTGGAAGAGGGAAGGTGATTGTGTTGGGGAAGCAGATATGGTTCTCGATGGTCAGAGCAGAGGGTGCATGGGGTGAGGTGGCAGGAAGTCAGCTGGAAAAGTGGGGTCTGGGGACCGGGGGGCAGAGGCCGGGTGAAGGCGCAGGCTTTCTCCAGGTGTGACCAGGGCACCCTGCCTCCGATCAGTTGAGGAACTGTTAAAATGCAGATTCCAGGCCTATAGCTCCACAGCTCCAGCTGAGTGGGTGGCAGAGAAATCTCAGGAACAGGGAGACAGCCCCATCTCAGCCCAGTCTAGGCCTGGGGCAGTTTGGGGACCATTTGCAGAGGGTGGCTGAGGCCCAGGGTGAGCCAGGCGACAGGCCCTGGGGGTCCCACCTGTGCCCCATCTGTGCCAGGCTCCTGGCGCTGGGGACAGGTGGGCCTCCGCGTGTTTCCCAGCAGGGAGAGGGCCCATTTACCTCCACCATTCCCTTCTGAGGCAAGGAGGGGCAGGGGCTGAGCCTCTGGGGTCCCTGGCAGGGGCTGTAGGCCTGGATCCCTGGCCCCGTACCCAGCAGGCGGAGCCCTGTCTGGCTGGCACTCACGCTTTGTCTGCATGCCAGCAGGGGAAGGTGCCTGGGTTGGTGTCCAGCTTGGTTGGTGTCCAGGCCAGGTCAGCAGTGCCAGCCCCCCATCTGGGCCTGGAGACGCCCCCAGAGTTCCAGGGCTCCACTGAGAGAGGTCAGGATGCTGGCATCAGGGTTGGGGAAGCCTTGGGCTTTTCTACCAGCACAGGCTGAGGCTCAGCGGGTGCCCAGAGACCTGGCTGGGCCATTCTAGGCCAAAGCCCCAACCCAGCTGGACCAGGGTGGCAGACCGCATGCTGCCCAGACAGCTCTGTGAGTTTGCACATGGAAGTGAGGCGTTCCCCAGATCGCCAAGGATCCAGACGTGAAATAATCCCTGCTCAGTGAGGGCTGGGCGCTGAGGAGGCCAGGGAGGAGGGCGGGGCTCAGGGACCCAGGGAGGGTCCAGGGGCACTGAGAGGGGCTTGTGTCCTGAGCCCAGGGATCAGCTGAGGCTGGGGTGGGTCTGGGTTGGCCTCTTCCAGAGCCCTCCTTGCTGGGCAGTGGACGGGGCGGGCCGGGGGCTGCGCGCGGCAGCTCATATCTAACGGGTTACTTCATTCATTGTGCTCCCACGGATCCCTTGTTTATCTCACTGGGAATGCAGCCGTGGTGGAAGCTGGGGTCAAGGGAAAAGCCAGAGCCTGGGCCACCTCCAGGAGGGCCCCAGCCCCAGTAGCCTGCCTCCTTCCCCTGGGTTCCTGGGCTGAGCCCGCTGGGGACAGCCATCTCGGCACCGCCAATCTCTAACACGGAGCCCAGAGGCAGCGTTCTGGGCTGGGCCCTGCCATGGATGGGCTGTGTGACCAGGCCAAGAACGGACTGTCTCTGGGCCTTGCTTTCTCCGTCTGTGAGTTGGAAGTTGTCCTAAGTGACCTTTGGGAATGCTTGTGGCCATGAACAATAGACTTACTATTTCATAAGTGTCCACCCCGTGCCCACCCTGTGCTGGCTCTGGGGCTCCCTGCCCTCACCCGATCCTCGCACATCTCCGTGGATTACCGTGATCCCACTTTTAGAGAGGGGCAGGGGTACCTGGGGCATCCCCAGGGGGAGGTGGGGGTGGAGGCCAGACTGGGGAAGACCCTCTGGGCGGGGTGGGGGGAAGCAGCATAGGAGGTCAGAGCTGCAATGGGCAGGGGTGTGAGGGCCCAGCAGGGCCGGTGCCTGAAAATGTCCTTTAGGAACTGACCAGAAGGATATGCCAGGCCTCCACCACACCTCCTGTTGCAGGGCCCCCAGCTGAGGGTGGAGGATGGGGGCGTTGGTGGCCTCAGGGGCTTGGGGTAAGTGGGCCCTAATCCCCATCGCTGAGAAAACCTGTCTGCCCCGGAAGATTACCCCTCTGGGATTGGGGGAGGCATTTTGGCTTTAAGCAGGCCATTCTGAGCCCTTGTCCTTAGTCAGTGACATCCAAGGACACCACCACCCTGCCAGGAAGGGGCTGCCAGTCCCCCAGTCACACGTGGAAACTGAGGCTCAGAGAAGCTGATTGAGTTGCTCAGGGTGCACAGCTGTGAGTGGCAGAGCTGGGATCCATCCACAGCCTGTCTGACCCAGAAGCTTAGACCACTGATCCGGGCCTTGACCCTCCTCCAGGGCCCCTGCCCTGAGCTCGGCGACCCAGGAGGGCGTGAGTTCAGGCCATGAGAGACAGAGCGTCAGTGCCCTCTGACTTGATATCCCCCTCTGACTTGGTTTTCCAGTCTGTGAATTGGGGTGGGTGGGCCTAACTCCAGGCCTGTTTCTGCCTTTCATCCTGAAGCCTTGGGGAGGAATGAGGTCATATTTGTCTAGGGGTTGAAGTGTCTTGGAAGGAGAAAGCTAGGCAAAGACAAGGGCCCATTGTCCCCTCTTCCCACCCCTGCCAGCTTCCGCCCCAGTCACCAGACAAGGCCAGCCCTGCCTGTAGGCCCCAGAGGCCACTGCGTGCCAGTAGGAGGTGACTCAGTGCCCCCTCCCTTCCCATTGGTTGCTACTGCCTGGAATCCCACCCTCAAAGCTTTGTCGGGGTGTGCAGAGGGGCAGGCAGGAAAAGAAGGGACGGGTTTGGGGGTCCCGGCTTGGGGATTCCACATTCAGGGCGTTACAGTAGGCTTGAGTGAGGGGTCAAGGACAGCGATGTGTACACTTGCCTTTCAGCAGCCTTGCTGTGAACCTCTTACAAGCATCAGCTCAATGAAAGCTCACAGCACCCCTGGGGGGGCACTGATGCCATCACCCCCATTTCACAGTTGTGGAACACTTGCCCTAGGCCACCCGGCTCATAACCAGTAGATGCGGAAGGAAGAGGTGGAATTTGAACTGGAGTCTGTGTGGTTCAAGAGAATCCTGCAGAGAGGATCCAGGATGTGCAGGCGAGGGCTGGACAGGGGGGACAGAGAAGGGACAGGCCCAGATCCTGGAGCTCACAGTGGATGAGCGGTCCCAACAGATATGCAACACCTCCCCACTGAGCCTATAGACCAGGCCATGGTCCTTCTTTGCTGCAGAATGAAGAGTTTGGGGCAAATCAGCTCTTCCCCTGCTAGGGACTGGGAAGGCTCCTTGGCCTCCGGAACTTCGAAGGCAGGATAAAGGATCCTTGCACAATTTCGGCACTTCGAAACACCTAACGGGGCCACACATGACCAGGGCCACTTCTGGGCGAGAGCCACCCCCTCTTTCTGGCCTTCCCGCAGCTCTGAGGCCCGTGGAGCTCTGTCAGCAATTAACCAGGCAAGACAAATAACGGCTCGAGTGTAACAGGTCCAAAAGTAAGCTCTTGATTTCCTCCCCAACTTGCCCCTCCCTGTGTCTTCCCCATCTCAGGAAATGGTACCATCGTCCGCCCAGTTGCTCAGGCCAGAAAACTGGGAGGCATCCTTGAATCCTCCCACGTCTCACCACCCACAGCCATCCCTTGCCAAGATGTGTCAATTCTACTTCCAAAGTAAACCCCCAATCCACTTTCCTCTGTCCCCGCTGCCACCACTGTGTCCGAGCCACCACCGGCTCTCCCCTGGACCACAGCGCCAGCCTCCTGCCTGCCCCCCCTCTGCCCCCTCCAACCCACTCTCTCCAACAAGAGCCAGAGGAATGGGCTTAAAATGTAAATCAGATCCCACCCTTCCGCTTAAACAGCCCCTCCCCCCAACAGCTTCTTATCGCTTCCAAAGAAAAATTGACATCCCCTCAATGGCTATGAGATCCTGGTGACCTGGTGCTGCCTTACCTCCTTCCACTCTCCCGGCACGATCTTCTCTTTGCATCTGTGTATTTGCACGTGCTGTTCCCTTTGCCTGGAAGCTCTTCCCCGCAGTTCTGCACCCAGCTTGCCCCTTCTTGTCATTCAGGTCTTGGCTCGTGTATCACTTTCTTCACTCCCACTCCCAACTCGGTCTCCTCCAGGCTGTTTCTTCAGAGCCCCCTGTTTGTCTCCTTTATAGGAATTTGCCTTCATTTACAATTATGCATTTCCCCTTTGTCTCCACCACAAACGATTAAGATCCCTTGCTCTGTGCTTCTGGTTGGCACTCAGATCTCTGCTGAATGAATTAGCAACTGAAATAACAGCAGCAGCTATTCCTAATTGAGCACTTCAACCTCTCTCTCACGTGGAATGTAAGCCTCTCCACCACCCAGTGAGGTAGATAGTATTCGTGCCCCTGCTTCTCAGGTGTGGAAACCGAGGCTCAGAAGCTGGGATGAGTCACCAGTATTGACAGCCAAAACAGGGCAGAGCCAGGCTTAGAACCCAGGTCGGTCACATCTGAGGTCTGACCTAACCACTATGCTGCAGTGGTGTAATGTCATCAATGCCATTACTATACCCCAGCAAATCTTAGAAGCCACTGAGTCAAGGATGCACCATTGTTTTCTGGTCCATTAAGAAAGGTTCAAAATCCTGACAATTAAACTAGGACAAGCCATCCCAGTTTCAAAGATGTGAAAATGTGAAAACAGTGTTTTTTTTCCTAATTGATGAAATATGGTATTTTGGGAACAAAAACCATTCAATCCTTAGGACCCAAGGGAAAAAATAGACGGGGTTTCTTAGCAGGGCTGAGGATTGTTCTGTAGCTACCCGGGAGCATGGAGAAGCCCCGCCCTTGGCCCTGGAGAGTTCAAGGTTAAGTGAGGACAGCCCAGCGTGCTGAATGTGCAGTGACCAAGAAGCCCAGGACTCCCTGGGAGTCCGATGGGGAGACACCAACCCCGCCGGGGAGGCAGAGAGGCTTCACGGAGGAGGGGGCACCTAAGGCAGATCCTAGAGGAGGAGCAGAGGGGCTGAGAAGGGTTGGGAAGTGTGCCAGGCAACGGGAAGAGCCCCCAGAGAGGCCTGGGGCGCACTTCCCTCATGAGACATGGCTTGTAGCTCCCTGGGGCTGGAGCAGAAAGAGAGAACAGGCTAGAGGTGACGTGGGGTGAAGGGCGATGGTTCTTCCAGGGCTGATGAAGCCGCTGAGGCTGCAGTGCAGGGAACCCAGGAAGTCACGAGGCAGTGGAGCGACAAGGCCAACTTTAAAAGCCAGAAGGATGGAGTGAGGGGCGACAGGGGGGCTTGAAGGCAGCGTGGGGGCCTGGGAACGTCTGGGAAGATGTTGTCAGGATCCCCAGTCACCCTTGGGCTGGACGGTACAGACGCTCGCTCTTGGGGTCTCCCCTGGCTGTGGCCCGATCCACTAGTGAGGGGCACGGGGTGCAGGCTGGGGCTGGGGGGGGGGCAGCCTCCCTCCCCCAGGCCTGGGAATGTCCAGGCCGGCTGAGAGCCCGCTAGAGGCTGGTGAAAGGCTCACTTACCACGACGGATGGGGGCCCCGTCAGGCCACGCCAATTAGGCAAGATGGAGTGCCAGGGCAGTGCTATAAATATCTTGGCCAAGGGCCGGCCCAAGAATGTAAATGGTGATGTTGAACAAGCAGGAGAAAATGTTCAGTTCAGACATGATGGGTTTTTTGTGTTTTAAAAACACGTTCGTCCCTCTGCGAAGACTTCAATCGGGCAGCAACGAGACTGGGTGCCCAAGAGCTGGCTACTTGTCCAGTCGGGCCAGAGCAAAGGCTCATGAGATTCAAGTTTCAGGGCAAGTCTCTGGGAAGATTCATGTATTTGAAGCCCAGAAAAATCCTGAACCCCACTTGCAGCTTTGGCCCTGGGTGAGGGAATGCATTAACCATCCAATCTGGGGACACACAGCCAGCTAGGTGTCAGGGGTGCGGCCAGGGAGTGGAGGCATCTCCCAACACCGGGCTGCTCCCCCAGAGCTCTCTGTCCAGCTGCGGGCACGCTGGACAGGGTGTCACAAGTTGGGGCTGAGGGCACAGCTGTTCAAGGTGAGACAGGGGGCCCACTGGGGTCATGGAAGAGTGAGGCTGGGAGGCCCTCAGCAGTGCCTCTGAAGGTGGGATCCTATCCACCCTACGCTTTTGGGAATCTCAGAGCAGCACAGACCCACAAGATGAACCCTCCACCTCATCACCTCTTTGTCTCTAACCACAGGGTTGCAGGGTCACAGGCAGAGGGGGATGAAGGTCTGGCTGAGAAGGGGAGGCACTCAGGTGCCCAGCAGCATTGGTACCCGTCCCTCTGCACAGAGAGGCTGCCAGTGCCAAGGGCTTGGGGCAGCCTGGAGACCCTTGGTCAAGCTCTGAGAGTGAGATATTCGTACTCAGAGGGGTCTGAGGACACCCAACACAGGAGGGACAGGGTGAGAGGCCTGGGCCTCCAAATGGAACAGTGGCTGTAGCCCAGTGTGAGCCAGGCCTCCAGAAAACCTCGAGGCAACAGAAAGGGTGATGTCCAGGGAACCTCGTGGTGCTGGGGCCCTGCTCTGTGTGCCCAGGGGAAGGCGCT
Source organism: Orcinus orca (assembly GCF_937001465.1). Classification (NCBI taxonomy): domain Eukaryota; kingdom Metazoa; phylum Chordata; class Mammalia; order Artiodactyla; family Delphinidae; genus Orcinus; species Orcinus orca. Next base: position 78,443,409 of record NC_064574.1, on the reverse strand, counting down.
CCGAATCAGGAAGGACGTACCCTCCCCAGGGAAGGGAGAGGCAAACAGGGTGCGTGTGGGGGGCATGAACAGAGTTGCATCGAGCATGGCCTCATCTCCTGACCCAAAGCAGCCCACCCCTAGGGGCCGGGCTGAGGGGAGGGGTCCAGGAGATCACTAGAATGTTCGAGGGGTCATTGAGGAATTGACTCATTTGTCAAATCTTTATTGAGGACCTACTATGTGCCGGGCACTGTGCTCAGCCCTGGCTGGAGTCCCTGGGCAAGGAGGCTGGCAGGGGGTCTGGTCTTCCAGGGAAGGGGGTCCCGAGGGCTTGGAGATGGGATGAGGGCTCAGCCAAGCTCCAGACAGAGCTCAGGGCAGAACTCCAGTTCTAAGGGGAAGTCCTGAGTCTGGGGGTTAAGCCCAGGCTGGACCGACTGGACGTGGGTAAAGGTAGTGGGGCTTGCTGGGCAGGAGCAGACCTGGGAAGCACAAGGTGGAGGTCAGCACTGCTCCCTTGGAGACCCCCCACTCCCCCAGCAGCCTGGGTAGGTAGGAGGGCTTAAAGAACAGAACTGAGCCTGCAGGTGAAGGGGATCCTGTGACCTCGCCTGGAACACGGCGCTTGTCTTTCAAGGCCTACAGACAGGGATTAGAGCAGGCACAGATGCACCGTACTTCTTGAGCTGGAGAGGGGTCCAAGGTGGGAGTATGGGGGTGGGGCAATAGGAACTGGAGCACAGCAGAGGGGTGAGCTAGCCCCAGGCTCCCAGTGGCCCAGTCTGGGTGGGCACTCAGGTACCATGCTCTGGAGTGAGGTGACCACCCAGAGAGGCCCAGGCTGTGCAGGTAGATGAGGCCCTGGTCTGTGCTCAGCCACCAGCTGCATCTCCCCAGTAGGCGTGCACATGCCCGTACATCTCAAAGCAACTCCCCAAGGGAGCGCTTTTGTGGGACACAGATGGGATGCATGAAGCCAAGAGAAGATGCATCTGTGGAAACCCAAGCGTGTGAGAGTGCAGCCAGGGATGTAGTACACAACCACGGGTGTGAGTGTGCCCTGAGGGTACGGCCTTTGTGAACATCCAAGGGCAGCCAGGCGATTCCAGTCACCGGCAAAATGCCAGGCATATGTTGGTCTATTTCTCAGTCTTCACAGATGATTTACACTGCTGGTCACTGCGCCTTCGCCCCCCATGGTCGCTCGCAGGGGATGCCCTCTGAGCCTTCCCCCTGCACCACCCATCCTGTAGCCAGAAAGGTTCATCTTTTTCCTTGTGATTTCTTCTATTGCTTGGAAACTTACCAACCCCTCAGGAAGTTTAAGAAAAATTAAAGAATTTAAGGAATATGTATAAATGCTTTTGCAGAGGGTAAGAAAGTCTTCAATATTTCCTACTAGCTACTGTAGAATTTTATTACTTATTTATATAAGTTTTAACTCTGTCCTCTGCCTGGAGATGACTTTAGTGTTAAATAGAAATCATTAGCTAATTGCCTCTCACCCCGAGTTGCTGACCCTTCAATTCATTTGATAGTCCTTGCTTTACCGTGCATTGCATTTTTATATATAATTGGTTCTTATATATAATTGCTGCTGTGTATTCTATTCCAATGTTGCATGTTTCTGATCTTACACCAGTACCACACTGTTAAATTATTGTTCTTATAGGACATGTTTTATTGAAGCCTTTATAGCGTAGTAATTAAGATTATGGCCTTTGAAGTCAAACTGCCTGGGATGTATATAGGAACTTTGCCACTTAATAGATGTGTGACCTTGGGCAGGTTACCTCACAGTTCCTCCTCAGTAAAATGGAGTATTAGGAGGCCCATAAATAACATCTTCACAAGTTCTGAAAAAACTGAGAGCTACAGGAATCAGTCAGAGAGACAGCATTAGCCTTATTACTGTGCATTGCTGTCCATTGTCACCATTTGCATTCAGCATTACACAGGAGAGCCTAGCCACTGCAATAAGGCAAGAAAAAGAAATAAAATGTATGATGATTAGAAAAATAAGCCCCAAACAAAGGCACAGTGGGCATCCTAACCCTTCATCCCTGGCTTGGATAGACTTGGATAGAACCCCAGTCACAGGTAGTGCCAGACACCCTAGATCTTTCTTCCACCCCTGCCAGGCAGAGCCTTCCCTCATAAAGTTACTACGGAGCTCAGCAGAAAATACAAGTGTCCTGGTGGAAGAAAAACAAGAATGGAGAGAGGGCTGGAATGTCCTCTAGCTGAACTCCCTTCACATAGAAATGTGAGATGGGGTGGCAGTGGAGACTCCCCCAGTGACAACCTCACATGGGCCCTAGTGATTATGCAGTAAGATAATGTCCATGAGGCACTTAGGACAGTGCCTTACACACAGTAAATGCTGCTTGTATTATGAATATGCATGGGGTCTTGTTCCATTTCATTTCTCCTCTTGTCTTTTTTTTTTTTTTTTTTTTTGGCCATACCACACAGCACGTGGAACTTCCCTGACCAGGGATTGAATCCGTGCCCCTTGCAATGGAAGCTCAGAGTCTTAACCACTGGATCACCGGGGAAGTCCCTTTCCTCTTGTCTTGAATTTCTAAAAAAATTGTCACCCATGTATTTTTCCAGATGAAACATAGGATGCTTTGATGGTATTTTAAGGAAGAAAAAAACAAAAACACCTCTCTCCAACCCTTGCCCCACCCCCACCATTTCAATAGTCGCTATATCAACATATAAATGACCCTCAGGTGTGGAGGCTTAATCTAGGGTTGGGCAAGGGTGGGCAGCAGGGATGGGAAGCATGGCATTCAGGTACGGCTAGAGGGAGACAAGGCACAGAGGGCTCCAGGGAGAGGGTCGCCAAGCTCTGGCTGAGAGGGGAGCATGGTACACTCGGGTGCATCCACGATGGCTGGGGTAGAGCTGGAACAAGAGAGTCCAGGGCAAGATTGGTGCAGTAGGCTTGAGCCAGATAACACAGGGCCTTGTGGGCATGGAAAGAATTTCTTAGGTTATCCTACTGGGGGTGGGAAGTTATTGGTGGGTTTAAGGCAAGTGGCGTGATAAGATTGGCATTTTTTAAAGATCAAGCTGGATTAGAAGGGGGCAGGAGTGGGTGACATTAGGGGAATTGGAAAGCTATTCCAGTAAGGCGGGTGAAAGTGAGGGCAGCTGGGTCTGGGAGAGGGAAGGGGTGATGATAGAGGCGGGTGGTGGTGATGGGGAGGTGAGGGAAGGAAGGTGTGGGGGGCGATGGGAGTAGCAGTGAAGGAGCAGTGGTGATGGGAAGATGGTAGGGGTGGGGTGATGGGGATGGTTTGGGGGAAGGTGAAGAACTGTGGTGAGGATTCCGAGGGGGTGTAGATGAGGGTGGGAGTGGTGGCAGTGGTGGGGTGGGGGTGAGCAGGGGTAACAAGACAGTGCTGGGGTGGTGATGGAGTGAGCATAGGGTAGAAACAGACAAGTAGACACATACCAGAGGTACTCAGGAGGTCAGATTTCCAGGGCACCGTCCTGGTTTGGACGTGGGGCGGGGAGGAAGCGGCAAGTGTGGGAAATGGCTCGGGTTTGAGCGGCTGGGACGGGAACACTGCAGGGGGAGCAGTTTGGGGAAAGACGAGCAGTCTAGGTTTGGACGACTGAGACTGAGGGGCCGAGGGACAGCCAGCGGAGGTGACACTGCCTGTCTCGACCAAGGAGGGCAGAGGAGGGTCCTAGGAGCCGGGAAAGAGAGGGTCTTGGGGAGCATTCGCAGTGTTGAATGCTGCTGAGATGGCAAGTTAAAAAACCGCGATGGGCTTCCCTGGTGGCGCAGTGGTTGAGCGTCCGCCTGCCGATGCAGGGGACATGGGTTCGTGCCCTGGTCCGGGAAGATCCCACATGCCGCGGAGCGGCTGGGCCCATGAGCCATGGCCGCTGAGCCTGCGCGTCCGGACCCTGTGCTCCGCAACAGGAGAGGCCACAACAGTGAGAGGCCCGCGTACCGCAAAAACAAAAAACAAAAAACCGCGATGATGCATGTGGGGCTGGGCTCCATGGGGTCGCCGCTGACCTCGGTGAGGGCCGGTGAGGGCTGTCTGGGCGGCGCGGTACGGGCAGCAGCCAGACAGGAGTGGGCTGAGGAGTGAGAGGGAGGTGAGGAGTGGAAACAACTGTGCAGACAGCTTTTTGGAGAGCTTGGCTGTGACAGGGAGGCGAGAGATAGGGGGCAGCCAGAGGTGGATGTGGGGTTCAAGGAAGGTTTTCTTTTTATTTTGCTAATGGACTCTCTAAATGCCATTGAGAAGGTACTGATAAAAAGGCAAGTGCTGGAAACCTAAGGGTGGTGGATGGGCTGAGATGCTGAGCAGGTGGGGGAGGGGAGCCAGGCACAGGTGGGTGCACACTGGTAGAAATGGCGTCTCTTCTGCCTGGACTGGCAGGAGGAGGGCGGACAGAAGCCAGAAGCTTGGAGACGGCAGGTTGAGGACGGTGCCACAGAACTAGCTGCAGGCTGTGGATAAAGGCTCGGAGAGGGGACGTGGAGGATTTCTGTGTCAGAGCTCAGTGACGGAGGAAAGCCCAGAACCAGCCTGGGGCTGAGGTCAGGAGTCATGGTGGACCTTGAGCCAGGTCTGGGTCTGGAGTTAGAGTCAAGATTCAACCCAGGGGCAGAGAGGTCTCTATCCAGAATGGGAGGCAGATGGTTAAAACACGGTCAGAGCCCCGCACCCCTGGGGTTCATCCCAAGCTCAGGGTGCAGCCCAGGAGCCACTGAGGTCAAAGGTGAACTCTCCCAGACGCTCAGTCTCCAGGTGTCTGTCTGATCTGGCCTGGCCCCCATCCAAGAACCCTTCACCCCGAGGGGCGATGCCAGCCCAGACCCCACTCCAGCTCACCCTCCAGGGTCCCCCAGCTCAGCTCACCCTTCCCACAGCTGGGCATGAACCGAGTCCCACCCTGCCCAGGCCAGGGTGAGAATTCCGGCCACATGTTTCTGTGATGTGGTCACGTTGGAAAAATGTTAATCAAATATGCTCCTCCGTGTTTCCTTTCTTTCCCAGGCTGGATTCCTAGAAGACAGGAATTTATGGTGTGAGAGCTCCAGCCCCCACAAACCCACAGCCAAGGTCAACAGCACGAGGCGGGCAGCACTGCCAAGCCAGGAGGGGAGCCCAGAAAATCAAAGTACATGCATTTAAAAAATTCCCTTCTCCCCTCACGTTCCCAAAGGGAGGGCTCAAACAAGGTCTCCCAGACCGGCCCAGAGGAGCCCCACTCAGAGACAGGGCCTGCAGAGCTGCAGGGCAGGGGGTCTCTTTGGCCCACGGAGGGTGTGGAAGTAGCCCTATCGCTGAGCCCCAAGCACGGCAACCCCCATCTTGTCCGAGGGGGTGGAAGACTGGCTGCCCACGGTCCCCCTCCTTCTGGCCAACCAAGGGCCGCTGAGATGGACAGAGGTGCCCTGGGCCCTGTCGCAAAGACCCCTGAGGTGGGAGCCTGATTTGCCCAATCTCTCCTCTGCCTCCTGGGGTCTGGGGTCTTGACTGCCTACCCACAGTGACCGACCTCCCCTGCTTCCCCGGAGCCAGGGATCCCTGTCACAGGCCCTGACCCCGGAGCCTCTGGCAGACAACAAGGTAGCTGAGGGGAGGTGAGGAGAGGCCTGGAGACCACCTCGATGCAAAGCGATGACTCGGTGCTGCCCTCACCCCGGCTGTGAGCCCCTGAATGTATAACTAAACATCCACGAGTCACCCATGCACTTGCCACTCACTGAACCACGTGGAGGGGGGCGGCCAGGACCTTGGAAAGAACAGGGCAGCCTCCTGCCCCAGAGAAATGCCTCCAAGTGAGGGTGGAGGGAAGGCTGACGTGGAAATAGAAGGGTGACCGGCACGTGAGTGGCTGTGGGCCTCCCAGGAGAGAGTGACCGCACGGAGGAGGGCGGCGGAGGGAAGGACATCGGTCACAGAAAGCTTCCTGAAGGAGGTGGCTGGAGTTCACCAGGCAGACACGGAGCAGGAGGGGGGCTTGGGGGGAACATTCCAGCTAAGTCTGCAGCATGTGCAAAGGCCCAGAATGTTTATACCGTGGTAAGACTTCTCATATAAATACCTTCTTAAATCCAAAACAAACAAGCAAACAAACCCAGACCTCTGGCAAACCACATGTCTGGGTTTCTTGCTCAGAGAATGAGGCCTTGCACTGCCCTGGAACCCCGGGGACCAGCAGAGCGTGTGGCTCGACACAGCCCTCAGGGTCCCGCTCTCCCTACCGGCCACCACCTCAACAGCACCAACCCTGCACCCCCAAGGGGTCCGTCCATGCTCTCAGCTCCGGCCTCACACGGCCTGCTTCCTCCCCACCATCTCCTTCCCAAGCCCAGGTACCACCTTCAGCCTGTTCTCCACGTGTGCCAGGAGTGAGGAAGGGATGGCAGACACTCACCTGGGACGGCAGAGTCTCTCTCTCTCTTCCAGGGTCTCTGCTCCCCGGGTCCCAGGAGTAGAGGGAATCTGAACCTCCAGCTTATATTTCATTTTTTAAATCTCTTTTTGGCCTTCAGGCATAGAAGTTTCATTTACGTTGTCCCTTTCAGCCCCACGGCCCTACCCCTACAGTCATCTTTATAACGAATGTCCTTTTATTCATGTGTGTTCTTGTAAAACGTGGACTACTAGTGACTGCTTGATGGGTACAGGGTTTCCTTTTGGGGGGATGACATGTCTCGGAACTAGAGAGAGGGGATGGTTCATTGCACAACATCGGGAATGGACAAAATGCCACTGGATTGCACACTTTAAAATGGTAAATGGTTAACGTTATGTGAATTTCAGCTCGATCTTTTTAAAATGTGTGTCACTATTTGAAGGGATCTTTTTTTACATGAGTGGAATTGGGCTATGGGCTACATTTCTTTCCTACTTTTTCTACTCAGTGCTCTGTTTTTAAGATCTAATAGCGTAGTCTTGTCTCCATTGGGCTGGTCGCTTTGCACGGTTACCTGGTGCCCCCCGGGGGGTGGGCGGTGGCCACATTATATACCCACACTCCAGGGATGGGCACCGAGGGGGCCCGTCTCCCTGCCACCACGAGCAATACTGCTATGGACGTCCCTTTGTGGGCCTGGGTGGCAGTGTCTTGATGATATAGCTGGGAGGATTGTGAGGTCTGAAGGTACATGTGCACTTAATTTTTTTTTTAAATAAATTTATTTATTTTATTTTTGGCTGCGTTGGGTCTTCGTTGCTGTGTGCAGCCTTTCTCTAGTTGCAGAGAGCAGGGGCTACTCTTCGTCGTGGTGCACGGGCTTATTGCAGTGGCTTCTCTTGTTGCGGAGCACAGGGTCTAGGCAGGCGGGCTTCAGTAGTTGTGGCACGTGGGCTCAGTAGTTGTGGTGCACGGGCTTAGTTGCTCCGCGACATGTGGGATCTTCCCAGACCGGGGCTCGAACCCGTGTCCCCTGCATTGGCAGGCGGATCCTTAACCACTGCGCCACCAGGGATGCCCACATGTGCACTTAATTTAACGAAGCCTGCTAGATGGCCCTGCAGCTGCCCACACCCCGGCCCTCTGCCAATATTTGTCATTACCTGGCTCTCTAACACCCGGCAGTCTGACGGGTGTTGAGAAATATCCCATGATTGTTTTAATTAGCATTTCTCTGATTATAAGTGACTTTGAGTCTCTTTTCCTATGTTCTCTAGTTGTTTATGTTTTCTCTCCAAATCGCAGTTCATACCCTGAGCCCATTTTTCTACTGGGGCTGCAGTCTTTTTCTCCTTGCTCTGTAGGCATTCCTTGCATATTCCAGATCACAGTTCCTTGTTGCTTAAGAAACCACAATATGTCGTCATCCTCCTGTCTGTCACTTTGTCCAGGGGATCCTTCATTGAACCCAAATCCCTAATTCCAGCTGGATATTTTTGAGGAACTCGATAAACTTACTCTAAGATTTATATAGAAAACAGATTCATGAGTGGCTAGGTGACTTTGAAAAAGAGAGCAGAAGGGGGCACCTGCCTGCCGGATATTAGCACATACAACAAAGCCATTGGGAGGAAAATGCTATGGCGTGGCTGCAAGGACAAACACATGGGAGCCGGAACAGATCAGCAAACTCAAGGACGGAGGTTAACCCACCACAGGTCCACCGGGAAACGATGGAGCGCTTAATAGGGTTGAGGAAATGGGCTCACTTTACAGAAAAAAATTACAACCAGATCCCTACTTAATATCTCGTAAAAAGGTGACTCCAGATGGATTAAAGACCTCAACGTAAAAAGCAAGGCTGAATTTGCTAGAATGAACTGTTGGAGAATAGCTTTGCCACAGAGGAGTGGGGAAGGACTTAGAACAAAACCCCCGAAGCACAAGCCAGAAGGCGAAAACGGCGGGCCTGCCGCCTTATCCAGAGGAAGTGGCATTTCCTCCCGGATGCCAGCCTCGGCCCTGCCCACCTAGTGAGTCACGGGCGCTCTCGAGGCTGGCAGCCTGGTCCGCCCTTCCCGTCGGTCCCCAGGAGGGAGCAGTGTGCAATGCCCGTCTTATCTCGCCCTCGCCCAGGCCCTGCAGACATGAGGTCAGGGCTGGGGATGTGATGGGGGGGGTGGCGTGGTGGGCAGGGGACAACGGGGGGACAGGGAGAGGTCAGGGGTCGCTGGCAAAGCTGCCACTGCCCTTTCAAGGTGGGAGTGGAAAACAAAGCAGGCCTGAGGGACCCCGACAGCCTCTGGGGCTAGGGACAGTGCAAGGCTCATGTCATCAGGGGGTGGCAGGGGTGAGGGGAACAGGGACACATGTGGCAGCCTAGTGGAGCAGAGGGCCCTAGATTCGGATCCCCAATCTGGGAATCTCTCTGCACCACCACCCTCACCTCCTAACATCTTCTCCGGTTTCTCCAATGGCTCTTTGGGACCAGCTCTTCCAGCCAAGACTCAGCCAGACTGAGAACAAGCAAGGGTGTGTCTCCCTCCTTCCATGTGTGTCTGTGCTCCACCTGGGCGTCTTCCTGGGGCACTTTGTGTATCTGTGTCTCACCCTCTGGTCTTCCAGCACCAGCCCTGTCCCCAAGGCACTCTGAGTCCAGGGTGGGCTGAGTCCCTCTCAGCAGCAGGATAAACATACATGTGGGTGCCCGTGTCCAAGCCTGTGTGTGCGGGTCCACGTGTGTCTGTGACCACGTGTGTGCAAATGTCCAGCCGTCTTTCCCCCTTCCTTTGTCCGTGAGTCTATGCCGGCTGTGTCGACCACTCTTTTTCCCAGAAGGTCCCTGATAAGTGAGACAAGATGGTGTGTCCTCCGCCTGCCTCTGGGCATCCTGACCATTACTGCGCAGCAGTCTGCAAGCTGGGCAGTCAGGGGATCACAAATATTTATTCAGGGGTGTATAGGTCAGACATGAGGGGCTTACAGCCTGGTCTGCCTCCGTCTGCCAGTTGCAGGGACGGGAAGGGGGATGTAGTCGTCCATTCTGGCCAGCACTGCTCTACAGCTGTGTCTCTACAGCTTGAGGGCCCCCGGGACCCCTTCCCCTTCTGGGGGAGGGATGCCAGATCTGGGGGTCTCTGTCCACGGTGAGCAGGGAAGGGGGGACCTGGTCCACAGCCCTTACCTCCCTCCACCCACCCCCCTGCAGGGAACCCAACCAATGTGCATAGAGAAAAAGTATTATCCAAGTTTTCCCAAATACATGTGGCTAAACAATGATAGATAGATAGATAGATGATAAATAGTAGATAGATAAACAGACAGTAGATTTGTATATACACACACATATATACATACATGTATATTAAAATACTGTGACTGATTTTTGAACTCTTTCATCACAGTATTATTTATATAGAAAAGCACAAAAATCATATGTGATCTCTCATCAAATCAAATGTGAATTTTCACAAACTAAACACCTTTGTGTTGTCAACACAAAGGTGTTTAGTTTGTGAAAATTTGATCTGGTCATTTGATTTGATCTGGTCATTCACCAGATCAATATATAGACCTTTGCTGGGTTCCCCCAAAAGCCACCTTACACCCACTTCCAGTCACGACTCACCTCCCCAGGATAACTGCTCTACTGACCTCTCTCACCATAGATGAGTGTTGCCTGTTTCTGAACTTGATGTAACTGGAATCCTGAAATATGTCCTCTTTTACGTCTGAGGTCCGTCAAAGCTGTCGCGTGTAGGTGCCAGTGTATTTTTTGCGTGTTTGTTTGATGCGGGCAACGGTCTACGCCCCCCTGCATTCTGCCCTCACCCCCACCTGAGTTCTCAGGAGCCCATCCCTGTGAGGAAGATCCCAGAAGGAGCCTTTTCGAGAGAACAAACAACACCTCGGGACCCCTGAAGCTGTTGTCCTCCCAGAGACGGGGGTGGCCTTGGGGGCGTCCACCAAGCTGCCCAGACCAGTGCCCCTGATGCTGGGCAGTAGGGACTGAGAGACCAGATGAATGGCCCCAAGCCATTCCTGGCCCTTTCCAGAAACGTGCAGTGGGAAAGCAAGCCGGGGTTGATAGAGGCACATCCTAGGCACAGCAGGAGACCCCAGCCATTCGCTGCCTCTCTCCAAGAAAGGATGTGCTTGTGGGCTATTCAAGCAACAATGCTCCCTCCCAGAGCCCTGCGTCTGTCCCGGGCACAGGGTCACAGGTGTGGGTCAGATGCATTCTCCAGATGCCCCTCCTCTCCTTCTCGAGGCCCAGACTGAGTGACAGCTCCTCTCTGAAGCTACCTTGACCCACTGCTGGGCCCCTGCTGGACCCCACACCGCTTTCCTTGGTACCAATGGGTGGTGTTCTGCACGTAGGATGCGATGCCCTGAAGGTCATTCTAGGATGCAAATCTGGTCATGTGACCCTTCTGCTTTGAGCATCCTACGGCTCCCACTTACCTCTATAAAAGCGTTCAAACTCCTCCATCAGGCATTTCTTGCCTGGAGAGATCCAGTCCCGCTGACCTCCCCACCTTTTTCTTTCCACTGTCCCCTCTCAAGCACCCTACTCAAGACCCAGCCGTGGATTTCGGGCTTGTGTGATTTCTGAATTGTGGTCACCCTAATTGCAATGCCCCTGTCTCCCTTTCAACTAGCAGACTTGTCCTGGAAGACTTGGCTGAAATATCCCCTCCTCCAGGAAGCCCTCTCTGACTGCTGAGGCAGGGTCCGTGCCTCCTCGGGGCTCCCACAGCCTCACGGTCCCCTCAGAGTATCCCATTCCTCCGATGCAATATTCTCAGTCCGCATGACTTGGTGCATCTGGCAGTCGGAAGATGTCAGGGGGTCCTGGCCAGGCAGCCCAAGTGAGAAACATCTCCCCAGGGATGAGCTGGCCTCTCCTCCGAGGTGGCCCGGCAGCAGAGAAGGAGGTGTGACCCTTTGGTCACGGAAGCCAGTCTTGGACATCACCTCTGATTTAGGCCTCTTGTGACCCCCCCAATTGCCCCCGCAGGATCCCACAGTACCCTAACAGGACTCTCCACCTGCCCCAGCTAGTTCTCCACATGGCAGCCGAAGGGCACCTGCCCACATCCAGATCTGATCATGATGTTCCATGTCTCAAACCCTCCATGGCTCCCCAGTGCCTTAGGGGAAAGTCTAGGCCTGATTCCCATGGTCTGTCACCCACACATCATCCCAGCACTTCAGTCCATCAGCAAGACCATGGGCAGGTGCCCAACTCTTCCACCAAGCCTTTGCCCAGCACACGGCCTCTGCCCAGAGCACTCTTTCCACACCCCCTCCTGGCCCCAGGTATTCTATAAATGTATCCTGTTCTTTCCAGAGAGGACTGACCGCTCTGCCTTTTTCTCCCTGCGCCCCCCATACCATCTGTTCTAGACCTTGAGGCACTTTGGGGAACTCCTCTGTATTTGTCTGTCGTCCCCTCTAGACTGTAGCCTTGGGGCCAAGGCGCTGCTTGGTGCAACTCCATGCCTGGGGCCTGGCATGCAGTAAATGTTTGTTGAATGAAGGAGTGAATGCACCCATTTTATAGACAAGGGGCTTGAAGCCTGGTAAAGCAGTGACCGGGCCTCTGATGCATTGTGGCATGCAGACACAGGCCTCTGAGTTTCTTTTCTTTTTTTTTTTAATTAAGTTATTATTTATTTAGGCTGCGCTGGGTCTTAGTTGCAGCACGCAGGATCTTCGTTGAGGCACGTGGGATATTTTAGTTGTGGCATGCGGGAGCTAGTTCCCCAACCAGGGGTCGAACCCAGGCCCCCTGCATTGGGAGCGCAGAGTCTTATCCACTGGACTACCAGGGAAGTCCCGGCCTCTGAGTTTCTAGGAGGTTGTGGACCGGTTTCCAGCCTCTAGCATCTGCCTGCTCCCCGTCCCACCCCAGATCAGTCCCCTGCAGAGAGCAGCAGGCTTGACCAGCCCTCCAGGAGCCAGGAAAACGAGGGTCCCTTGGAGCAGTCTTTGGAGACCTTTGGGGATGTGTACTGAGAACCAGGTCACCAGGACATCTGTTCTGCAGAGCTGGGAGCTCTGGGCAGGTCCTCCTCTGCCTCCCCTGCTGGGTGGGACTCAGGGCAGGGCAGGCAGCAGGGGAGGGTGTGGCAGGGGCAGGGAGGTGTTGGGGAGAAGCAGGCCTGGTTTATGAGACAAGCAGCGGTGGGACCACTTGGCGAGGTGGGCATGCACGACAGGCCCTTGGAGATAAGAGCCCAGAAGTATGTGAGCAAGGTAGACAGTGGGTTGCGGGCACCCCAGCTCCCCCGTACCAGCCGGAGACACCGAGACTGGGGCAGATCAAGAACATCTTGGAAGGAAGGAGGCATCAGGACCTTCCAGGGCTGGGCCCACATTTCCCCACGAGCCTCTCATTCTTCGTGGATCCACACATTACTTTATTCCCTCTCAAAGCAAACCTGCTCCAGAATTTTCCCTGACTTCTCCAGGCTTTCTTTCATCACTGTCCCCTGGTCAGGTCAGTCTCTCCTCCTTCACGGCTCATCATGATCCTTTTCAAACTCAGCCTTCCCGACTTCCTGCACTTCCTGGGTGTGCCTCACACTTCTTGCCACCTCGGCACCTTCGCACACATGATGCCTTGACTATAAAGTCCTCCATGCTGATCTGCTGGCAAACTCCTACTCAACCTTCAAAACCAATCCCATAGGTTCCCTTCTTCAGAGTCATTCTTGCCTCCCTAAGGCAGGATAGGGGCTGCCCTCAGCTTCCACAGCCCCCAACCCCATCCCATCCGTCTTGGTCACAGTACTCAGTACCCTTGCCAACCTGCTCTTCCTTCGATGGGGCTCTCTCTAAGGCAGAGGCCTCAGGCATGCCCTCTCTGGGTCCCTGAGCTCCATCTTGGGCTGTTGAGGACTCAGAATCTCCAAGTTCAAGGCTAGAGCCTCCCTCCCTTTGTAAAGAGGCCAAAAGGATGAGGCCCCAGCATAATGCCCCCTCATACCCACCCACACTCTCTCTGTTGTTCCCCTCATCCCAGTCCTGGGCCAGAGACCAAGAGTTCTGGTCATTTCCCCTTATCCTGATCACTGCGGTCATGTGAAGGGAATGATGAGATCCCCTTAAAGAGGAGGAAACACCCACTCCAGGTACAGGGCAGGGGACACACAGCTGGTACTCGGGCAGGACCACACAGATGGGGAAAGGCCAGTGGGTGCAAAGGCAGAGGCTGCCCCGGCTGCCGGCTCAGGGCTGAGGACTCACGTGGGCAGGGTCATATCGGTCACCCACGTTGGGCAGGGAGATGTACCAGCTGAGTGCCGGGGGCAGGACACAGAACAGGGAGTGAGCTGCGTGACACGGCTGGTGTCCTCTGGCTGCCTGCACGAGCAGGGCCACAGCTGCCGGCCCACGGCTCAGCCACCCACCGGCAGGCTCCCTTGGCTGTGGGCATGGCCCTGGGACCCACGTCTGCAGACAGGACTGCGTGCCTCAGCAGAGGCCCCGCTCCTGCCGCCAGCCGAGACCCCTCCTCACAGCCCTCCCACAGGAATGCGTGACTTTGAATGGAGACTATGTCATCCAAGAAACATTCCGTGTTTTCCTTGGTGTGTGCTCTGGGAACGTGGCAAGAATGGCTGTCCACACTGCCGTCCACATACTTGGGCAGCTGCCGGAAAGCTGGGCTGCCCGGGGCCAGCTTTGTCCTCAGTCCCGAGAGGATGGGCCCCTGAGAGGCCACCCCTACCCCGCACCTGCCTGGAGACCAGGTGGGAATACCCTTCGGGCTGGGATCTGGGTCGGGGGAGGAAGGGGAGTTGGCAGGGAACGGAGGTCTACTGCCCCCCACCCAGGCCCTGGGCCCTGCTGGCCAAGCACTGTCTTTGAGTCTGGGAGACAGAAACATGGGTGCCAGTTGCCTTACTGCCACAACCATGTGACTTTGGGCAAGCCACACCCCTCTCTGAGCCTCAGTCTTACCCTCCAGACAGTGGGCTCCCTCAAGGCCCTCTCAACTCTGAGGGGTCTGAAGTTAGAACCTGGGTCTTGGCCTGGACAGCTCACACCAAGAGGATAGAAAGGGGCTCACTAGAATCCCCACACCCCACGACAGCAGGGACATACCAGCCTTTGGTCCTGCGGACATCCTACCTGCAAAAGCATCCCTCCCTCTTCCTGCTTTGAGCGCAGAGGCCAGCCAGCCACAGGGTCCTGTAGTCTCACACTGGTCCCTGCCCTTGTGCTGCGAGTGACAAAGCAAAGCAGGGGTGATGGGGGGCGTGCTGTCTGTCTTCCTCCCCTCTCGAATGGAGAACCCAGCCCCAGCCCTCAGGTGACTCTGAAACATCCCTGGGGTAGGTACACTACCCTGGGGAACCCAGGGTGGCAGGAGAAAGTGTCAGGGACCCAGAAGTCCTCCAGCAGCCAGCCTTTCCCTCCCTCGCCCCCGCCTTCCCTCGGAAAGGCCTCCCACTGAGGCAGTGGGTCCAGGGGTCACTGGGCCCAGAGCGCGAGGTTGGCTGGCACGGAGCGGCCACCTGCCAGCGAGTCCTGAATGTGCCAGTGATGGGGCCTGCAGCAGAGATGTGCACCTGGGCCCCAGCCTACAGCCCCAGGCCCGTCACCGGCTCTGCTGGAGTTAACAGCAGCGCTCCAGCACCTTCTGCTTTCAATTCGGATGTGGTGGACAGAGCTTAAGGATTTGCACGTTTCCTTGAACATTTCTGAGCTGGGGCCCAGGGCAGGGACTGAGGACGGAGACTTCAGGGAGAAGCGGTAGCCACTACCTGCCCCTCCCGGAAGCCCACATCAGCACCGCGGACCTGACGCTGCCCTGGCCTACGGGCTCGCAGGGCACTGGGGTCCCATGGGTGATGGATGAGGAGGCTGAGGCCCGCAGGGCACAGGCACGGAGCCCGGGGCCTCTGCCCCCTCAGCCTTGGGCTGAGCGGCCTCTGAGGTGTGTCTGCTGGGACCCAGAGACCCAGGTTGGAAGGGCCTCTCCATCTGAACTGGGCCTCAGGCCCTTGCATGGGGGGTACAGGTGTATGTCCACGTGAGGGGTGTCAAGGCTATGCCCTAGGAGGCCTGCCTCTCTGACTGGCGTTCTGATTTGGGGGATTCTGGGTGTGTAAAATGACCTTTCCGGGCCGAGTGACCAACCCTGCAGCTCAGGGCCTCAGCTGGGACCCCTGGAACTGAGAACCAGGCCTAGGTCACCCTTTGGATCCCTTTACCTGCCAGGCCTGTCCTCCCTGCCTGCCCCCTGCCTGGCTGCCGTTTGCCTTGGCATGCCTCTCACCAGCCCCAGGGAGGCCCAAGCGCCTGGAGTTCGGTCACATCCGGTCCAGCCGTCTAAACAGGCCTGAGGCCCCAGAGCCCGCCGGGCCCAAGGGGAGCCCAAAATAACATCTGAGTCAGCGTCCCTGCAGATGCCCCCACCCACCTGGGCCCACAGGGAGGCGGCCCAGACAGGGGACTGGGCCAGGTCAAGCGGCCACCTGCTCCAGTGGGGACCCAGCCAGTGAGAGGCACAGCCTAGAGGGCAGCAAGACCATTAGCGTCAAGAGGGAGAGGCTGGGGAGTGGAAGGGAGATGGGGCCCTGCCCTGGGGCTCCTGTCTGAGGGAGACAGAGTATCTGCAGAGGATGGCAGTCCAGTGTGGTCACGGCCCCAGAAGAGGGAGAAGTAGGGGGCTGAGGAAACAGAAGGGAGCCCTCAACCCAGTCTAGGGTCAGAGAAGGCTCCCGGAGGCAAGCAAGCCCTGAGGGATGAGTTGGATCTGGACAGGACAAAAGAGGGGGAAACACACTGCATACAGGGGGGTAAAATGAGCAGAAGCCCCGGGCACTGGGGGACTCATCCCAGAGCAAGTGGGGTACCTCCACCCCTCAGCAGGCAGATGCAGACACCCCAAGACAACCCCTGCCTGGCCCTCTAACCAGAATGTGCCCCTCACACCATGACCCGGCAGGCACGGCAGGGCCGTCGATCCCACACCACCCTGGCCGAGCACAAAGGCGGCCCCAGCAGAAGGGACTGTCTGCCCTGAGCCGCCCATATCCTCCTACACCTTCCTGCAGCTGGGCCCCAACCCCAGGAGACTTAGAAGAGGTGAGATCCCAAGTCCGGGGGAGGGTTCAGCCTGGGATCGGGGACAGGAGCTAGGCCACTGTCATCCAGGGTCCAACCTGGCGCGGGGTCAGGCCTCAGCCCAGGCTGGAGGAGAGGGGCTCCAGGCTGTGAGACGCGGGCCCGTTGGGGGCAGAGGGGCCGGAGACAGCAGGCCTTGGCACCTCTGTGAAGGCGGTTCCCGAGCAAGCTGGTCGAGAGGGAATTCTGTCCCCACGTCCCTGGGAGGGTGGCAGCTGTGAGGTCATCCTGCTCCTCATCTCCAAGCCGGGACAAGAGGCGGATACCTGAGTCCCCGCTGGCCTGCAGCTTAATCCCCCAGCTTTCCTGAGAACAGCTCTGCTGTTCTTGGCCAAGGGCCTCTGCTGAGCCTGGCACGGCCCCGGCTTGGCCCTCACCAGCGAGTGAGGGCTTGGCGGGGGCCCAGCCAGGGCGGTGGACATGATGAAAGCACAGAACATGGGGCCCGGGCGGACGGCAGGGGCCCAGCTGGGCTCTGGTCAGCAGCTCTGCCGCAGGGGTGGGTCTCACCTCCTGGGACCCCTCTCGTCCGGTGGAGGCTGCAGTGGTCATTTCCCAGCTTACCTGGTACAGAAGACAGACAGACCCTGCTCCTTCTTGCCTCTGAAACAAATTAGAGCTTCCCCAGAGGGAAAGAACCAGAAGATGGAGAGCAAAACCCTGATCTCCCCTTCCTCCCTCCTGTAACTGGCCTTGACTGCATCTCTAACATGTTCCCAGCTCACTGCCAAACTCTGCGTGGGGGGCACAGGGATGAATTTGCTACAGAGCCCCGAGGGCCGGACCACGCCCCTCCTCACTGCCGCAGTTTCTCGGAATAGCCCTGAGCCAGGGATCTGAGCGGAGCTTGGGGCGGCGCTCCAGCGAACATTTGCTGAACAGCTACCCAATGCCTGACATGTGCAATGCGCTTCTTGACATCTCACCACTCCCCTCTCTAATAGATGGGGACTCTGACTCCGGAGGCTAACCTGCCCAAGGTCAAATAGTTCAAAGTGGGATAATGGGAACTTGAACCTGAGATATGGGAGCCCAGAACCTTGTGGGGCAGAGAATGTGTGTCTATGTGTACATTTATATATATGTCCCTATGTGTGTCTGTGTGGCCCTCTGTGTGTGTGTGTGTCCTTGTGTTGTGTGTGTGTCTGCGTACATGTCTAGGCGTGTGTGTGTACATCGGGGAAGAGTGGAGAGCCCTGAGGCTGGCTCGGAGGGAGAAAGGTGGTCCAGCAGGGCAGGACTAGGGGATTTGTCATAGAATGGTGCCCAGGCAGTCCCTGAGGACCGTTTTAGAAACCCCAAAGTCCCCCTGGTCCATTCTGTTAGCAATTTCACATCCTTTTGTTACAGGTCTCGTCTGTGGATCACTTTCCTGAAAGTTATCTGGAGAGAAGCACTTCAACCGTGGAACCCCAGATATCCGCCAAGTTCCATTTAAAAAAAAATTGTACTGTAATCCCACCCTGGGGACTGGGGGCTGGAGGGTGAAAGAGTGAGCAATTGTGGGCTCGCTGGATGGCAGATGACCATCACATGAGACGCCTGATTCATTAATTCTGTATGTTGAATATTGGCATCAAGGAAATTACGGAACTAGGGATATACCAGAGTAGGGCTTATTCATCATTATATCCTCAATGCCCAGTACAGGACCTGAAATATAGTAGATGCTCAATCAATATTTGCTAAATAAATGAGAAAAGGCCTCTTTGCTGAATGGATAATACCTGAGCTTCCAAACCATCTTTATTAATTAAGAGTTCAGTGTCCCTGAATGAGTCATTTAAACTCTACTTTTGACCAATCCTAGTTAGAGCCTTAGACTAGATCAGAGGCATTAAAGACACAACGTGTAGGGCACAGCACCCTTCTCTCGCTCCCAGGCATACGTTACCAAGCAAATGTATGATTCTCACCTGCTGAAACTGGATATCCTCAGAATCCTTTTTAACACCATTTCAGGCAGCCATTGCCTGTCAAATGCAGTTGGCGGTGGAACCTATTTGCTGTCCTGGGACAGGACAAGCTCCTCCAGCCCATAAATCTATGAACAAGTGGAAAGAAGCTTCTGGGAAAGCCCAGGCTGTGAGGTGGGTTTAGGGAAGAGTAAGGAAGGATCAGGTAAGGAGGCTCCTCCCTGGAGATTACTTATCCCAGTCTGGGGACTCCCAGAGTTGTAGAAACTGGTGAGCTTATCACACACCAGGTAGAAATAGACATGCACATGGAGAGGGGATGGGGGACCCCACTTGCTGCCTGAATCCTGACAGAGGTTGGAAGCAGCCTTCAGCCTGAAAACCACAGGCAGCTCAGAGCTTTTATTAAATCCAGGGGCTGGGGGAAGGTCAGGGGCTAGTGAAAAAGGCAGTGCAGCCAGCAACTCAGGAGGGAAGGAGTTCTCCCAAATGCTGGGGCCACCAAGCTTGGGGAGGGATTAGGTGGGCAGGCTGAGGCCTGGCCCTGCTGAGACTTAAAATGCTCTAGGTCAAAGTAGATCAGAGACCTAAAAGTGAAAGGTAAAAGTATAAAGTTTCTAAGAGAAAACATAGGAGAATATCTTTAAGACTTTTGAGTAGGCAAAGATTTCTTAAACAGGACAGCAAAAGCACTGACCACTAGAGAAAAGATTGATAAATGTGCTTTCACTAAAATCAAGGACTTCTGTTCATCAAAAGACAACATTAAAAGAAAGGCAAGCCACAGAGTGGGAGAAGATCTTTCTAATACGTATAACTAACCACAGAACTGTATCAGCATATATAAAGAATTCCCACAAATCAATAGGAAAATATCAAACAACTCAATCTTAAAAAGTGAACAGAAGTCTTGAATAGGCACTTCACAAACAAGGATATTCAAAGGCCCAAAAGTCATATGATAAAGTGCTCACCATCATTACTCATCAGGGAGATGAAAGTTAAAACCATAATAAGATACCCCTATACACCCACCAGAATGGCTAAAATTTAAAGACTGACAATTCTAAGTGTTGACAGGATGAGGAGCAACTGGAATTCTCCTAGACTGCTGGTAGGAATGTAAAATGGTACTACTTTACAAAATGGTCCAGAAGTTCTTCAAATAATTAAACATATACTTACCAGAGAAGCCAGCAATTCCACTCCTGGCTCTACACCCATGAGAAATGGGCACATATTTCTACAAAAGATGGGGATGTTCCTAGCAGCATTATTCATAATACCAAAAAAATGGAAGCAGCCCGAAAGTACATTAACATTACAATAGGCGAATACACTGTGGTATATTTCTCAAATGGAATACTACATAGCAATGAAAAAGAATGAGCCCTAGCTATACACAACAACAAGGATAAATCTCATAGTCACAATATGAGCAAAAGAAACCAAATGCAAAAAAGTACCCACTGTGGGATTCCATTTATATGAAGTTTGTATCAGCTTCCTGAGACTGACGTAATAAATTACCACACACTTGGTATGAAAACAACAGAAATTTATTCTCTCACAATTCTGGAGGCGAGAGTCCAAACTCAAGGTGTTGAAAGGGCCATGCTCCTTCTGAAGGCTCTAGGGAAGGGAAGAATGCTTCCATGCCTCTTTCTAGTTTCTGAGGGTTGACAGCCATCCTTGGAGTTCCTTGGCTTGTAGGTGATTCATTGCGATCTCTGCCTCCGTCTTCACATGGCCATCTTCTCCCTGTGGGTCTCTGTGTCCCTGCATCTTCACGTGACCTTCTTATGAAGGCACTAGTCATTGGATGTAGGACCCACCCTAATCCAATAGGACTTCATCTTAATTTGATTATATCTGCAAAGACTCTTTTACCAAATAAGGTCATGCTCACAGGTACCAGGGATTAGGGCTTGAACATATCTTTTGGGGGACACACTTCAGCCCACTGCAAAGTTCAAAAACAGGCAGAACTAATCTGTGGCGAGAGGCATCAGCCAAGTGGTGATCTCTGGTGGGTAGTGACTGGGAAGGGCCACAGAGGAAGCTGCTGGGCTGGAAGTGTTCTACATGTTGATGTGGGTGGTGGTGACACGGGTATGTACCCAAGCTACCCACCTACCCTCTGTGCACTTGAGTCTGTACGCGTTATTCTCACTTTAAAATGCCTTTGTGGGGGCTTCCCTGGTGGCGCAGTGGTTGAGAGTCCGCCTGCCAATGCAGGGGACACGGGTTCATGCCTTGGTCTGGGAAGATCCCACATGCCGCGGAGCGGCTGGACCCGTGAGCCATGGCCGCTGAGCCTGCACGTCCGGAGCCTGTGCTCTGCAACGGGAGAGGCCACAACAGTGAGAGGCCTGCGTACCGCAACAAAAATAAATAAATAAAATTAAAAAATAAAAAATAAAATGCCTTTGTGGAGCTGAATTAACTGTTGGGTGAGTGAGCAGATGTCATTATGTAGGTTAGACAACACACACACACACACGCACGCACACACAATGCTACACAACCACAGACAGGCAGACACAGAGACACACATACAGACCCACTCATCCTCACTGATACCTCCCCCAAGGCCTCAGTCTCCTCGTCTGTCATCAGCACGGGTTGGCAGGAGTGTGGAGCCCAAGGCGGAGGGGGTGCTTCTCCCCCAGAGCTGAAAGCCAAAACCCATTCTGGGGGTCATGGAGAGCACCCCACCCGGCATCATTCTGGGGCCTGGAAGGTGAGTTCAGGCAGCCAGGTCTGCTCAGGATAAACAACTTAATGCAAACCCGGGGACCTGAGAGCCTCAGGTCCCGTAGGAGTAAACCCCTGAGAGGCAGAGAAAGATGCAGACAGGAACATGTAGAAACCAGCAGGAGAAAGAGAGAGACACACGGAGAAAGAGGCGGAGACACACAGAGAGCGTGAGACAGAGACACAGAAGGAGCGGGATGGAGGGAAGGGGACATTCATTCATTCACTTCTTTCCCACCCAGCCACCCCCAGCATGTGTTCTGGGCCAGGCCATGATGGGTGCTGGGGACACAGAGGGCAAGACATAGCACTACCCACAAGGAGCTCCTGGCTGTGAAATAGAGACTCCAGCTGACCAGAGGGAGTGGGGAAGGCTTTAGGGCAGGTCAGCCTCCCTCTTTTCCCAAGGGAGTTTGTGTCCCATCCCCCTCCCTCCACCCCTTCTTCAAGAGTCCAGAGAGGGGACGGAGCCCACAGAGCAGTGGAAGTGATGGGCCAGCCTGGAGAGGGCCACAGACTCAGCAGGGACAGACCCCCACGGCAAAGGGCCAGCTCCAGGAGATGTGTCTCAACCCGCGCTGCATCCCCACTCTTCTTCCTCCCCACTTCCTCCCAGGCCTGCTCTGTCTAAGGACAGGGGCCAAGGACAGATGCCCGGCTTGAAATAAGGTTCAAAGCCCAACTGCTATTATCGGCTTTGGGACCTTGGGTGAGTCACTTAATTTCTCTGGGCTTCAGTTTAGTCATTTGAAAAATGGGAAGAGAATGCTTTAAAATATAAGTTTTGTTATTATCCAGATATGGTGAGGCCAACAGATCAGGAGACCACTGCCATTGAAGAGGTAGTTTGAAATGGATGGCTAATGGGAAGCAGCCGCATAGCGCAGGGAGATCAGCTTGATGCTTTGTGACCACCTAGAGGGGTGGGAAAGGGAGGGTGGGAGGAGGCTCAAGAGGGAGGGGATATGGGGATATATGTATACATATAGCTGATTCACTTTGTTGTACGGCAGACACTAACACAACACTGTAAAGCAATTATACTCCAATAAAGATATAAAAAAAAAAAAGAGAGAAAAGGTAGTTTGTAATACTCAGAGATCCCAAGATAAGAAGACATGCCATTCAGGGTCACACAGGGAAGCACCAGGGCCAGTCAGGGGGCAGAGGGAGGGAGACGCATGAGCAATAGCCTTTGTTGTGGTTTTTGTGGGAAGGAAGATGGGAGGCAGGGTGAGCAGGGTTAGGGTTGGCTACTTTGAATAATTTCAGCAGGCCCTGGGGCCTAGGGCTGTCCCTGGTTGTCTGATACCTGGCGTGGGGTGATGAGGTCGGTGGGCAGTAGCCCTGAGTGTGAGAGCTCCATAAGGGAGGTGGTCGAGGTGTGAACTCTCGATTGGTTGGTTTATATATGAAAGGCCCTCTCCCAGGCAACTTGTTTATCACCTCTAGAAGTTGGCTAACCCTGGGAGGGGTGGTCCCTCCAGAGTCAGCAAGGTCCCGAGATGGCAAAGCATCAAAAATACAGAATAAAAAGATGTGATTAATACAGGGGAATCACAGCAGCTCCTCATGCATTTGGAGATTAAACGAGTTACTGTTGTTGGAGCTCCCAGCATAGTGCCTGACGGGTGACAGGAACACAGTACAGGCTGGAATCCAAAGCCACATCCCTCCTCCTCTGAGAAGCCTTCCCGAGCTGACCACACCTGGCATCTCTTCTATTGATGGCCCCCAGTTCCCCATTAGTGCCACCAGATTTTTTTTTTCTATACCAGTGAATTCTACACACACATGGTTCTGGGGGACCAGGGTTCTCACCAGTCTGGGTTGATGGGGAAAGAGTGGGCAGCTCAGCCTGACTCCAAGGATATTTTAAAAGAAATGGATGAGAAGAATCATACACCCGCCTGGATACTCGACCATCTGGTAACACAGTGTGACCAGGAAAGACCCTTTGGAGAAGTCAGTACAGGAGAGGGGACTTCCCTCCTACATGGGACATTTTGAATGTTGTGTCAGGAGGTACACACACTTCCTCAAACCCAGGCAAGAATCAGAACCAGAAGTTCTGCTCTCAGGAGAGGGTGCAATGAACATGTTGATGCAGTGAGCATCTGGAGGGCTTAGTTCCAGAATGTTCCTTCACTGTACTTGGGGCCTGGGAGGAAGAAGGTGGCCCCCTCGCCGGCTCCCACAAGTCCTTTGTTATGGACTGATTTGTGTCCCCAACCCCAAAGTCTTCTGATGAATCTCTGATCCCCAGGGCCTCAGAAGGTGACTGTATTTGGAGACAGGGTCTTTAATGAGGTAATTAAGCTAAAATGAGGTCATTAGGGTGGGCCCTAATCCAATATGAGTGGTGTCCTTATATGAAGAGGAGATTAGGACACAGACACACAGAGGAAAGCCCACGCGAGGACACGGGGAGAAGACGGCCTACAAACAAGGAAAGAGGAAACCAACTCTGCCCACACCTTGATCGTGGACTTCCAGCCTCCAGAAATGTGAGAAGATAAATCCCTTTTGTTGAAGTCATCTGGCCTGTGGTACTTTGTCAGGGTAGCCTGAGAAAACCCACACACCCTCCAGAAACCTCTGGTGGCTCTGCCTTCTTTCCAGAAGCAGAAGCTGTGGTTGGGAGACAGGTGACCCTTTTTGCAGAGGACTGTCATGGTCAAGGTTAGGCCAGTGGTTCTCACACTTGAATGTGCAACAGCATCACCTTGTGGGCTTGGTAAAGCTCACTGGTCCCACCCACAGAGTTTCTGAGTCGATAGATCTGGGGCGGGGCCTGAGAATCTGCATTTCTAACACGTTTGTTCTCATGTGGTGCTGCTGGTTCAGGGACCACACTTTGTTTTTGTTTTTTAATTTATCTATCTATCTATCTATCCGGCCGTGTCTTATTTGCGGCATGCGAACTCCTAGTTGCGGCATGTGGGATCTAGTTCCTTGACCAGCGATTGAACCCGGGCCCCTGCCTTGGGAGCATGGAGTCTTATCCACTGGACCACCAGGGAAGTCCCAGGGACCACACTTTGAGAACCAATGATTATGATGCCCATTAAACTCTGAGAACCACTGGCCTGACAGCAGGAGGCCCCTGCGGGAGGGTCGCTTTTAGAGATGGGCCATTTAGCCCAATGTCTCTAAGTCTGCGGTGCATTGGAAACACCTGAGAGGTTTTAAAAATACCAACACCTGCACCCTCCCCCAGAGATTCCAGTCTGGGGTACAGCCTGGGCAGTGGAATTTAGAAACTCCCAGGATTCTAATGTGCGGCCAGGGTTGAGAGGCCCTGCTCCAGTCTACACGCCCACTGCTCTGCACCCCCTGCGCCCTCACGCCCAGAGCGGGGAGAAGTCACCCAGGGTCACACAGCGATTGGGGCAGGTCAGAGAGTGGAACGCCAGTCTCCTGGGGACCCTGCCTTCCCACCAGAGTGGTGGCTTTCATGATTTTTCAAGCCCCAGAAGGCTTTCTTCAAATGAAATGCTACTCAGAACCTTAGTATATAAACCAAACACAACTAGGTCTGTCTTGGTTGGAACCAGCTGGGTGGGGCCTGGAGCCCTGCCACCCCCAACCCCCAGCAGCCCCACCTCTGTCCTCAAGGTTCTGAAGAACACACCCTAAGATCGCTGAGCTCTCCAAGATATCCTCTTGGGGGCCTCTGGGGAGTCTGGAGGGCTTTGGAGCCAGAAGCCAGCATAGCGCCCCCCTGAGAACAATGGTGACCCAAGCTTGGAGGCTAAGACCTCAGTTCTTTTTTAAAAATTTAATTAATCAATTAATTAATTTTTGGCTGCACTGGGTCTTCGTTGCTGCGCACGGGCTTTCTCTAGTTGCGGCGAGCGGGGGTTACTCTTCGTTGCGGTGTGCAGGCTTCTTCATTGCGGTGGCTTCTCTTGTTGGGGAGCACGGGGCTCTAGGTGTGCGGGCTTCAGTAGTTGTGGCTCACGGGCTCTAGAGTGCAGGCTCAGTAGCTGTGGCGCACGGGCTTAGTTGCTCCGCGGCATGTGGGATCTTCCCAGACCAAGGATCAAACCCGTGTCCCCTGCACTGGCAGGCGGATTCTTAACCACTGTGCCACCAGGGAAGTCCCAAGACCTCAGTTCTTATGAGCTTAGCAGGAGCCTATCCTGTGGCCAGACAAGGGGGTCAGGGAGGTGTGTAGGAATGGGGGTCTTCCTCCCCACCGTTCACCTGTCCACCCGGACATCACTCAGCCACATCGTGGGTGCCTCCTTCCCACGAGCAGGAGAACGGCCCCCAGCGCAGAACGTGAGGACAATTTGTAAACACTCATGGTAACAGTGTCTCTCAGACTTTCTGACTGTGACGTGCAAGAAAAAAGTTCATCTTCATCTAGTACTCCCATGCAAACACGTGAAACTCAGACAAAAGATTTAGTACACAAGGTCGATTTGGTCACATGTATTACACTTGCATCTCTTCTATTCTCTCCTTTTTAGATGCTGTTCCTGACCCACTAAATCAATTTTATACCCCACCAATGGGTCACAGCCTGCAATTTGAAAAGTGCTGGTAGAGCATGAAAGGCTGAGCAGGAAGGGCCAGCGTCCTCACGGAGTCAGTTACTGGTGGCTAGAAGCAGGGCAGGGCCAGCTGAAATCTGTGCTTTCGGAAGCTCCCCTCCCCGTGCCCCCACTGCGGGCAGACAGGCAGGCGGCCTGTGGGTGCGCTGGAAGGAACAGGCCTTGGTCAGGGCTTTCAGCCTTCCTGCTTTTGCAGGTGCCACCAGAGCGCATCTCCCTTTGAGAGAAGGGTACAGGATGCAGCTCTGGCGTCATCTCCTCCAGGAAGTCTTTCCTGGACTTCCAGCCTCCAGATCGCTCCTCTTTCCCAGGATTGCTGGTGCCGGTGTCCTGTGCGTCCCCCACTCCCGAGGCCTGATGCTCAGCCAGAGCAGGCAGCTCAGGAATGTGGAGGACAGAACGAACGAGGGAGTAGATAACCCAGGCCCGGCAGGAGCCCCTGGCCTGGTCTTGCCTGCCTCCTACCCTGCATCCTGGCAGCTGCCCTGGCCGCCCCGTGGGACCCGCCCAGAGCCACAGGGATCAGGCCAGCTGAGGGCTCCGGGCATGGGTGGAGGGGTCTGCCTAGGGCAGGGGGTGGCTACTGGCAGAGCCCAGGAGGAAGAGAACTCCCTGCCTGGCAGTGTTCCTGGGTCAGGCTCTTGGAAGGACTTCTGGGCATGGCGGGCTGGGGGAGGTGAGGCAATAAGGGCGATAAGGGCGCGTGCAGGAGCGAGCACTACTGTGAGACAGGCAGAGGCAGCACGGAGGAGGGCGGGGGGTGCCCGGACAGCTCTGTGCACCAGCTCCCAGAGCCCCGTGGGACCCCTTGGGGCAGGCAGCTCGGCCCCAGGCCCTACTCTGTGCCCAGCCCAGGGAAGAGAAGGCCCTGCTCTCCAGTTGCTGAGTGTACCCCAAAGCTGTGGCCATCACCCCATCAGCGAATGGTGTGGCTGGTGGAGTGAAATACCCCGAAGGCCTTAGCCCCAGGCCACAATGCCTTGGGGTGACCTTGGGCCAGGGGTGTGCTTCCTCAAGCCTCAGTTTCCCCATCTAGGGAGCAGGATAGTTTATTCGGTCGTGGATACCTGTGTGTGTCAGTCCTGTATCCCTGCCTTCCTGCAGCTCACCAGGCTGCTGCCAAAGCAGACTGAAATCATCTTCTCTCTGAGTCAGAATCCCAGAGAAGCAGGAGACCCAGAGGAAAGGTGTCCTCCTCTGGGATTGGGACAGTCCCCTGTGAGTCCCATGAGTGGATCACCCCTTGCAAGCATCCTCAGAGGCGGCCCAGGCCCCAGGCTCCCCAGCTTCAGCACAGTGTCAGGGTGCACAAAGGCACAGAGGCTCCCGCAAGGGAGTGATTGAGGCCAGGGCTTAGAGGAGACTCCTGGATTTTGGTTGGGGACGGATGGTGGAGGCCGAGAGACCCAGTAACTGGGATGGAATTTACTGCCCCCGCCCACGTGACAGGGGCTCTGAGTTAAAATTAAATAGATCTAAAGGAGATAGGAGTACTCTTTCTGGCGGCCCGAGTTCGTAGACAGGGCTCCTAAACCCTGTGTTTATAAACTTGGCTAACAATATCTCCGATTGAAAATGGAGATGTGCTTTGTAAACTGTCAAGTGTGAAAGCAATGAGAGGCGTGTTCTGCACTCCTCTGTCCTGGGTCCCCTGGGGAGGGGTGCAGAAAGCACCTGGCTCACAATGTTCTCCCCAGACCGCAGCAGACAGCCCGTGAGGCAATGTGGGAACAGCACGGGGCAGAACGGCCCGTCTGGGACACCCACCCACCCACCCCCAGCTCGCACGGGTCAAGGACCCAGACTGACAAATGACTCAGACACACAAACACCCAGGCCTGGGCAGAGGTGTCTGGATCAGAGATGCGTGCCTCCGGAGCTGGGACACCCTGGGCCAGCGGTGGAGCTGGCGCTCGTGGGGAGGGGCCTTCCCCCTGGGCCTCTGGCTCCCCCAGCCTCAAACATCTGCTTCAGCTGCCTGAAATGGTGTCACGGACCCCGTCCCACTTTTGAGCACTTGCTGTATACCAGACTCTTACGGACATGAGTCATCGATCTTAAAGGCTTGTGAAGACCCCTGTCTCCGTAAGAGAAAGTGAGGGCTGCTGAGGGTTAATTACTATTAATGTCACCATTATCAGGTATGAATTACAAGGTGATCCATCCAAGCTCACACACTAACCAGCGTTCATCCATGTCACAATGATGACCACTGGCCCCTTTGCACCCCCAGCCTGCTCCCGGTGCCCCAGCCTGGGGGTTGCAGAAATTCTAGCCCGCCTCCCCAACTCCCAAACCCCGCTCTGAGCACAGCCTGTACTTCCCTTGGGCTGATCCCGTGCGATGAAATGGGATTCCGTGAGTCGCCCAGATCTGCAGCATATTTACCTCCAGTGAGGTCTGCTGAGGAGGGCCCAGTCGCCTTTGGGGAGGCCGAGATGCTAAGGCTTTTCTCCTCTCCTGCCTGAAATGTTGGCTCTGGGCCGAGGCTGCCTGGTGCCCCTCAGGAGGAGGCCGCCCCCTCTGGCTCGGTCATCAGCATGGTGGCCTCTCCCCTGTGGTGTGTGCGCCTCAGGCCTCCCCCTGCGGGCCCTCAAGGACTTCCCTTCTTCCCTCTGTCCCTCACCCTCATGCCCCATCCCACCTGTAACCTTTTAGTAGCAGGAACCACCCTCGATATTCCCTCCTCGCTTGTCCCAAGTCGGGCTCATCCCCACCAGACCCCTTGTGGTCTCGCCCTGCACCGTCCACCCTGCAGCCACTGGCCACATGTGCTTACTGAGCACTTGAAATATGACTAATCCAAATCGAGATGTGCTCTGAGTGGAAGCTACGCTCCAGTTTTAAGACTTAATACGAAAAAGAATGCAAAATACATCATGAGTAATTTTTTATATCTGTTATCTGTTCAAGTGATAATCTTTTAGATATATTGGGTTAAACATAGCTTATTATTCACATTAGTTTTACTTATGTTTTCTTTCATTTTATGTGGCTACTAGAAAGTTTAAAATCAGAGGGGAAAGCTCGGACTTCATGTCCGCAGCTGTGTCTCATGGATGAGACGGGACGGGCCAGAGGTCCTTCACTCTGCCTTCCTGCTAATTCTCTCTTGTAGCGTTTACACTGGAACCTACGCTACCCAACCAGCATGCATTTCCTGCCCAAATCTCACTTGGGTCCACATGAGAAATTCATGTTTTCCCCTATTGGTATAACCTGGACCTTATTTCCTGTGGGACCACCTGGAGGGACACTCACCCACACAGAGGTGTAAATGACTGACAACAGTGGCCCCCTCACTGGGAGGGACCCCAGTAGGGGTCCCAGGTCTGGATGACACCCAGCTCTTCCCAGCCTAGCCCAGCAGCGCACGCTTACTCTCTCTGGTCCAAGGTCCCATGCACACAGCGCATCCTGCATTCAACAGATAAAAGGACCATGTGAAGACAAGGAAGAAAACAGAAACAACACCTCCCGGGATTCTGGAGCTCTGTCCATACCACCAGAACTCTGCCCACATCTCCTGGCGTGCACATCTGTGTTTGTCATCCCATACTCTTGGACAACGAGGGAGACGGAAATGGGTCTGTCCTCAAACTGCCTTCAGTGATGGCCAGGCCGGTCAGTGGGGGATAAGATAAAGCACGGAGTTCAACTCAAGAACCATCAGAGAGGTTCCAGGGGCAGGGATGCTGAGGGGCACAGACCTGGAGGAAGCTGAGACCAGGGAACCTCAGCAACAAAGGTCTAGCACCTAGCCCTCCAGGACAAGTCCAGGCTGCTGGGCAGCAGCTCCACCAGCCAGAAGGAAGGAGGGCAGCAGAGCAGTGGAGTCGGGTCAGGCAAGGCCTTGAAGGCCGTACTCAGAAGACTGGACTTTATCTGAGAGGCAACTGAGGGTTTCTGAGCAAAGCAATGACATGCTGAGAGCCGAGTGGAGGCTGGGGCTCCTTTTTTTTCTAAACGGCTACACCTGGAGATGCTGGTGGACAGGGAGAGCCTGTCAGTGACTCACCTGGACGCCCAGGAGCAAGTGGGTGGGTAATGCTTGTCAGTGACAACAGTAAAGCCAAGCTCCTCCAGCACTTGGTGCACCAGGCAGTTCGACATTTATGACCTTATTTAATCTGTACAGCTATGCGGGAAGGTGAGCACTGAGCAGTTGAGGACTGTTGCGTTTCTTGAATGAATGAATGTTGGTCTAAATTCTAACCCCCAGTCCTTACATTATGCATTGACTGCATTGGGCTAAATTGCACTGAATAATCAGTCTGCTGGGTTTGATTCTGAGTTGAGGCCCCCTCTTGAGGTGTACAGAAGCCTTGTCGGATATGAGCTCATGGAGCTCCTGTAAGACAGGATGCTAAGGAGAAGGGGGGATGTAGCTGGGGGACAGAACACGGGGCCCTGGCCCTGTGGGGAGTGACCTGGCCCAGCAGCCTCAAGTCTATCCCTGCAAGCGCCCCTCCACACCTCTCCTGATCCCCACAGCAAGCCCTCTCCCGCTGGCACCAGCCTCTCTCCCAGTCCTGGAATTAATAAAGACTGAGCAGACTGCGGTTTGAAAGTCTGAAAGCCGGTTCCTGCCCACGTCACTGCTCCGAGAGAAATGGGGCCCAGCTTCTCCCCAGAACCCCCTTCCTCCCCCCTCCCCGGGAGGGGGCAGGCACGCAGATGCACCCCACCCCTCCGCCTCCCCTCCCTTCCCCCAGCAGGCACAAGTCAGGCCCTGAGCCTCAGACCCCAACCCTGAGCACCGCTACCCGCACCAACAAGGGCTGGCTGGGGCTCATAATCTCCATGAACCACCCCCAGATCACCACCAAATAACACACATAGGAAGTAAGAGCTGCACACTTGCTGTGCACGCACAGCTTCAAGACAGCTCTGCCAACGTGCGTGCCCTTCCAAACTCTTGGAGCAGCTGCCGCCTGAGACCAGGGAGAGGAAGGGATGGTCCAGGGTCCCAAGGTGACCCAGCATAGAGCCAAGCCTAATACCTACACAGGAGCGGTTCTCGCAGAACTGATGTAGTTACGGTAGCGCTACAGGACCGGGACTAGTGTACAGAGCGTTTGGATCTGCAGACACAGTACAGAAGTACGTGACCACATCTTATCCATCTTTGCAATAACCTCCTAGGCGGGAATAGTTATCACCATTCGACAGATGAGGAAGCTGAAGTCCTCTGGAGAGGTTAACCTGCTAGAAAGTGCTAGAACAAGAATTTAGTCCTAGGTCCTACCGAGTCCAGTGCCCGGCCTTTGGCGTCTGCACTCCTGGCTGCCCCTGCTGCCCCTGCAGGCCCTGCAGACTGCTTCAGCGCTCCTGGCTGGAAGAGGGGTCCTTTAACCCCTTTCCTCTGACTTGCGGCTGTGTCCTCCTCTCATTCTCCATCTGGGTGCAGGGAAAAGCTCTCAGAACTCATGGCCTCGACTTTTCCCCTCACAGGCTGTGATGAGGGCAGGTACCAGTTTCCCTCTCCTATCCTCTGGCTCCCAAATTTCTTCCCCACTTGGGTGAGGCGGCGTGACCCCCTCGTTTCCCACCCCACCCCCTCCCCCAAATCCCTAGGGTCCCCATACGGCACAGTCAGGCGGGAACAGCCCGAGTCCTTCTGGAAATGCTGGTCCCTGTTGTTTTAGCTCAGGGCCGCCCCCTCCTGGCCACCAAAGGAATGTCAGCCCGGGGAGTTCTTCTGGGGCAGGAAGAGAACCGGCAGTCTGGGGGCTCCTGAGTCTGGTCTGGGTGCTAGGGATGCTCAGCATTGGGACAGGTGGGGGCCAAGTGATAGAGGGGGGCTGGGCCACCTATCAGTCTGGATGGGCTCCCCAGCCCCCCGGTTCTCTGCAGGGCACCTGGGGGCCAGCCTGACCTTCAGCACACACTGTGGCCTCCACAGGCCTGCATGGGGCTGCACTTCGATCCCTGACAGATGGAGCCCCTGTGATGTGTCAGGGTCTCCCACATGGCCCCAGATGCCCTGGGGAATGACACCAACAGAGTCTTAACCCCCAGGCTATTCTGCCCGCAGCCCCTTGGCCTCTGCAGCCGTGGATCCCAGACTGACCCATCACACCCTCCCCAGCTTCAGGCAGGAGGCCGTCTTAGCCCACAAAGAATGGAGCCCTGCAGCGCCTCAGGGTCCCCCTTCCTTTCCCCAGGTGCTCCACGGGGCAGTGCCAACATGATCTCACCTTCCCAGCCATTCTGCCCACAGGCCCTCGACCTCTACGGATACTGGCCTGGGCCCTGGACCCCTGTCCCCAGCTTTGGGCAGGGCTGTCTCTTGCCAGGTCTGGGACTGCTGAGGGAGTCTGGAGGCTGGGGTAAGGGCAGAGGCACGGGACAGCTGGCCTGTCTCCCCACACTGGGCCCGGGGCCCAGCCGCAGGGGCGGGGGCCTGGCCACTCAGGCCTTGGCTGGGGCCGGATCTTTGGCCGGCCTGCAGGGCCCTCCCTCCCGTTTCCTCTCCCGAGGGCTGTCCTGGCAGGGGCCCCCCTCGCACTTTCTGGCGGGGAACGGGGCCAGCAGTGAAAGAACAGCCACAGAGGGAAAGCAGGAGAGAGATGGGGGAAACTGTGTGTGTGTGTGTGTGTGTGAGTGTGTGTGTGTGTGTGTGTGTGTGTGCACGCACGTGTGTTTTAAGGAAAAAAGCCCACAGTCCAGTCCAGTCAGACCCAGCCTGGGAGGCTGTGAGCCGGCCTTTCGTAATTGCCCCCTCCCCGCGGCCCCCTCCCCGAGGCCTCCCCCTTCTCCCGCCCTCCCGCCCGCCCTCTCTCCCTCCCTCTTTCCCTCGCAGACCGACAAGGCAGCAATTACGCTTTGGGGATAAAACGAGGCGCAGAGAGCGGGCTGGGGCATTTCTCCCCGAGATGGCGGGTCCGACAGCTGCAGCCCTGTGGCCCGGAGCCCTCCTGCTTCTGCTGTGTATCCTCCACCCCTCGCAGCCTGGAGGTAGGCCTCACCCTGTTCCCTGACGTGCCCGCAGCCCTCGGGCCTCCCGCTCAGGTGGCTGGACCGACGGACGGACGAGAGGAAGCTCTTCACCCCCAGCATCCTCCAGGGGGTCCCAGGCAGGAGCCCCTCAGCCACTGGATCCTTGGAACTGCCCCTCCCGGGAGCCAGCCGTGCTGAGCAGAAACCTGTCACATGATCGCCCCATAACTCAGGGTGGCCCCAAACCAGCACCGGCTTCTGCTGCCCCAAGAGGGCTGATGAGCCCTGCTCTGTCCTGGGGGGTCTCCCGGTATGGGGGTCGCGAGCATGCTGGGGAAGGGCTGACGAGGTCCAGTCGGGTCTGTGGGCACCAGCAGTTTGCACACCTGTGGACCTGCCGGGTGTGCGCGTGTGCCCTGGGGGCAGGGGACCTGGGCTGGAGGCCAGCTCAGCGGCAGTGAGCTCTCTGACCACAGGTTCCTTGTCCCCTGGGAAGTCAGGACGCGCTCGGAGCAAAGTCAGGGTTAAGTTGATTATAGGGTTGCGAGTTGGAAAGCTGCCGCTGTGGTCTGTCCCTGGTGAGGAGGGCTGGGAGCATGCTTGCAGGCATGTGAGTGTGTATGTGTGAGTGTGTTACATGCTCTTGCACAGGTGTGCATGTTGTGTATATGCCCAGACGTGTCACCAAATAGAGGAGGAGGTTTCTGCGAGGGGATGAATGTTCACAGGTTCATCCTTGGACAGGTGTGTGTGTGTGTGTGTGTGTGTGTGTGTGTGTGTGTGTGTGTGTGTGTGTTTGGGAGGAGGGGTGTTGTAGGTACGTGAAAGTGCCTATTAGCATGTGTAAAAGTCTGCCACCCGACAGGCATGTATACGTGGGAGACCTGGTGTCCAGGTGTGTCACTGGGTGTGGTTTGTCACTGTGCGTGTGAGTGTGTGTGTATATGTGTGGTATGGGACACAAGCGAGCACAAGGAAGCTGGGGAAGGTATCCGTCTCCTGGCAGAGGGAGAGTGGTGAGCGGCAGGGGCTTGAGTGGACCTCAGGGCACTCCTGGACCACCTGGCCTTGGGTCCCGAGGGTGCCCCCCCCGGAGCTGCTAGCACCTGGGGGGACCCTGGGAGTGGCCTACCAGGGGTCCCTGACGGTGCTCCTGGCCACAGGAAAAGAGAGGTGCAGGCAGCCTCACGAGCCTTTGGTGGGGTAGCTTGGGTGGGGTCTGGTTTCCGGGAGAGTCTTGCTCGCCATGAGAACCAGCCCTTCAGTGGCGGCCAGCATGGGGAGGTGCACCGGTTGCAGCAGGGCCAGGCCGGAGGGCTGGAGCAGGGGGCTGGGCAGCAGCAAGGGCTCCCTCCATGAGATTGACCAGCTGGGCAGGACCGCTGGGAGCAGGGGCTTCCTGCAGAGGTCAACTCCTGGGTCTGGGCGAGGCCAAGGGATGGTGTGCACCCTCAGATGGGGCCCGTGGGGGGCAGCGAGACAATCCCAGAGGAGCAGCCGCCCCCATGCCCGAGAGTAGCAGCGCTGGTCCTGTCTGATCCTCCTCCCTGGAGTTTGGTCCCCGAACATCTGCCTTCCCAGAGAGAGCTCCCACCTAGAGCATGATGGTTAGTCCCCACAGGAGCCCAGGGAGTAGAGGATTTTTATTGACGCTTTTCTAATGGGGAGACTGAGGCTCAGACGGGCTAAGGCAGCCCCAGGGGGATTAGTACCAGCCAGCTCTCTGCCCTGGGCCAAAGATGAGGTGGCCAAGGTCCAGGTTCTGAGCAGCATTTGGTGAGGGGCAGGCTGGGGGCCAAGTACTCTGGGGTGGGCCTGCCCTAAGAAGAATGCATCCTCAATGACCGGGCTAAATGCTCCGTTGGTCCTGTTCTTTCTTTGCAAACATAACTCTCAGCTCTGTCCCAGGTGGTAGAGTAGCTGGGTCCAAAGAAGGGGTGTGTGAATTGATGATGTCTTCTGGGGTTGGTGCCCAGAGCCTCCCAAAGGAAGTCTAGAGAGATGGGACGTGGGAGGGGCCCCCCACCCAAACACATATGCGCACACACCTGCCTGGCTGTCCTGAGGGAACCCAGCTTCCCCCCACCCCTCATGCGTTCCCCAGTTCCAAAGAACCGTGTTGCCAGGGGAGACAAGGAAGGGGCATCCCGGGAACCTCTGTGATGGTAAAAGTTGTTTAGACCCATTTAAGATGGGTCAAAAGTAGCTTTGATCAGCTGCCACGAGAGAGAGAGAAATTACATCAGTTATAATCGGGACCAGCTGCCCCAAACCCCCAGAAATTTTATCATTTCGGTTTTGGGTGTTTGTTTGTTTTCTTATTTCGGAACTGAAGACAGTTTGCAACAGGGATTTTCAGCCCTGGCTGCATAATTGGAGTTTCCCGGGAACTTGAAACAATTCTGATGTGGGGTCTCACCCAAGAATTCTTGCTTTATTTGGTCTGGGGAGGGACCCAGACCTGTAGGTCTTGTAAGAAGCTGCCCAGGTGACTGAGGTGCCTCCGGGACCCTGGACCTTGGGGTTAGGGGTTGATCCTGCTCCAGGTTTGCTGGGGCCAAGGCAGGAGGGCAGACGTGTCCGGGGGAGGGAGGGGACAGAGTCAGTCACTGGAGGATTGTTTTTGAAAAACGCTTGGCGGCCTTTCTCCGTGCAAACGACAAACAGCTTCGTGTGGTCTTATCTGCGCCCCAGGCCGGCCCCCTGGACTTGGAACTGGCAAAGCCCCCTGCCAAGGCCTGCTGGCCTGCTGCTTGCTCCCAAACAGCCATCTCCCAGATCTTTGAACCTAGATCAAAGGATCTGGAACGCAGAATGCCCTGCGTGTGATTGGGGTCAGATGCGGTTCCTGGGCCAAGCACTTCATTTCTCTGACTCTTGGTTTCCCTGGCTGAAAAATGGGGAGAAACATCCCTGCCCTACTTACTGCCTAGGGCCAGTGGGAGGCTCCAGCAATGAACATTGCAAAAAAATAAACAAATAAAGCATCAAGTAAGAGGACTGTGGGAATGCAAATTTTAAAAGCTGTATATTCTCTTATTCAGAATTTGCTGTCTTGGACTGATCAACGCTTGTAATTCGTACACGTTTATGAGGTTTAGTTTTCCCTCTTGCTACTCATGCCATGTTTTGTCCAGTGGGGAGGCAGCCCGTGTGTAAACAGAGATGCAGTAATGGAGGAAGCTGACAAGACTGGGAGAGGGGGTGGCCTAGAGGAGTCCCAGGAAATCCAGAAAGGCTTCCTGGAAGAAGTGACATTTGAGTTAGACCTTGAAAAAAGGTAAATGTTCGAGGAACTTCTGTGGATGAGAGGTGGGCCTCAGTCTTTGGGGCTCTGGGAGGCAGACCTAGAGAGACAGAGGGGCAGATTCTATCTCAGTAGGAGGAAGATCTCTCCGCAGGTAGAGCAGATAGCATCGGGAGGTGGGAATTTGCCTGTCACTGGAGGCGTGCAAGCAGGAACACAATGGGATGTTTGCAGAAGGAATTTCAGCCCAGGCCAGAAGACAGTTACGATCCCTGAGAGTATAGGATCATGATTCTAAGATGCAAGAGACAAGTTCCACCCTGGGCTAGCCGGCGAAACAAGCCAAACCCACATAAAACAAGACAAGTATGCTCCAGGCCAACTGCTTTGGGCCAGATGAGCAGTGAGAACCACAGGCTCAGAGACGGCAGGGGGGAGAAGCTGAGCCCAGTCTTGGTGGAAGGGTAGGACTTGGATAGAGGAGAGGGCATTCCTGGCAGGAGGAACTTCTCAGGCCAAGGAGGGGAGGTGGGAAGGAGGATGCCCCTTCCCATGATGGGGCAGGAGAGGAGGCTGCTGCCTTTCGAAGGCCTTTGATCAACTCCTGTCTTATTCTATTGTCACCTCTCCTGCGCTTGAAGAGAGGCCAGGCGTAGATCCTTTACACCCACTAAGCCTTCCCTATTTCCTCAGTGCAAAATGGGGATCAGAACCCCTGGCCCCCCAGGCCGTCATGGTTCAGGCACGGAGTTTGGCAAACACTGTTGGGATCTGAATCATAGGGGTGGAGAGTAGGGAGAAGAAAGAGCTTGGGACGGAAGAAGCAGAAGGAGCTGGCAGGCCCAGGAGGGGCCTGGCCACTGGTCAGGGAACAGAACCCCAGGAGAGGAAGTGGGGCTTCAGCCAGGCCAGCCCGAGGTGGGGGGACCCCGAGGTGGGGAGACCCTTAGGCTGGTTGGGGATGGAACAGGTCAGACCAGACCCACAGGCAACCTCCTTGCCTCCCCTCCACCTAACTCACCCATCCTTTATTTATTTATTTTTTTTATTTATTGTTTTTTTTTGCGGTACGCGGGCCTCTCACTGCCGCGGCCTCTCCCATTGCGGAGCACAGGCCCCGGACGCGCAGGCCCAGCGGCCACGGCTCACAGGCCCAGCCGCTTCGCGGCATGCGGGATCCTCCCGGACCAGGGCACGAACCCGCATCCCCTGCATCGGCAGGCGGACTCCCAGCCACTGCGCCACCAGGGAAGCCCCCACCCATCCTTTATTGAACACCTACTGTATACCTGGCCTTAGGCCATGTACTGTGCAGTGAAGTAGAAACAAAGTGTCACCTTTTTTTTTAAGCGTTACCGAGTGCCAGGCCCAGGGTAGGACAGGTTTCTTGAACTCTTTGACAACTCGCAACAACCTGGCAAGGCAGCAGTTATCAGCCCCACGTTGCTACAAAGGAAACTGAGGTTCAGAGAGGTTAAGTGACTTGCCTGAGGTCACACAGATGGTAAGAAGTGGCACAGCCAAGATTAGAGGTCAGATGGGTCTATCCTGAGCCCCTTGCTCCCTCCACCCACCATGTCATTCCTGCAGTCTGCCCTGGAGCAGAGGGTTAGAGAGAGAGAAAGGGGAGGAGGGAGAGAGGCCGAGGCAGAGAAAGGCCTGGAGCACAACAGGGAAAGGCACATAAGAGACAGAGCTCGGAGCCGGAGGCCAGAGCCAGAGAAGGCATCAAAGGCCTGGGGTGGACCATGCGTGCACTTGGCAGCCGACGACAGGACCCAGGCGCTCATTCCCAGCAGGCCCAGCCTCCTGGGGCCACTGCCCTGAGCCCCTGAGGCTCTGAGCAGACTGCTTAGACACTCCAGGCCTGGATTGCAGTGCCTGGGGGGCCTCAGGCCCGGGGGGGAGGTAGGGGGTGGCGCCGGGGCTTTGGCACGGGGTGGCCATGACAGCTTGGCATCCTCCACCCTGCTGGGCCATGGCTTAGGCTGACGGGGCCCTGGGGCCAGCAGGCCAGACGTCTGCTGGGCACACCGCGGAGCTGCCCGACACTGTCCCCCAGCCCAGTCCGCGCCCCATTCGGCAGGGTGGTGCTGGGGCCCGGGCTGGGGCACCGGCAAGGCGGCTTGTCAAGGCTGGGGCCGTTCTGTGGCGGTGCAGTCGGGGCCTGGTGTGCGCCAGGATTGTCTGTTGCCATGACTACGTGCAGGCTGGGTCTGGAGCCCTGCATCACAGCGTTCCCCGGTGAGAGCTTCACTGGTCTGTGGGGACTGAACTCGTGATCTGGGCTGGGCAGACAGCCCCTGGACTGGCCAGTGAATTAGCTTTTCCTTCGGAAACTATTCACTTTGCTCATTCATGGTGTCCCCCTCTGGGGCCCGGCGCCTCCTTAGACAGCTCTGTGTCAGACGGCCAGAGCACCACCCAACCACTGCTGCCCGGTGGCTGAGGAGGCGGACCTCACGCCGTCCTCTCAGCGTGGAAATGGCTGCACTTTTGTCGGCAGCAGCCACGATTCCTTACCGCTCACTGTCACAGTCCGGCCTGCCCTCACACAGCTCTGGCCCCCTCCCGTGCCGCTCAGGGCTGGAGAGGCTTGGCTGCCCAGCAAAAGGTGCTCAGACCCAGCCCCATGCCAGGCTCTCTCCAGGTAACGCAGTGCAAACCGTTATGCTCAGAGGAGTAGCCTGGTTTTGAATCCAGGCTCGATCTCTTTCTGCCTGTGTGACCCCCCCACCCCCACACATCCCTTAACCTCTCTGAGCCTGACTTCACATCTGTTAACATGAACATAATAACCCCTGCCCTTCCAGCCTCCCCAGGCCATTTTGAGGAGCATGAATGAGAAAATGCTTTGTAAACATTATTTGCTTAGTCAACCTAAATTGCTTTGCAGACATGCAGTATTATTATCATCATCATTATCTTTATCGTTAGCATGCTTTTATTCATTCTGGCTAATGGGGGACTCTACCTACTTCATTCCAGGGGTCCCAGGGGCTGTTCCTGGTGCAGTGCCTGGAGGCGTCTTCTTCCCAGGTAATGTACATGAAATTGTCACACTCCCAGGTAAGACAGATGGTGATTACATTTGTGAGAGATGCACATTGTGACACTGCAGAAGGGAAGAACATTGGCACACCTACCCCAGAGGACCCATAAGTCACTCCTATTTTAAAAAGCAGTTACATGATGCTATTTTACAACTATTAAGAGCACAAAGTTTCTGAACGATGAAACGCAATGCTTGTGAGACTGTCGGAAAGTGACCGCCTCACCGATTCCTGCTGTTTTAGTCTTCGAACCATTCACCTCACTCTTGGAAACCCATTCAAAGGAAATAATTGAAAGAAGAGAAAAAGAACCATCTGCCCCAAGGTTCATAGGAATGTTCCTTGCAAAAATGCAAATAAGAAACCCACCTGACTTGAGGGTGTGATTAAATAAACTTATATGATGCAACTACTAAAAATTATGAATATGCTGTCTGTCGGGTAACATGGTAAAGTGATTCTCAAGTAAAAACAATATAAAAGCAAGGACTAGGTGCAGATGGAGATTGGGCCCCCTCCAAAAAAATAAAATGGGCAGAATATTAACTCAATAGCATGGTGGGGGGTGGCGTATTTTCTTTTTTTAACATCTTTATTGGACTATAATTGCTTTACAATTTTTCTTTTAATTTAGAAAAAAGCATAATGTCTTAAAGTAGATTGAAACGTCAAACCTAATATTTTCAATACTTACAATGTGTCTGAGTGTTCAGAACCAACGTGGAAGTGAGGGCAGCTACCAGCACACTCCCAGGTACACACAGGCACACAGCTGTTTCCCCGATGAGATGGATGAGGAAACAGAGGCTCACAGAGGTCAAGGCTTGCCTGAGGTCATATGGCTAGGCAGCGGTGGATTTGACCAGGGTCAATGGATGGCTTCCTGGCAGGGACCCTGATGGTCCTCTCTCTCTCTTTCTCTCTCTCTCTCCCCTCAACACAGGCGCTGGTCTCGGAGGCCTGGGAGGAGGTGAGCTCAGACACCAAACTTGGTTCCTCAGCGATGGGGTCTGGGTCTCACTCTAGTCCACATACGTGCTCAGATCTGAGAACCTCAGAAGGCCCAGACATTAAGGGACCCCTCATTTCACAGACCGAGCATCAACTGGGGAGGGATTTGTCTAAGAACTAGAACTCACGAGTCCCCTAAGCCTCTCCCCCTGGCCTCTTTCCCTGGGGGCCCTGCCTTCTTTCATATTTCTTTCTTTTTTTTTTCAAATTAATTAATTTATTTTTGGCTGCGTTGGGTCTTCGTTGCTGTGTGCGGGCTTTCTCTAGTTGCTGCGGGCGGGGGCTACTCTTCATTGAGGTGCGTGGGCTTCTCATCGCGGTGGCTTCTCTTGTTGTGGAGCACGGGCTCTAGGTGCACGGGCTCAGTAGTTGTGGCTCGCGGGCTGTAGAGCGCAGGCTCAGTAGTTGTGGCGCACGGGCTTAGTTGCTCTGCGGCACGTGGGATCTTCCCGGACCAGGGCTCGCACCCATGTCCCCTGCACTGGCAGGCAGATTCTTAACCACTGCGCCACCAGGGAAGTCCCTCTTTCACATTTCTTTTGATCCTCAGTAATATCCCTGCAAAGCCAACTGCGCGGGAAGCATCATCCCCTTCAGAGGCTGGGAAACAGTGTGAGAGAGGGTAACCCCAAATCAGGGCCAGAGCTGGGCTTCCCACACAGGCATGTGGACACTGGGCTCCCAGCAGCTCCCTGTGCAGAGGGGAGGATCATTCCTCACCTCACAGTGAGACCCCGCAGTACCCTGGGGGATCGTGGTAGGTCAGGTGGGCTGGG
The DNA here is from genome assembly GCF_937001465.1 of Orcinus orca. Classification (NCBI taxonomy): domain Eukaryota; kingdom Metazoa; phylum Chordata; class Mammalia; order Artiodactyla; family Delphinidae; genus Orcinus; species Orcinus orca. Next base: position 78,402,618 of record NC_064574.1, on the reverse strand, counting down.
ACTCCCCATTTACCACCATCTCTTCCCTCTGCAGCACTGGGCCCTGGAGGCAAACCACCCAAGCCAGGTAAGACCGGTGGCCTCAGAGCACTGAGTGAGTGCCGACGGGGTAGGGGAGGGAAGGGTCCGCAGAGCTGTGAACCCAGCCTATGGACGGAGGAGGGAGGGAAGTGGTGGGCAGCAACAGCCCCTCTGCCCCCTAGTCAACCCCACCTATGACCTGGCTAGGGCCAAGCTCTGGGGCATCCAGGGTCAGGAGGCTGGAGGCAGCTTGCTGTCCTCCATGCGCGAGGGGTGTCTGGCACCTACCCTGCCGGTGCCTATGTGCCCAGCTGCCCTGACTGTCCCCTGTGCACAGAGTCCCAGAAACAGCCCTGGTGCTGGAGTCAAAGGTAGGAATTGATGTTCCAGTGGCCACCAAGCCTGTGGGCTCAGACACAGATGGTGGGCCCCATACTCTGCCTGAATGGTCTCTGACCACAAACCAAGCCCTCTCTTACTCCAGGCCAAGATCCTAGATGTCCCCGTCCTTAATGACAATCTGAGCCCTTATCCTGACCCCAGGCCGAATCTTGACCCCAGACCAAGCCCTGAACCTAACCCTAGGCTTCACCCTGACCCTGGCCCCAGATGAGCTTCCTTCCCAGGCCCCTTCCAGCTGTGTCCAGACCAAGGAGTTTTCCAGTATGAAGATGTGGCCAGATCTATCCCGGCCTTGCCCGTGGGGCTTGGATCTGCCACTAGGGTCCACCATCAGCTCCAGAGAACACACCCCCAGGAAAGAGGGAGGGCGGCTTCCTCCTCCAGGAGGCCCTGGTGGATAAGGATCAGGTGGGGGAAGGGGCGTCTCTGTCCGGATTTATGGCCCTAAGAGCATGAGACGCTTCACATGCAGCCCTGGCACCCCCCACCCTGATCTGTGTCTCCCTGGCTCTGAAGCCTGGGACTGCAGGACAGTTTGCATGTCCAACAGCTCTTACGAAATCCAGATATTCGATGATTCAAGTGCAAGTGAATCTACAAGACCCAGCTTCCCCTTCCCTGCAAGCCCATCTGCGTTATGAAACTACAGGGTTGGGGCCAGCCGAGAGAGATGCAGGAGGGCAGGAGGTCTGGGCAAGGGGTTTGCTGGGGTCTGTTGGGGTCTGCAAGGCTGGAGCCCTCGGGATTCACTGCTTATCCCGCCTGAACCTGTTTCCTATCTTCTCGGAGGGGTGGGTGATCTTAGCAGGGTCTTTGACGGCAGAGAGAGAACAGGGAAAGGCTAGATAAACAAAGGTGTGGAATTAGGATCGTGCTTAGCTGTGAAGACCCAAATGGTAGCGGTCGTGACTGCAGAGCTAGAACAGGGATTCATTGATCCCATTGGCAGCAGGGGACACACGGCGGGTTGTGATGAAACACCGAAGAGAAGACTGTGAAAACTGCATTCAGTTGCAGTTGATAAAGTGAAGCTTTTATTGATGAAAGATTTAGTTTAGACTTCCAAAAGAACTTCTGGCTCAGGGTGAAGGCGTAGACCGAGAGGAAAGTCAGAGCATCTGCTCATGAAAAGGGGCTGGACTCCATGACCTCCCTGAGGTCATCTTTCAGCCTTAGGACTCTGAGCTACAAAGGCCTGGACAGGGCCACAGTGCCCCCCCGACACACACACAAAGGGCAGCTCCCCACATCCGGGCAGCAGGGACGCCTGGGCCTGCCCAGATGGGATGGAACTGGGCACAGACAATGCAGGTCATGCTTGGGAACAACTAATCCATTGGCGAGTGGAGGGTGGGTGGCCTGGCAGCTGCTCCACCTGGGCCTCGGCCGGTGGCCCCGCCTGGGCTCTCAGTGGGGGACCAGGCAGCTGGGAGCCAGCCCCACCTACACCCCCAGCACCGGCTGGAGGCCAGTCACCCACGTGAGAGAACGGGGGGGGCAGAGGGGCCACCCACCGGTCACCCTGGCAGGCTGCAGACGCTCTGCACCCCCTGCCCACGAGCCCTCTGGTCCCAGGAAGGTGGGGAACATGCTGGCCGTTTTGTAAGTGGGGAAACTTGAGTCTCAGAGAGGTGAAGTGACTTGCTCTTTCATGCAAGGAGTAGCTTGGGACAGCGGGATTTGAATCCAGGGCTCTCCGACTCCAGGGGAGAGAGACGGTTGGGTAAGCCAGGTCCCCGGGCAACCAGGGAGTCCAGCCCCTCTCTCCTTCGCCCTCTCTCCTCCATTCTAGGGGCTGGACTCCTTGGGGCATTTGGGCCACGTGAGTCCACAGGAAGGAGGGCATGTAGCTGGTCATGCTACAGGGTGGCCCTGGGACCAGACAACTCTGGGGGAGCACGGGACGAGGGCAGATGGCCGCACAGGGGCTGCATGTCCCACCCCACGCACCCAGCCTCTTCTCACTTCCTGTTCGGTCCCCATCCTCTCCTCCCAGCCCCTCTGCGGTAAGGAAAGGCCCGAGCGTGTCCGCTGCCCTGTTGGAGCTCAGGACACAGGCCTGGCTGGAGAGAAACCCCTGCCAGAGCTGGGGAGGGGCAGGGCCCGCAGCCCTGGGAAGTGGACCCAGACACACCCCACGCCCAGCTAGACCACACCACACCTGCCCGGAAGGGAGACTGGCCGGAGTCAGAGGCCCATCTTACAGAGGGGCTAGCTGGGTTTCAGACAGGCCAGCTCACAGAAGTAGGAAATGGGGTCGGGGGACCACACCCAGTGGAAGCTAGGTGGACTCTCCAGGGCTCAGCAGCCCTGCATGTTTGAGGTCGGTCCCCAGAGGGGCCGCCCCTGAGCTTGGAACCCTGGTGGCCGGGACTGGTGCTTGTGGGAGAGATTCTAGCATAATTGGAAACAAACCCAGCACGGTTGTGAACTCCAACCTGATTGCCCATCGGTCCTGGCCAAAGCCGTGGAATGTCTCCTGGAGGGGAAAAAGGAGAGATTGAGCCCAGATGTGGGAAGGAGAGAGCCAGAGGGACCCATTCGGCTGTTCATAAACATTTTAGCATCTGTCTGCAGGCAGGGAGGCTCCCGGACTGCAGGGCAGGCTAGACGGATGGACAAAAGGGGCTCCAGATACAGGGGAGAGGGCGTGGCCTGAGGCAGGGGACCCCTGCGAGGAAGCCAGTGAGAGGCCCGGGGTGGGGCAGCTAACGTGGGAGCAGAGCAGGGCCCGGCCTGGGTGAGATCTTGCCGGCAGCTCGTGCTCAGCCCCAGCCCTCACAGAAAGCCCCTCTGGGTCCCTCGTTAGGTGGCGGGCCTTCTAAGGGAAGTGAGGTCTGGTCAGGGCGTGTTGTACGGAGTCAGCACAGTCAGTCCACATGGCACATAGCTGCTGGTTGCTAAACAGCGGCTGCTACTTCATCAGATCGGCCCCTGAGCACCAAAGGTTTGAGTCCAGCTTAGGGCCCTGAGCGGCCACACGCCGACCACAGCATTGCCAGGGTCCCGCCCCTACTCCACGAGACCCTTTCCACCCTGGGCCCAGGAGCGATGCCCCACACCAGCCCCTCACCTGGCTCTGTCTTCTTCTCCCCGGGTGCAGGAGGGCTCGTAGGCGCCGGCCTTGGGGCAGGTTAGTGTGGACACCAGGCAAGGTGCCCCTCTGGGGGCCAGAGCATCTGCCCAGTAAGAAGGGCAGCTGGGGGTACGAGGATGCAGACCGGGCCTGTCCTGGGCACTGGTGTAAGGGGTGGTGCTGTGACCGCTGTCCAGGGCACAAGGGAATCACAGCTGGGGCCTGGGTGCTGTTATAACCTAGTAACCAGAGCTGGAGGGGAGCAGCCCCAGGAGCCCAAAGGAGCCGCCCACCTCGGCGGGGCTTCAGGAAGGCTTTCTGGAGGAGGGAGGTGTGGAAGGTAGACCCCGAAAGATGCCTGCGGTTTGTCAGGCCTGCCCCAAAGTGCCCGCTGACACCGCACCCCGTCCCGGGAGCAGCAGTCGCAGCTTTGCGTGGAGCAGAAGAGCCTCAAATGTACCTCGTGGGCAGCGCGGGCTGGGGAAGGGCTGCGGGCAGGACCTCACTCCGTCCTCCTCTCTGCAGGGCTTGGGGCCTTTCCTGGAGGGGCCTTCCCAGGAGCTCTGGTGCCCGGCGGCCCGGCTGGCGCTGCTGCAGCCTATAAAGCCGCTGCCAAGGCCGGTGAGTGTCACCCTTTGGGACGTGCCATGAGCCCTCTGGCCTCCGCAGGCTCTCCACCTGGCAAAGAACCTTTCCTGAAGGGCAAGCAGACGGGAGCCTCAGCTCCATCTCCTGGGGGTGCGGGGAGGCAGCCAGCTGTGCCCGAGTCTCAGAGGTGGTGGCAGACCCAGACCTCAGCCCCGGGCCCTCCCGCCTGTGACTGTTCCTGGTGTGACCTCTCTCCTCTCCCACTCCTGGCTCTGTAGGTGCTGCGGGGCTTGGTGGCGTCGGCGGCTTAGGAGTGTCTGCAGGTATGGAGGCGAGACCTGGGTGGCCCCGGCGAAGGCCGTGGGGGTGGGGGGTGGTGGAGCCCACTCTGTGGTGGCCCCTTCCCTACCAGGTGTGGTGGTACCTCAGCTCGGAGCAGGAGTTGGAGCGAAGCCCGGGAAGGTGCCAGGTCAGTGTGGATGGAGTCCCTGGGGGTGGAGGGCAGAGGTCAGGGAGGAGCGAGAGCTTCTAAGGCCCACGGGGCAGGAAGGACAGGGCCCGGCTGCAGCAGGGCAGGGGGCATAGCCAGGCCCAGAGCATGGTGCCGTGTCCCAGATAGGGGCGAGGGGCCCTGGTCTACCTCCCGGGCCCTTCTTCCAGGACCTTGGAGCAGACCTCAGAGACAGACTCTGTGGCACCCACATTCAGGCGACAGATGGGGACGCTGAGCTTCAAGATAGGGAGTTGGCACAGAAGGGCCCGCCCGTCACTGCGGAGCGTGGGGGAGCCCGAGGTGGGCCGACTCCCCATCCGGTGTTTGTTCCTCTGCACCAAGCCCTTGAGGAAGTGACTTCAGGTTAAACAAAAGGCTGCCTGAGTCCACACAGCAGGGAGGGAACATCTGGAAGCTGTTAACCCAGAGGTGGGCTGGGCCGGCCATGTAAACAGGCTCCAGGAGATGGGACAAATCCACGCACAGAAGGGTTTGCAGATGACTTCCGGAACTTACGGGAAGAGGGCTGCAGCCACTGCATGTGTCCCTCGCCATTCCCGCCGGGCACCCAGGTGGCTGGCTCGGGAGCCCCAGAGCTGCCACGGCGGGAAGGGCCTGGAGGGGCCTCTGGAGGCCAGGCTGCCACTCACTCTCCTTCTTTGGCCACAGGTGTGGGGCTCCCAGGTGTATACCCAGGTGGAGTGCTCCCAGGCGCAGGTGAGAGCAAGCAGAAGAAGGGGACCCTGTAGCAAGGAGAGCAGACCCTGGCAGCCTCCCCGGTGGCCCCCCACCCCCCCCCGAAGCCGAGGCCACCAGAGACCTTGGGTCCTGACCGGCATTTTCTCCCTAAGCATCAAAGCTCAGGCTACAGGCGTCAGATCTCTGGTTGTCTTTTCCCTACGAGGATCCACAAGCTTCCCCTGGCCCCCCAGCGCCCTGAGCCCAGGCCCAGACCCAGACGTCATCACAGCCTGCAGTGGGCCCCCAAGGACAGGCCAAGTCCCCAGTGTGGCCAGCTGTTTCCCAAAAGCCATAAGTCACCAGGGGCCCCACCCAGTGCATCCGCCCTGCAGGAGGCCCTCGGAGCTGCCCTCTCAACCTCCTTTCCCCCCCAGGGCCCGGCCACCCCACCCAACATGTGACCTCTTGAATTCCCCCAAAAGCCCACACTCGGGCTGCTCTGCGGGATTGGCTGGCAGAGTGTCCCTCCCTCGGCCCCTCCCTGCCACGGTGGCCCAGCCCCAGGGGAGACAGGAGAGGTGACAGCACTGGACACTGGCAAATGGAGTGTCACCCAGCCAGAGCAGATGACTGCTTTGTGTTTGCTTGTCAATCACATCCAGTGAGAGCCCCCCAAGGTCACAGGCCTCCCCGACCTGCAGGCTCTCCCCACTTCTGGCAGGCTTCTACCGTCTGCCTCCTCTGATGAGGGTGAGCAGGGCGGCGGGAAATTAGCTCCAGTTTAGAGACAGGCCAACAGAAACACAGAAGCACATGGCTAGGAAATAGGATTAAAACTTCCGACCTTGGGTCAGATGGGGAAGAAAAGTCACTACCAAAGAGGCCCTCCCCGCACCCTGTGAGCCATGCCAGTAGCTGACAGTCAGTGCAGAAGGAGGCCAGCTGTGTCACTGACGGGTATGGTGCCGGGCTGGACCTTCCAGGCCGGCCTTCCCACGCCCACTGCGAGCCCCCTCTTTGCCCCTTCAGGAGCTCGGTTCCCGGGTGTAGGGGTGCTCCCTGGGGTTCCCACTGGAGCAGGAGTCAAGCCCAAGGCCCCAGGTATGTTGCCAGCTGGGCTGGGGACCCATGGTGGGAATCTCCATTCACCCTCAGTCCCCTCCGTCCTGGGGCGAGGGGCGGGGACCCTGGGCTCAGCTGGCTGAGATGGGCGGCACATCTCTCAGAAATCCCCGAGTGTGTGCGAGGCAGCATGAGCTGGGAGGTCTGGGCAGAAGTGGCCACGGCTCGGGTCAGCCTGCCCCTCAGCACTGCCACTGGTGCGTAGGCCCTGTGCCCGTGGTGGCAGGGCTGCAGTGAGGGCTCCTTGTCACTGCAGGTGGAGGGGGAGCTTTTGCTGGAATCCCAGGTAAGGCAAGGCCGGGTCCCCCATGCCAGTGAGGGTGGGCAGGCCAACAGGTCTGCCAGCCGGGCAGGAGATCCTCCCCTGGGAGGGGCTGGGCGTACCTACTGCTCCAGGCCTCGGACTGGCTTCAGCGCAAAGTGACATCAATCACAGGCCTGCTTCCCCCGTCCCAACCCTCTGTCTGGGAGCCCAGATGAGCCCAGAAAGCCCAGCAGTCTGTGCCAAATGCCACAAGGGCTACAGGCCCTGAGTGTGGCCCAAGCCCCAGGAGGGAGAGTGTCTGGCAGCTTCCAGAAGAAAGTGGCCCATCACTGGGAGCTGCTCTGCTGGCCGATGAGAAAGAGGCAGGAAGGCCCTCTAGGCACTAGGATGGTTTCCGGATTCCGGATGCCACGGGAGCTCATTCTGTCTGAGCAGAAGGTGGAGCGTGAGGCTGGGGGCTTCGCAGGGGCCGCTGGCTCGAGTGACTGGGACCTCATTTTGCTCTCCTTGTTCCCACAGGAGTTGGACCCTTTGGAGGTCCGCAGCCTGGAGTCCCTCTGGGGTACCCCATCAAGGCACCCAAGCTGCCAGGTAAGGCAGAAGGAGGATTCGAGAGACACCACTCGCTGGACCTCCCTACTGGGAAGCCAGCATGAGAGGGGACTTGTTTGGCCACCTGTGTCTTGGGGTGGATGAGGGTACTCAGGAAACCTGGTATTAAAGCCCATTTCTGGTCGCCAGCAAAGGGAAGCAGGGGGAAGCCATCCTGCAAGTGTTGGTCTCACTCCCATGCACACACATGCACAAGTGTGCACACACATGCACACACATGCACAGAGACCCATAGCCCTGATGGGAAACCGCTTGTGTTGATGGTAAGAAACACCATTCACTGGAAAGACTCCTCTGATGCCAACCCACCTCCACCCCAGCGATCAGCTCACATGATGAGCTGTTTCCTGATGGGGAGGAGAGTAAGGAAGATACGCAGACTCTGGGGCCATGGCAGGGCCTGAGTTGGTAGAAGAACGGGTGTCCCATCATGCCCTGGGGCAGGGGTGTCCTCTCCCTCCTCCACCAAGGCCTCTGCTCTCCCGAGAGCCTCTGAGAGCAGCTCACAGCCCTGGTGGAGGCGGCGCAGTCTTGGGCTTCAGTACCTGTGGGAATAGGTCTGTCTACCCAGGTAGTGGGGGCCCAGTGAGGCATGGGGCCACCATGGGGCAGCCCCTGATCCCACACTCCATCTCCTCAGGTGGCTACGGACTGCCCTACAGCACTGGGAAACTGCCCTTTGGTAAGGCCCTCTTAGACTGGCGGGCTTCTGCCTCTCTCCAGATGCAGGGTTCTAGCAAGGGAGCTGTGGCCCCAGCTCAGGGCTAAGAGAGCACCAGCTGGAGGGAGGGGGGGTGTGGAGTCTTGGAATGGGAGTCCCCGAAGGAGGGGACATGGAACTTGGACTCAGAGCGCCTCGCTCTCAATCCTGGCCCTCGCACTTATCACCAGGTCTTGGGAGAACCAGTTTCTTCTCTGAGCCTCAGTGTCTTTGTCTGTAAAATGGGAATAACCATCCCATACACATTTGTATTTAACTCTGGCTGGGTGGGAGACAGGTGGAGACTCTGGGTGGCCTGGCCCTTGAAGGGCAGGGGAGGGGGCAGCCACAGTGAGGTCCACGTGGATGCCCAGAGCCTCTCGTTTCGCAGGCTATGGTCCTGGAGGAGTAGCTGGTGCCGCGGGCAAGGCCGGGTACCCGACGGGGACAGGTAAGGAGAGCCTCACCCCACTGCCAGCCAAAGGGGGCACTAATTACGGAGCCTCCATAAAGCAGGCCAGCCCACCCTACATCCAGACCCCGGTCTGAGCCTGGAGAAGGATCCTCAACCTCTGCATGCTATGAAACCCTGCATCCACACCCAGATGGGAACCAGTTGGTTTTCTTTTTTTTTTTTTTATAAATCTATTTATTTATTTATTTTTGGCTGTGTCGGGTCTCTGTTGCTGTGCGCGGCTTTCTCTAATTGCGGCGAGCGGGGGCTACTCTTCATTGCAGTGCGAGGGCTTCTCATTGCGGTGGCTTCTCTTGTTGTGGAGCACAGGCTCTAGGTGTGCGGGCTTCAGTAGTTGTGGCACGTAGCCTCAGCAGCTGTGGTGCATGGGCTTAGCTGCTCTGCGGCATGTGGGATCCTCCTGGACCAGGGCTTGAACCCGTGTCTCCTGCATTGGCAGGCGGATTCTTAACCACTGCACCACCGGGGAAGCCCCGAACCAGGTGGTTTTCTTGGGGCTGGAATAGGTGGGCTCTGGAGATGCAGGGGCACATTTTCCAGAGTCTCTCTCCTTCCTCTCCCCCAGGGGTTGGCGCACAGGCTGCAGCAGCAGCAGCAGCTAAAGCAGCAGCAAAGCTTGGTGAGTACGCCTAGAGTCCCTGCCTGCTAGCTGCCAGCCCCCCAGCCTCTCCATCCCTATTACCACGGAGAGCCTTCCTCACAGATAACTAACTAAGGTGGCCCCTCCCCACTCCACCCCTATTTATCCAACTTTTGCAGCGCCACCCGTTCCTGTCTTCTTCCATGCATCCATTCATTCATTCTTTTTTCCACCCATCCATTCACTCCACCCTCCAATCCTCCATTCCTCCATCCCTCCATCCATCTCTCCATCCATCCACCCATCCCTCCATCCATCCATGAATCCATCCCTCCCTCCATCCATCCATCCTTCCATCCATCTATCCACCCATTTATCTCTCCATCCATCCATCTACCCATCTATCCATTCATCCATCCCTCCCTCCGTCTGTCCCTCCCTCCCTCCACCCATCCATTTCAGAGACCAGGGACAGATAAGAGCTCTGCTGGAGAATGTTGGCACTGCTGCGGGAGTCAAGAGGGAGACGTTGTTTCTACCTGGGGATAATCAGGAAGCGTTCTCAGAGAGAATATTTGATTCAGGCCTTAAAATATAGGTGGAGTTTGCCATGTGGTTAAAATAGGAGGGAATGTGTAAAAGTGTGGTTAGAATGATAATTTTAGGTGGTACCTATATGAGCATTTAAACAATTTAATAGTTTAGTATCAATTTAATATGTACTATAAAACTTTTAACTAGCTCCTCAAGCCCATGATCCCTTGGTTAGTAGATGTGGCATGGCCTTCTCTATGCCCACGTGGGGAGCAAAGTGGGCATCTGTCCCCCTGTCCCGGGTGATTCCCCAGTTCAGAGTCAGATCATGGGTGGTGAAGTCTTCACCTCTACCCCAATCCCAGGGGAGCCCTTCCTGTAGCCTGTAGCACCGAGCTGGAGGCCTGCCCCACGGAGGCCCCACAAGCCCTCCCTCCAAGCCCCCAAGGCTGGAGGGGGTGGCTGGAATGTGGGAGCAGGAGAGCGGGACGGCAAGGGGCTGCCAGAGCTAGGCAGCCAGGCGCTTGGGTTACAAACTTGGCCGCGTCTTCGGAACACAGGGAGAGGAAGTCTTGAACATTCTTGCAGGGGCCCCCCTGGCCCGGGGAGCGGCCGCTTGTGGTTTCTCAGTATGTGGCAGTGATTAGAATGGGATTTGTCTGAAAACATACAAGTCCCTTAATGAGGGTGTTGAAATGGACACTTTGGGGGTGAGTCAAGGAACAGTGGGGTGGGGGCCTTCCCAAGCCGGCCCAGCTGGAGACGCCTGGGCCTCATTCCCAGAGGAGATTGTGCTGTGAAAAACACCAGCATCCAAGTAGCCTCCTGCCTGGCTTCGGGAGGGGCCCCTGGGAGCCACATTTGCACTATCTCCCTCCTAACAGGTGCCGGAGGAGCCGGAGTTCTCCCAGGTGCTGGCATTCCTGGCGGGCCCGGCGTGATTCCTGGCATCGGAGGCATCGCAGGTCGTGTCCATTCCAGCAGGGGGTGGAGGGTGTCCTTGAGAACGCTGTAGGGGAAGGGCCTCACCTTCTGTGGCTCTTTCTCCAGGGGTCGGGGCTCCAGATGCTGCGGCTGCAGCTGCCGCTAAGGCAGCCAAATATGGTGAGTGTCCCCCCGGGGGGCAGGACCAGGGCTCCGGCCAGCCCTGGCCTCTGCACGGGCCATGGAGACCCTCGTCCTATAAGGCTGGATGGACTTGGCCTTTGTCCATCTGGGGCACCGGCCCTCGCCAGGCATCACCGTCATGCCTCCTTGCTTCTGCCCATTCTGGCCACTCTGCCTGGGAGACTCTCTCCAGTGCTCTCCACTGAGTGACTCAGCAGAGGGTGGGGACCCTGTGGAGCATCTGTCTCCTCCCACTTTACCCCCAGGGCCAGCCAGAGCTGCTGCGCCAACTGCCTGGGTGCCCAGTGGAGCGTTCTGACTCTGCTTTAGAGCTAGATCGCGCTCTTCCCAAGCATAGATCCAAACCCTTAGAGCTCTGTCGGGGTTCCCTCACTTCCCTCCTCTTCTCTCGGATGACTTGGATCCATGCAGATGCAATGCCCGCTCACCTGGGATCCTGCACTCAGGACCTGCCACTCCCGTAGTTCCCCAGAGTCGTGCCCCTGGAGCCCCTCTGAGGTTCCCACAGGGTCCAGGCCAGGGGAACAATCCTTTCCTGCCACAGGAGCTGCTGGAGGCTTAGTGCCTGGTGCGCCAGGCTTTGTCCCAGGAGCAGTCGGCATCCCAGGAGTTGGAGTCCCAGGTGTTGGGGTCCCAGGTGTTGGAGTCCCTGGTGTTGGAGTCCCAGGTGTTGGAGTCCCTGGTGTTGGAGTCCCAGGTGTTGGAGTCCCAGGTGTTGGGGTCCCAGGTGTTGGAGTCCCAGGTATTGGGGGCCCGGGCATCATGGGTAGACCAGGTGAGCTTGGCTCTGTGTGTGTGTGTGTGTGTGTGTGTGTAAGAGAGAGATGTTGAAATTATTGCCAAGACTTTTGTATTCTCCCTGACACCTCCCCACTCTATCCTCTTCTCTCCACACCGTTGGTCATCTTGTCTCCCTTGGGATATAACCACCTCCTAATTAACTACGGCCAGCATCATCTTGAATTCACCTTTTGGCTGTCAGTGTGCTCCTGGGGGCAGGAACCATGTCTTTTTCATCTCTGTGTTCCCAGCCCTTAGCTGAATATGTGCTCAGTAAATGGTGGATAGATGGGTGGGTAGGTAGATGGGTGGATAGATGGATGGGGGCGTGGATGGGCAGAGGGACAGCTAGAGAGGTAGGTGAATGGCCATGTGGATGAGTAGGCAAATTGATGGATGAGAGAGTGGGTGGTGGGTGGATGAAGGGACAGATACAAGGATGGGTGGTTACATGGATGGATAAATAGATATAGGTAAAATGGTGGATGGTGAGATAAATGGGTAAATGGAAAGAGAGATGAATAGGCAGGTGGGGGACAAGATAAGTTGTTAGAAAGATGGATGGATGGATGGATGGATGGATGGATAAGCACGTGGGTAAATGAGCAGATGAACGGGTGGGTAGAAGGCAAACACAAAATGGATGGGGAACTTCCCTGGCAGTCCAGTGGTTAAGACTGTACGCTCCCAATGCAGGGGGTGAGGGTTTGATCCCTGGTCGGGGAACGAAGATCCCACGTGCCGCGGGGCGCCGCGAAAAAAAGAAAATCAAAATGGTTGGTTGGTTAGATATTTAGATGAGTGGATAGATAGACAGATGGATGGATAAATGCATGTGTGGGGACAGAGAGATAAGTTGTTGAGTGGGTAGATTGAGGTCCAAAGATAGACAAATGGGCAGCCATACGGGAAGGTCAGCAGATAGAAGAATGGGTGGCTGGTTAGACAGATGGACAGATGGCTTGATGGAGATATGTATGGGTAAACGGATGGACAACTCTGTGTTGGCTCAACAGATAGAAAGAAGATGGACTGAAAGACAGATGGGTGGACAGAGGGATATATATAGCGCATCTCTGCTCCATTCTCTCCTGAGCATTTGTGTTTCCCTTGATCTCTCCAGGGGCTGTGTCACCAGCTGCAGCTGCTAAAGCAGCAGCCAAAGCGGCCAAATTCGGTGAGTCCTGTGCTGACAGCTCCGCCCCACCCTATTCTGGCCTTTACTTGCCAGAACTAAAGGACTGCCCTCTTCTAGTCCCCGTTGTACAGCCCAGAGAAGGGGAGTGACTTGCCCAGGGTCACACAGCAAGTCACTGGCAGAGCTGGGACTTGGCCCTGTTGGGCCCCAGGACCATGTCTCCCCCAATTGTCTCCCACCATGAGGCCAAGGGACTGGGTGATAGGAGAGTCCCAGTACGGCATTCCCAGTGGAGACAGTGTCCCTGACCCTCCCTGCTCTGGCCAGGACCCTCTCAGAGGAGCCCAAGCCTGGCTGGGGATAGGGGACCTGTGCGCAGTCTTTCCGTCTTCAACAAAGAGGCCCTTCCCCAAGCGCTCAGAGAAGAGAGGGGCTGGAGACACACTGTGGGGTGTCAGTAGGGAGGAAGTTGGTGGGGGAGGAAACATGGTTTCCTGTCCTTCATGGACCAGACTTGGGGGAAGCTCGCATCCTCTTCTCCAGTCCAGCGTGTCCCTCAGAGCCCTTCCCAGCCTCTCTCATTGAGATCATTTTCCACTTGCATCTCTTCTCTCTGCAGGGGCCAGAGGCGGAGTGGGAGTTGGAGGTATTCCCACTTACGGCGTTGGTGCTGGGGGCTTTCCTGGCTTCGGTGTCGGAGTTGGAGGTGTTCCTGGGGCTGGCATTTCCCGTGAGCCTTAGTTCCATGCAGGGGAAACAGGGATGGGGCAGGGGCTTGGGGGATGGGGTGGGGGAGGGTAGACTGGGCTTCGCCACCGAGCTCAGGGACGAGTTGGGGGAGAGCGCAGGGAGGGTCTCCAGTGCCTTGGGGGCAGGAGTGCTGTCAGCACAGTCTGGCTGAGAGCCAGCAAGGTTTCTGAGTCTCTTTCTTTCTCGGCTCCTCTTAGCTGCAGCCCAGGCAGCGGCCGCCAAGGCAGCCAAGATCGGTAAGTGCCCCAGCCCTGCCTGTCCTCATGCCCAGGGCCATGCCCTCCCTCCTCCCCACCGCAGCCCTGCTCTCCTGCAGGGCCCAGGCTCAAAGCTCAGAGCAATTCTCCAACACGAGGGCAGAGCAACGTCACACTAGGGCCTCCAGGGCTGAAATGGCCTGGGTCAAGGTCGGAAGCCCCTGGGCCCATCCTCCAAAGCCGCAGTGAAGTTTTCTGCGCTTTTCAATTGCGCACCATTAGGATCATTAGTACCTGGCTTATCACCCCCAGACCAGCGCGTTAAAGGCGCCCGTCCATACACAACCACGGTGCCGTTACGCAACCCCTACCTCCACCCTCTGCTCCCCCAAGAAGGGGGGACGTCAAGGGCAGAGCTGGATGCTCTTCACCCCTCCAGGTGCTGCAGGAGCAGGAGCCCTGGGAGGGCTGGTGCCCGGTGCCGGAAAAATACCAGGTGTGCCAGGCGCTGAAGGGGTACCAGGTGAGCTGTGTCCCCAACCCAGACATGGGTTTGGCTTATCTCATGGAAGGGACGCTGGAGGTGGCCTATGTCCAGTGTACCATTTTACAGATGACAAGACTGAGCCCAGAGACAAGGGTAGAGACAAAGCAATTTCCCTTAGTTTGGAGGGAAGAGCCCCCATGGGATTCCAGATTGCTGAGTGAACCCGGCAATTCCCCTACCTGCCCCGGGGACGCTCAGGATGTCAGCCCAATAGGCAGTGGAACTCTGCTTTACCAGGGTTGGGGGGCCTTTCTGGTTTCTGATCAGGTGGGAGGGCCTGTGTCAGCCTTTGTTTCCCCAGCGCTCTTTCTCCAAGGGGAAGAGATTAAGAATTACAATGAGATTAATTTACAGCCTTCCTTGATTGTTTTTTTCCCACCAGAAGATTTCTCTTCTGCGTTTCCTCTTCTTTCTGGGAGGAAATTCCCCTTTTGAGTTTCCCCCCAAGAAATGTGGCGCTTCCTCTAATAGTTTTGGATACAGGCGTGATTAGGATTTTTAAAAACTAACATCACCTTCAACAGAAAGCTCCAGAAATCTTTTAGACTGAGGTTTGGGAGAGACAGCTTCGGGCTGCCCTCCACCACGGGCAGAGCTAGAAGGCCACAGCCTCAGAGCTGCTTCTCAGGGAAGGGGCGTGTCCAGGGTGGCCGGTGGGCCATCTGAGAGCGGGCCTGCCTCACGCTGGGTTTCCTGGGTGAGGGGACAGTTCCCTAGAGGTGGTCTCTGAGAAGCCTTTCCACGGTGGAGGGTGGGTAAGAGGGGGAAGGGATGCTGGGGACCACTCCTCACTCTTCACATCTCCAGGGGCAGGGATCCAGGCAGCGGCAGCCGCCAAAGCAGCCGCTAAAGCAGCCCCGTTCGGTAAGTGAGCCCCCGCCGGTCCTGCCTTCGGCCCTCAGCCTAGAGCACTGCTCTCTTGTGTCCCCGCTTTGGGGTTTGGCAGACCCCCCTCCTCAGGCTGTCATGTTCTGGGCGTGGGCCTTCCTCACAGCTTTTGGCCCATCCGCCCACTTTGAGGGGTGTGGATGAAGTTTCTGATTAGGAAGGCAAAGTGAGAACAGGTGTTGGCGAGCCCTCCAGCACACACCCCCTACCCTTCCCAAAGCCACTGCTGCCTCCCAGTCCAGCTGGGGCCTTGCCCTGCTTCTGCAACAAATGCTGGGCTCCTCTGGGCTCCCACCCACCCCAAGGGACAGCCATGTTCTTGCTCCCTGACAAGGTTCTCCATGTCCTGCTTCATCTGAGGGCCACCCTGGCAGCCCCAGGTTCCCATACCTTCCTGAATATGGCATAGCAAAACAGCTCACTTTAGAGCCAGAGAAACCTTAACTTCAGGTCTGCTGACCCCCAAACTCACATATGACAAACAACTCTTTTTTGTAAAACTATCATTTGCTGAGGTAATCATTACACCAGCCTTATGAAATTGGTACTCTTATGCCCATTTCACAGCTGTGGAAACTGAGGCTCCAAGAGCCTAAGAGACTTGCCCATAGTCACACAGCTAAATGGTGGCCGAGCTGAGTTTGGAAGCCAGTCCTGCCTGTCTTGCAGAGCTCCCTTTACTACATAAGTCTGCCTCCATCACCCTCAGGAGTCTCAAAGGGGCCCTTGTAACTCCAAGGTTTAAGAACTCCTGATCCTGCCCAGACCTCATATTAGGGATGAAGAAGCTGAGGCCCATCAAGGGAAAGTAACTTGTCCAAGGTCACACAGCAAGTCCGCGCCCAGCTAAGAACCCAGGGCTCCTGACCTCCAGCCCGCTGCTCTTTCCATTAGCTTCTGCCCTCCTTGATCAGTACTTGGTTAAGGATGAGCTCTTCTCTGTCTTGCAGGGGTAGTCCCGGGTGTCGGCGTGGGTCCCGGTGTCGGTCTGGTTCCCGGAGTCGGCGTGGGTCCCGGTGTTGGCATTGGCCCCGGTGGTGTCATAGGTAAGCAGTGTGAGCAAGCGGGCCTGAGGGGCCTCTGAGTGCTCCATGGGTGCCGTCCTCGAACCCCCTCTCTCTCCTCCCAGGAGCAGGGGCCCCAGCTGCAGCCAAAGCCGCGGCTAAGGCGGCCGCCAAAGCCCAGTTCCGTGAGTGCCCCGCCTGCTTCTCCCCTCACCCCACAGGCCCAGGCCTGGCCCGGCGTGATCCGAGCCTAAACTGGACCCCGGGACATGCCATAGCTCAGGCCTGCCCTGCGGCCTCGTGAGGCTCCCGAGGCGGCAGACAGAGGGATTGGAAGTGCAGATGTGGCCTGAGGGAGACCTGGGTTCGAGTCGTGCGCCACACACTGGCTGAGTGGCCTCTGAGTTTCCTGCCCTCCCGTGTGGGTACCGATGGCACCTGTCACAGAGGCTTGTTAGGAGAATCAAATGAGTTCATCCAAAAGGGAGGAACCGGAGGTTAGGCTGAAAAGGGCAGTGGTGTCCAGAGTGTGTATCCCTGAATGCCAGCCTGGGGAAGGGCTGGACTTGGTGGTCAGTGAGAGTTTTAGGAAGACCATTCTTGTGGCAGCGTAGAGGGCAGATTAAGGGGGTCTGGGCCCCTTCCTTGGGGTCTGACTCAGCTCCCTGAGCTGGACACCCCCAAAAGGGCCTGTTCCCTGCCTGCTGCCGTCACCCCACTCCCCATCTCCCCCAGGGGCTGCCGCTGGGCTTCCTGCCGGCGTTCCCGGATTTGGAGCCGGTGTTGGAGTTCCTGGACTTGGAGTTGGTGTTGGTGTTCCTGGATTTGGGGCAGGTGCAGGTGAGGGGCCTTCTAGGGGCTGAACAGAAAGACCCCTGACCTCAGAGGAGGGAGACCTCTCCTCCCAGCATGTCCCCTCCACTCAGAGATGTGCAATAAATTCCCCGTTATGTTCTCCGGAGCAGTTAGAGACAACTGGGGTAACAGATGCAGGCAGGCCAGGCAAAAGGTCCTCTGCTGCCAGATATCAGAGTTTCTGTCTCCTCAGTGGACGGGTGCCAGGGCTCCAAACTGAGAAGAAGCCCACCACCCAAGGAAGGAGGCTGGAGGGCCCTGGGGCCAGTGGTGTGTGTGGGCTAGCCTGGCTCCCCTTCGGCAGTGTGCTGTGGCAAGAGGGCCACTAGGAACTCTAACTCTTCGTCTGCTAGTTACTGAGCCTGCTCTATGTCCAGCCTCAGGCAGACCATGCCGGGCCTAGAGGAGACGGGAGGGGACAGATGGAAGGAGGAGGCACAGTTCAGCCCTCAAGCACCCACAGACCAGACTGGTAGAGGCACAGTTAGACACTGAAGCTCTGTACTTGGCTGGGTGAGCTCCTGGCTGCAGAGCCACAGCTTCAGGGCTTTGAGAGAAGCAAAGAAGGCTGAGGAAGTCAAGGAGGGCTCCCTGGAGGAAGCAGAATCCCCAGGCACAGAGCTCAGCTGCTGACCACCCCACTTTTCCTTTTGCCCTTTTCCGCAGTACCCGGAGCCCTGCCCGCAGCTAAAGCTGCCAAGTTTGGTGAGTGCACCCCACACACCATCCCTGACAGCACCTGGTCACCCAGCTCCCCTCTCCCTGGGCCAGGGCCCAATGCCTGGAGCCTACAGCGCAGGGCTGGGATGGTCAGGATGGAAAAAGGCAGTTTCTAGGAAGTATCAATGATGGTTCAGCAGACTCTGGCTCCTGCCCACTAAATGCCTAGCGTGCCTCCAGCCCTAGGACAACCCAAACCGCCCTTCACAGTTCCAGCCCCCCTGGGGGCAGTTTCACTTTGGTGAGGACCATGGTCGCTAAGACCCCTCAGGCCCTGACCATTTCATGGGGCCCAAGGCCAGGGAGGGGCCAGGGCTGCTGTCCCAGCAAAGCCAGGACTCCTCATCTGGGCCCCTGCCTCCCTGTCAGCATGACCGCGCCCGCCACGAGCCACGAGGACGTGGCAGACCTGCCCTCCCCCCACATTTGGCATTCGGGCAGCCCCGCCTGGCCAGATCCACACTGTCTATGTCCCCCTGCATTCCCGGCCTCCTGGGATCTGGGCTGGGGCCTCCGCCAGGGAACTGCCAACCAGGCCTGGCTGGTCCACGTGGGGCTAGTTTCCACCTCGGAAAATCCCAGCTTCCTCAGACCCCGCCCACGGCGGGCCTGATGACCCACAGGCCCCTCTCCTGTTCCTCGCTGGCGGCTCTGCCGGCCTGAGTTCATCAGCCATTGCCAGGGAAACAGAGCAGTTAAGGCCTCTGGCTCCGAAGTCATTTCCTGCCCATGAAACCGTGAACACATTGCTTAACCACTGCTGTGCCTCAGTTTTCTCATCTGCGAAATGGGGCTAATAGTGCCTACGTTTCCCGCTGCCCGGAGCAGTCTGATATGTGTGACACACGGACCACGAGTGTCCCCCTAAAGCGCTAGCTATAACTCCTGCTGCTGCTGCTGCTGGCAGCTCTGTACTGGACAGTGGTTCACACTCAGAGGTCCTTTCACTATCCAAACACCTACAGGTGAGCAGGAGTAAGGATCATCATCTCCTTTATAGAGATGCAACTCTGCGGCTCAGAGAGGTGACAGCTATGATGAGTGGAGAAAACAGATTCAAACCCAGGGCTGTCAGGACCTGAGACTAGTCTTCCACCCTTGGCAGCCTGTGGCCACAGCCACCACTGTGACCACCTGCAGGTCCCAGCACCAGCCCGGGAGGAAGGAGAGGAGACAGGCAGGCTGAGGCTCAAGGGGTGTGCCCTTGCCCGATGCGTCAGGGCAGAACCGGACCTCAGACCTGGGTGTCTGGTTATGGATTTCTGTCCAATACTCCTTCCACTAGGTCATGTGGCCTCAGCCACCTGTCTACTTGCCTAGTAGCCCTGGGGCCGGGAGACCCCGTCCTTCAGAAAGGGGAGGATTGACCTTTTGTCCTCTCTGCACAGGAGCAGGTGTCGGGGCCCTTGGAGAGCTTGGAGATCTTGGTGGAGCCGGTGTCCCAGGTGGTGTGGCAGGTGAGTTGAAACCCCAGGACAGGCTGGGCATGGAGGGAGACTGACCCATGGAGAGTCCCTCCCTGAGCCCCCTCTGTGTCCCCAGGAGCCGGACTTGATGCTGCGGCTGTGGCTGCGGCCGCCAAAGCTGCTGCCAAAGCCGCCCAATTTGGTGAGTATAGGAGGCGGGGCTGCCGCCAGGCTGCTAGGATTTGACGGGAGGGGAGGGGTTCTGACCACGCACCATGGAGCGCATATTCCCTGACCTGTCCCTGAGGCCCTCAGGGGCATCGTCTCCCAGGGCCCCGGCCCACCTCCTGGCCCCACTAACCCTCCAAGGCCCTGGGGGCTCAGGCTCCACCTGGGTCCTGGGATGATCTCCCCACAGCCCCCACCTCCTCCCACACCCCACCGCAGACAGACCAGCTGCTCTCACTTGCGGGGATTAATGCACAGCTCTCTCCTCAGGGTTGGGGGGAGTCGGTGGGCTCGGAGTTGGAGGACTTGGAGTTGGAGGGCTTGGAGTTGTCCCAGGGGCCGTGGGCCTTGGAGGTAAGGGGTACTCTGGAATCGGTGAGTGCATGGCCGCCCCCTTCTCTGGGCTCCTGCAGCATTTACAGGGGCCTGAGCAGGTTTAGCGAGGGCTGCCCCTTGCAGTTGGATGTCCCAGTACTCTCCCTCTCTTTCAATTCACCCAACCACCTCAAGGGGGAATTCATTAGGATAGTGATGATTATGCCCATTTTCCAGAGAAGAAAAAGCAAAGCTTGGAGGGAAATTACTTTCCCAAAGTCTCTGCCATCATGGTGGACCTTATGTTAACATTTCTCTCTCTCTTGGGTCATCATTGTGTCTCCCTACCTGACCTGGCCTGAAGTCTCTTACCCCGTGTACGCCACAAGACTGGCCACACAGTAGGAGCTTAATAAAGACTTCTGGGAAGATGGACGGATGAAGGTGGGGTGGAGGGATGGTGGAAGGATGAGTCAGTAGGCTGATGGCAGATCGGTGAGCAGGTCAGGAGGGGGACATGACTTGGGGAGGGAGGAGATATTCCTGGGCCCTCACGCGCGCCATCTCCCCAGGTGTGCCCCCAGCTGCAGCTGCTAAAGCAGCCAAATTTGGTGAGTTGCTCCCGATGCCGCCCCCTGCCCAGGCCTGCAGGCTGCTTAGACCCCGCCCCCACTGCCCTGTCCCCGCCCCCTGCCCAGGCCTGCAGGTTGCTTACACCCCGCCCCCACTGCCCTGTCCCCGCCCCCTGCCCAGGCCTGCAGGCTGCTTAGACCCCACCCCCACTGCCCTGTCCCCACCCCCTGCCCAGACCTGCAGGCTGCTTAGACCCCGCCCCCACTGCCCTGTCCCCGCCCCCTGCCCAGGCCTGCAGGCTGCTTAGACCCCGCCCCCACTGCCCTGTCCCCGCCCCGGCGCAGGCCTCCGTCCTGCTCACAATACCCCTGAAGGCCCATCCAGGAGATCCCTGACCCCAGACCCCAGAGGGGATGCTCAGTGTCCCTTAAACTGTGGCTCGTCCTCACCCACATCTGCCCTCCTCTCAGGTGCCGCTGGCCTTGGAGGTTTCCTAGGCGCCGCCAGGCCATTCCCAGCTGGAGGTAGGGACCACCTCTGCTGTGAAATCCTCAGCTCTGGCCGGCCCTGGAGGAGGCCTGGCTGCCTAGCAGCTGGGGCCCTGAAGCTGCATCTGGCACAGGGACACAGAGAGAGGGAGGAGGGGACAGTCCAGGAAAGGAGGCATCCTGGGCAGAGGGGCAGGCCTCAGGGTCAGGTGGACACGTGTGACTCAGACACCGGGCCGGCGAGCTGAGGCCACGGAGCTGCACCCCCGGATGCCAGCAGGGGACCAGCTGTGTTAAGAAAGCTGCCGCGGCAGCGGGTAGGGGGCAGTGGGAGGAGGTGGTTCTAGTCGGAGAGGCAATAGGTGGCAAGGCTGGGGTGGGCCCTGCCCCCCACCAACCCCAAACCCCTCCTGCAGGTGTCGTAGCAAGGCCTGGCTTCGGACTGTCTCCTATTTTCCCAGGTATGACCAGGCTCCCCCGCCCTGGGCCCCATCCTTCCTCCTTCCCTGGTTCATCTCCTGCTCAGAAGGGCTGAGCCAGGACCCGAAGGGTACCCCGCGCCCTCAGATTGCACAGAGTTGGGTTTCCCCTTCTCCTCTCCCTCCTGTGCCAGGCCAGGGAGCATCAGCTCTTCCAACACACCACGTCCATATGAGGCAAACTGAGGTTCAGAGAGTGCCAGGGACACGCTCAGGGTCACACAGTCACTGGTAGAGGCAGAGCCAAGGGCTTCCAACAGCCAGGCCCAGAACTTGACCCCCCTCAGACGAGGCCCAGGCTGCCCGGCAGGGCTTGGCGGGCACCCCAGAGGTGGGCACACTCACGACCCCTCTCCTTGCCTTGTAGGTGGCGGAGCCGGGGGCCTGGGAGTTGGCGGTGAGTCTATCATAAGAACGAGGGGCCCCATTTCAAGCAGGGCCCTGAGATCCTGCTGAGGGAGCGGCTAGTGCAGCCACGGCCCTGGGCTGGCCCTGGGCGTGGGGACCCGAGGGAGCCCCACGGGGAATCACAGAAGCTGAAGTCAGCCCTGGGACGTGGGGATATGGGGACCCCGATTCCTGGGGCTCCCAGCCAGGCACTCGACTGGGCACCAGGAGTGAGACAGGGACCTGGGTCAGCCCGGGTCTCAGGGTCTAACCAGAGAGGTTGACAAGGTCCCATAGAAAAGGAAAGAAACTGTAGGGAAGCACAAGCCATGTTCAAGCAGGTGGTCAGGGAGGCTGAGCTGGAGCCTGTCAGTGGGCGTAAGGCTGCCCCCGGGAAGCGTGGCCAGGGTCTGACTGTGGTGGGAGAAGGTGCCGCAGAGCTGCTCAGTCCTCCATAGGCAGCAGGCCATCTGCAAGGGGCGAGGTTGGACAGGAGGGTCGGGCCGGGGTCAGAGAGGCCTTTGGAACCCGCTGCTACAAGATGGAGGCGTGTGGAGGGGCCGGGGAGGGGTTGTCTGGGAGAGGAGGGAAGGCCTGGCCTCCTCCCCAATCCCGGCCTTCCCTCCACAGGCAAACCTCCCAAGCCCTACGGAGGGGCCCTGGGAGCCCTGGGATACCAAGGTGAGTAGAGACTCAGCCCCTGGAAGTGGGCGGGGGGTGAGGGGGTGGGTGTTGGGCAGAGGCAGAGTGATGGGGTCCATCAGCCTGGGAGAGAGGGCAGCACGTCAGACGAGGCCTGGCAGGGAGTGGGGAGGCTGGGGCAGAGCTGGACACCTTACCCACCCCTTCTTCTACCTGCGACACAGACACGCAGAGCTGAGAGTGGGCCCAGGACCCTCCAGGTTCATCCAGGCCAGGCCTGGCCGCCCCTCCCTCCCTGGTACCCACACCCGCCCCTGCGGGAGGAGCGAGGGGCTGGGGGGGGGGGCAGAGAAGGAGAGAGAGGATGGAGGCGACAAAAAAGCGAGCCCCGGAGTCAAGGGATCAGAGGGGTGGACCCGGCAGGGTGGGCAGAGGCGGCCCAGAGCCACACCCTTGCTCCAAGATGCAGATGTGTCTCTGGCAGTGTGTGGGGTGGGGTCTGATCACCACCCCCCAGGCATTTCCCAATGATGCCCAAAAGAGACCCAGAGAAGCCCGAGCTCTGCGCCTGTGCCCAGCTCAGACTGCGGATCCCCTTTCCACGCCCCCAACCTGCTTCCCACTGAGCAGATGAGACAGCCCAGGCCAGGGCAGGGAGAGGCAGAGGCAAGAGCAGCCTGACCTCGTCCACGGCGCCCAGCTCTCAGTCAGGCACCAGCTGGTGCCTGTGGCCCTGTCACACAAGCTCTCTTTTTGTTGGCTTTCTTTCCCAACAAACACCCTGGATGAGCTTCACAGAGAGAGAAAGATGGTGCTCACTGCCACCAGGTGGCAGTAATGAGCCACATCTAGCTCCCCCAGGGGTAGGCGCTACCCCAGGCCCTACTACCAGACTTCTGTGCCTTGATGATTTGAAATAAGGTTAACCAATCAGACCCTCCGCCCGAGAGGGCAGGAGTCCTGCTACCACCCACCTGCTCAGTGGGAGTTTGTACAGCCGAAGAGCTCAGAGAGGGCCTGGGGTCGTGTCCAGGCTTCCCCGTGGCTTCTTGGAGCCTCTGTTCCCCGCTGTGATGATGTGGGTGCTAAGAACAGCTTGGAGTTGGGGGGAGTGGGCAAGGGCTTGAGAAGCAACCAAGACTGACCCTTGCGTGTGCCTCCCCGCACCCAGCTGGGGCCTGCCTGGGGAAATCCTGTGGCCGGAAGAGAAAGTGAGCTTCCCGGGACCCCTGACTCACGACCTCATCAACGTTGGTGCTACTGCTTGGTGGAGAATGTAAACCCTTCGTGACCCCCCCCATCCCATGCCCCCTCCTAAGTTCCCACCCCAGGAGGGAACAGGGCAGGCAGGGTGGCCTTGGAAATCCACAGGGCAAGCAAACAAGAGAGTGGTGGCCAAGTGAGCTCCTGGAAGCCCCCTCCTTCAGAGGCAAGGGGTGGGTGGCCTTGGCCCCTGCCCCCACCCCCTTCCCACCCAGGAGCTCTCCCTCCACACACTCCATCTCCAGGGGAACTTGGTGCTACGTACTGGTGCTCTCATTCTCCCTGCGGGGAGGGAGGAGGGAAGGACAGCCCCTCAGGGAACCCCTTCCCTGGGGCTCCTCTGAAGATGGTGCAGACACTTCCTGGGCAGTCTCGCCTCCCCCTGCCCACCAGGACCCACCTCTGGCTGCAGTCCAGTTGGTACCCAAGCATCAAAACCCTCAAGCTGGATTCGGTCACACATCTCTTGGCCCCCTTGGCCCCCCTCTCCCCTACCAATGGCTATTCCCCATGTCTGGGGCACCTTCAGGTCGGAAGATTCCCCCCATTGGGAATAGCCCTCTTGCTGTTGTGGAATTCATCCGCCCATATGCCCATCCGTCCATCTGTCCTGGTCCCCATTTGGCTGCCCGGCACCGCTAGCTGGCTGGGCGCCCCTACCATCAACTCGATTAACCTGTCATGGCAGCCTGTGCCCTGCCTCTGCCCTACCACATATACCCCTACGTAGGGGCCCCGAGCCCAGGTTGTGAGGGGCTGTCCCGACTGGGGCAGCAGGAATCTCCCTCGCATACTGGGTCTCCCCCCACGCAGTACTGTATCCCCGGTCCCCCCCCGGAGCCCCTGTACTTCAGAGCATATCCCCCCCTGCCCCGCCCATCTCTTTGTGTCTCGCTGTGATAGATCAATAAATATTTTATTTTTTGTCCTGGATGTTTGGGGATTATTTTTGACTGTTGATGTTCTCCTTTGGTTTTATTTTTGTGGTTTATGGGGAAAAAAAACCTTTTCTTTTTTTTTTTCCTGATCTGGGGAGCTACACCCCCAGTAGAAGATTCATTTTAATCGCTTTGGTATAACTCTGAGTGAAACACACATTCTTTTTTTAAATAAGAAAAGACAATTAACTGCTTCAGAAAAGACTAATAAAAGAAAACCTTTTAAGGAAACTGTCTTGGCCTCCTTTGTAATCCCTCATCTGCCTTCAGCTCCTGGTCCGGGTAGGGAACAGGGCTCGGCCTTGGGAACCCGTTCAAGATGTATTTAGGGGGCTGCCAATTACCTGCCATTGGCTTCTGGTGAATTAATCCTTCTCCTAGTTCAGCCTGTCCTTTCATAATGATAATCCCTTTGTAGGGGAAGCAGAGCGGCCAGCCCTACACACGTCCACCCACAGTGGGTCTCATTCCTCTGAGGATGTGGGTTCACCCACCCAGACACTCCTTCCCCAGCCCTCACCCCTTAGGCCCAAATCCTTGGCCTCTAGATGCTGAGAGTACAGCTGGACAGATGGAGGAAACAAAAATGACCCTTCTGTCCGGACCAAACGCTTGGCCTTGGTGAACAGCCTTGCAGAGAGAAAAGAAATGGCCCGACCTAAGAAACACAGATGGATGTTTCCTTCTAAACGTCCCCTTTAAGGAAGACTCACTGTCACACATGGCCACTAGGGCACCACTTTACTTCTTTACAAAACAAAGCAAATGACACTCTGCAGGTGGCAACAGGAGACTCTGGACTACCCTTGGGTGCCCCAATTCCCCAGGGTTGTCCCCCTCCCCTCAGGACTACAAATCCGCAGAGTATGGGGACGTGCCCCCCTGGAGCCCACAGGTCCCTTCTAGAGCCCACAACTCCCTTCTAGAGCACACTCTTGGGTACCAGATTCTGGAATTTCCTCCCCAGACCACCAAGTCCACTTCCAGGGCCCACATGGCCTCATGTGTGCATCAGAGCGAACCCCATGGCCAGTGGGCACTCGTGGAGGCCAGAAGGATGGCAAGGGAGCTGTTTGTTGGGAGTGCGGGTGGAGTCTGTCACGCAGACAGCAGCAGACGGCAGTATGGGTATCCGTGCACCTGTGCACAAGGACCCTGTGGAAAGAGCAAGGGGGTGGGGCGATGCTCAGGGACAGCTTCCCAGAGGACAGTAGAGCACAGGAAGCAATCTACCAGGCAGAGAATAGAGCAGAGAGTAGGCAGGGTCAGACCTTTCCAGCAGGAAGGGCAGCCTTGTGAAGGTTCGAGTGCCTGGTGGGAGGGAGCAGAGCCGAGGAAAGGCGAAGGATGGATCAGAAGCGGGTAGGGGGTAGGTTAAAGGAGACCACGGGGTGGGGGGCTGCTGTGACAGTCAGTGAGGAGTGACAGCCTGCCCAAGAGTAGTGGCAAACCAGATTCATTCATTCATTCACTTGTTCAGCAAAAAGATCCCTTGCTCATCCTGGGAAACCCCTCAGCCCCAGGCATATTGGGATAGTTGGTCGCCCTGCCTTCCAGAGACATCTATTCATCATACACAAACATATACACATATTAGTTGCATTACTCAGCATCTTGGTGTTATTTTAATCAAAACTATGTTTCAAAGATCATTCCTTATCAGCTGTATATTCATTTAACAAATACTTATGGAGTTACATACCATGCACTAGGTACTGTTTTAGAAGCTGAATATACAGTAGTAAACAAAATGGGCAAAAATCCCTTTCCTCATGGAGTTAACATACCAGTAACTATATCTGTTGTATTTATTTAATCACTTTGCTATTATGACCAATGCTGTCCTGGACATTTGTGTGTACGTATCTTTCCTACATGTCAGTGTGAGTTGGTCTATAGCAGCACCGTCCACAGAACTTTCTGTGATGACGGAAATGTTCTCTATCTGCTGTGTCCGGTGTGTAACCACTAGCTACGTGGGCTCTTGAGCTCTAAAAATATGACTAGTGAGACTGAGGAATTGATTTTTTTTTTTTTTTTTTTTTTGCGGTACGTGGGCTTCTCACTGTTGTGGCCTCTCCCGCTGCGGAGCACAGGCTCTGGATGCGCAGGCTCAGCAGCCATGGCTCACGGGCCCAGCCGCTCCGCGGCATGTGGGATCTTCCCGGACCGGGGCACGAACCCGTGTCCTCTGCATCGGCAGGTGGACTCTCAACCACTGCGCCACCAGGGAAGCCCAGGAATTGAATTTTTAATTTTGTTTTTTAATTTAAATTTTTAAATGTAAATAGCCACAGTATTGGATGATGCAGGTCTATGGGAGAAAGTCCTGAAAATAGAAAAGATAAATCAAAAAACAAAACAAAACAAAAGATCCCTTGCTCATCCCTCTGCAGCTCTCCAGCCTCCGAAAGTTGGCCAGCCCCAGGATTCAGCCCTGGCGCCTCCCTGCTTCTATTTCTCATAATTCATGGCTTTAAATACCACGTATGCGTTGGCAGTTCCCAAACTGACACGTCCAGCGCAGACCTTTCCCCTGAACTCTGGACTTGCACGTTCAAGGCCAGTTCTTAACATCTCCACCTGGAAGTCTCATACTCCTGCGTAGCATGGGTCCGCCCACCCCCACCAAAATCTGCTCTCCTCCCCACCTTCCCCGTCTCAGTAAACAGCAGCTCCAGTGGTTCAGGCCAGCAGATTTGGAGCCCTCTTCTCTCCCCACTGCCCACACCAGATTCACCAGCAAATCCTGGGACACTGTCTTCAGAAGATAACCAGAGTTCAACCACTCCTCCCACCCCCAGGCCCTGGTCCACCAGCAGCTCTTGCCCGGAGGACTGACACAGCTTCCAGGCTCGGCTCCCTGATTCTGCCCTGGCTCCCCTTCAGCCTTCTCTCCACACAGCAGCCGAAACAATCCTTTTAAAACATAAGTCAGCTCAGGTCACACATCTGCTCAAAATCCTGCTGTGGCTCCCGTCTCATTCGGGGCCCAAGCCAGAGGCCTTTTAATGGCCGAGGAGCCCCTACCTGAGTTGGCCCAGCTGTTCTGACCGGCTGTTTGACCAGCACCCTGCTACTCGGCCCCCTGCCAGGCCGTGTGGTTACACTGCCCTCTTCCCTTCCCTGCAGGCAGCAGGCCTCCCCTCTGCAGCCTCCACACCTGCTGTCTCTCCTGCCCAGAAAGCTCTTCCCTCCTTTATCAACATGCTTGGCATCCTCACCTCTTTCA
This sequence comes from Orcinus orca, assembly GCF_937001465.1. Lineage (NCBI taxonomy): Eukaryota > Metazoa > Chordata > Mammalia > Artiodactyla > Delphinidae > Orcinus > Orcinus orca. The sequence goes on along the minus strand of NC_064574.1, from coordinate 78,375,111 downwards.
GGTCTTGATTCAAATGTCACCTTCTCAGAAAGTCCTTCCCTGACCCCTTTTCTAAAACTGCAAACTATAGGGGGTTCCCTGGAGGTCCAGTGGTTAGGATTCCGAGCTTTCACTGCAAAGGACTCAGGTTCAATCCCTGGTCAGGGAATTAGGATCTTGCAAGCCATGCGGTGCGGCCAAAAATAAAAATAATAAATAAATAAAATTACAAACTATACCTTCCTCCCCCACTTGGGAGACCAATGACTTGGCCCTGCCTTCTCTTTCTCCAGAGCACCCATCACCAGTACCCATCATGTCACCACATAGCGCAGTATACTTTGCGTCTTTGTTTATTGTCTGACTTTCCCCACCAGAATACAACTCCCTAAGGATGGACATTGTTTTGAGATCAAAATAGTTGAGGGCTTCCCTGGTGGCGCAGTGGTTGAGAGTCCACCTGCCGATGCAGGGGACACGGGTTTGTGCCCCGGTCAGGGAGGATCCCACATGCCACAGAGCGGCTGGGCCCGTGAGCCATGGCCGCTGAGCCTGCGCGTCCAGAGCCTGTGCTCCGCAATGGGAGAGGCCGCAGCAGTGAGAGGCCCGCGTACTGCAAAAAAATAAAAAGTTTAAACTCCCTGCTTTCATTAGTTATACACCCTGGTAGAAAGATGGTAATGGCAAGCAAATGTGCTAGGCTGATAATAGCTTCAAAGATATCCAGGTCCTAATCCCTGAAACCTTGTAAATATTACTGTTATTAGTCTGCTCAGGCTGTCATAGCAAATTGCCACAGGCTGGGTGGCAGAAATTTGTTTTCTCACAGTTCTGGAGGCTGGAAGTCCAAGATCAAGGTGTCCACAGGGTTGGTTTCTCCTGAGGGCTCTCTCCTTGGCATGTAGGTGGCTGTCTTCTCCCTGTGTCCTCACATGGTCTTTCCTCTGTGCATATGTCTCTTACTCTCCTCTTCTTATAAGGACGCCAGTCATAGTGGATTAGGGCCCATTCTGATGACCTTGTTTTAACCTGATTGCCTCTTTAAAGATTCTATCTCCAAATACAGTGACATTCTGAAGTGTTGGGGGCTGGGACTTCGACGTACAATTTTAGGGGGGATGCAGTTTAGCCCCTCATAGTTACCTTATATGGAGAAAGAGTCTTTGCAGATGTGGTTAAGTTAAGGATCTTGAGATGGGAGATTATCCTGCTGGGCCCTAAATGCTATCACAAGTATCCTTAAAAGAAGCTGGAAGAATTGTATGCCAACAAATTGAATAACCTAAAGAAATGAATAAATTCCTAAAAACACACAACCTGCCAAGACTGAATTGTGAAAAAATGGAAAATCTGAAGAGACCAATGACAAGAAAGGAGAATGAATCAGTAGTCAATCCTCCCAACAAAGAAAAGTCAGGACCAGATGGTTTCCACTGGTGAATTCTACCAAATATTTAAAGAAGAATTTATACCAATTCTCCTGAAACTCTTCCAAAAGATTGAGGAGGAGAAACAGTTCCAAGTTCATTCCAAGAGGCCAGCATTAACCTGATACCAAAGCCAGACAAAGACACTACAAGAAGAGGGCTTCCCTGGTGGTGGAGTGGTTAAGAATCCGCCTGCCAATGCAGGGGACACGGGTTCGAGCCCTGGTCCGGGAAGATCCCACATGCCGCGGAGCAACAAAGCCCGTGCGCCACAACTACTGAGCCTGCGCTCTAGAGCCCACGGGCCACAACTACTGAAGCCCACGCACCTAGAGCCTGTGCTCCATAACAAGAGAAGCCACCGCAATGAGAAGCCTGTGCACTGCAACGAAAGTAGCCCCTGCTCGCCGCAACTAGAGAAAGCCCGTGTGCAGCAACGAAGACCCAACACAGCCAAAAATAAAATAAATTAATTAAAGAAAAAAAATCAAGACACTACAAAAAGAGAAAACTACAGAGAAATGACATTAGTAAGATGGCAGAATAGGAGGTCTTCAGTCCATATCCTCCCACAAACAATCCTAAATTTCATGTAGAACCACAAAAGACCTAAAATAACAAAAACAATCTTGAACAGGAAGAATAAAGCTGGAGGCATCACACTTCCTGATTTCAAAATATATTACAAAGCTACCGTAATAAAGAGAGAGAAAGAGAGAGAGACCAATGAGCAGAATAGAGAGCCCAGAAGTAAATCCATGCATTTACAATCAACTGATTTTCAGCAAGTGCACCAAAAACACACAATGGGGTAAGGATAGTCTCTTCAATACATGGTGCTGGAAAAACTGAATATCCAGATGCAGAAGAAGGAAACTAAACCCTTATCTCACACCATAACACAAAAATCGACTCAAAATGGATTAAAGACAAACGTAAGACCTGAAACTATAAAACTACTAGAAGAAAGCACAGGGAAAAAGCTTCTTGACATTGGTCTGGGCAATGATTTTTTGCATATGACTCTAGGAGCACAGATGACAAAAGTGAAAATGGACAAGTGGGACAGCATAAAACTAAAAAGTTTCCACAGAGCAAAGGAAACCATCAACAGAGTGAAGAGACCACCTATGAAATGGGAGAAAATCTTTTCAGACCATACATTTGATACAGGTTAAGATCCAAAACATATCTGGAACTCAAGAAACTCAACATTTAAAAAGAAAAAGAACTAATTTTAAAATAAGCAAAGAACTTAGGCAGACATTTCTCAGGAGAACATATATGAAGGGCCAATAGGTATATGAAAAGGTGCTCAGTATCACCAGTGACCAGGTCATGCAAATACAAATCAAAACCACAATGAGGGCTTCCCTGGTGGCACAGTGGTTGAGAGTCTGCCTGCCGATGCAGGGGACACGGGTTCGTGCCCCGGTCCAGGAAGATCCCACATGCTGCGGAGCGGCTGGGCCCATGAGCCATGGCCACTGAGCCTGTGCGTCCGGAGCCTGTGTTCTGCAACAGGAGAGGCCACAACAGTGAGAGGCCCGCGTACCGCAAAAAAAAAAAAAAAAAAAAAAAAAAAAAAACCACAATGAGATATTACCCCCTACCTGTTTAAATGGTTATTATCAAAAAAAAAAAAAAAAAAAAAAAAAAAAAGATAAGCATTGGAGAGGATGTGGAGAAAAGGGCACCCTTGTATACTGCTAGTGGGAATGTAAGTTGGAACAACCATCATGGAAAACAGTGTGGAGGTTCCTCAAAAATATTAAAATAGAGCTATCATATGATCCAGCAATTCCACTTCTGGTATATAACCGAAAGAAATGAAATCACTCTCTTGAAGAGATATTTGCACTCTCGTGTTTATTGCAGCATTATCCACAATAGCCAAGCTGTGGAAACAACCTACGTATCCAACAACAGATGAATGAATAAAGAAAATGTGTTGTATATCTACAGTGGAATATTATTCAACCTTATAAAGGAAGGAAATCCTAAATAAATAAATAAATACAGGAAGGAAGGAAGGAAGGAAATCCTGCCACATGCTACAACATGGATGAACCTAGGGGACGTTATGCTAAGTGAAATAAGGAAGTCACAGACAAATACTGTGTGATCCCACTTATAGGAAGCATCTAAAGTAGTCGAATTCATGGAAACAGAAAGTAGAATGGTGGTCACCAGGGCCTGGGGGAGGGGAAGAAGGGAGTTTGTTTAATGGGTACAGAGATTCAGATTTGCAAGATGAAAAATTTGGGGACTCTGTAATGACCTGTATGGGAAAACAATCTTTTAAAAAAGTGGATAATGGGGCTTCCTTGGTGGCGCAGTGGTTGAGAGTCCGCCTGCCGATTCAGGGGACACGGGTTCGTGCCCCGGTCCGGGAAGATCCCACATGCCACGGAGCAGCTGGGCCCGTGAGCCATGGCCACTGAGTCTGCGCGTCCAGAGCCTGTGCTCCACAACGCGAGAGGCCACAACAGTGAGAGGCCCGCGTACCACACACACACACACAAAAAAGTGGACAATGTATATGTATAACTGATTCACTGTGCTGTACGCCTGAAACTAACACAACATTGTAAGGCAACTATATTCCATATAAAGAAAGAACTAAAGAAAAGGTTAAAAAGTTTTGGAGATCTGTTTCACAACAGTGTGAATGTACAGTTTACCCTTGAACAACGCTGGTTTGAACCGGGAGAGTTCACTTATATGCAGATTTTTTTTCAATAAATATAACACTTGTATTTTCATTTTACAGGTCTTTAAGTGTGGGGAAAAGTTTGTGTGTGATTAGAGATCACAATAGGTAGAATCAAAAGAACGGGGGCTTCAGTCCTGATTCTCTCCAAACGGTTTCTGCTTCCTGGTCTTGGGTGAGTCATTTATCAATTCCTTTGTTTTTGAGGCAGAGACAGCAGCGTTCAGATTTTCCACTGTGTGTGTGTGTGTGTGTGTGTGTGTGTGTGTGTATGTGTTGAGGGCAGCGGCGGGAGGGGAGCGTGTGTTGGTTCCCCTAACCCCTGAATCATTCAAAGGTCAACTGTACTTAACACTATTGAAATGTACACTTAAAAATGGTTAAGATGATAAATTTATATTATGTGTTTTGATGACACAGTTTTAAAAAAAAAAGAAGCCGGAAGGGAGAAGGAACTGATTTCTCCTCTAGAGACTCCGGAATGAATGCAGCCCTTGTTTTTAGCCCAAAGCCACTGGGTTAGGACTTCTGGCCTCCAAAACTGTGAGCAAAATAATTTGTGACCACAGCCACAGGAAACGAATACAGTGAATAAATGATTAATTCTAACGTCAGGTGAATCAGTGCTATGAGGATTAAAAGCCAGGGAAGGAGACGGAGAGTGAGAAAGGATGTTAAGTTAGCTGGGATGGTTGGGGACGCCTAATCTCAGGTCAAAGGCCCTGTGATGAACACATGCTTGGGAAGTTAGAAGAGCAGAGAGGTGCACCGTAGTTAACTAGAAAGAGCAAAAGAGAGAAGAAACATGAGCAAAGAAGCAGCGAGGGACTAGGTCCCATAAAGGTTGCAGTAAGGGCTTCGGGTTTGAAAGCAAGGAAATGTCACACTTTGACCCTTCAGAGGCTCTGGAGGGTCACAGGGGTGCATGACTCAGGGGCTGTCATACTGTACACCCAGCTAGACCAGGGAGGAGAGAAGAGTGGAGGGAGAAGTGGTCGAATTCTAGATCTGCTTTGTACAGGGAGCCAATAGGATCTGCCAGTAGGATTTGCTGATTGATCGATCAAGCGCAAGGAAAAGGAATAGGGAGAGAGGAGAGAAGTCGAGGATGCCTTCAAATTTTGGCTGAGCCACTGAAGGATGGGGATGTCATTTACTGAGATGAGAAACACTGGGGGAGGAGCAGATCCAGGCACAAATTAAGAGCTCTGATCCGGATGCATTAAGTTTGGGGTGCCTGTTTGCCATCCAAGTGGAGATGCCGAGTAGATATTTGGGTTCTTGCATCCGCAGCTCAAGGAGAGGGCAGGGGAGTCAACGAGCCACGTGTCTGGGTGATGTCACGCAGAGTGGGCAAGGAGGGCAGGCTGCATCTGACAGCAGGGATCCCGTGATGCCAGCCAGCTCTCTTTTCCTCCCTAGGCTAGGACAGTTCAGGCTCTGGCCCCTGCCCTGGGTCACAGTCTTGGGCTAATCCAGTGAGTATCCCCACGGAGCCTCTTGTCACCAGCCTGTGTTCAGCCAGGTATCAATTTGGCAATTTGGACAAATCCTAACCATTGACCTGGAATGAGTCTTTCCCAAAGGGCTCTGGACCCCTCATCTAGAAAACTTGTATCACGAACCCCATCAGTAAAATATTTTTGAGCAAATATCACATATATTTGCCACTTGGATGGCAGACAGGCACCTAAAACTTAACGCATCCAAGCCAGAGCTCTTAATTTGCACCCAAATTATTATTATTATTATTATATTTTTTTTTTGCGTTGCACGGGCCTCTCACTGCTGTGGCCTCTCCCGTTGTGGAGTACAGGCACCGGACGCGCAGGCTCAGCAGCCATGGCTCATGGGCCCAGCCACTCCGCGGCATGTGGGATCTTCCCGGACCGGGGCACGAACCCGTGTCCCCTGCATCGGCAGGTGGACTCTCAACCACTGCGCCACCAGGGAAGCCCACACCCAAATTATTATTTGTTCCCCAACACACACATAGACACATTCACTTATAAATTACATACATAATTGACTATACAAATAATAAAAAATGTTCATCACATAACAATGCAAAAGCAGAGTTTAAGAAGAATGTTCGAAAGATGAAATGAACAACAGTTGAATGCTTTTATTTATTAAAAGTACAAAATTGCTTTTTTGCTTTCAGTTAAAAAAAGACTTAATAACTTGGATGAGCAATGTGACTGAATATGTCAGATCTGATGAGCTGGTCCTTGGTTTCACCAGGAAACGGGAAACGTGTCCAACGAGAGGGGGAAGTGCCAGCTCTGTCTTTTAGCTCGTCTTGCAGTAGCAGCATCATCTTCAACCTGCTTTCTTTTCAAGACTCTTTTGCAGCCACAAGTCTACTCTGTAAGGGTTAGTTGTGTTATAAAAGTGGGTGAGAGGGGCTTCCCTGGTGGCGCAGTGGTTGGGACTCCACCTGCCAATGTAGGGGACATAGGTTCGAGCCCTGGTCCGGGAGGATCCTGCGTGCCGCGGAGCAATGGAGCCCGTGCACCACCGCTGCTGAGCCTACGCTCTGGAGCCTGCGAGCCACAACTGCTGAGCCCGCGTGCCATGGCTGCTGAGGCCCGCGCACCTGGAGCCCGTGCTCCGCAGCAGGAGAGGCTGGCGAGGAGTGGCCCCTGCTCACTGCAACTGGAGAGGGCCCGCATGAAGCAAATATATATATAAATGAATAAATTTTTTAAAAATAAATAAATTTAAAAACAAAAAAAAACCTGGGTGAGATCCTCTACCTAACAGGCACAGGCCCACAGCCCCTCTAGGTCCACTCAGTATCCCCCTGCACCCTGCACTGGGGCCCTCTCCCAAGCCCCTTCACCCAGGGGTGCTACCTGCTGCCACCTCCTGAGGCCGTGAGTGCCCTCATGGGTTTCCCTTAATGATGCCCAGTCTGCTGTAAAATCTCCTTTATTAAACTCTGCTCAGTAATCCCTGCTGAGTGCTTCTCTGTTTCCTGCCAGGACCCTGCCTGATATATACCCTATAGGAAAGCAACAAACAAGCAAAAAACGTTGCTGTCCAGCCTCCGAGGACCTCCACACCTTCTTGGGACACTTTACTATAAGTGCTTTAGGGCCATCTGACCAGCAGACAGAATGAGGGCACCAGCATCAATCTGAATATTAAGAAAGGAGGGAGGGGGCTTCCCTGGTGGCGCAGTGGTTGAGAGTCTGCCTGCCGATGCAGGGGACACGGGTTCGTGCCCCGGTCCGGGAAGATCCCACATGCCCACATGCCACGGAGCGGCTGGGCCGGTGAGCCATGGCCGCTGAGCCTCCGCGTCCGGAGCCTGTGCTCCGAAACGGGAGAGGCCACAACAGTGAGAGGCCCGCATACGGCAAAAAAAAAAAAGGAGGGAGGGAGGGAGGGAGGGAGGGAGGGAGGGAGGGAGGGAGGGACGGAGGGAGGGACGGAGGGACGGAGGGAGGGACGGAGGGAGAAAAATTATATTTTGTTCTCTCCCCCAGGTAATTGTTTTGCACCCAGGGATGAATGCCCCACCTTGTAGGCCACTGGACCCAAGCCCTGACTAGAGAAAAATCTATACAAACTTGATGGCTGGAGCTGGAGTGTGGGCAGTTCTGTCCCTTGTTCACTGGGTGAACTTAAGCATGTGGCTCAACCTCTTCCCGAATAGGCTCCCAGGCAGTAGGACGACGCAGTGGGCGGTGGGCCTCGCGGAGATAGGATTCTCCACTTGTTGGCAGGGTGCTCCACGCTTCCAGTGCTGGACTGACCACCTGGGCGTTGGGGACCACCCAATTCCTCTGGCCACTTCCCTCAGCCAAAACCCCATTCAGCCTTGCCTCCTCCGGAACGCTGGGCAGGGCGGCGCCAGCTCCAGGTCTCCAGCACTGGGAGGAGCAAATCCCTGAGCCAGGTTGCTACAGTCTCCCCCAGAGGCTGCTCCTTTAGCGCCCTGCCTAGCTGGTGAGAGCCTGAAACGTGGGCCATCGCCGTCCCCCGCAAACCCTGCTGGGGCCTGCCCTCCCTGCAGGCCTCAGAGAAGGAGAGGACCTGGCCGGCGCCCCTGCCCAAGGCAACCACTATGGTCCTCAGGGTCCATCCACAACGTCTCCTCCGGGTCGGGTCTCGGTTCTTGGCCCGCATCCAGTAGGCTTGGGTCTAGGGGCTCCCCGCAGGGAAACCGAGGCCCCTAATTGTCGCTTCTACACCCCCTAGGTTGCCGCATCAGAGCACGCATTCCACCTAAGCCGCAGCTTTGGGCTTAGCCAAAGTGGCGCGGAGCAGAGTGTTGTCACTCCAGGAAGAATGAATGAAAGGAGGAGCTGAGCGGGGCGGGGCGCCGCCGAGCGCGCGGGGCGGGGCCGCGCAGGGCAGTTCGGCCGCTCGCCCGCGCCCCGCCCCGCCCCCGTGCCGCAGCTCCGAGGCCCCGCCCCGGCCCGCCCCTCCGCTTGCTCCTCAGGCCGCCGCGGCGCGGAGCCGGTGCCGGAACCGGTGTCTGAGAGGCGGCGGCGGCGGCGGCGGCACCGCGAGCCCCGAGCCCATCCCTGCCCGGCCCGCGCTCTCCGCCCCCGCCTCCCGGGCCGGCGGCGGCGGCGGCGGCGGCGGCGGCGGCGACTGCGGGCGAGCTTGCGGGGCCCGGGCCGCCCCCATCCCCAGCCCCGCCGGGCCCCGCCCCCCGCCGAGTGCATGAGGTTGACGCTACTTTGTTGCACCTGGAGGGAAGAACGTATGGGAGAGGAAGGTGCGCGGGGTGCGGGCCGGCGGGGCGCCGACCAAGGGGCCGGGCGGGCGGGCGCACCGCGCTGGGGGAGAAGGGGAAGCGGGGAGCACGGGTGGGGGCCGGGCCTGGCCGCCGCGGAGGCTGGGTCTGCCGCGAGGCCGCGCCCCTGTGTCCTCCGGGATGAGCTCGTCCTTCCGAAGCCCGCAGGCCCCTCCCTGAAAAGCTCCCACCCTGTTTCCCCCTCCTCGGCCCCGGTGGGTTGCCCTCCCGCAGTCGGAGGGCCCCTCCTCCCTTTCATCCCCGCCTTCTCCCATCCCCCGACCGACGACCACCCGGGAGGAATCCCAGGCACAGCTCGCCCAGTCCTGGCCTCCATCCGCGAGCTGTGTCCACCCGGGGCTCGCCCTTATCCCTTGGAACAGGCCTTGGAAGAAAGAGTCGCTGGGAAAGCCTCAGCCCTGACTCGCAGCCCAGCGTTTGGCCGGCTCCGTGACCTTGAGCCAGGTGCTGCCTGCTGGGCCTCAGTTTCCTCGTTTGTACAGTTGAGGGCCACATAGTTGGCCCGTGGTGCTGGTGTTGGGAGCCTGGGGGCAGAATGGACAGAGCAGAGATGCGCCTCTGGGGAACTTTTGGTTGTATGCTGGGGCCCCCACCCCCTCTCCCTGCACCAAACCCAGTGCCTGCCATCAGTCTTGGCTGGGAGGGTGACTCTCATCCTAGCCGCCTCTTCTGCCCCTTCCCCCTACTGGGGCCCAAGGCTTGGGTTTGCAGGACAGTTAGGGTTATGAAGACCCCAAGATTCTCTCCCTGGGGTCTCCTTTCCTGGGTTTCCTCATCCGAGCAATCTCATAGGTCCACCAGGTTCAATAAAAGTCCTATTATGCCAGCTCCTCCAGCCCTGCCCTCCCCTGGGGCTACTGCCAACCCTCCCCCAGGTCCTTGAAGGCCCACTTGGAGCAGGGGCCCACCTTATGGTAGCTCCTAGGTCCCTGGGTCCTCATGGAGGGGCAGACTGTGGCCTTGGAGCTTGGCTGGTGACCCAGCAAGCCTTACCTTCTCCAGGGCTCAGTCTCCCCAACTGTACAATGGGAAGGGGCAGGCTGGGAGATCTTCCAGGGCCCACCCAGCTCCAAGGGTGTCAGGCCCCAGGGATGACTAAGCATGCCTAGTGGCCGTCTTGAAGAGGTGTCGGGCCTCCCTGGAGCAGGTGTCTGGGAGCCCAGTCCTACGGCCCTGGCCCCATGTTAGGCCACGGCATAGCCAAGCCTTCCAGGGGGCTTCAGCACAGGACGCACCAACCTAGCCCTGTCCAGTCCCTGCCCTTTGAAGGGACTGGGCAGGCAGGAGAGGAAGGGGGGCTGTGACAAGAGTGTCACCCACTGCCTTATTTCCAAATCGTGCTGCTTTCTTTCTCCGCATTTACCGTGCCAGACCCTGAGTTGAAGGATGCCATTGCTGGGGGTTGGCGGACACCTGCTCCTCCTCTTCAGTTTACAGAGAGAGAAACTGAGGCCCAGAGGAGCTTGGTAGTTCAGCTGTGGTCTCAGCAAGACTCTCAGACCTGCATTCTCTCTCCTGCTCTGTACAGCGACTGCTCAGCCTGGGCGCTGCGTGTGTACAGGAGGATTTGTGGAGGTGCATGTGGAGTTGGCGCAGGCCAGTGCAGGCCTGCAGCAAACTGCGCCTCCTGAGAATGGTTCCTAACGCCCTTTCCACCCCTGCAGGAAGCGAGTTGCCCGTGTGTGCAAGCTGCGGCCAGAGGATCTACGATGGCCAGTACCTCCAGGCCCTGAATGCTGACTGGCACGCAGACTGCTTCAGGTAGGGCAGGCTGACCTGAGCTCGGGTGCCCTAAGCAAGGCCTGCCAGAGACGTGGTCATCCCTCCTGGTGCCATCTCTGGTTGTGACTTCCAGCAAGTCCTTGGCTTCAGTTTTCCCCATCTGTGAAATGAAGCATTTGGACTAGAAGATCTCTGGAGGCCTTTCTTTTTTGTCATTCTAGACAGAAAAGGAGACAAAAGGCGAGACTTGCGTTTATGCTCGTAATACCAAGGCCTGTTGGCTCCTTGGTGGGGGAGGAGTGGAGGGTAGTGCACCCCTGCCTTCCGGGTGTTGGTGCTCCAGAGAGAGGCCTTGGGAGGAGCTGGGCCTCCTTCATGGGCCCCAGGCTAGTTTGGAAGATGCATATCCAGTAAGACCAGTCCCTTCCCTCCGGACACCAACTCCCAAGTGTAGGAGAGTAGGACCAGAGCTGTGGTGGAGCACATGGGGACCCAGAGGTGGCCCAGCAATCCAGGAGCACCGTCCTGAGAAGCAGGGGCAGGGGGTAGCCTTAGATAGCTCTGTAGGGCCAGAGCTGGGGATGTGAGATTTCCCACATGGAGAAGTGTGGTAGGAAGCAGCTCCAGACAGAGGGCCCAGCAGGTGCAAAGGGTAGAATGGTGACGGGGCCTGGCCCAGTCAGTAAACGGCAGAGTTCAGGCAGGAAAGCACCCAAAAGGAGGGAAGGTAAAGTGGCGAGGCCCAGCTGGGGTCAGGGCATCAACCACCGGCCGAAGGAGTTTAATTTAGGCAGTGGGAGGCTCTGACAAGGATTTTATTTTTCTTTTATAAAAATGTCTTAACATTTTCTACAATTTAGGAAGGGCCAGGCACTGTTTTAAGGACTTTTTATAGTTGGATACGTGTTGTCTCCGTGAATCGGAACACGGAGAGGTTAATTCTCTTGACCGAAGATACACAGCCAGTGAGCGAAATGAACACACAGTACACGCACTGGCTGGGGAGCCCAGAGGAGAGGCGGGCTCCGTGTCCTGGGGTTCCCAATCAGGTGTTCAGAAGGAGGCCTTCAGGGAGGAAAGGGCCTCTGAACAGGCAGAGACAGGGAGGTGGGACCGTGCAAACCGTTGAAGGCCCGGGATCAGCTCATCTGGTTGGAACAGAGTGAGTCGAGAGACATGATGATGAGGCAAAGTTAGGATCGATTCAGTGAAGAGCCCTGAAGGCCAAGATCAGTAGCTTCTGAGGGCAGTAGGGAGCCAGCAGAGAGGGTCAGAAAGCAGGGGAGGGATGTGGGCAGAAGTGCTATTGAAAAATGCCATCCCAGTGGGCAGATGGTGGTAACATGGCAGGGAAGGGACTGTCAATAGTTCGGGGCTCTGTGCCCATAAGACCTGACATAGGACAGTGACTAAGAGTGGAGAGAGTTTCAGATCTAGAAGGGACGATATTTGGCAAGGATTAGTCACATTAGCCACTATTCATTGGTGACTCTTGTAATGTCATTTCATTAAACCTTCACCATAACCGTAGGAGGGGCCATTATTCGCTCGATTTCCACGTAAGAAATGGAGGCTCGGAGAAATCAAGTAACTTGCTGAAAGTTGCAACAGCCAGAGCTGGGACTTGAACCTATGTCTGTCTCACTCCAAGTCACTGCAGAGCTGAAGAAGTCAGGGGCTGTGGGGTGGAGCTGGGGGCTGGTGAGTGGCAGGGGCAGAATCTACAGCAGAGTCTGGTTTTTCACCCCGGGTGCAGAGGAGGCCAGTGGTCTGTTGGCTCTGGTGGAGCTGGGGGCCGTGTTGGTGAGGAGTTGTGCCCTGTCCTTGTTGAGGTGGAGGTGCAGTAGGCTAGCCAGGGAGGCAGTGCCCTCCCGAAAGCTGGCCGAGGTGATCTGAGACCGGTCAGAGGTGGGAAGGGCAGAAACAACAGCCTACTCAGTGCTGGGGGATGGGATTTGAGAAGAGGCCAAGAGAAATCCAGGGAAGAACTTTGGGGGCCCCGGTGCATGGGGTGGGGAGGGAGGTAGAGCCTTGGGAGACATGGGGGAGGGCCAGGCGTGCAGCCACAGAAGCCACAGAAGGGCAGCACTGGGGCAGGATGCGTGGAACCTAGCTTTGGAGGGGTCCCTGCCCTGTTAACCAGCAGAGGGCTAAGGCCCCGGGAGGGGGCGGTAGGGAGGGGGCACGTTGGGTTAGGCCCCGGTGCGGTGGGGACACAGGGAAGGCTCCCACAGTGAGGGAGGGCCCACAGGCAGTAAGAGCCATGGCTTCCACATGGTTCCACGACTTACACAGTGTTTCTGGCCCCGCGGCGTGTGGTCCCAACAGCCCCCAAACCTGGTTGAGGCCAACGGTGTCCTCACTCCCCTGACAGTCAGGAAAGCAGCTCAGAGAGGAGTCGCTGCTTGCTGGGCCCCTGGAAGCATCTCAGTGCCGTGAAGCGGGGCTGCCACCAGCCCCTGGGCTCCGAGAGCCTTGCAGCGACAGAGTTGCTGTGGGCCCATTGTCACCGCAGAGCCAGCCCCTTTCTCTGTTCCAGCCTCCTGGGAGGTCGTGGCCAGGCCCAGGGGGGTCCAGGCTTCCCTTTGCCCAGCTGCTGCCTCTGGGAGGTCCCTTCCCAGAAGCCTGCAGCTCAGGAGCCCTGGGGCTGCCGTAACTCGGGTAACATCTCCCCGGAGGCTGGTTGGGCTGACCCTGGATGAGGAGGGCTGAGTGCACAGCTGGCACTGGGGGCCGGAGCCTGGGCTGGGATGCCCCCCTCTTTGGGGGACTTGCAGGCAAAGAGGATGGACTGTCCATGGAAGTCAAGCTCTGTTCCCTCGGGGGCAGCACCAGAAGAAGCAGCTGCTCCCTGTCCCCAGAGAGGCTCCAGTGCCTTTGTTACAGCAGAGGCCGGGGGGCACGGAGGGTGCCTTTCTCGGGTGTGCAGGGCTGAGGACACAGTGCCGGCCAAGCTTCCCCGCCTGCACCAGAGCCCAGGCAGTAGGCCCTTCAGCTGCTTCCTGTTGTGAGCTAAGACCAAGTCCTCTTGCACCCACATCACTGCATCCTCCTCCCCTGCCGTGTGGCCACGCTGGCCCCTCCCTCTGCAGCCTCCAATCCTGAGTGCCTGGAGTAGGATAGGGAAACAGCCTGTCCGGCCCACGCCTGCACTCCCCGTAGGCCTCTGGGGCCCCCCTGCGATAGGTAGCAGCAAAGGATGCTGGCCTCGAACCTGAGAAGATGCTGCTTCCTCCGAGGGGCTAAGTAAGTGGAAAGCCCCCTCCCCACCTGTCCCAGGCCTCGGGCAGGGCCCCTGGTGTGAGGGCTGGGGCTGGAGGCCATGGTGGGACAGACCCACCTGAGGCCGGGCAATGGGGAAGGAGAACTGAAACTCCTTGGTCACTGTTGGCCGCCTGTCGAGGGGAAGCAGGCCACCGCTGAGGCTCCTGGCCCTTCTGGTACAGGTCTCCCTTGAGGCTGGTCCCCCAGCTGCTCTTTTTCACCCTTGGTGTCCAGGGATGTGGTGGGTAGAGGGCACCCCTGGGAGGGAAGGACCTGTCGCTGTAGGGGTTTCCACTGCTTCCCAGCCTGGCCTGTTCATCCCCCCTCCAGCCCCACAGTGCCCTCCTCTCCTGCTCAAGCCTGGCTCTGCCTTTGCTGCTCTGGGAGAGGGCTACACTGTACCTGGTATTACTCTCTTGACACCCTTTGTAGGGGCAGGGGCATTGGGGGGCACCCCAAGAGCCAGGCATGTCCTGCCCCACCTGCCTCCTCTGGCTCCTGGCCGGATGTGGGCCTGAGGGGTGAGGGGATGCACAGAGTCAGGGGCTCCTGTGTGCCTTCCATCGGCAAAGGCCCACTGAGGCCCCAGGCGCCAGCCACCAAACTACTATGTGAGCCTGGGCTAGATCCCCTATCTGAGATGGAGGCTGAGCCAGGGTACCCTGGAGCAGTTCTGAGGACGCTGGGGGTGGGAACTGCTCCTGGTTGAGTGCACAGAGTGAGCCAGTCTGGCAGAAAGCACTTCTCTTCGGGCACCAGCGTTTGTAGGTGCCTGGTCTGGGACCTCGGGCAGCCGGCAGGTTAATGGCAGAGGGCGGCGGTGCAGGCTGCGTGGGGGGCCATGGGCGCATCTGATCAGGCTTCAGGGAAGTGGTTATCAGGGAGCTGACTGCACTCACAGAGCCTGAGTGAAGCAACGTGGGGTCTTCCAGGGCTGCTACAGTGACGAATGTTTGTGCGTGAGAAGGACTAGGAGTTTGCAGGCAGAAGAGCTTTCTCTCCCCGGGGGGAAGGCGGCCGCTCCAGAGCCCCGACTGACCCGCCCACCGAGGTGGGGGAGGGGGGCTGCTTCCTGCAGCCTGGGGCTGTGGGGGAGACTCCCGCGGTGACACTCCTGTGACGCGCTTCGTGGCTGGTGGGTCTGGTCAGTGGAAGGGCGAAGTGAATCACCGATCCGCACAGGGAGTGGGGTATCTCCCCAAGGTCACCGTGCGCTGCCTGCGCCCCGCCTCTTTGCGGAGCCTGCTCTCCTGCTGCGCACCTTCCTGCTAGGTTAGAGCCCCCTGGGGGCTGCAACGGGGACCTCCCCGTCCCCGGGTGTCCTCCCTCCTGGCTCGGTGCCTTCCTTGCCTTGTCGCCCGCCCCGTGGTAAGATGCCCACCCACTGCAGTCGGCAGCGATTGTGGGGGCAGGAAGGGCTCCAGGGGCAACAGATGACGTCATGGCTCCCGTCCAGCCGCTGCTTCCGCTGCAGCCTCCCGCATCCCAGCGCTGCCTCCAGAGGCTTTCCCTCCCCAGTCGGATCCCTTTGAGAGAGCTCATCAGACCCCACCTTCCTGGCTTCCAAAACCCGGGCATTTTGTGTTCCCCTGCCCGCCCCCTGCCCAAAGCCCCAAGCTGTGGTCCCCAGCCCCTCCCCTCAGGCTACCAGACAATGGGGAACTGGCTGGATCCTCTTAAAGGGACAGTGTCCCAGCAGCACTCTTGCTGCTCTGCGCTCCCTCCTTCTCCTCCCTCCTCCCCCTCCTCCTCCCCCCTCCCCTCCCCAGTTCCCTAGTTCAGGAGCAGTCATTGAGTGCAGTCAATGAGTGCTGCCCTGTGCAGGCTACGGTAGAGCGGAGGCTTTCCCGGCTGCCTGGAGCACAGTGCTCTCTGACCCAGCCCCAGTCTTTCCTGCCCTCCTGTCTCCTGGTTTGTTCCCCCACTGAACCATGCGCTCTGAGCCTGGGCCCTCCTATCCCTATGCGACCTTGGTACCTCACCCAGAGCACCCAGACAGCAACAGAGCTGGACGGGTCCCCTAGCCGTTCTCTGCGCAGTGTGTACTCCGGCCCAAACGTACCTGTGCATGCCAGGACCCTGGGTCAGGCTTTGCAGAACCCAGTGGGGCTTGTGCCCGGGGTTGAGGAGGGTGTCAGTCACTGGGGGTCCCACATTTTAGCATTTGCTTATTACCCTGGCTTAGCTGAGCTGCTGGTCCCCACCCGACCAGGACACTTGATGGGAAAGACGTCAGGCATGTAGGTCTAGCTCCTGGCCTGGGGGGTGGCACATAGAAAGAAGCCTGTACATCATTTCTCCCCATCTGCCCTTCAGGGGCCCCACCAGCCAGGCCTTCCCGCTGCCTATGCTGAACCCCGTTCTTGTGCCTGGCAGCACTCGTGGGGCTGGCTGAAGCCTAGGGAGCCTGGAGATCCCCTCTCTTAACTGACTGACTGGTCTATACTGAGCTGAACTCCTGCCTTGTATCTTGGTGGAACTGGGAGTATCTTCATGGGGCCTATGGTGCCCATCTCTGTGACCTTGGGCAGGGTAGACCCTCCTAAGTTCATCTGCCTCATCTCTAAAACGAGGGTAGCCATGCCTGCCTCATGGTGGCCTGTGAGAATTAGTAAATTTATTAAGCAAGAAAATGGGAAGGTGCCAGCACTTAGTAGGTCTTCACAGCGCCGAAAGGTTACCACCATCTACATCAGCTGCCAGAGCTGCCTCCACTTTGCTGGGAGTGGGGGGAGGGGGAGGGAGAGGAAGCCGACTAGACTGGAAGAGTGGGGCTCACAGTGTGTTCCAGCCCCGCTCCCCCCAACCTGAATCCTGGGCTCCCAGGTTCCAGCCCTCCCTGGGCCTGACTGGTGGGTGACTGAGAGTAACTTGCCTGCCCTCGCTGGCCATCTTCCTTCACGACAAGGGACAGGGGACTCAGATGAGTAGCACCTCTCAGTCCAGGTCTAGCAAGTGGGCCAGACACCCTGGGTGCAGAACTGCTGAGGGTGGTTGTTCAGGCTGCACATAGTACCAAGGCTTCGGGCTGAGGGACCACGGCAGAGGGGGTGGGGGTGGGCGCTGAATCCATCCCCGGCTCCACTTGCCAAGCCCTGTGCCCCGGCACAGGCTGCTCCCGTCCAGAGGGTACACCTTTCTCTAGTGCTGCCTGTAGACTGGAAGGGCCCAGGTGTGTGGGAGGGGTGGGCCCCTCTGAGCCCCAGCTCCCCTTCCACCCAGGTGTTGCGAATGCAGTGCCTCCCTTTCACACCAGTACTATGAGAAGGATGGGCAGCTCTTCTGCAAGAAGGACTACTGGGCCCGCTATGGCGAGTCTTGCCACGGGTGCTCAGAGCACATCACCAAGGGGCTGGTCATGGTAAGCACCCCTCCCCCACTCACCTCACGTGTGTGTGTGTGTGTGTGTGTGTGTGTGCGCGTGCGTGCACGCGCGTGCGTGCATGTGTATGCGTTTTCACAGGTTTCCCTGCTCCAGATCTCTCTCCCATCATCTCTCGTGTTCTTTTCACTAGTTCTCTGATTCTCTGTGCCTCCTGAGCCTGTTTCTCTGTCTGTATCCCTCAGCCCGCTATTATGGAGGCAACTCTGTCTGCCCCGAAGTTGGTTTGGGGCTGCCCTTCTGAGAGGAGGCCGAGGGGAGGAGCTATGGGGGCTGAAGGGGCTGCTGAGGTGGCTTGTCCCCACCCCCCCAACTCCCCTTCCAGGTGGCCGGGGAGCTGAAGTACCACCCCGAATGCTTCATCTGCCTCACATGTGGGACCTTCATTGGTGATGGAGACACCTACACTCTGGTGGAGCACTCCAAGCTCTACTGGTGAGTGCCCCGCCCCTCCCTGCGCCTGGCGTGCCCCCCCCCCCCCGGTGTCACACGTCTCCCACGCCAGGGCCCTTCCCCTTTCCATGTGGGGGGCAGTCATAGTGACAGTGTAGAAACCACTGGGAAATATAAGACACAGCAATCAGGTGGAGAAAGCCTCAGACATCAGCTTTCTTTTCTCTTCGTTTTTTTTTTTTTTTAATATTTATCTAATATTTTGGCTGCGTCCGGTCTTAGTTGCGACACGCGGGATCTTTTGTTGTGGCGCGCGGGCTTCTCTCTAGTTGTGGCGCACGGGCTCTCTAGTTGCGGCGCGTGGGCTCAGTAGTTGCAGTGCACGGGCTTAGTTGCCCTGCGGTATGTGGGATCTTAGTTCCCCGACCAGGGATCAAACCCACATCCCCTGCCTTGGAAGGCTTATTCTCAACCACTGGACCACCAGGGAAGTCCCACAGACATCAGCTTTCTTACTGACATCACTGCTGTGCAGTTCTGGCACCAACCCTCAGAGTTACCACCAACCCTGTGAGCTCAGGACCTGTCCCCAGCAAGTTCACCCTGACTTCAGTCACCGGCCACAAGTTTGGGAGTCCCCAGGCTGCTCGCATTTCTGACCGATTGGCTGCAAAGTCAGGGATTCCCACAGCTCTCTCAGCTTTGCTACTTCGCTCAATGACTCAGAGCTCAAGAGAGCGCTATACTCACAATTGTAGTTTTTTACTAAAGGCTACACATCAGGACCAGCCAGATGAAGAGACGCAAAGGGCGAGGTCCGGGAGGGTCTCGAATGCACAGCTTCTGTGCATTCCACCCATGGAATCAAGACGTGTGACCCGTCCTCCCTGGCATCACCAGAGTTTTAATTGGGGTTTCATTATGTAGCATAATTGATTGAATCACTGGGCATGGATTGAACTCAGTTTCCTCGAGGTCAGGCTGGGTCAGAGCCATAGCCCTCTCATCACGTGGTCAGTCTTTCTGGTGACCGGCACCCACCTCCCTGCTGCCTGAGTCATCTCATTAACATTAGCTCAAGTGTGTGAAGGGCTCAAGAAAAAGGAAGATACTCCTGTTCCAAGGATTTAGAGCCTCTTTCCCAGGAGCCAGGGACAAAGACCAGACAAATTCTTTATCATGGCAACACTGATAAAGCTGGATTTGAGGGCAGCATGACTTTTGAGGATCCCGAATGGACTCTTAATGACTTCCTGCTGAACTGGACTTATCCCCAGGCCTCATCTTGGCCAGCTGACAGAGCATAGACAACCTAGAGTGAGCCCCGGAGAGGGGCAAGGCTGGGCTGAGCATGCCCAGTTCCTGCTCCCAGCCCATCAGGCAGCCAAGCTCCTCCTCTTCCCTTGGGGAGCAGTGAGGGGAGGGTGGGAGGAGAAGAGAGCCTGGGGCTGAGGGATCAGGGTGGGGGTGATGCTGGTGACTGTCCTGACACACTTTTCTTCCCGCTCTTTGGGTCCCCACCGCCTGTGGCTCTTGCAGCGGACACTGCTACTACCAGACTGTGGTGACCCCCGTCATTGAGCAGATCCTGCCTGATTCCCCCAGCTCCCACCTGCCCCACACAGTCACCCTCGTATCCATCCCAGCCTCGGCTCATGGCAAACGTGGTCTCTCGGTCTCCATCGACCCCCCTCACGGCCCGCCAGGCTGCAGCACAGAGCACTCCCACACCGTCCGCGTCCAGGGGTGAGTGGCTGGCCTGCTGAGGCTGCAGCTGGTGCAGCTGTGGGCGCGGATGCTCTAGGTGGGTGGCTGACCCTGGGGCAGGGGGGCCCTGAGAATGAGTGAGCACATGGGCCCAGATGGAACCCAGCTCTGACAACTGGTATACCAGATGCCTGGTCCAATCATTCCTCCAAAAAAAATAACAAATGTTAGATTAAATATTTTAAATGTTTTCTTTAATCCCTGCATGACCCAACAAGAAAGAGAAGTAACCAGGTCAGGAATAAGTGAAGGAAGGAGCCCAGGGGTGTCAGCAGAGCACGGAAGGCAGCCATGACTTAAGGGCAAATCTGAATTGGGTGAATTAGGCTTCAGTTTTCGAGTCTTCTCATGGCTGAGTCTCTCAAAGCCCTGACTTGCTCAAGGAAAGTGAGACTAATAAGAGAATGCCTCCCCACCCCATAAAGCTGCAACCCCCAAAGGGCTCTCAGGGTGAGGAAGAGCAAGAAATAAACCACACCTTCCACCAGCCGCCCACCCCGCCGCCCCTGGCAACCAACTCCCAGAACTAGAAAATAAACTGATTTGAACCTAAATGGAAGGGGAGAGGGAATCTCCCCTGAGAATTCATCCACTTGGGTTTGCCAACCAAGTTCACATGCCTGGGTGGTTCAGAAAACCTCCAGGCAAAATTGTAAAAGTTTAAAGTACTTCTCTGCTAGGGGTAATGTCCTCAGGCCGCGACAGAATCAGACGCAGATCCTTTCTGGAGGAACCCACCTCCAGGCTTCACAGAATTTCTCTTGAGATAAGCGTCCCAAGGAAGGTGAGCCATTTGGTCAAAAATCACAGAGAACAAGGCACTGTGAGCAGGAACCAGTGGAAACAACAGGTGGCAGAAGCAGACCTGCAAAACCTGCAGATAGTAGGATTATCAGAAACAGTACAAAATAATTATGCTCCATATGTTTTAATAAATAAGAGATCCTTGGAAAAAGTGAGTAAAGAGCAAATGAATTTGGAAAATAACCACATAGAACCCCTAGAAGTGAAAGATGGGTTTAGCAGTAGAGGAGGGTTTTAAACAGCTGAAGGGAGAAGCAAAAACACAGCAAGGTGAAAATAGGGAAAGAGAGGTTAAGACGTACGGAGGACAGAGTGAGCAGCTCTAATCATCCATCTAGAATCACAGGCGGAGAGAATGGGAGAGAGGCAGTATTTGAAGATATGATGGCTGAGAACTTCCCAGAGCTGATTAAAAGATACCAATCCACAGACTGAAACCCAGTGAATCCCAAACAGGAAAAGTAAAAAAAAATTCACCCATAGATTCCCCCACCTGGTGAAACTACGACACCAAAGGCAAAAGAAAAGACTTTAAAAGTACCCATAGGGAGGACTTCCCTGGTGGCTCAGTGGTTAAGAATCCGCCTGCCAAGGTAGGGGACACGGGTTTGAGCCCTGGTCTGGGAAGATCCCACATGCCGAGGAGCAACTAAGCCTGTGTGCCACAACTACTGAGCCTGTGCTCTAGAGCCCGCGAGCCACAACTACTGAGCCCCTGTGCCAGAGCTACTGAAGCCCTTGCGTCTAGAGCCCATGCTCCACAACAAGAGAAGCCACTGCAATGAGAAGCCTGCACACTGCAATGAAGAGTAGTAGCCCCGACTCACTGCAATAGAGAGAAAGCCTGTGTGCAGCAGCAACAAAGACCCAACGCAGCCAAAAATAAATAAATTTATTTTTAAAAAAATTTCCTTCAAAAACAGAACAGGCTGACACCTGATTTCCCAACAGAAACAATGAAAGCCAGAAATAGTGAAATGATATATTCAATGCACTCAGCAAAAAAGAACCATCAACCTAGAATTCTATACTTGATGAAAATATCCTTCAAGTATGAAGGTGAAATAAAGACATGTTAAGGCAGACAAAATGAGATTTGATACTAGCAGATCATCCCTAAAGAAAATTCTAAAGGCTGTAGAAAAGGTCCGAGGTGTAAGAAGAAATGAAGGTTAAGGGGCTGACGCAGTTGATAACATGCTATGAGACGTTGAGCAGTTCCCTTGTCCTCTCGGGTCTTTGGGGTCTCTGTCTGAACAATGAGGAAGTCAGATACCTTGGGGCCTTCTGAGATTTCTCCTGGGCCTTCATGGACCCTTGAGAAATAGTTTTAAACGTTCCCCGTGTCTGGGTGTGGGAGCCATATGCCAGCTTTCTTTGGATTCAGTCAACGTTTCTCACATACCTGCCAGGTACCAGGCCCCATGCCTAAGCACTGGTGAGAATTGAAGATGGTACTGGGGGGGGGAGGAGGAAGTTGGGCTTGACTCTGCATCTCCACCCCCATCTTGAGCATCAGCCAGGCCAGCAGCTGCCTTCCATACACAAGTGAACAGACAGATTGGTGAGAGAGATGGGGAAACTCCCAGACCAGCTGGTCCCTGACAACTGGGCAGAATTTTAGGAGTAGAGGGTCCACGGCACCTCCTCCCTGCCTCCCTCACTGGGTGAGCATTCTTTCCTGCTTCTTTTCCCCCCTTTGGCCACGCTGTGCAGCTTGTGGGATCTTAGTTCCCCCACCAGGGATCGAACCCGGGCCACAGCAGTGAAAGCACCGAGTCCTAACCACTGGACCACCAGGCAGTTCCCTAAGGAATATATATATATATATATATATATATATATATATAATTTTTTTTTTTTCGGTACGCGGGCCTCTCACTGTTGTGGCCTCTCCCGTTGCGGAGCACAGGCTCCGGACGCGCAGGCTCAGCGGCCATGGCTCACGGGCCCAGCCGCTCCGCGGCATGTGAGATCTTCCCGGACCGGGGCACGAACCCGTGTCCCCTGCATTGGCAGGTGGACTCCCAACCACTGCGCCACCAGGGAAGCCCAGGAATATATTTTTAAGGCTATATCCATAAGAAGTCTTTATCCATGAAAATATATTCACTATTTTTTAACTTTTTTAATCCTGAAAATTTCAAATTTACAGAAAAATTACTAAAATAATAAGTATGTTGAATACCTGTTCACCTTTTACCTAAGTTCACCAATTTTAACTTTCTGCCACACTTGAGGCATGCGTGTCTCTCCCTCTATGTATTTGTGTATATGTACATATATATACTTTTTGTATATACACACACGTACATATTGCTATATTTTTACTAAGTCATTTGAGTGGAGGTCGTAGGCACCATTGACCCATCCTCCCCCCACATACTTCAGACCTTCTCCTAAGAACAAGGGCATTCCCTTACATAATTATCCATTGTATCTTACAGTGTAATGATGATATTTAGGAAGTTTAACATTGACACTTGTATTCAGTGTACAATCCACATTCGAATTTTGCCAGTTGTCTCAACACTGTCCTTTATGGCAGTTTCCCCCTTGATCCAAGATCCAATCCAGGATCACACATTGCATTGAATCCTCACGTCTCTTAGGTCTCTTTTAATCTGTGCCAGTTCCTCAGCTTTTCATTGTCCTTTATGACCTTGACATGTGTGAAGAGTGCAAGTCAGTTAAGGAAGCATGGCCCTCCATTGGGGTTCTACAGAGGGTTCCTCTTCCTTAGGTTGAAGTCATGCATTTTAACCAGATAACTGATGCTGTGTCCTTCTCTGTGCATCTTACTGGTAGACACAGGATGTCAGTGAAGTGCTCCCTTTATTGGGGATGTCAACTTCGATTATTTGGTTAAAGTGCAGTCCACTCTCTCTGCTGTAAAGGATTTTTTTTCCCCTTTGCAGTGTAACCAGTTTGAGTCATCTGTGAGATATGAGTCTGTAAATATCCTGTTTCCAGCAGCCTTTCACTGACTCTAGCATCCACAGATAATTCTGTGATGGCTACAAAGTGGTGATTTTCTGTGTTCTTCCTGCTGTATTTATTACCTGACTTTCCTGTGTAAGGAAGCACTTCTCCCCCATGTGAGAATATACTCTCGATAATTGAAAAATTGCTAGCAATCTGTTTTTCTTAAAGCTCTCAGTCTCCTTTCTGTCCTGCCTACCCTCCCCCAGCCCTTCCCCATCTCAAGTCAGAGACAAAGTGACCATTCTTTGAAAAGCTTTTACAAAGACAAAATGACAATCAGACAGTTAACACCAAGGAGTTAAAAGAAGCAAGTAAATTTGGCAAGTTGGCCATTCCGTGAGTTAGTTTATGGCCGAGTAATCCAGGGCACCAGCCCCATCTCCACCCTGCAGCTGTGGCCCAGCCCAGGCTACTGGCTCCTTCCCGCTGATCCCAGAGGAGTGGGAGCCTTAGCTTCATCTTGCAGGGCAAGTTTGGGGGTCAGGTAGGAAGCAGTGGGTCCAAACCCTCTTAGGACTCTTTGACGCTTGTCTGCCCCACACGTACCAGCCAGGTAGAAGGAGAGGTCTGTCCTCCATGGCAGAGACAACGCTCTGTTGAACAGGAGCCCCCGAGCATCTAGTATAGGGGGGCAAACACCTGGAGGGCATGCCACTTTTCTCCAGTTCCACACCCACAGGGGGCAAGCATTGTAATTACTATAGAACTCTTCCCGCCAAACCAGAATTCGGTGTTCCCGCCAGTTGCCACCTGCCGATCACACAAGATAGAATGGTTTGCCCCACGCTCCTGATCTGATCCCCTTGGCCTTGGTTTCCTAGTGGGGTGAGCAGGGGTCTGACCACCGCTCTATGCCCACAGAGTGGACCCAGGCTGCATGAGCCCGGATGTGAAGAATTCCATCCACGTTGGAGACCGGATCCTGGAAATCAATGGCACACCCATCCGGAATGTGCCCTTGGACGAGGTATGGGTCCTGAGTCTGGTTGGATGTGGTGCTCCCCTGAGAGCACCACCCCTGAGACTCACCTGTCCACACTCCTGCTCTCCCCAGATTGATCTGCTGATCCAGGAAACCAGCCGCCTGCTCCAGCTGACTCTTGAGCATGACCCCCATGACGCACTGGGCCACGGGCTTGGGCCTGAGTCCAGCCCCCTGGTCTCCCCGGTTCACACTCCCAGCGGGGAGGCGGGCAGCTCCGGCCGGCAGAAGCCTGTCCTGTAAGTCAGCCCTGCACCTTGATGTACTGTATCTTGGTACTTTCACTGACGCTGGGCCGCAGGGGGCATGGGACCTGGTCCCTACCCTCCGGTAGCTCACAGTCTGATGGGGGAGTCAGCCCTGCAAAAAGAAGGAGGCCGGCAAGGGGTGAAGGGGGCTAGAAAGAGGAAGGAGAATGAGGAGCAGACGGGGAAAGCAGCACCCCCAGCTGGGGATGACAGCGCTTCCAGGGTGGACCAGCGCCCTGGCTTCGAGGAGCAGCTGGCCAGCAGCTCAGGATGCTGGGGCATCGGATGTGTTGGGGAGTGATGGGCTCTGAGGCAGAAACTCGTGGCGGGGTCTTCGGGCTTTGCCCATCCCGGGGCGCCACCGAAGGGTGTTGTAGCACAGTGATGTGTTTCACAGAGACCACTCTGGTCCCCTTTGCAGGGAGGTGCCCAGGACCAGAGACAGCTGGGGGACTGTTGTGGTGGTCCAGGCCAGAGGGGCCAAGTGCTCTGTACCCTCTTAAAGAGAGGTGGGGAGGCACCAGGAAGAAGCCTAGAAGCAGGCTGGTCCTCGTGCCACTCACTGCAGGGGTCTGCTCAGGACTCCTGGTCAAGGCTTTGAGGGGGACACCTGGGATGACAGCCTTTACGCTAAGAAACAGTGGTACTGAAGGCATGTGTTTCCTCCTCCCTTGCATTTGTCTGGAGCTCAGGCTACCCTGCAAGGCCACCTGTGGGCATTCTGGGCAGGTAGTCTGCCTCTGCACTCCAAGGCCTGGGACTCAAATGCTGGGAGACAAAGCGTCTGATCCAGGGTCACCAGGCAGAGAAGGCCTAGGGCAAACATTCCTACCTTAACAGGAAGTCCAAGCCAGACAGGGCACTGGGTGCTGGCATCAGGATGGGGCAAGAGCCTTATGACTGCCCCAGAAGAGCTGTCCTCTGCCGCCCTTTCTGGCTGTACGGGTGACTGTACATAGACTGGCATCGATGGGGCATGGCGGGTAGGGGGAAGGGGGCAGGGCCAAGACCTGGCCTCCCCCCAAGGGGGCCTCGTCCGGGTGCCCACCTGGTGGCAGCGGGCACTGGGTGTGTCCCCCCAGGAGGAGCTGCAGCATCGACAGGTCCCCGGGTGCCGGCTCGCTGGGCTCCCCGGCCTCCCAGCGCAAGGACCTGGGTCGCTCCGAGTCCCTCCGTGTGGTCTGCCGGCCACACCGCATCTTCCGGCCTTCGGACCTCATCCACGGGGAGGTGTTGGGCAAGGGCTGCTTCGGCCAGGCCATCAAGGTACAGGGCACGCCAGGCAGGGATGGGGCCGTGGGTGGGAGCAGGGGGGCAGTCTGTGTGTGACCCGTTGGTCCTCCACCCTCCTCCCACCAGTGTCCCCAGGAAGCCCCAGTGGACGGGTATCTGGCTTCCAGACTCGCTGGCCAGAGCTCTCCTCCACCTGGGCCTCCCTGAGCTAGTTAGGGGGAGGGGACTTACTATAGATAGACCACGAAAAGTGGCTCCTCAGGGTGGGGGATGGGAGGGCAGCCCGGACTGACCCTGAAGGCTCCCTCCCCCAGGCCCCCTTACTGAGCCCAATACCAGCCCCCTCCTGGCCTCTGGGCTGCTCACCCCCTTCACACTCTCCCACAGCAAGACACAAGCCCTTCCCTGGCTCTGATGTCACCTGGCTATGACCAGACTGGAAGGTTCAGAGTTACACAAAGGGCACCAGCCAGGTTGCCCACATGTGCAGACAGGCCCCAGCCCCTGTCCCTGGTCAGAATCTCTGGTAGAGCTACCATTTGACTTCCAGGAGACAGCCCAGCAGAGCAGAGGAAAGAGAACTGGCCTCTGGGTCAGGCAGTCCTGGACCCAAGCCCTGGCCACCCCCCTTCCTGCCACCTGGGTGACCGTGGACCCTGGTGGGAAACCTTCTTGAGTCTCAGTTTCCTCACCTGTAAAGGACTTAAGCCCCACCCCCTCAGGGGCTGCGAGCATCCCATGAAAAGTCTGCGAAGGGCTTGAAGCCGTCTGTCCATCTGCCTGGGGTGGGGATGGGCCTCCTGCAGGGTGGGCCTAGAGCAGAGCATGTGCCTGTGCTGAGTCTCAACCCCTGGGCGTCCCCACGCAGGTGACACACCGGGAGACAGGCGAGGTGATGGTGATGAAGGAGCTGATCCGCTTCGATGAGGAGACCCAGCGGACGTTCCTCAAGGAGGTGGGTGAGGGGCCTGCTGCACCCTCTGCACCAGACTCCTAGGACCTGCCCCACCCTTCGCCATTGAGAGGGGGTGGGGTGGCAGAGGGCTCCAGGAGGATGTGTCGCTCAAGCCCACGCTGGAAGAAGAGAAACTATTGGCCAGGAGGGCGAGAGGGGCAAGGACGTCGCTGGGGGTGGGAGCAGCCCAAGCAAAGAGCACGGCAGCCGGCAGGTGTGACCCCGGGGGCTTGAAGGCTCCTCCATCTTTGGAACTGTCCGTGGTGGCCTCTGGTGGGAAACGGGGAGAAGGAGACGTGGGCCCAGCCTGTTTGCACCCCACCAGGTGAAGGTCATGCGATGCCTGGAGCACCCCAACGTGCTCAAGTTCATTGGGGTGCTCTACAAGGACAAGAGGCTCAACTTCATCACCGAGTACATCAAGGGTGGCACGCTCCGGGCCCTCATCAAGGGCATGGTGAGTGCCGGGCAGAGCCCCTGCCTGAGACCCGTCCCAGCCACTCCTGCCGTAGGACCCTGGGCCCAGCGGCTCCTCTGTCGGTCCCAGTTTCCTCCCAGGCTCTTCACTGGGGATCGGCCTCTGGTGTCAGAGGCCCTCCAGACCCTGATTCTGAATCAAATAAGGGAGCAACTGACTCCATCTAAGGTGGGGGGGGAAGCTGGGGCCCAGAGAAGGGTGGCAGCTTTGCTGAGGGGATGCACAGGCTGTCAGGTTAACCCCGTGCACCTGCCATAGGTTACCTCTCCCAGAGGGTCTTTGTTTTGCTTCTAAGCAAAACCAAGTCACTTACTGTTTGCCATGACATATAAAATTCAGAACTTGCTGTGACAGCTTGGATGAAATTACCGATCCTCCTCTGAAAAAGAAGCGTTTGGAGGGGAGCTTCCAGCTCTCCTGGGATGCTGATGGTGCCCCGGGATCCGACACTCAGCATCACCACCCCAGCATCACCCTCAGACCCGGAGACCCTGTTCCCTTCCGTCGCCGCTGAGTCCTCCTCAGTCCCTTAGGTTGGATTACCTGCTGTCACCAGAGTATGGTCCCTGCAGGCTCCGGACAGGTGTAACTTCTCAGAGGGATTCTATGGTCCAGTGCAACTTAGAAATGCTGGGCTGCACCAGCACAGGCTTCCTGGCTGCACCTGAATCTTTAATACGTTCTGATGTCCTTGCTCTCCCATTTGAGGTCTCCAAGGAGATGGGGGGAGAGAATGGGGTGTTTCCCCAAATGATTTGAGCCCAGAGCCCTGTTCTCCAGAGTGACTCACCGCAGCTCTCTGCAGGCGACCTTGCCAGGCCCGTCTCTGCTGGGCCATGGAAGCAGGTTCAGGTTTTTTAAAAACTCGAAAAAATGGGATTTTGTAGAAGAGAGAGTTTTTGTTCTCAGAGGAGGTGGGTCAGGAGCTATAGAAGAGTATCTCCCACCCCGTCACTGTTTGGAACCAGTTCTGTTAGAAAATTGTTTTGAATTATTCACCCACAGCCCTTAGAGGGGACAGTTGTGAGGGACTTCCTTGGCAGTCCAGTGGTTAGGACTCAGCACTCTCACTGCCGGGGCCGCAGGTTCAATCACTGGTTGGGGAGCTAAGATCCCACAAGCCACATGGCAAAAAAAAAAAAAAAAAAAAGAAGGGACAGTTGTGGGTGTAGAAGAGAGTTGGGGGTGCGTCATCAGACCCTACAGGACAGTCGCCCCTTCCTGTCTCTCTCTCTCACCCAATGTCCTGCAACTGTGGCCCCGTTGGCTCATCCTGGTCATTCTCCCCACCTCCAGGACAGCCAGTACCCGTGGAGTCAGAGGGTGAGCTTTGCCAAGGACATCGCTTCGGGGATGGTGAGTAGGCTCCGATTGCCGCGGGGCGTGTGGGCTGGGTGATCAGGCCCTACTTATAAAAGCATCTCGGGGCTTCCCTGGTGGTCCAGTGGCTAAGACTCCGCGCTTCCACTGCAGGGGGCGCGGGTTCCATCCCCGGTCGGGGAAGTAAGATCCCGCAGGCCACGCGGTGCGGCAAAAAACGAAAACCAAAACACGTTCTCCAGCGCTCACCTGAACTTCACAAGTTTAGAAATGGAAGGCACAGGAAGCTTTGAGAGAGGACAGAGGGGATCCAGTGGGAGGGGGGAAGGTGGGAGCCTTGGGGTGACCAGGGCGGGGCTGGGGGCCCTCAGCACGGCTGCCCCCTGACCCCCGTGCCCCCCACCCTCAGGCCTACCTCCACTCCATGAACATCATCCACCGGGACCTGAACTCCCACAACTGCCTGGTTCGTGAGGTGAGCTGCTGGGCCGGGAGGGGACAGCGGGGGCCCCGCCCACCACGCTGCTAGACGTGCGGGGGCGGGGCTCTGCTGTCAGCGTGGCCTTGACGGAGAGCCGCCCACACCAGGCTGCACCAGGGGCTGCGGGCCCGGAGGAGGGCCCGGGTGTGTGGACTGGGGTGGTCAGGGCAGGCTTCCTGAAAGAAGCTTTGGGGGGGGATGTATTTCAATGGGGGACAAGTGGGCCCAGGGAGCCCGGCTCTAAGGGGCAGTGACTGAGGGACCACAGGCTGTGGTCGAGGAGGGAGTGGGCAGGTGGTGCCAGGGGCGTGTCTCAGTGTGGCTCTACTTCCGGGTCACCCAGAACAAGAACGTGGTGGTGGCCGACTTCGGGCTGGCGCGGCTTATGGTGGACGAGAAGACGCAGCCCGAGGACCTGCGGAGCCTCAAGAAGCCAGACCGGAAAAAGCGTTACACGGTGGTGGGCAACCCCTACTGGATGGCGCCCGAGATGATCCACGGTGAGTCGGCAGCCCCGCCTGGCACATCCCCCAGGGCCCCGCAGTCCCAGGCGGAGCTGCAGGAGGCGCAGGTCCTGCCCTGCCCCTCTTTGAGTCCTGTCGTTGGTTTCCTTGTGCTGCTGCAACCAGTCATCACACACTTGGCTTAAAAAACACAAATTAGGGCTTCCCTGTGATGCAGTGGTTGGGAATCCGCCTGCCAATGCAGGGGACACGGGTTCGAGCCCTGGTCCGGGAAGATCCCACATGCCGCGCGCAGCAACCAAGTCCGTGCGCCACAACTACTGAGCCCGCGCTCTGGAGCCCGCGAGCCACAGCTGCTGAACCCCACGCGCCTAGAGCCCGTGCGCCGCAGCAAGAGAAGCCACCGCAAATGAGAAGCCCGTGCACCGCAACGAAGAGTAGCCTCCGCTCACCGCAACTAGAGAAAGCCTGCGCGCAGCAACGAAGACCCAGTGCAGCCAAAAACTAAATAAATAAGTAAATAAATTTATTTAAAAAACCCCACAAATTATCCCGTAGTTCTGGAGGTCAGGAGTCCAGTATCAGGCTCACTGAAGTCTGAAGTCTGGTGTCAGCAGGGCTGCATTTCTTCCGGAGGCTCAAGGGGAGAGGATCTGTTTCCTTTCCTTTTCCAGTTTCTAGAGGCTGCCTCATTCCCTGGCTCTTGGTCCCTTCTCCAGCAAGGCCAGCAACGTAGCCTCTTCTCTCTGACATCTGTGTCCATTGTCACGTCTCCTTCCCTGACCCTGATCCTCCACCCTCCTTCATAAAGACCTTTGTGATCCCATAGGGCTCAGCTGAATGATCCAAGATAATCTCATCTCGAGATCCCTGAGTCACACCTGCAAAGTCCCGTATAAGGCAGCGTGTTCACAGGGTCCAGGAATTAGGATGGGGACACCTCCAGGACCATTATTCAGCCTCCCACTGATCCCCTTTCTCCCACTCCATTTCTTTTTTTTTCAGGCCTGTTACACAGCGGTCCCATGTGTGCCCAGACTGGGGCTTTATAAAGCCTCTCCACAGGCAGGGGACATGCAGACACAGGGTCAGGGCCGCAGAGCCAGGGTCATCTCAACGCCAGCTCTGACCAAAGTTAACCCACCCCCCAATAGCTTAACCTGTAAATTGGGGTTAATAGTCCCTATCTTTAAGGAGTAATGTGAGAATTAGATAAGGTTTGTAAGCTAGTCAGAATTCAATAGAGAGTGGCTGTCCTGATTATTTTTAACGTTGTCAGAGAGAGGGTATTGTTTCCATTTTACAGCTGAGGCAACTGAGGCTCAGAGAGTCTGTTATCAGTCCCTGAGGCTGCTGCAACAAATTACCACAAACCAGGTGGCTTAACAACAGACACTTATTCTCTTATAGTTCTGGAAGCCAGAAGTCTGAAATCCAGTAGAGCCGTGCTCCCTCCGGGGATTTTAAGGGAGAATCCATTCCTTGCTGCTTATAGGTTCTGATCCTGGCGTGTCCGGACTTGTGGCCACATCGGTCCAATCTCTGCCTCTGTCTTCATGTGACTGCCTCCTTCTCTGTGTCTTTTCCTTCTCAGTCTCTTTTTTAAGGACAACTGTGATGGCATTTAGGGCCCGCCTGGATAATCCAGGACTGTCTCATCTCAGGATCTTTAACTTAATGGTAACTTCAAAGACCCTTTTTCCAATAACATTCACAGGTTCCAGGGGTCTGACACAGTTCTCTTTCGGGGTCACCACTAGGTCCATGACCTGCCCAGAGTCACATTGCTGGTTAGTGACCGAGCTGGGCCTGGAACGCCTTGCCCAGGGCTTTCACCTTTACCCACTGCCTACCCCCGCCAACAGGTTGGCTCAGACTGGGTGGGCTCGGGTAGTATCAGAGCCTAAGGCCTGATGCTACAGAGGTTTCCAGCATCTGCCTCCTGTCCTGACCTGCTGGCCAGGGCATCCCCCCAGTGGGCGGGTCCCTGGCCCGGCACCCTCACCAGCTGACATCCCTGGCCCCGTGCACTTGCTGACAGTGGTCTCTTCATCCAGGCCTCAGCTACGATGAGAAGGTGGATGTGTTTTCCTTTGGAATCGTCCTGTGCGAGGTAGGTCCAGGGTGGGCTCACACTCCCAGGCTGCAGGCTGAAGTCTGCAGGGGCCCCAGGCCAGGGAGGCTCTGGGAACGGGGCTGCCCACAGCCACCTGCATTCCCAGGGGTGTGGTGGTCCAGGGGGCGCCAGGCCCGGGTGTGACCTGCCCTCGAACCCACCTGGGTGGTGCCCAGTCCCAGGGGCCCTGGGTAACTGCTGGGCTTCGTGCTGGACAGATCATCGGGCGGGTGAACGCTGACCCAGACTACCTGCCGCGCACCATGGATTTTGGCCTCAATGTGCGAGGCTTCCTGGACCGCTACTGCCCCCCAAACTGCCCCCCAAGCTTCTTCCCCATTACTGTGTGCTGCTGTGATCTGGACCCTGAGAAGAGGTGAGTGGGTTGGGGGCTTAGGGTGGGGTGGTCCCCAGCAGAGCCCGAACCCACCATTCCCCTGCCTGTCTCCCCAGGCCCTCTTTCGTGAAGCTGGAGCAGTGGCTGGAGACGCTCCGCATGCACTTGGCTGGCCACCTGCCACTGGGCCCACAGCTGGAGCAGCTAGACAGGGGCTTCTGGGAGACCTACCGGCGCGGCGAGAGTGGACTGCCCGCCCACCCCGAGGTCCCCGACTGAGACCGGCCCGCCCAGCTGCCC
Organism: Orcinus orca; assembly: GCF_937001465.1. NCBI lineage: Eukaryota > Metazoa > Chordata > Mammalia > Artiodactyla > Delphinidae > Orcinus > Orcinus orca. The sequence goes on along the minus strand of NC_064574.1, from coordinate 78,342,987 downwards.
CTGTCCCCGACTCGGGAGAATCCACCCTGCACCAGATTCCTCTGTGTGCGGTGGCCAGGTGTGGCACCCTCAGCGGGGCAGCGGACACCCAGACCCCTCCCCAGCGCCAGGCCCTAACTTGCCTTCTACCCTGTGGGCCGTGGCCCCTGCCCTTCCTCTGCCCCCGGCCCCAGAGCTGGCCTGGCTGCACAGACACCATCACCTCGCCCTGCCTTACCTCTGTCTTGGTGGGACCACCCCCTCACGCTTCTCCTTGCATGAGCTGGAGGACCCGTGTGAGCTGTACCCCATCCCATACCCGGTACCCTACCCCACACCCGCTGCCCCGGCTGTCCTATGCACACTCTACCCGTCTGCAGCTCCTCTGAGGCTGGGCCAGAGGACAGACAGCCTCAGACCGTGGCTCATCACTATTCCCAGGAGCCAAACAGGGAGTCTGGGGCCCATCACCCCCCCAGGGGGTGTCTAGGTAGCGTCAGGTATTGATAATTATCCAAACCCCCAAAGCAGAGAGAGGTCGTCTCCTGTGGAGTGGAAATCCCCGTGGCTGGGCAACAGCCCTCCCTCGCTTTGGGTCTTTTTGTTTCTTTATTGAAGCCACTTTAGTGAGAAGCAGGTACCAGGCCTCAGGGTGAAGGGTGGGTCCCTGGAGGGAGAGGGGAGCCGTGGTCCCAGGGCCAGAGCTGCTGGGAGGAGCAGCAGAGGGAGGCTGGGCAGAGTGGACGAGGCAGTGTCCACCAGCATCCCAGCCCCCTGAAGTTCATCTCAGCACCATCCCGGGCCTCTCCCCGAGGCTCCCTGCCAGTGGCCAGAGCAGCCCCTGCCCCTCCCCATGCCCCTCTGTCCTCTGGGTTCTTTCTGTGTAATCTATTTTTTAAGAAGAGTTTGTATTATTTTTTCATACGGCTGCAGCAGCAGCAGCTGCTGGGGGCTTGGGGTTTTATTTTTTTGGCGGGCGGGGGTGGGGGGGCCATTTTGTCACTTTGCCTCAGTTGAGCATCTAGAAGTATTAAGACTGTGAAGCCTTCTCAGTGCACTTTGAACCTGGAAAGCAATTGAAACAGGCCCATGGGACTATGACTCAGGGAGGTGGGACACAGTCACCTCCATCTAGGAATCACGATGTCTAAGGAACAAAACCCAGACTCAGAATAATAAAATAAATTCTGTACTCCCCACCAGATCCCGCTTTGTGACATGTGTCTGGGGGCCCTGAGGAAACAGGAGGAGAGAGGAACTTTTTGGATTAGAAGCCTTGTGGGAAGACAGGAATGGAGGTGTGGGAATGGAGGTGTGGACGGAGGGCCTAGAGGGTGGGGATGGAGGTGGTGGCCCAGCTGGGACAAGTGAGGACTTTCCAAAGCTGGGTTTGGTGGTGGGGGGAGGATTGGGGAAGAGTGGGAGAGACTAGGGAATGGATTGCTCTTATATCATGCTTGCCTTTTTTCTAAAATGTAAAGGGTCCAATCAGGAAAGCAGAAACCACGCTAGTTATTTCAAATATAGGTCATTTAATCCAGGGAATTGTTTATACAGGTGGCGAAAACACAGTGGAAGGGCGAAAAGTGGATACTGAGATAACCATTTCTGAGGAACTGCAGGAAGCAGCTGCTACCCCTTGGCTGGGGCACTTAAGGAAAGAGGAGGTTAGTTTAGTTATCTGGTGTCGGGTAACACTTCACCCCTTAAATTTGGTGGCTTGAAATAACAGTGATCACTCATGGATCACAACCGCTCTGTCAAGGATATGGGAGCAGCTTGGGTGGGTGGTTCTGGTCTGGGTTCTCTCCTAGGGTTGTGTTGGTGTTTGGGGTCTGGGGTCTCTCCTAAGTTTGTGGTCAGATACTGCCTGGGGCTACAGACATTTGAGGGCTCGAGTGGGACCAGAGGGTCCACTTCCAGGGGCCCTCTGTATGTGGCTCACACCCGTGGCCGCAAATTGATGCTGGCTGTTGATGAGAAGCCTCAGTCCCTGTCAGGAGCCTCACCATAGGGCTCCTTGAATGTCCCTACAGCATCCTCTAGGCGTGAGTATCCCCTAGGGTGAGCGCCAAGAGACGAAAGCAGAGGCTTCACTGCCTTTTAGGACCTGCTCTCAGAAGCCACACAGGGTCACTTCCACCGTACTTCACTGGTCACACAGACCAACCCTGATTCAACGTGGGAAGTGTCTACACAAGGCCACAAGTAGCGGTCCAGGAGATACCACTGGGGTCTTCTTGGACACTGGCTAGAGACGTGGAGGGTGGAGCCCCAGGAGACCAGTGCTTGGATTTTTGATTTTATGGGGGAAAGGGTTGGATTCCAGTTGGTGCTGGAACTTCTAAGAAGGTAGATGCAGAAATAGTGCTAGAGCTAAACATTTGCTCCTGCTGGACTGGAGGGCATTAGAAAGTCCCTCCTCCACATTCCAGTCTCCCTCAGCTGGTCCCTATTAGCAGGCCCACCTCAACAGGAATCCAGTTTGCAAGGGAGCCTGGGAAATGTAGTTTTCAGTGGTCCAGCAACTGTTTCACAGAACAGAAAGTGGACTGGGCTTGAGGCTGAGATACCACAAGCAAGCAGCACAACCCACCCCTTTGGCTACTCATCACCCACGCACATCTTTCTACCATATTTGATATCCATACAACTCTAACAGCTTCATGCCTCCACCTAACAAGACGCAAGTATCCTTTGTACACAGATGTGTCATTCTCTTCCTAATACTGAAATCAGAAATAGTACAAGAAGAGGAAAATCACACACCATTATCATTCTAGAAATATCTAAAAAGAATAATATACTATGACCAAGTAGGGTTTATCCCAGGAATGTAATAGTGTTTCAGTATTTCAAAAGTAAATCCGTGGAAAACCACAGTGAGATACCACTTAACACCCACAAGGATGGCAGTAATTTTTTTTTAATTTTATTTATTTATTTATTTTTGGCTGCATTGGGTCTTTGTTGCTGTGCGTGGGCTTTCTCTAGTTGCAGAGAGCGGGGGCTACTCTTTGTTGCAGTGTGCAGGGCTTCTCATTACGGTGGCTTCTCGTTGTGGAGCACAGGCTATGGGCGTGCAGGCTCTAGAGCACAGGCTCAGTGGTTGTGGTGTACAGGCTTAGTTGCTCCGCAGCATGTGGGCTCTTCCCAGACCAGGGATTGAACCCGTGTCTCCTGCATTGGCAGGCGGATTCTCAACCACTGTGCCACCAGGGAAGTCCCCATAATTTGTAAAAAGAAAGAAAAAATGTGTTGGTGAGGATGTGGAGAAATTGGAAACCTCATTCTCTGCTAACGGGAATATAAAATGGTGCAGCTGCTGTGCAAAACAGTCTGGCAGTTCCTCACAATGTTAAACAGAGTTCTGACCCAGCCATTCCACTCTCAGGTATATAAACAGGAGGAATGGAAACGTACACACAGAAACTTGTACATGAAGGTGCATAGCAACATCATTCATAACAGCCCAGAAGTGGGAATGACCCAAATGTCCACCACCTGCTGAATGGATAAACAAAATCTGGTCTGTACGCACAATGGAATATTACTCAGCCATGAAAAGGGATGGAATACTGATACGTGCTACAACATGGATGAACCTTGAAAACATTATGCTAAGAGAAAGAAGCCAGACAGAAAAGGTCACATGTTGATGATTCTGTGTACATGAAATGTCCAGAATAAGCAAATTCATAGAGACAGAAAGGAGATTCGTTGGGGGGAAGAAGGGTGCATAGGGAGTGATTGCTAATGGGTATGGAGTTTATTGGGGAGATGAAGAAAATGTTCTGGAATTAGGCAGTGGTGATGGTTGCACAACTCTGTGAGCATGTTAAAAACCACTGAATTGTACATTTTAAAATGGTGAATTTTAAGGTATGTGAATTACCTCAATTTTTAATCCATCAGTCAATGAAATCCATCATATGACCAGATCATATCACATGATGTTGATAGTGTCTGACAAAAATTCAACATCCATTCCTGGTTTAAAAAAAAAAAATCTCAGCAAACTAAAAATAGAAGGTAACTTCCTTAAGCTGAGTGAAGGCAGCTACAAAAAAAAAAAAAACCAAAAAAGCCCCACAACTCACACTATACTTAATGGTAAAATAATGCACGCTTTCTTCCTAAGATCAGGAAAAAAAAGGCAAGGAGGTGTAGCCTCACCACTCCTATTCACCATTGAACTGAAGTCCTGGTCACTGCAGGAAGAGAAGGAAACAGACAAGAAGTAAGATGTGTACAGATTGGGAAGGAAGAAATAAAACTGTTCCTATTTCAGAAGACATGATTGTCTAGGTAGACAATACTAACAAATCTACCAAAACAAACAAACAAACACCCTCCTAAGAACTAACTTCAGCAAAGTCAGAAAATAAAAAGGTCAAAGTCAGCGTGAAAAATCAGTCTACATACTACCAATGCACAATTGGAAACCAAATTTTTTTTTTTTTTTTTTTTGGGCCATGCCACGTGGCTTGCGGAATCTTAGTTCCCCAACCAGGGATCGAACCTGTGCCCTCTGCAATGGAAGCGTGGAGTCCTAACCACTGGACCGCCAGGGAATTCCAAAATATTTTTAAAGCACCATTCACAATAGTCCCTCCCAAAAGGAAATAGATCTAACAAAATCTAAAAGTTACAGATCTAACAAAATATGTGTAAGATCTGTATGCTGAAAACTGTAAAATGCTGAAGAAAGAACTCAAAGAAGACCTAAATAAATAGACATAGTGCTCATGAACTGGATTACTCAATACAATTAAGATGTTAATTCTCCCCAAATTGATCTGTTGATTTCACACAATTCCAATAAAAATCCCAAGAACATTTTTTTGTAGAAATAGACAAGCTGAGTCTAAAATTTATATGCAATAGCAAAAGGACTAGAAAAGTTAAAGTACTTTTGAAAAAAGAAAAAGTTGAAAGACACACACTACCCAATTTCATGACCTGTAGGAACTATAGTAATCATGACAGGTTTGGTGAAGAGATAGACGTGTGCACCAATGGAACAGAAGAGAGTCCAGAAATAGACCCACGTGTATATAGCCAATTGCTTTTTTTTTTAATTAATTAATTTCTTTACTTTTGGCTGTGTTGGGTCTTCGTTGCTGCGCGCAGGCTTTCTCTAGTTGTGGCGATCGGGGGCTACTCTTCATTGTGGTAGGCAGGCTTCTCATTGCAGTGGCTTCTCTTGTTGCAGACCACGGGCTCTAGGCACGCGGGCTTCAGTAGTTGTGGCACACGGACTTAGTTGCTCCGCGGCATGTGGGATCTTCCCGGACCAGGGATCGAACCCGTGTCCCCTGCACTGGCAGGCGGATTCTCAACCACTACACCACCAGGGAAGTCCAGTTGCTTTTGACAAAGATGCAAAGGCAATTCAGTGAAGGAAGGATAGTCTTTCTAACAAATGATGTTGGAAAAGTTAGACATCCATAATATCCTAAATAAAGATCCCAACCTAAACCTCAAACTCTATAGAAAAATTAACTCAAAATGGATCATAGAGGGACTTCCCTGGTGGTCCAGTGGCTAAGACCCTGCACTCCCAATGCCGGGGGCCCAGGGTTCGATCCCTGGTCAGGGAACTAGATCCCACATGCCACAGCTAAGAGTTCACATGCCGCAACTAAAGATCCCGCATTGCCGCAATGAAGATCCCGCATGCAGCAATGAAGATCCCACTGAGGCCCAGCACAGCCAAATAAATAAATAAATATATTTTAAAAATGGATCATAGATCTAAATGTAAAATGTGAAAGTATAAAACGTTTATACGAAGACAAAGAAGAAAATCTGCATGACTTGGGTTAAACAAAGATTTCTTAGATGTGACACCAAAAGCACAATCAAAAAAAAAAAAGGTTGATAAATTAAAACACTTCCTCCGTAAAATACAATGATTGCGGTGGTGGTTATATGAATCTCTAAATGTGTTAAAACACCTAGAACTGTCAGTGGAAAAAGAAGGTAATTTTACTCTGTGTACATTTTTTTAAATAATTTTTAAAAAATCATACCAAAGCAGATGGCAAGCCAGAAGAAATATTTGCAACATACAGAAAATATTTGCAAACCATGTAATAGTCAAAGAATTCTATAATATATTGAATATAAAGTGTTCCTACAAAAAAAAAAAAAGATTGTCAGATGGAATTCAAAAAATAATTTATATGCTGCTTACAAGAAACCAACCTGAGGGCTTCCCTAGTGGCGCAGTGGTTGAGAGTACGCCTGCCGATGCAGGGGACACGGGTTCGTGCCCCGGTCTGGGAAGATCCCACATGCCGTGGAGCGGCTGGGCCCGTGGGCCATGGCCGCTGGGGCTGCGCATCTGGAGCCTGTGCTCCGCAATGGGAGAGACCACAACAGTGAGAGGCCCACGTACCGCAAAAAAAAAAAAAAAAAAGAAACCAACCTGAAATGTAATTATATAGATAAAGTAAAAGGATGAAACGATACACCACACAAACACTAGTTTTTTTTTAAAGCTGGACTGGCTATATTTAGATTAGATGAGATAGATTAGATTAATATCAATCAAAGTACACTTCAGAACTGGGAAGATGATTAGGGATAAAGAGAATTACATGATAATAAAAGAATCAACTAGCCAAGAAGACATGAAATGTGTATGCATCTAAAAACATTGTTTTGAAATACATAAAGCAAAAATTCCTAGAACTGAAAGGAAAAGTAGATATTATAGAAGTACCACCTTTACAGCCATGTGAAGTAGTACCTTTGAAGTGGATTCACCAGCCCTAGTAAAGCCCTCAGCTGACTGCAACCTTATCAGAGACCCTGAGCCAGAACTGTCCAGATAAGTCACTCCTGAATTCCAGACCATCAGAAACTGATAAGTGTTTGTTAATATTTTAAGACACTAACTTCTAGATGAATTTGTTACACAGCAATAGATACCTAATAAAGCCACCATAAAGCCTCTCTGGTTCTTTGACCATGACTTAAGCTGAGAATTAATGCCCTAAGCTAGTCCCTTTCTTCCTGTAACTCTGCAGTGCAGTCAGAAATAGCCAGCCCACCTCACCATTCTTATAGTTTTCTGTAGCTGTTTGTTTTCACATGGCACTGGGCACTTCTCAAGCAGCCACAAGTGGTAATCAGTTTATCTGAGATGTCTCTTTATGCCAGGGGACATGAGAATCCCATTTACATTGGCAAGGTGCTCAGCACTGAGTTCAAGGTCAGGGGCGTAACCAAATCAATTTCATGGTCCCACCTGTTAAAGTCTACTTCTCTTGCCAGCTGGCTTCCTTCTAACTTCTGACAACGGGAATCACTAAAGGGACCTTGGAAGATGGACAAAGAGGAAAAAGGACTCCTTCCAGCTTTCCAGGGATTGTCTGCATTTCTCAAGCAACAGCAAACACTTGACTTCTGCCCCCAACTACTTGCAGCAGGCATAGCCCAGGCTGCCCATAGCTCTCTCTTCACAGGTCTGAGTACCAGCCACATGACACAGCCTCCGCAGTAGTCTGGGTACCACCCAAGGGCTCCCTTTCCTCAGGGTTCTGAACACCAGCTACATGGAGATACAATGTAGAGCTCCTAGGTTTTGGTAAATTATAAGCTTTGGTTCCCATTATCCTGACTAGTCCCTGATTGATATAGTACTTGGTACTGGAGTGGGGTTGAAATATTTGCTGGATAGGGCTTCCCTGGTGGCGCAGTGGTTGAGAGTCCACCTGCCGATGCAGGGGACACGGTTTCGTGCCCCAGTCCGGGAAGATCCCACATGCCACGGAGTGGCTGGGCCCGTGAGCCATGGCCGCTGAGCCTGCGCATCCGGAGCCTGTGCTCCGCAACGGGAGAGGCCCGCGTACCGCAAAAAAGAAAAAAAAAAGAAAAAAAAGAAATATTTGCTGGATAAATGAACAGAATAATGAATAATTGAGCTTGTAAGATCTAGGACTCCCAGCTGCCATCTTACTCTCAGGAGGAGCAACTAAATTATTCCTTCAGTAATTAAATCATTCAACATCTGCTCTTTGTCTATGTTAACCTCTTTACCACTCCATCAAATGAGTCCATCAACGCCTTTCTGCTTCCACCTCTTGGCCCGATAAATTTATTTTTTTTAATTTATTTTACTGAAGTAGAGTTGATTTACAACGTGTTAATTTCTGCTGTAGAGCAAAGTGAGTCAGTTATACATGTATATGCATTCTTTTTCATATTATTTTCCATTGTGGTTTATCAGAGGATATTGAATATAGCTCCCTGTGCTATACAGTAGGACCTTGTTGTTTAATCCGTTCTATATATAATAGTTTGCATCTGCTAATCCCAAGCTCCCACTCCATCCCTCACCTACCCCCCTCCCCCTTGGCAACCACAAATCTGTTCTCTATGTCTGTGAGTCTGTTCCTGTTTCATAGATATGTTCATTTGTGTCGTATTTTAGGTTCCACATATAAGTGATATCATATGGTATTTGTCTTTCTCTGTCTGGCTTACTTCACTTAGTATGATAATCTCTAGGTTCATCCATGTTGCTGCAAATGGCATTTTTTCATTCTTTTTTATGGCTGAGTAGTATTCCATTGTATATATGTACCACATCTTCTTTATCCATTCATCTGTCGATGGACATTTAGGTTGTTTCCATGTCTTGGCTATTGTGAATACTGCTGCTATGAATATAGAGATGCAGGTATCTTTTTGAAGTATAGTTTTGTCCATATACATGCCCAGGAATGGGATTGCTGAATCATATGGCAACTCCATTTTTAGTTTTTTGAGGAACCTCCATACTGTTTCCATAGTGGCTGCATCAATTTACATTCCCACCAACAATATAGGAGGGTTCCCTTTTTTCCACACCCTCTCCAGCATTTGTTATTTGTAAATTTTTTAAAAGATGGCCATTCTGACCAGTGTGAGGTAGTACCTCATTGTACTTTTGATTTGCATTTCTCTAACAGTTAGTGATGTTGAGCATCTTTTCATGTGCCTGTTGGCCATCTGTATGTCTTCTTTGGAGAAATGTCTATTTAAGTCTTCTGCCCATTTTTTTTTCTTTTTTTTGTTTGCGGTATGCGGGCCTCTCACTGCTGTGGCCTCTCCCGTTGCGGAGCACAGGCTCCGGACACACAGGCTCAGCGGCCATGGCTCACGGGCCCAGCCGCTCCGCGGCATGTGGGATCTTCCCGGCCTGGGGCACGAACCCGTGTGCCCTGCATCGGCAGGCGGACTCTCAACTACTGCGCCACCAGGGAAGCCCTTCTGCCCATTTTTTGATTGGGTTGTTTGTTTTTTGTTGTTGTTGAGTTGTATGAGCTGTTGTATATTTTGGAAATTAAGCCCTTGTTGGTCACATCATTTGCAAATATCTGCTCCCAGTCTGTAGGTTGTCTTTTTGTTTTATTTATGGTTTCCTTTGCTATACAAGAACTTGCAAGTTTGATTAGGTCCCATTTGTTTATTGTTGCTTTATCTCTGTTGCTTTGGGAGACTGACCTAAAAAAACATTGGTACAATTTATGTCAGAGAATGTTTTGCCTATGTTCTCTTCTAGGAGTTTTATGATGTCATGTCTTATATTTAAGTCGTTAAGCCATTTTGAATTTATTTTTGTGTGTGGCATAAGGGAGTGTTCTAACTTCACTGATTTACATGAGGCTGTCCAGCTTTCCCAACACCACTTGCTGAAGTGACTGCCTTTTTTCCATAGTATATTCTCGGCTCCTTTGTTGAAGATTAATTGACCACAGGTGAGTCGGTTTATTTCTGGTTAGCCCAATAAATTTAAATAAGACTCAGACTCTGCAACCCTCTGTTTGAATAAGAAATCCAATAGGTTTGGAGTTTTATTAAATTTTTGCAGGTAGGGAAAGGAAAAAATTGCCAATGATCCTTTCTTGACTTAAGAAAAAGATTAATTATGTATATCTTTCAGAAAGCATATACGTCAAATTAAACACTATTATAAGCGCAACAAATTATTAAATGAGATAACCAGGGGACTTTGCTGGTTATCAGTGGTTAAGAATCCACCTGACAATGCAGGGGACACGGGTTCGAGCCCTGCTCCAGGAAGATCCCACATTCAATGGAGCAGCTAAGCCCGTGCACCACAGCTTCTGAGCCTGCGCTCTAGAGCCCACGAGCCACAACTACTGAGCCCACGTGCCACAACTACTGAAGCCCCCGCGCCTAGAACCTGTGCTTCGCAACAAGAAATGCCACCGTAATGAGAAGCCTGTGCACCGCAATGAAGAGTAGCCCCCCCTTGCTGCAACTAGAGAAAGCTGGCACGCAGCAACGAAAACCCAACGCAGCCAAAAATTAATTAATTAATTATTTTAAAAAGGTAACCAGAATGTAGACTTTCAGGGATTATTGGTTACAGTTCACACAATATAGTGAAAGACCCTGAAGTCTGAGTGTCTTAAAAGACTCATTTGGGACTTCCCTGGTGGCACAGTGGTTAAGAATCCGCCTGCCAATGCAGGGGGACATGGGTTCGAACCCTGGTCTGGGAAGATCCCATATGCTGTGGGGCAACTAAGCCCATGCACCACAACTACTGAGCCCACATGCCACAACTACTGAAGCCCGCGTGCCTAGAGCCTGTGCTCCACAACAAGAGGAACCACTGCAATGAGAAGCCCGCACACCACAACAAAGAGTAGCCCCCACTCGCTGCAACTAGAGAAAGCCCGTGCACAGCAGTGAAGACCAAACACAGGCAAAAATAATAAATAAATTTAAAAAATAAAAAAAACTCATTTGAACAAATACCATTTCTAGAAGAAGATTATACATTTGCAAACTGTCACATCAGATAGGAGTGCAGAACTGATACTTCGGTGAATGCTCTATCAGAAATAGCTTTATGATCCTCAGTGATGGTCTGCATCTCTGCAGCTGTAGGACAAGGCAACATATACTTCTCTTACATTTTCTTTACTAGCAGCATTTTCAAACCTACTCCCCAGAATTCCATTAATTAGCACCGAAAAACAGAAGAGACCTAATAAACTTAAAACATAAAGTAGGGAAAAGAACTGCCAAGATAATTTTTAGATAAAATCTACACACAAGGGCTTCCGTGGTGTCGCAGTGGTTGAGAGTCCGCCTGCCGATGCAGGGGACACGGGTTCGTGCCCCAGTCCGGGAAGATCCCACATGCCGCGGAGCGGCTGGGCCCGTGAGCCATGGCCACTGAGCCTGCGCGTCTGGAGCCTGTGCTCTGCAACGGGAGAGGCCACAACAGTGAGAGGCCCGCGTACCGCAAAAAAAAAAAAAAAATCAACACAGGGTTATATAAAAGAATCTAGAGGGGCTTCCCTGGTGGCGCAGGGCTTAAGAATCCGCCTGCCAATGCAGGGGACACAGGTTCGAGCCCTGGTCCGGGAAGATCCCACATGCCACAGAGCAACTAAGCCCGTGAGCCACAATTACTGAGCCTGTGCTCTAGAGCCTGCAAGCCACAACTACGGAAGCCCACACGCCTAGAGCCCGTGCTCCGCAACAAGAGAAGCCACCACAATTAGAAGCCCATGCACTGCAACGAAGAGTAGCCCCCGCTCGCCTCAATTAGAGAAAGCCCGCACCCAGTAACAAAGACCCAACACAGCCAAAAGTAAATAAATAAGAATCTAGAATCTTTTCAACATAATATTCACAAGGTACAGGATAAAATCCAAAATCTTCAATATAAAACCAATAGGAAAATGTGACCAATCTCGACAGAAAAGAAAGTCAATCATCCAAGGCCAATCCCCAAATAATCCAAATGTCGACATTAGCACTATGGAATTTTATTTTAAAGTAGCTATTATAATTATGCCAATGAAGTAAAGGAAAATTTTTTCATGATGAATTAGGAAATCTTAGTGGAGAAATGGAAACTGAAAAAGAAGCAAATTGAAATTCTAGAACTTAAAATATCTAACATAAAAAATTTGGGAATTCCCGGGTGGTCCAGCAGTTAGGACTCTGTGCTTCCACTGCAGGGAGGCTGGGTTCAGTCCCTGGTCGGGGAACAAAGATCCTGCAAGCCATGCAGTGAGGCCAAAAAAAGGAATTGAATTCAGAAGGAGTTGCATTGTAGCCTTGGTTACTTTGGCTTCACTTTTTTTTTTTTTTTTTTTTTTTTTTTTTTGCGGTACGCGGGCCTCTCACTGTTGTGGCCTCTCCCGTTGCGGAGCACAGGCTCCGGACGCGCAGGCTCAGCGGCCATGGCTCACGGGACCAGCCGCTCCGCGGCATGTGGGATCTTCCCAGACCGAGGCACGAACCCGTGACCCCTGCATCGGCAGGTGGACTCTCAACCACTGCGCCACCAGGGAAGCCCTGGCTTCACTTTTACATTTAACTCTAGTAGTGTCCTAGAATCTAAGCACCACGAGACTGTGCCACCTCTCTCTGCTTTGTAGCCTCAATCCCATCACCCCATACCCAGCAAATTCCCCGAGAAAGTAGGGGCTGTAGGCTTGTCAGGTTGTTCAACCTATTTATCTGTTTTTAAGAAATGTATAATCATTAGAACATAACACTTTCAGGAACAAATCTACCTTACACATATTCTACACACCAACTTGTTTCCAAATATAAATAGTTACCCACATTTTGTTTAGTTAAAATGTTGTTTTGGGGACTTCCCTGGCGGTCCAGTGGTTAGGACTCCGTGCTTCCATTGCAGGGGGCACGGGTTCCATCCCTGGTCGGGGAACTAAGATCACACATGCCGCGAGGTGTGGCCAAAAATTAAAAAAAAAAAAGTTGTTTTGGTTGTAAAACCAATCTTCTGTTTCCAGAAATAATCAAATACTTCATGTATCTGAACTGCTTTTACAAATGGACTAATAAACCTTAAGCTAAACAAGATTTTATACATGTATTTTCATTAAGATATAATTCACATAAAATTCATTCTTCTACAGATAATCAAGCATTTTTTTAAGTGAATCATGTTTTTTAAAAATTCCATCGGTATTTTTATTTGTTTGGTTGTTTATTTATTTATTTTTGGCTGTGTTGGGTCTTTGCTGCGCGCAGGTTTTCTCTAGTTGGGGCGAGCGGGGGCTACTCTTCCTTGTGGTGTGCAGGCTTCTCATTGCGGTGGCTTCTCTTGTTGCAGAGCACGGGCTCTAGGCGCACAGGCTTCAGTAGTTGTGGCATGTGGACTCAGTAGTTGTGGCTCGCGGGCTTAGTTGCTCCGCAGCATGTGGGATCTTCCCAGACCAGGGCTTGAACCCGTGTCCCCTGCATTGGCAGGTGGATTCTTAACCACTGTGCCACCAGAGAAGTCCCTCAAGCAGTTTTTAATGTATTTACAAAGTTATATTTACAACCATCAGCACGATCAAATCACAGAACATTTCATCACCCCTAAAAGAAATCCCATCCACACTAGTAGACACTCCCCATTCCCCTGCTCCACAGCCTCTGAAAACCACGAATCTACTTTCCGTTTCTGTGGATTTTCCTATTCTGGACATTCCAGAATCATACAATGTGTGGACTTTTGTGTCTGGCTTCTTCCATTTAGAATAATGTTTTCAAGTTTCATCCATCTTGTAGCATGATTCATCCATTCCTCTTTAGGGCTGAATAATGTTCCATTGTATTCATGTACTGCATTTTGTTTATCCATTCATGAGCTGATGGACATTTGGATTGTTTCCACCTTTTGACTATTATAATACTGCTATGGACATCTGTTACCAGTTTTTGTATGAACATGCATTTTCAGTTCTCTTCAGCATATACCTAAGAGTGGATTGCTGGCAGATATGGCAACTCTATGTTTAACTTTTTGAAGAACTGCCAAACTGTTTTTCAAAGTGCCAAGAGTTTTCTAGTTTCAGATCTTACATTTAGACCTGTGATTTGAGTTAATTTTTGTATATGACATGAGGTAGGGGTCCAGCTTCATTCTTTTGCATGTGGATAGTGAGTTGTCCCACTACCATTTGTTGAAGAGACTATTCTTCCCCCATTGAATGATCTTGGCACTCTTGTCAAAAATCGATTGACCATATTCGTATGGGTTTATTTCTGAACTTTCCATTCTATTCTATTGATTAATATGTTTATCTTTATGCCAGTATCAACAGTCTTGATCTCTGCTAATTTGTAGTAACCTTTGGCATCAGGAAAGGTGAACCCTCCAACTTTGTTCTTCTTTTTCAAGATTGTTTCCATATGAATTTTAGGAACAGCTTGTCTGTTTCTGGGGCAAAAAAAAAAACCCAGCTAGGGTTTTTTTGTTTTGGTTTTTCGGTCTGTTTTGCGGGGGGGGGGGTTGTTTTTTGTTTTGGGGTTTTTGTTGTTGTTTTTTGGGGGCTTTCTGTTTGTGTTTTTTTGGCTGCTTTGGGTCTTCATTGCTGTGAGCAGGCTTTCTTTAGTTGCGGCGAGCGGGGGCTACTCTTGGTCGCAGTGCGTGGGCTTCTCATTGCAGTGGCTTCTCTTGTTGTGGAGCACAGGCTCTGGGCACGCGGGCTTCAGTAGTTGTGGCACTTGGGTTCAGTAGTTGTGGCTCCTCGGCTGTAGAGCACAGGCTCAGTAGTTGTGGCTCGAGGGCTTAGTTGCTCCGTGGCATGTGGGATCTTCCCGGACCAGGGCTTGAACATGTGTCCCCTGCATTGGCAGGTGGATTCTTAACCACTGTGCCACCGGAGAAGTCCCCTAGCTAGGGTTTTTGATAGAGATTGCTTTGAATCTGTAGATCAATTGAGGAGTATTGGAGTATTGATATCTTAACAATATTGACTCTTCTAATCCATGAACATGTCTTTCCATTTATTTGAGTCTTAAATTTCTTTCAATGACGTTTTGAAGTTTTCATTGTATAAGTTGTGCACTTCTTTTGTTACATTTATTCCTAAGCACTTTGTTCTTTTAATGAGATTGTTCATTTTGGGGGGGGGTGTTGTTCATTGCTAGTGAATGCAAATACAATTGATTTTTGTATACTAATCTTGTTTCCTTGCTGAACTCTTTTATTAGCTCTACTAATTTTTTGTGGATTTCTCAGGATTTTCTATATACAAGATCATGTCATCTGCAAATAAAGATAGTTTTTATTTTTCCCTTCCAGTCTGAATGCCTTTATCTGCCTTTCTTCCCTAATTGCCCTGACTAGAACCTCCAGTACAATGTTGAACAGACGTGGCAAGGGAAGACACCCTTGTCTTGTTCCTAATCTTAGAAAGCTTTCAATCTTTCACCATTACATATGATGTTAAGCTGTGGGTTTATGCCGTTTATCAGGCTGAGGAAGTTTCCTGCTGTTCTTAGTTTGTTGAGTGTTATCATGACAGGGTGTTGAATTTTGTCAAATGCTTCTTCTGCATCTATTGAGATGATCACGTGGGTTTTGTAACCAATATTCTAAGTAGAAAGAACTCTATTTTTCAAATAAGTTAGTTTCTGTGGTTTACATGCATACATTAACTTTCTCTTTTATAAGAAACTTTAAGTTGATCACTTACATTAAGCATTATAAAATAAAGGCAAAGTGGGCTTCCCTGGCAGCACAGTGGATAAGAATCTGCCTGCCAATGCAGGAGACACAGATTCGATCCCTGGTCCGGGAAGATCCCACATGCTGCAGAGCAACTAAGCCCGTGCACCACAACTACTGAGCCTGCGCTCTAAGAGCCTGTGAGCCATAACTACTGAAGTCCGTATGCTTAGAGCCCGTGCACCGCCATGAAAAGAAGCCCCCACTCGCCACAACTAGAAAAAGCCCGCGCGCAGCAGCTAAGACCCAACGCAGCCAAAAATAAATAAATTTATAAATTTAAAAAAAATTTTTTTAAACTTTTAATTTAAAAAAACTATTAAAAATATAAATAAATAAAGGCAAAGCTAATTGCCTATTAGCAAACTACTCTGTATGCAACAATTGCCAATATCAGAAATACTATTTAGTGGTTGTCAATTACATGCCCTGAAATAGGAAACAAAATTCACTTACTGTATTGTTTTTCAGATAGCCCCTGGCCTTCAGAATCAGAAATTGGGACTTGCCTGTCAGTCCAGGGGTTAAGACTCCACACTTCCACTGCAGGGGTCAGGTTCGATCCCTGATTGGGGAACTAAGATCCCACATGCCACATGGTGCAGCAAAAAAAAAAAAAATATATATATATATATACATACATATATATATACATATATATATACATATATATATGTATACACACACACACATACAGAATCAGAAATAAGGATTTCCCATAAATAAGAACCACTGCAGTGCATCTAATGGTTAAGTCAGTTGTTGTTTTCCCAGCTGTGGCACCACATTATTAAAAGCGTTATGCACCTAGGAATTATGCTGCAGTTAGTTGATAAGTCAAATAATGCCTGTCTCCTTTTAAAAAGAGTGTTCTGTGTTCACAATTACTTCAAAATGTGATTACATTCAAATAATTGATATATCATGCTCTAGCAATTACAGAAGTGTGATTTTTGACACACGGCAATTTTATAAATTAGGCAAATGTAAAATGCTAAAAGATGTGAACAGCTGTTCTGTTTAAGCTTAGAGTGCTTCGAAATGTAGGCAATAGATTTCAGTTAACATAATCAGCCTATAATACAGCCTTCTAAATCATAAAGACTTTTGGAAATACAAATATAAATAAGGGAATTACTTTTCCAAATTACAAAATTTTGGCAAATCAATACAGTACTTTGTAATACAGTAAAACTGTGTTGTAGTTGTTGGAATCATATATCACTTTAACGGTAATTCCCACCACAAAAATACTATTTAAGTATGAAATCAAATTACTAAGTCTTTTTATCAGAGTTTATAGCAGAACCAGCTGTTTTATATAGATTAATATGGCTTTTAAAATTATATACTTTCCTTCTTTTAGAGTGCATTCCTTCTTGTAAGCTGCTGAGTTAATACAGCAAAGCAATCACATGTATGTAAAATGGGCTCCGTTTCCTTCTGAGGTTGGCCCAAAACCATTCATGAAAAGGTTTAAAATTCTACTTTAAGAAGCTCAAACCTGCCAATAACTAATTTTGCAAATATTGTTAATTCTTCCATAAATAGGAAAACCCTCAATGATAGATGATCACATATATAGTTTTTTTTTTTTTAATTGTGAACCAACATGACCTATTTCAAGCCCAACATCCTTAGATTATTTTTCTGGTTTCGATGTACTGGCTAGTACCACCTATACAGTGTTGAACAGAAGTGGATATTGGACAAGCTTTTCTTGTTCCTAATTTTAAAAGGATACTTTCAATATTTCTCTTTTGAAAATTATTTTTATTATAGGATTTTGGTAAATACTCTGTATCCAGTTAAAGAAGTTCCCTGCTTTCATTGTTTGCTAAGAGGTTGTAACATGAATAGATTTTGAAAAGTATGGAATATTTCCTATTCATCTATTGGGGTGCTTATGGTTTTTCTTTGTAAAACTGACAATGTGATAACTTACATTAATTTTTTAAGATTATTTTATTTTATTTTATTTTGGCCACACCACGCGGCATGCAGGATCTTAGTTCCCCGACCAGAGATCGAACCCACGCCCCCTGCAGTGGAAGCACAGAGGCTTAACCACCGGACTGCCAGAGAAGTCCCTACATTAATTTTTTTAAATGTTAAAAACTTTGCATTCTTGGAACAAACCCAATTTTGCTATAATGTGTTCAGTTTTGTACATACTGTTGGATTTTATTGGCTAAGATTTTTTTATGATACTTACACCCATAATTCAGAGGAAGATGGTCCTCTAGCTT
This sequence comes from Orcinus orca, assembly GCF_937001465.1. Taxonomy (NCBI): domain Eukaryota; kingdom Metazoa; phylum Chordata; class Mammalia; order Artiodactyla; family Delphinidae; genus Orcinus; species Orcinus orca. Next base: position 78,325,245 of record NC_064574.1, on the reverse strand, counting down.
TCCATTCCCCTGTTATCCTTTTTTTGTTTTGGCATTGAGCTTATACTAGCCTCATATAATATTTGGGTACTATTCTTTTTGTTTTTTCTTTTTCTATTCTCTAGAAGACTATGTATTACGCTCTTGTGGAATTCCTTGAATGTTTGGCAGAAGTCACCTATAAGGCTGCTGTGAATGTTGTCATTTTTTAAAGACTTAACATACCGTTCAATTTCTTTCATTGACTGAAAGAAAAGCACACAACGTTAAGAGCTGTGAGTTGAGTTTTATTCAGTGTTTTGCTAAGGACTATAGCCCAGGAGACAGCCTCTCAGACAGCTCTGAGAAACTGCTCTGAAGATGTGGGGGGAGAAGCCAGTATATATATAATTTTGGCTAAGGAGCACATGCAATCAGGCATACATCTCAGTAGGAAGTTACTGCTAGTCACAAGGAACAGATATCCCAGTTAATGATTCTAGTGCTTTTCTAAGTATGGGAAGATGCAAGAATCTGGGTTCATAAAAATGTTTCCCGAAGTATAGCTAAGTATCTAAGGGCCTGTTTTCCCAGAGTACAAAGTGCCTCGTCCTGTTCTTGGTCTTGAATTCCTTTCAGGCTGCGCTGTAGGTCAGCGACTGCAGTGGCTAACGACTTGATTCTTGGAAAACTGTATGGTATGCAACATTTTTGTTTTACACTTTGATGATTTTCTACGTCATCTTGAGTCAGTTTTGATAATTTGCATTTTTCTAGAAAACTCACCATTCGACTTAAGATTTTAAATTATTGTTAGAAAATGATAGATAGTTTAAATCTCTCTGTCCTCTTTATCATTTCTGAAAATGTTAATTTGTGCCTCTTTTTCTTCTTGAAAATTTTCCCACAGGTTTCTTTTTATAGATCTTCTTTATTATTTATTTGTTTGATGGTTCATTAATTTTTGCTCTTGTTTAGGTTCCTTCCTTCCTTCTGATTTCATTTGCTCCATTTTTCTTTTTCTACATTTCTGAGATTATTTGCTCTTTCTTATTTTATATATAATTTATTTTTAAATACAGGTATTTATGGTTGTACATTGAACTCCTATAGCCACATCCTACAGTTTTTTTTAATATTAATTAATTTATTTATTTGGCTGCGCTGGGTCTTAGTTGTGGCATGCGGGATCTTTTAGTTGCAGCATGTGGGATCTAGTTCCCTGACCAGGGATCGAACCTGGGCCCCCTGCATTGGGAGTGCAGCGTCTTAACCACTGGACCACCAGGGAAGTCCCTACAGATATTTAGTGTTTGTATTAGTTTCCTATGGCTGCTATAACAAATTGCCACAAACTTGGTGGCTTAAAACAACAGAAATATTTTCTCTCACTGTTTTGGAAATCTGAAAATCAGTGTCACTGGGCCAAAATCAGGGTGTCAGCAGGTTTCCGTATAACACTTACAGGTCCCACAAGTATCTCCAAGCCTGTAAGTGCACAACATTAAATAGCAAATTAAAAACACCATGAAAAGTCAACACATTTTCATGGAATAAAGAAAAAGTCCTCACATTTTCATTTTGCACTGGGATCCACACATTACATAGCTGGCCCTGCTTCTGGGACTCCCGTTACATGTATGTTGATATACTCGATAGCGTTCCACTCAACAATTTTTCTTTATTTTCTGTCTAGTCTTCAGACTGGATCATCCGTATGGACCTATGTATCTTCAAATTTGCTAATGCCTTCTTCTGTCCACTCAAATCTGTTGTTGAGTCTCTCTAGTGAATTTTTTATTTCAGTTACTGTACTTTTCAACTCCAGAATTCCTATCTGGTTCTTTTTAAGCCATTTCCATTTCTTTATTGATGTTCTTTATTTGATAATTGTCATACTTTCCTTTAATTCAATAAACATGTATTCTTTAGTTCTTTGAACATATTTATAATAGCTGATTTAAAGTCTTTGTCTACTAAGTCCAGTGTCTGGGCCCCTTCAGACAGTTTCTTATTACTTCTTTTCCCCCTGTGTTTGGGCGATACTTTCCTGTTCCTTTGCATGTCAGTCAGACCAAAATTTGTGTGTCAGTGCAGCCGTGTCGTAGCTGTGTGAAATTTGTGTGTCAGTGCAGCCGTGTCGTAGCTGTGTGAAATTTGTGTGTCAGTGCAGCCGTGTCCTAGCTGTGTGAAATTTGTGTGTCAGTGCAGCCGTGTCCTAGCTGTGTGAAATTTGTGTGTCAGTGCAGCCGTGTCCTAGCTGTGTGATTTGGAGCAAGCTACTTTATCAGTCTGAGCCTCATTTTCCACAAATGTAAGTTAGAAATAGCTCTGTTGGGAGGATTAAATGAGATCTGCCTCATAATTTTTTACTGAAAACTGAACATTTTAGAGAATATATTGTAACTCTGGATCCTGATCTCCCAGGGACTGTTGTTGTCGATTCTATCGTTGTTGTTGTTTGCTGCTTGGCCGGTTGGTTGACTTAGTGACTTGTCTGGACTAATTCTTTATAGTTTGTCTTCCCCACAGTGTGCAGCCACCGAAGTCTCTGTTCAGTTTTATTCTGGTGTGGTGTTTTGTTGTTGTTGTTGTTGTTTTTGCATCTTGTTTTTACTTTTAAGCTTGACTTCCTAGGTATCACCCCTGGGTCAGCATAGCTTAGTGGCCAGCCAGTGGTTGGTCAGAAGTTTTTCTTAAACACCTTGAGCCCGTGCCTTCCGCCCTTTGCCAAGTGGGTCTGTGTGTGGACTGGGGCACACAAAGTTCAGGCAGGTTACAAGTCTGCCTTGGTTTTTACTTTCTGCTTTTGCACAAGGCCTGATGTTCAGCCAGGGATCTGGAGTGGGGGTCCTCAACTGCACGCACATGTGTGTGCACACCTCTAGATCCCCAGGAATATGTCAGAGCTTCTCAAAGCCCCCTGTGGCTATCTGGTGCCCTACATCTCCTTTTCAAACTTTTGACTGCTCTCTTGCTTGCCCCAGGCAGCACTGTAGCCTTAGGCAAATGTGACGGTGGCCTTTCCCAATTGTTTGCCACCAATCGATATTATTTTCAACATCACCCCTCACCATGAGCTTTTTTGCAGAGCTCCAAATCAGGTCAGCTCCTTCAGCAGCAGAAGTGAGGCTGCCAGTTTTCATGGCTACCATGTCTTGGCATTGTGGGTGGGGGAGGGGAAATGGAAGCAGCCTGGAGATAAAATGCCACAGACCCACTGTTATTACCGAGGTTCAATTTTTCTTGAATAAATGCCTTTCAATTTGCTGTATGCCTTTAGTTACCTTCCAGAGCACTGAAATAGTTGTATTGGATAATTTTGCCAGTTTTATCATTGCTTTTTCTGAGGAGAGGATTTGCCAAGCTCACTTCCCTCTGTCACTTCCCCTCCTCATTCTTCACTGCTTCTTATAATGCTCTAAGTAGAAATTTCTTCTTCCTGAAGTACATCCATTAGGAATTCTTTCAGAAAGGATCTGTGAGAAATAAAATCTTTTTTCTTTTTAACCTTTATCTGCTTTTTATTACCATGGGAATCTATTTGGACCTAGTTTAAATTATATTTAGTGTTCATAGTGTTTCTTCATTCTTGAGAATCGTGTCTCAACAATTCTGGAAAATTCTTAGTCATTATATCTTCAGATATCTCTACTTCATTCTTTTCATACTCTTTCTGGAATCTCTATTAGACATATGTTGAATATTCTGATTCTATTATCTGTGTCTCCTAACTTCTTTTTCACCATTTCAGTTCTCTGTGCTTCTTCAACTCTCTTTTCCAGTTCATTAATCCTCTCTTCTACTGTGTTCAATCTGCTGTTAAATCTACCCCTTGAGGGCTTTATTGTGCTGTTTGTTCCAGTGACTACATTTTCTGTTTTTAGAAACTGTTTCTTTGTCAAATTCTGGGGTTTTTATTGTTCGTTTTCTTAGAGTTTGGATTTCTAACATTGAATTTTATGTTCTCTTCCATGCTGTTGTTGTATAATCTCAAGATCTAGGGGCTCTGATTGTCCTAATTGTAATTTTTAGTCTCATATGTGAAAAATTGTGTCAGGGCTTTGACATTAATTGTAATAATGGGTACAATTTCCATTGTAGGTGGGTCCAACTGCCATACTTAGCCCCCCCCCCAAAAAAATATATATATGCTTGTTTATACATATATATTTTATATTTTATATATATATACACACACACACACATAATACAGGATGCCTATATACATGTATATATATATGTACATATATATAGGCATCCTGTATTGTTCTGTATTTTTTTTCTTGTAACCCTAGTGCAGGGCCTCATCTCCTGTCACTCTTGGTTATTGACCCTCACTGACACTTAAGGGAAGACACATTATCAACTCATCGACTGTCATCTATGCTGTTTAGTCCCCTCTTTGTTTCTGGACTCCTGAGTTTTCTCTTTCTTCCATGGGAACTCAGCTGTGCATCTAAAATCATTTTTAATTTAATCAAACATTTCAAACAATTTTGCTAGTAGAGTTTTCTGGTTATCCTAGCTGACAAATCAGAAACATATGGGGAGATTTTTCAGAACATGTTTCACAGTCCTCCTTCCCCTGCCAAAATTCTGATACCACCTCCTAGAGAGTCTGCCAAAATCTGGGTGGAGCTGGGACCAGAAATGGGGTGGCGGTGGGGATCATTCCTGTATAATTTGAAAAACAACACAACTCACTTCCTTAGTGTTCTGATTCAGTTCCTGGTGTCTTAGACTTCTGTGCCTAATGCAGTTTCACGGCCCACAGGAGATACGGGGTAAAGATATGCTGAATACATGAATGCATGACTGATTACTGACTGATACTTGTGCAGGTCCGACATGTGATTAAACTAGATAGTAACTGCTCGATAAAGATCATTTTCCCTTCCCCTAAAACAGGAAAGAGGAGCTTACCAGCACCCCATGGGCGTGGCAGGCTCAGGTTAGACTACTCTCAAGGTGGACAACCTGCATTCCAGCCTTGGTCCAGGTCTCTGAGGACTGTGATGGAGGGCACGAGGGAAGCACGTGAGTTGGCCTGGATTCCATTCTGTGGATTTTCACCCTCATGTACTGGATGAATGGGCCAATCAGCCTGGAGGACAGGCCCTAGGGGGTGCCTCACAGGTCTGTATTAGGCCCTACCTATTTATCTGTTTGGGGGGTGACACAGAGTTGAGAAGGATCAGGACACCTTAGGTGACAGTCAGGACCCTGGATCCCCTCTTTTGCCCCTTAAAGCCTCAGCTTTCCTTCTCCATCCCCTCCCTACTCTTCCAATCTGTCCCCAGCCCTTTCCTGACTCTGTCTCTCTGCAGACGACTCCTCCTTCAGCAGGGCTGCCCACACCAGCGCCTCCAGCTCATCTCTCCAGGTCACCAACCCATTGCAGGAAGACCCAAAGGCTCTTCAAAGGCCAAGTGCACAGACACAGACTCCCCTTTCCCCCAGCATCCTGCCCTCCTTCTGTGATCCCAACTCCAGGGTGTCATCCAACCCACGCAGGCACCTGTGAGTCACCCTGGACTCCGCCCTCCTCTTTCCAAATCTGTTTAGACCAAGTCTCCTGGATGGAATCCACTTCTGGGTATGTCTGCAATCAGGCCTCTGCCTTCCACCTTCCCTCCGCACCATCACCTGAGGTCAGCCACCAGCATGGCCCTCGGGATCATCATACCTCCTAACTCACCTGCAGCCTCTAGTCCGGGGTTGGTGGCCCCTGAGCCTGATCAGGGCCTCAGACTTGTTTTGTCTGCCTCCAACTGTGGTTTGCTTTGCTTCTGCTTTTAAATGAGCTAACACTATCAACTAGAAGATCTCACATACAAGGAAAGAATTCTGGCTGCTCTTGAGTAATTTGCGGGGCCGAAATGCGTGCTGTCCCCTTGGAGGGGCTGTTAGCTGTCCCCAAGTGGCAGCTGTTCCCTGATGATCACAGACCCCTAACCAGTCTGCCTTGCCCCTCAGGGCACTTGAGATTAAGGCTTTTCTCCGGTCTGTAATCATCCTCACTGCTCCCAGCTAAAACTCAAAGTTGACGCTGTCATTCAGCAGTTTGTCCAACGTCCTGCAGAGGAAATCAGCCTCTTTAACCTGGCATTCGAGTCCCTTCCCCAGTCCACCCAGGCCAACCCTCCAGCCTCACCCCAGTCCTTCTCCCCTGGAGAAGCACAGCTTACCCATCTCACAATTCCCATACACATCCCGCTTTCCCAAACCTTTCTGCCTGTAATTGGGCTTTTGTTCCTACTTAGTTTACTTAAGAATGATTGTACTGGACCATATACACAAAAGTGAGTACACTGAGTATAAAACACTGTCTCAGTGAATGAGAGCTGTCTTGGAGGAAAGGCTCTTTTTTTTTTTGCAAATTTTTCATTAGGATAAATTTCAAATACTAAGAAATAATAAGTTAATGAGTCCCTTCTGCCCACTACCTATATTCAACAATTATTAACATTTGTTGATGTATGTATAGGGTTAGCTAGTTGGTTGGTTGGTTTTGCTGAACTATTTGAAATCAGTTTGCAAATATCATTACATTTCACTTCCTGAATATATCAAATACCTAAGCATGCATCTCCTAAAAGCACATTTTCTTCAAAACCACAAAACCATTATTAGACTCAAGAAAATTAACAATAATTCCCAGTATTATCTAACATCTAGTCCATAGTCAGTTTCCCCAGTTTTCTCAGCTAAGCATTTCTCAGCTGTGTTGTCATTGTTGTTTTGTTGGTCACATCAGGATTCAGTTGAGGCTTTAGGGCAACTTTGCATGTTGTGTCTCTTTGTTCTTGTGCCCCCACCAATCCTTTTGTCCCTGACATTTTTTTGTCCCAGGCCAATCATCTTGTATAAATCCCACCTTCTGGATTTGTCATGTTTCCTTGAGGTGTCATTTAACTTGTTCCTCTATCCCCTTTACTTCCTGTAAATGGGGAGGGAGGTTAAATATAAAGGCTTGACTGGGCTTAGTTAAACATTTTGACAGGAACATCTCATGGGTGATGCGGTGTAAATAGGGGAAAGGAGTTTGATTTAGTCTCCATGGTTTTCTGCTGTTGTTGTTGTTTTTGTGGCAGTGGCGCACAGCATGTGGGACCTTAGTTCCCCAACCAGGGACCAAACCCATGCCCCCTTCCGTGGAAGCACAGAGTCTTAACCACTGGACTGCCAGGGAAGTCCCAAGTCTCCATGTTTAGACTGATGTCTGGAACTGGTGGACATTACAGGGAAAAAGGGAGCTGTGTACAGACATCAGAGCTGCTGAATGTGGCGTGGGCTGCCTTGTGAGGTGGTAAGCCCTCATCACCAGGGGCATCCCAGCAGGCGCTGGTGGACCATCAAGTACCTTGGTGAGGAGTCTGCTGCTTTGGTTAGAGTGCCAGACCCCCTCACCCGCTGGATACTTTAAGGGGTGCTTTTGCTCGTCACAATGACTGCAAATGTTGTTGATAGACAGTGGACGCTGAGAGCCTTGCAACTTGTGGGACAGTCCCATAAAAAGAGCTGTGTACCCAAGATGCTGTTGAGAACCCTGGGCAAGGGCTTGGTTAGAAAAGGGGCTTTCGAACCACTTTTAGCGATGGAGCTATTTTTCAAACAATAGCTTCACAGAACTGAGTACACAGAATAGAATCACGGTGCTTAAAGCTGGGGTGGCTGCGCTGTGGCCCTTCTCCAGAACCCTAAGGCACCAGAGAACACGTGTGAAAACCACAGAGCTGGGTAACCTGAGATCCAGATGCTTCTGAAATTCTCTGTCACAGCAGCGGGGTGGTCCATTCCAGGCCCCACGGCCACCATCACTCACGCTGTGGGTACCTGCAGGCAAGTGCTGGCCCTCTCAGGCTCAGGTGAGGGGACAGCAGTGCCCACTTGCCCTTACAAGGACTGCAGGAAGCGTGGCCCAGCCAATGCCTGGCTTGTGGCGGGGACTCCATAATGTTTGTTAAAGCTTAATCTGAAACTCATTTGTTTTCTTGAATAAGAAATACATTCACATGGTAGGAAATTCAGAAGGCACACACAATTATACTGTGGCTTCCCCAGCGGACGGAGGTTAATGCTCTTCCCAGCACACACTTCTTTTTTTTTTTTTTTTTTTTTGCGGTACGTGGGCCTCTCACTGTTGTGGCCTCTCACTGTTGTGGCCTCTCCCGCTGCGGAGCACAGGCTCCGGACGCACAGGCTCAGCGGCCATGGCTCACGGGCCCAGCCGCTCCGCGGCATGTGGGATCCTCCCGGACAGGGGCACGAACCCGCGTCCCCTGCATCGGCAGGCGGACTCTCAACCACTGCGCCACCAGGGAAGCCCCACACACTTCTTTTTAATGGGCATGTACTCCTCTGTGTTTTTCTTTCCATCTCAGAATCTCAGAGATCATTTCATTCCAGTTACATGGAAAGGTTTCTCATTCCTTTTCTGTAACTTCTTTTTTTAAGTATAATATACATATATAAAAGTGAACGTAAGGGAAAAAGCTCAATGAATTTTCACACACCCGAGAGACCAGCGCCCAGATGAAGAGGCAGATTCCAGCCTCCCAATGCCAGCATGTGCTACCCCAAAAGTAACCGCTATCCTGACTTCTAACACTGGAGTTTCGTTTTGCCTGCTTTTGGACTTTTATTATAGAAATAGACTCAGTATGTTCTCTTTTGTGTCTGGCTTCTTTCATTCAACATTACGTCTGTGAAATTCATCCACACCGTGTGTAGTTGTAGCTGATTCATTCTCACATTTGTGAGCTACTCTGTTGAATGATGTGACTATTTATTCATCTATTCTACTGTTGCTGGGCTTCTGGGTGTGTTCCAAGGTTTTGTTGTACCTAATAGTGCTGTTTGTGGATCAGGCACTGCCCAGGAACAAATCCAGCTCCCACCTTTGGTGCCCTGGGGAAGCTGGTGGGTGCATTTTGCAGTTGCACTGTCATTCATTCCTGTGGCAGGGGTCCATGAGTTTGAGTTTCGGCCCAGACCCCTCATTACAGCTCCTTTATATTCCCTCTTACTATCCCTGTCCTCAGGCGGCCGTGGTTTACCCAAGCATCAAATCTTTCTGTAGTTCCCAGAGAGCTTGCAGAGAACAAGATTATCCTGCCCTCCAGGCACTCCCTGTGAAACCCACATAGCCCTTGAGGAAGGGCGTTCACAGCCTTGAGGCACAGCAGTTGTCTTTGGGAAGGGGAATTGGGCGGCCTGAAGCCCAGGGTGCCGGGTCGGGGAGGACAGACCTCTCACCTTAAACCCCTGGATGAATTTTGAATATTGTGTGTCATGCATATAAAACTTACTCTTTTTTTTTTTTTGGGCGGTACACGGGCCTCTCACTGTTGTGGCCTCTCCCGTTGCGGAGCACAGGCTCCGGACGCGCAGGCTCAGCGGCCATGGCTCACGGGCCCAGCAGCTCCGTGGCATGTGGGATCTTCCTGGACCGGGGCACGAACCCGTGTCCCCTGCATCGGCAGGCGGACTCCCAACCACTGCGCCACCAGGGAAGTCCTATAAAGCTTACTCTTAAAAACAAATGTTATACATGTGTGTACATATACACATAGAATACGTATATTATAGTGTTTGGGGAACATAGACGTCGGGCTTTCTAGGGGAGGTGACATTTGAGATTTTGGCTTTTAAAGAAAATGAGCCCATCAGGAAAGCGGGTTGGGGGTGACAGAGAGGGCCTGAGAGGAAGAGGGAATGGCTAGCGCGGGCAAAGGCCTTCAGGCTTGGGAAAGCGGGAAGAGTTTGGGGAATCCCAAGATGCGTGAGGCTGTAACGGAGGCACCCAGGGGAGCTGGAGCCCCTGGAGGAAGAGCTCTCCAGGGAGAGTCTGGGGTCAGTAAAGGGCTGAGGACAGAATGGAGGAGTGGGGAGGGGATGGAGAAGGAAAGCTGAAGTTTTTAAGGGGCAAAAGAGGTCATCCAGGGTCCTGTCACCTAAGGTGTCCCTGATCCTTCTCAACTTTGTGTCACCCCCCAAATAGATAAATAGATGGGGCCTAATACAGACCCCTGAGGCACCCCCTAGGGCCTGTCCTCCAGGCTGACTGGCTCTTTCCTCAAGCACGTATGGGTCCAAATTCACAGAATGGAATCCAGGCCAACCCACATGCTTCCCATGTGACCTCCATCAAGGTCCTCAGAGACCTGGACCAAGGCTGGAATGCAGGTTGTCCACGCCCTAGGATTAGTCTGACCTGAGCCTGGGGAGGTGGTGAGCTCCTGCTTCCTTTCCAAGGCTGCACTGTCCAATATGGGAGCCACCAGCCACATTTGGCTATTTAAATCTCAACGTCCACTGGTTAAAATTAAATAAAATGTAAAAATCAGTTCCACAGCCACACGAGCTGCCTTTCAAATGCTCAATACCTCCTCAAGGTGTACAGAACAGAAATTATATCAAATGCTCAGCTGAGGTCCCAGGAAAGAAAGAGAAATCCCAAATGCCAGAAACAAGAGGGGACTGTCCCCGACAGACGACAGCTAATGAGCTCACCCTGCTTCTGGGGTGAGGATGGGGTGAGAAGCAGGGGCTTGTGCTTAAGCGCATGTGGGGACAGAAGACAGCCTTGGGAGCACACTTAAGGTCAGGGCAGGTCCTGAGATCTCTGTATAAAGCTGGACCCTTGAAAAGCCGCACTCTCGGCAAAAGGGCGAACTTGAGAAAAAACGCCCATCTACAAGGAGGTGACAAGCAAGCCTGTCTGTTTCAGCCTGAGAATCCAAAGCTCCCAACTCAGCATTGCATGGTTTGGGATGTCAATTTACTGGACAGGAATGGTCCAGAAACTCCCAACTCTAGGCAATGACATAAATACTGAACATAGTCTGGTGATACTTCTGGGAGATAAGCAAAAAGGGAAAAGCTTTGAAGCCATGCTCCCAAGACCCAGGCTGCAACAGGCTCTATTGGAGGAAAAAAATAAAAGAACCCACCACCCTAAGGGTGAGCTCACAGCAAGAAGCGTCACAATCCCTGGGGGAACAATCCATGAGGATTGAAAGTCAGAAGACACAACAAATACAAGATAACAGGCCCAGGGTCTCCAGAACACACAACGGTCTGACAGAGAACACAAAGTAAGTCTGTTAGAGATGAGTGGTTGCCTTTGGGGGGAAGGAGCGGGCGTGAGAGAGGCTTCTGGGGGTACTGAATGTTCTGTGTCCCGACCCAAGTGCTGGTTACATGCGTTTGTTCAGTTTTGAAAATTTACTGAGGTACATACCTATGATTTGTGTACTTTTTCGGATGTATGTTATAATTCAATAAAATGACATAATAAATAATTAAAGGAAAAATATTAGGAATCAGAATTCTAAAGAATAAGACATTATGGGGGTGGAAACAGAGGAGGCAGGTTTTAAGAAGAATCAAACAGAACTTTTAAAGATGAAAACTGGGGACTTCCCCGGTGGCGCAGAGGTTAAGAATCCGCCTGCCAATGCAGGGGACACGGGTTGGAGCCCTGGTCCGGGAAGATCCCACATGCCGCGGAGCAACTAAGCCTGTGCACCACAACTACTGAGCCTGCTCTCTAGAGCCCGCAAGCCACAACTACTGAGCCCATGCGCTACAACTGCTGAAGCCTGCGCAGCTAGAGCCCATGCTCCGCAATGAGAGAAGCCACTGCAATGAGAAGCCTGTGCGTCGCAACGAAGAGTAGCCCCCACTCGCCGCAACTAGAGAAAGCCCACGCGCAGCAACGAAAACCCAACACTGCCAAAAATAAATAAATATTAAAATAAATAAATTTTTAAAATAAAGATGAAAAATGCACTCAATGAAACAAATTTTTATAAGGGAAATGAGTTATGTAACAGGTTAAATGTACCTAAAATGAAAATTACTGACCTGGGAGACATATCTGAGGAACAGATTAAATGTGCCCAGAATGCACAGAAAGCCAAAATGGTGGAAAATATAAAAGAAAAGTTAGGGGACATAGAAAAGAGAATAACAAATTCAACACAGGTCTAATAGGTTCTATAAGGAGAAAGAAAGAATGTGGGGAAGACAATATTTAAAGAGAGAATGATTACTAATTTTCCAGAGTTGATCAGAGACACAATTTTAAAGATTCAAGAAGCAGAAACTCTACCCCTGCTCAGAAATAATAAGTCCACATTAATTTTTTTAATAAGTATTTTATTTATTTAGCCACACCTTGCACTTTTGGGAACTTAATTCCCCAACCAGGGATTGAACCCAGGCCACAGCAGTGAAAGCACCAAGTCCTAACCACTGGACCACCAGGGAATTCCCAATAAGTGCACATTTAGAACCATCATAGTGAAAAGGCAGAACAAAGGCCAAAAGAAAAACTGTTTAAAGCTACCAGAGGGGAAAATGCTGATAATCTGACAGTGAGATTGACAGCAAAACAACAGCAACATCAGAAGACAAAAAGGGCAAATGGAACATCATCATTAGATTCTACAGGAAAATAATTCCCAACCGTGGAATCGATACCCAGCTTAGTCATCATTCAATATTGAAAGTAAAATAAAATTTTTTTCAGAAACGACTCAGAGAATTTCTCTCTCATAAATCCTTTCTGAGAGTATTATAAAGGATGTACTCCAGGAAGAAAGAACTAGAATTCAGAACGAAGTGGTCAGTTGCAAGAAGTGATGAGAACAAAGACATGATTAGTACACATGTGGACAAATCTAAACAAGCCTGGACTTTTAAGAAGACTAATTTTGGTGTTGAAAATAAAATACTGGAAATTGATAACTTTTGAGATGTTGTATTTGTTTTTTTATAAATTTATTTATTTAATTTATTTATTTTTGGCTGAGTTGTGTCTTTGTTGCTGTGCACGGGCTTTCTCTTGTTGCAGTGAGCGGGGGCTACTCTTCATTGCAGTGGCTTCTCTTGTTGCAGAGAATGGGCTGTAGGCGCATGGGCATCAGTAGTTGTGGCACACAGGCTCAGCAGTTGTGGCTTATGGGCTCTAGAGCGCAGGCTCCGTAGTTGTGGCACACGGGCTTAGTTGCTCCGTGGCATATGGGATCTTCCCGGACCAGGGATCGAACCCCTCTCCCCTGCATTGGCAGGTGGATTCTCAGCCACTGCGCCACCAGGGAAGCCCCTGTATTTGTTTTTTTAGGTGTGCCCTAACCTAGGTGCCACAAACTGGGTGGCCTAAAACAACAGAAATTTATTATCTTGCAGTTCTGGAGGCCAGAAATCAAGGTGTCAGCAGGGTTGATTCCTTCTGGAGGTTCTGAGGGAGAATCCACTTCACGCCTCTCTCCTGGCTTCTGGCAGCTGTTGGCATTCCTTGGTGTTCCTTGGCTTGTAGCTGCCTCCATCCAGTCTCTGCCTCCATCCTTACATGGCCTTCCCCTCTGTTCTTTTTTTTTTTTTTTAATATTTATTTATTTTCTTTATTTATTTTCTTTATTTTTTTGGCTGCATTGGGTCTTAGTTGCAGCATGTGGGATCTTTCATTGCGGCACGGGCTCTTCATTGTGGCGCACCAGGGTTCTCTCTAGTTGTGGTGTGCGGATTTTCTCTCTATAGTTGTGGTACAGGGGCTCCAGGGTGTGTGGGCTCCAGAGCACGTGGGCTCAGTAGTTGTGGCACCTGGGCTTAGTTGACCTGCGGCATGTGGGATCTCAGTTCCCCAACCAGGGATAGAACCTGTGTTGGAAGGTGGATTCTTTTTTTTTTTTATCAATTATTTATTACTATTATTATATTTTTTAAATTTTTGGCTGCACTGGGTCTTCATTGCTGCGCGGGCTTTCTCTAGTTGCAGCAAGCAGGGGCTACTCTTTGTTGCGGTGTACGGGCCTCTCATTGCGGTGGCTTCTCTTGTTGCAGAGCACAGGCTCTAGGTGCACAGGCTTCAGTAGCTGTGGCGCATGGGCTCAGTAGTTGTGGTGCACGGTCTTAGTTGCTCCGCAGCATGTGGGATCTTCCCAGACCACGGCTCGAATGTCCCCTGCATTGGCAGGCGGATTCTTAACCACTGCGCCATCAGGGAATCCCTGGAAGGCAGATCCTTTACCACTGGACCACCAGGGAAGTCCCTCCTCTGTGTTTCTATCTCACATCTCCCTCTGCCTTTCTCTTCTAAGAATCCCTGTCATTGGATTTAGGGCTCGCCCTAAACCCAGGATGATCTCATCTCTAGATCCTTAACTTAACTACATCTACAAACATCCTTTTTCCTAACAAGATCACATTCACTTGGTTCAGAGGATTAAGACTTGTTTTGGGGGACTACTATTCAACTTACTACAGATGGCTAGAGAGTTATTAAAGAGTTGTAGGGTCCTTGTTTTGTTTTGGATTGATTTTAGACTTTGTGAAATCAAATATGTGTGCTGGAAACTAAATGACAATTTCCCAAATATCTGAAATAAAATTATTATAAGTTGGGAAGGAATAAAAAATTTTGACCAATTTAATAGAAGATAGAACCAAAGAAAGGCAAAGAAAAAGCACAGTATATAGAAAGCACAAAATAGGATGACATAAATAATCCAAATATAGCAGGACTCACAATAAATGAAAATGCACTAACTCACCAATTAACAGGTAGACATTACCTGATTACATGCTGTTCATACTGTTTAACCATATACTATTTATGAAGCCCACCTAAAAATATAAAGATTCAGAAAGGCTAAATATAAAGGGATGAAAGAAAATGTGCTAGGCAAAGAAAGCTGGTGTGCTTCTGTGTGTCCTACACATTAGTAAAGACATTTAAATAGACTTTGAGCCCTCCCCACCCCCCAAAAAAAATTAGGAATAGAGAGAAGGCTCACTACATAATGTTAAAGGATTAGCAGACCAAGAAGATAAGATTATTTAAACTTGTATGCAATAGCAACAAAGAGTCTCCAAATATACAGTGCCAAAATTACAGAGAATAAATTGACAAGTCCACAACCACAGTGTGGAGATTTTAATATATGTCTCCCATTAGTTGAGAGCTAGCTCAAGCAGACAAAAATTAGGGAGGACACAGAAGAGTTAACCTACCTTCATAAAACTCCATATTCAACAATTAGAGACTACACATGGAACATTTTCAAAAACTGACCACATGATAAGTCAGAAATAAGCCTTAGGGACTTTCCTGGTGGCACAGTGGTTAAGAATCCGCCTGCCAATGCAGGAGACATGGGTTCGAGCCCTGATCCGGGAAGATCCCATATGCCGCGGAGCAACTAAGCCCATGTGCCACAACTACTGAGCCTGTGCCCTACAGCCCGCGAGCCACAACTACTGAGCCCACATGCCGCAACTACTGAAGCCCGCGCGCCTAGAGCCCATGCTCCACAACAAGAGAAGCCACCACAATGAGAAGCCCACGCACCGCAATGAAGAGTAGCGCCCGCTTGCTGCAACTAGAGAAAGCCCACACACAGCAATGAAGACCCAACGCAGCCAAAAAATTAATAAATTAATAAATAAATAAATTTTTTAAAAAAGAAATAAGCCTTAATAAATGCCAAAAATTTAATACCATACATACCATCTTCTCTGGTGATAATAAAATGAGGAATCAGTAAGAGAAAACATACGCAAGTCCATGCACATTTGAAATTTTAAAATACACTTCTGAGTATTTTACCGATCAAAGAAATGAAAATACCATGTAACAAAACTGGTAGGATGTGGCTATAAAAATATATACTAATACTTAGGGGAAATTTTTTAACCTTAAATGTATATGTTAGAAATAAAGACCAAAAGTCAGTGAGCTGGGCATCCAACTCAAGAAGTTAGAGGGAAAAAAACAAAATAGAAAAACCCCAAAGGAAAAAAAAAGGAAACAATAAAATTGAGAACAAAGAAACAAGATAGAAAACCCATAAACCCAAAACTGGTTCTTTTAAAAGTCTAATAAATCCCCTGATGAAAGAAAGAGAGAGAGAGGGAGGAGAAAAACTATTGGAAAGAAAAAGGCCATATTATAGATACAGCAGAGACTGTACTGTGAACCACTTTATAACATTAAATTTGAAATTTTAGATGGAATAGATAATTTATCTTAAAAATATAACTTACCAAAATGTATTCAAAAATGTATTGAAGAAGAAATAGAAACCCCTAATAAACCTATAACCTTTTTTTTTTTTTTTTTTTTTTGCGGTACGCAGGCCTCTCACTGATGTGGCCTCTCACTGATGTGGCCTCTCCCGTTGCGGAGCACAGGCTCCGGACGCACAGGCTCAGCGGCCATGGCTCACGGGCCCAGCCGCTCCGCGGCATGTGGGATCTTCCTGGACTGGGGCACGAACCCGTGTCCCCTGCGTCGGCAGGCGGACTCTAAACCACTGCGCCACCAGGGAAGCCCCCATAACCATTTTTTAAATGGGTCGTTTAATACCCAACCACCAATTGGTCCTAATAGGAAAATAAATAAATTGAGGTTTAGGCACATAATGGAACACCATAGAGGTGCTAAAAAGAATGAACTAGTTTCACAAACGTCCACACGAATACAAGTAAGAAACAATTTGGAATGGAATCATGTGCAAAAGGAATTGTAAAGTCTGACAACATTTCATAAAATGGTAAAATACAAACAATAATCATATCTATTCCTTAGAGATGAAGGGATTGACTGTTAAGTCAATGGCAAGTGGTGAGAGTCTGCAGGCCAGGAGGACTTGGGGGCCCAGCTGGCCTGGTGGGGGTCCATACTCAGCTCCAGTGCCTGGTACCATGGAGAAATGAAGGCCCAGGGTCACCAGATCTTCCCAGTTTTTGAAAGTGAACAAGAAATCAAGGCATTTATGTGAATTATGTTCCAATTCTTTGAAAGCCTGAACTTGGGGAGGGGAGATCTTCCATAGGAGGATCACATTTGGTCTATGGCCCCCCCAGTTTCTGGCTTTTGGCCCAGGCCACAAGAAGTTGGGTCTGGGTTTGAACAGGAGCTCTGGGGAGAACAGGCTAGATCAGCCACCCTGGAAGCAGCCTAGATTCTGCCCAATGAAAGCTCCCTGGCTTAGGCAACAGGCTCTTAGATATGACATTTAAAGCATAAACAACTAAAGAAAAAAAATAGATAAACTGGACATCATTAAAATTTTAATGTTTCAAACACCACCATAATGAAAGTGGAAAAAAAAACACCCCACAAAACTGGAGAAAATTTTTGCAAATCATATCTGATAAGGGTCTTGTATCTAGAATAAAGAACTCTTACAGCTCAATAATAACAAGACCAATAATTCAATTTAAAAACAACGGCTCTGATTACACATTTCTCCAAATAAGATATATAAATGACCAATAAGCACATGAAAAGATGTTCATAGCCATCAGGAAAATGCGGATCAAAACAACAACGAGATCCCACTTCATAACCACAAGATGGTCGTAATCAAAAAGATAAGTGTTGGGGAGGAAGGGGAGACATCGGAACCCTTATATACTGCTGGTAAGAATGTGAAAGGGTGCAGCCACTTTGGAAAACAGTCCACAAGTTCCTCAAATAGTTAAACGTAGAGTTAACCATATGATCCACCATTTTCACTTCCAGGCATAGACCCAAGAGAAGGGAAGACACACAAAATCTTGTACACAATATTCATAGCAGCATTATTCATACTGACCCCAAATGGAAACAATGCAAATGTCCATTAGCTGATGAATGGATAAATAAAATACGGCATACCCACACAATGGAATTTTATTTCACAATAACAAAGAATGAAGTATTGCATGGATGTACTACATGATACAGCATGGATGAACCTTGAAAATATTATGCTAAATGAAAGAAGCCAGTCACAAAGGATCACATATTGAATGATTCCACTTACATGGAATGTCCAGAATGGACAACTCTATAGACAGTAGATTAGTTGGTCTCTGACTCTGGGAGAGCATATGGGGGTTGGGGAGTTAGGCTAAGGGGAGCAGAGTTTCTTCTGGGTATTGAAAATGTTCTGAATTGATAGTGTTGATGGTTGCACAATTCTGTGACTATCCTACAAACCACTGAATTATACACTTTAAATGGGTGAATGGCATGGTATGTGAATTATATCTCAATAAAACTATTAAAAATAGTACTAATGAAGCACATGAATGGTGCCATTGTTGAATCACAGGGTCTTTTTGTCCACAGAGCACCAGTGGCTGCGGAAGCTCTTTGCAATGCTACCCAAGTTGAGGCATGGGAGGAAATGGGATGACGAAGAAAGGGTTTTAATCAAACTCCAAATATTTTCATCTGATTCCCAGTTTTCATAGAAGCAACCAGTATTTATTGAACTTCCTCTATGAGACAGTCCCTGCTTTAGGTGCCAAGACTTCATCAGCCAGCAAAACAAATTCCCTGCTCTCGGGGAAGATGGACTTTAAATAAGAAAACAATAAATAGATAAGAAGTCAGGTGCGACAAGTGCTGGGAGAAAGAACCACCAGGGCAGGAAAGAGAAAACTGGAGGCTGTTGCTATTTCGAACAGAGCAGTTAGGAAGGCTCCTTTAAGCAGAAGCCCAAAGGAAGCAAAGGTGCATGCCATGTGGGTGTCAGGGGGACAGGCAAAGCAAAGGCTTGAAGTGGTGAAGTGATCAGGGTGCTAGAGGAAGAGGAAAGAAAACAGGGTGGCTGGGCAGACAAGTGATGGGAAAGACAGGGAGGAGGGGCTGGGAGGGGACAGAATAGGGCCTTTAGGCCATAGTAAGGGCACTGGCTCCTACCCAGGAAGATGGGAGGGTTGGAGCAGAGAAAATGACATGCCCTGATTTAGGGTTTAGAAAAAACACTATGACTGCTTTGTGAAAAATGCACCAAGGGGGCAGAGTTGAAGCATCCTTCTTCTCCAAATAGTTTCACCGCTTATTTGATATATTTGAGATCTTTTTAAACAGTTTTTTGAGTTACTTCACAAAGTCTGCACAGTTTTAGTGCTAGTAAGCTATAGTTTTGGTTACAAAGAAAGCATATTCAGTACTCTTTTTCTTCTTTATTTTCATCATGTATAGATAGAGATTTCATTTTTAATTTTTCTCATATTCACATTCACTTGTTTGGAAAGCCTTTGACCTAGAGTAACACGTGCTTGTAACAGAAGCTTTGCAGTAGCTCAATACAGATGCTTACTGAGATTCACGCAGGGCCAGATCTGCGTAGATTTGTAGAGTATCAGTATGTCTTTTCACATAAATTGACTAAGTCATTGATCTTAATCTCAACATAAAAGTGATTCATATTTGAGGTTATTTTAGATAGGTTAACAGCATTTCACCAACAAAACATCGTTTCGAAACTTAAAAACCGCTGAATACTGAAAACTGTTATCACAAGGACTATCGTTCTTTTATAGGCAAAGAATTGACAGATTAAACAATTTGAGGTCACACAGCTAGTAGTTAAGTGGGTTGGCCAGGATTTAAACACAGGCAGTTTGAAATGCAACCCACAAGCTTCACTACACTATAGGTATCTCAAAGAAAGTGGCATCTGAGATGGGTCCTCTAGCAGGTTACACCCCCAACTCCCAGGATTAAAGAGAACTGGTAAAGGCTGGGATATCCACTCTTGGGAAGGAGTTAGGGAACAAATTAGGATCAAAGCTCATGAGGACAATCTCAGGAGAGGTTGGGCATCTAGCTTTGCCATGGAGGCAGTCAGCACATTTATGGAACTTTCTAGGGTTGGTCTCAATCCTCTGGATCCTGTGTGGGACACAGGTTGTGTGCTAGAG
Source organism: Orcinus orca (assembly GCF_937001465.1). Classification (NCBI taxonomy): domain Eukaryota; kingdom Metazoa; phylum Chordata; class Mammalia; order Artiodactyla; family Delphinidae; genus Orcinus; species Orcinus orca. Next base: position 78,305,574 of record NC_064574.1, on the reverse strand, counting down.
ACCAACAGAAGGGGAAAGGGCCTACGGATAGTAAAGCTTAAGAGTGTGGCCTGAGACTGGCCCCGGGTGTTGCCCAAGTAGAGAAAAGGCCATTAAGCCTGGTGGGAGGGGATGGCCCATGGATGGGCCTGGTGCTGGAAAAGCCCCAGACATACACCTTCCTATTAGTCTTCCCTCCTTTTACTTCATGATAAATCACTCTCTTCTCCCTCACGCAGGGCCCTGTAGGATGACAGACCTCTCTCAACACGGGTTCCTATCCTCCAGAATCTCACCTTGGGGTGACTTTGGACTGGGAGACTTTGCTTCTCATTTAATCTTTACAATCTGAGGAGGTGGGTGATATCCTCCTCTTATGATAAAATGATAAAATTGAGACATTAAAGAGGTTAAGTAACTTGCTTGAGGTCACACAACTAGTAAGAGGCAGGGCCCAGATTACTTTGGGTCTATTGGATAGTAAAGTGGTTTTATTATCAATACTTAACAAAGATAGAGACAGAAAAGCAAACACCGAGTTAACAGCTGCCCTGTGAATGCCAGCACTGGGATAAAGTAGCAGAAGTGCTTAAATATAACAGTACTGGGCATACGTTGCAAAAATTCTGAGGTTCTTCTAAATTCTTCCTAGACACGGAAGGGTTTGGAGGATCCAATATTACCACAATCTCAATCACAAACTGGAGAAATTACCAGTGTAATGAATTCTCATTGCACATCCATTCTTCGTGATTGCTAGATGGACTTCACGTCAGGATAGAATTTTCTTCCAAAAGCAAGATGCACCAACTCGCTCGCAGGTTCAACGACAAGCTATACTCCAATCTCAACACCCCTTCCCCACCACCAATACCCAGGCGGCAAGTAGATCCTTGAAGGCAGGATTCAATAAGGGCATCCCCATTGCCTCGCACGCTCAGATGCTGACCCCAATCTCACCCTTCCAGGCCTTTCGCCCCCTGTGCATTCTCAACAAATGCTCAGCTCTGCGGGGTCTCCGTCCTGGGGGAGGTAGACCTTTCTTTGGTGTTAGCAAGCGACGCCCTGGCCGTGTAGGTGTCGGAGTGGGACCTCCCCGCCCCCACCGTGTAAGTGTCGGAGTGGGACCTCCCCGCCACCCCCCCATCCCCACCCCCATCCCCACCCCCACCAAGCGGAGGAGACCTCTGGCGTCCCTGCCAGGTCTGGAGTTCGGAAGCTAGGCGACAGAAAACACCGCGAGCCCGGCGCAGATTCCAAGGCCAGCCCGGGGCGGGGCCTTCGCAGCCCGCGGAGGGAGCCACAGGAGGTTCGGCTGGTAGGGCAAGGCTCACGTCCAAGGGTGGGGCGGGGCGGGGCAGGGGCAGGAGGCGGCCGCGGGTGAAGCCTCAGAGCTAGCACACAATGGGCCGGAGCGCCAGGGCAGGAGCCGAGCCAACGCGCCGCCGCACCACGTGGGCCGCAAAACGCGCCGGGCTGCCAAAGGCCAGCCAGCCCAGACCCGGCGCGGCGTACGTGCGCGCACGCGAGCGTGCGTGCGTGCGATTTGCGATCAGGCGGTGCGGCGGACAGCCCCGGCGGCGGGGCGGGGGGAGTTATATTGCGGGGTCCTTCCTCGCTCACCCTGGTTCCTCTCGGAGCGGAGACGGCAAATGGCGGACTTCGATACCTACGACGATCGGGCCTACAGCAGCTTCGGCGGCGGCAGAGGGTGAGGCGGGCGTGCGCGGGCCCCGGCCGGGCGCGAGAGGCGGGCGGAGTCAGGGGCCCCTGGCCCGCGGCCTTCTCGCGCGCACAGCAAGGGGCGGCGAGCGGTAGGGGCCCGGCTGGGCCGACTGAGGCCTCGTAGAGGCGCCGGGAGGAGTGGGGTCTGGAAATGGCGCGCTCGGGGAGGGTGCGGCGGCGGTTAGGCTCCCCGGGTTTTGCTCGCGGGACAGATCCCTCTCTGTGCCACCCCTCCCCCGCCGCCTACGATGTGTCTTTCCTCTGCCTCGGTCGCAGGGCCAGGCCGCAGCGGCGCTGAGTGCCCGGTAGGACGAGCTCCCGCTTCCAGCCCCATCCCCCAGTACGGCGGGGCCGGCGCGGGGCTGTGCTGCAGCGCGGGGGTGGGGGCCGCGGCCTGCCCCGCTCCAGTCCCGGTCCCGGCCGCGACTTCCTGTTGTCAGCCTGCGCTGCAGGCCCCCTGGCCCCTTTCGCCAGGAGACCAGCGGGCTTGGTATGATCGGAAGGCCGAGAGAGGGGCGATTCCCATCCCTTTACGGGTGTGAGGCTGGGATTTGGCAGCTGGAGCCCTGGAATAGTTCGATTCACCCCTGGGTCGGGGGAGACCAACCAGAACATACACATCATAGCATTGTATTTATCTTTTCTTAGATCAGAGTGCCTTGTTGACAAGTGCTACGTGCCTACTGGCAGAAGATGTTATTCTCCCTGGTTTCTCCAGACCTGGAGAAGGAATCGCATTTAGCTTCGTTCTGATTCTGGTCATGCACAGGCTATATGTAATTGAGGCACCTTGTTTAAAAGGAAGATCCCTGACTAGTGAAGGAAAAGCTTATGGTGTTCAATTCCAGGAACCCGCCCTAGATTATTTCTTTTTAGCCACAAGTTACCTCATACAGAATTTAGAAGATAGGCTGTAAACATCTTGTTGTTTGTCAAGGGCACACTTGGCCTTTGTGTGATTCACAGAAAGGATTACTTTCCCAGGATAACACCACAATAGTACCTACTGAGGTGTCCAGTCTCCTGGGTTTCAATCCTAAAAGTATCTTTGTTTGGTGAAGAATGATCTTTTAATACCTTGGTTTGGGAATGGCTCAAATAAAAGCTTGTTTGGGTGTGGGAGTGTACCCAGTATCATTCATGAAAGTTGGGGACATGGAAGTTGGGGGAGGTGGAGCCACCTGTTACTTCAAAGAATACTTTATTTACTAATAAAAAAGAAATAGATGTTGGATTACATGTAAAGTTAATGCTTTGGGGGTAGGTTTCTAGACATCAAATTTGTACGTCAGTCATCTTGAAATTTAATAACTAGGATTTTTTTTTTCCTTCCTAGTTTCAAAAAGCATTTGTAAGTACCCAGGAAAACTCTTAAACAGAGTAGTTCAGATTAAGGCAGTTCCAAGGAATTTTAGTTGGTTTGGAACTACAGTGTTAGTCATATTATACAGAGCCTGGGGATTTTTTTTATTATTATTTTTTAATTCTGCCTTTTGACAAATTTACCAGCTGTTCTGGTGACTAGAGGTGTTCGAGTTAGACTTTCGGTGGATATCAAATTTTGACAGTTGGAGTACCTTGAACAATAGAAGTTGATCAAAAGTAAAATTCTCTTTTAAGATGCCATTTATTTATCAGAATATCAAAAGACGAGGACACTGTTAGCCATTTACCCAGATGTACTCCAAAAACTTGTATAAGAGAATAGTAGCTGGCATGATACATCTCCTAAGCTTCCTCATAAAAAGTCCTTTTACTATTAAGCACCTTCTACATCTTACCTTCTCAGAATTTTCCACTTCATCTTCATGTAAAAGTACATAGGAAATACTGCTCAGATTGCCAAAAAGTAGTTTTTAGAACCTGTCGGTGAATTTGTGTGTTCTTTGAGGCGGTGTCACAGGTGAGTCAGGAAACTTCACAGAGGACTAGACATGTAGTGGTGTGATCTGTGCCAAAGCTTTCCTATTCCAGATAGTTAATATTATTTTAACTTCATCAGGTCGAAAGTTATCAGTTATTGGAATCTTTGAAATTTAGCAAGGTGATAGGATAGTTGACCAGATATTCTTCAATGATAATTTTGAGTTTTGAATTATGTTCACATCAGTACGTGTCTCAGTGCTGTTTGTTTATGTTCAGATAGAAGCTTAAGCATTATAGACGATTACCACCTATGGAAAGCTGGTCTTGTATTGCTTTGTTTGGTGCTTTTTGTTTTTTAATTTATTTATTTATTTTTGGTTGCGTTGGGTCTTCGTTGCTGCGCGCGGGCTTTCTGTGGTTGCGGCGAGTGAGGGCTGCTCTTCATTGCAGTGCGTGGGCTACTCACTGCGGTGGCTTCTCTTGTTGCAGAGCACGGGCTCTAGGCACGTGGGCTTCAGTAGTTGTGGCACACAGGCTCAGTAGTTGTGGCTCTAGGGCTCTAGAGTGCAGGCTCCGTAGTTGTGGTGCACGGGCTTAGTTGCTCTGTGGCATGTGGGATCTTCCCGGCCCAGGGCTCGAACCCGTGTCCCCTGCATTGGCAGGTGGATTCTTAACCACTGCGCCACCAGGGAAGTCCCTGTTTGGTACTTTTGTAAGGCAACTTCTCACTAGTCTAAAACACCTTAGCTAGATAAGATGTCTCAACTCTAAGCAACTTGGGTCACAGGTGAAAGGAATGGCAGGTTTGAAATATAGAGTCAAGGGGCTTCCCTGCAGTGGTTAAGAATCCACCTGCCAATGCAGGGGACATGGGTTCAAGCCCTGGCCTGGGAAGATCCCACATGCCGCGGAGCAACTAAGTCCTTGGGCCACAACTACTGAGCCTGCACTCTAGAGCCTGCGAGCCATAACTACTGAAGCCCACGTGCCTAGAGCCTGTGCTCCACAACAAGAGAAGCCACCGCAATGAGAAGCCTGCACACTGCAAGGAAGGTAGCCCCTGCTCACTGCAACTAGAGAAAGCCCGTGTGCAGAAACAAAGACCCAACGCAGCCAAAAATAAAATAAATAAAAATAAATTAATTAAAAAAAAGAAGGGTCTTCTCATTTAATAAAAAAAAAACCAAGAACTTGGGTTTTAATAATTATACATTCCCCGTAAGTTTATTTTGTAGTTGTGTGTAATAACCAGTACGGTTGTCAGGAAGCAATACTGAACAACTGCTTTATTTCCCCAGCCTATAGAGGCATGTCGCCTGCAGCAGAGGAGAGAACCAGGGACTGCATTGTTGCTCAGAAAGCAAGTCAAAACAAAATTCCAAATTATCAGGAGTTGATTGTACCATATCTTGAATGTATTTGGTTTTTCACTTTGCTAAATTATCTTTGTGGGGTTCCAGTGTTTCATTTGCCATTGACAGTAAAGTGGAGAGTAACACTGATTTTACATTTTTAACTGCAAAAGGCCTTTTGAGTGCTTAACCTAAAAGTAGCATCAATCCTGAGAATTAGATTGGAACTTGGAATTAGCAAGAATTGATATTACTGAAATGGTACCTGCTAAAAATTGATTAAGCTACAAAATTAAATATTCTTTATTAGGTTCCAGTTAGGGGATTTAAAATTCTAATCTTCGAGTCTTATAGGATTTAAGCTTGGCATCTCTGTCTAAATTTCTAAGGATATTTTAAGCCTTAAAATGGGGAAGAAAGTGTATAAAAGCTAGCTAGTTTCACTTATAACAGGATCTGTAAAGGTGTTGAAAGGCATATTCTAAAATCCTGTTTACCTATCAGATGGCAAGTTGTTTGGGTTTACTGTCATCCTTCTCTCCACTGAGTCTCCCAGTGCTTGATTCCAAGTCATTGTCCTCTTTGCGAAGTGTTGTTACCACAAATACTTGGTTTTACCAAGAGATCTCTGAGATGTCAGATGTTCAGGCAGAAGCCCTGGCTTTAGAATCAGGCAGACCAGAGCTTAAGTGTCCTCTTGGCTGTGTATGAGCAGTATGATCTGGACAAGTTTCTTTACCTCTCTGAGCCTCACTTTCCCTGCATGTAAGATAGAAACTCCTCTATAGGGCTGTTGGGGAGTATTAAATGAGATGTTAAACTGTGCAGCACAGTATTTGGTCCATTAAAAATGCTTAATATTTGATAGCTGTTGATTTATAATTTTTAAAAATTTATTTATTTTTGGCTGCGTTGGGTCTTCATTGCTGCGCACGGGCTTTCTCTAGTTGCGGCGAGAGGGGGCTACTCTTTTGTTGCGGTGCGTGGGCTTCTCTTGTTGTGGAGCACAGGCTCTAGGCGTGCGGGTTCAGTAGTTGTGGCACATGGGCTCTGTAGTTGTGGCTTGCAGGCTCTAGAGCACAGACTCAGTAGTTGTGGCCCACGGGCTTAGTTGCTCTGCGGCATGTGGGATCTTCCCAGACCAGGGCTCAAACCTGTGTCCCCTGCATTGGCAGGCAGATTCTTAACCACTGCACCACGAGGGAAGTCCAATTTATAATTTTTTAATTCTTAAAATAATTCCTTTGGAGTTAGAGTGGGAAAATTTCTGTTGAGGGTTAGATGGAGTGAGTTTTTATTTTCCTGTCTATATTTCTAAAGCCAATAAAGGGAAAGCTGTTCAGTTTATAGGCATAAAGCATTTATAATACCATAAGTATGGTAAATTAGTACCAAGTAATTCATTCTTTTTATTCATTTATTTATTGGCTGCTTTGGCTCTTAGTTGCTGAGCACAGGCTTTCTCTTTCATTGCAGTGCGCGGGCTTCTCATTGCGGTAGCTTGTTGCGGAGCATGGGCTCTAGGCGCATGGGCTTCAGTAGTTGTGGCACTCCGGCTCAATAGTTGTGGCTCGAGGGCTCTAGACTGCAGGTGCACGGGCTTAGTTGCTCCATGGCTTGTGGGATCTTCCCGGACCAGGGCTCAAACGCGTGTCTTCTGCATTGGCAAGCAGATTCTTAACCACTGTGCCACCAGGGAAGTCCCACCAAGTAATTCATTCTTTTTTTTTTTTTTTTTTTTTTTTTGTGGTACGCGGGCCTCTCACTGCTGTGGCCTCTCCCGTTGCGGAGCACAGGCTCCGGACGCGCGGGCTCAGCGGCCATGGCTTACGGGCCCAGCCGCTCCCCGGCATGTGGGATCTTCCCGGACTGGGGCACGAACCTGTGTCCCCTGCATTGGCAGGTGGACTCTCAACCACTGCGCCACCAGGGAAGCCCAAGTAATTCATCCTTGTACATTATTGGTTTGTAACAGAACTCATGCTTGGAATATTTAAATGCTTCTGAGATTTCTAAAAAAAAAAATTTTTTTTCGCATACTTTCAAAATTTATATTTCTGTTTGAAATTAACCTTAGTGTTCTGGAAAGACTTTACACAAATTCAAGAAGTCTTCCCAGAAACTTGGAACATACAAAGCAGAATGTTTGGCTGGGGGTGTGGGGGGGCATGGTCAGTCCTAGATCAGATCCACCTTCCAGTTTCCAGCTTCTGCTAGAAATGGAAGAGTGTTGGGCAAAAGACCATGCCATGCATCTTTACCTTTTCATCATTTGTGCAGCTGGTTAGACCTGCACACTCGGCACGAAGTAAGTGACCACTTGATTTTGATTGCACTTAGCAGCTGTAATGTCTAGGTTGTCTTTTTAAATAATTGAACATCCTATTTTTTTTAAGTTTGCCAACCATATGATGGTTTTTAAAATGTTCTTGATAGGACCCTCTGGATGTGCTTCAGTATGTTGATACTCTACTGAAAACATAGTACCTTCATTGCACTCCAGTATAGGATAGATGTAGCTGGTGATCTCCCTCGCTCTGCACACTGTTCTCTAATTGAAATAATCAGTTGCATTTTTGGAGCCACCCACCCACCCCCCTTTTTTTTTTTTGGCCGCACCGCGGGGCTTCTGGTATCTTAGTTCCCCTGACTATGAATTGAACCTGGGCCCTTGGCAGTGAAAGCAAGGAGTCCTAACAACTGGACCGCCAGGGAATTCCCTGGAGCCTTTTGAATATCTGGCTGAGTAGAAGACAGCTCGTTTCTCATAGCTGCTTCTGTATTCACTCTCGAGGTAGGTTGTTTGGTTGACATATATGAAGAAAATCCAGCCTTACATAGGTAAGTAGTTGGAAGTGGGAGGACTTTTTAATAGCCTTTTCAGATAATTGTAGATACTCTTGTGACTGTACCAAAACTTGACAGGTGGTAATTTCCATAAAAGTTAGTTGTAACAATAAACTTTTAATACTCTTACATTAAAATCCATAGATCTATCTTATATTTTGAGTGGATCTTTTACTGTGCTTTTTTTTTTTTTTGGCTGTATTGGGTCTTTGTTGCTGTGCGCAAGCTTTCTCTAGTTGCGGTGAGCAGGGGCTACTCTTCGTTGTGGTGCGTGAGCTTCTCATTGTCGTGGCTTCTCTTGTTGTGGAGCGTGGGCTTCAGTAGTTGTGGCACACGGGCTTAGTTGCTCCGCGGCATGTGGGATCTTCCCCGGCCAGGGCTCAAACCTGTGTCCCTTGCATTGGCAGGCAGATTCTTAACCACTGCACCACCAGGGAAGCCCAGCTGTACATTGGTTTTTTTTTTTTTTTTTTGTAACATGATACTTTGGTCATTTGGAAAATACCAGTTCACTGAGTTATGTAGCTCTTCCAAATGTTGAAGCATTTCACTATACAGTATCAAAAATCATGTTCATTAATGTCACCATCAGTTTCATCAGAAAATTTTCAGGTATTGGTAGACTGTCAAGCTTATATTGATAGATAAAAGTTTTCTAAAATTCTGGTTTTTGCTTGAAAGCCTGCGTTTTGTCATTCGCAGCAGACAATACTGTTGTTTTCCTTGAAGTGACAGGCTCACTTCATTTACAAGAAAATGTCTATGTAGCATCCGAGTCTGAACCATAGTTAGTCAGTTCTTTCAGGTAAAAATGGTGTTCCATGAAAAGAATAGCTGGTTCAGCTTGTAACTCACTTGCAGGAGTGCCTTTCCTGGAGATAACCATGTACTTCTGTAAGCAGCAGAAGTGCTTCATTCCCATTTTGTAACGGAATATTTTAAAAGTGGGTCAGTATTTAATAAAATTAATCATTTTTACCACTTTATCAAAAACATTCTTTGCAGAAGGTGGCTTTTTTTTTTTTTGGCTGCGCCATGAGGCTTGTCGGATCTTTGTTCCTCCACCAGGGATTGAACCTGGGTGAAAGCGTGGACTGCTAAACACTGGACCATTAGGGAATCCACCCCCCCCTTTTTTTTTAATACTGCAAATGCATGAGTAATAGTGCAGTTTGGTGCCCCGGCCTGATTCATGCGAAGGCCAATGGCAGGATCGGTGTATGTGTTTGCTCTCTTTGACTTAACAGGGATACTACAGCCAGAAAGGTTTGGCTCTGTGGGGGCAGAGCCAGAACCAAAGGAAGTACATTTTGGTGCTTTTAGAGGCCGTCTGAAAATGCAAAGAATTGTTACTTTAACTGATTTTCTGTTAACGGAGGAACCTCAGTATGGTCTAGATTGGAATTTACCAGTTGCTCATTTTACCTAATAGTTAAAGATTTTTAAAATAAATGTATTTATTATTTTTTATATTTTTATTTTTGGTTGCATTGGGTCTTCGTTGCTGCGCACAGGTTTTCTCTAGTTGCGGTGAGCGGAGGTGACTCTTGCGGTGCGCGGGCTTCTCATTGCGGTGGCTTCTCTTGATGCGGAGCATGGGCTCAGTAGTTGTGGCATGCGGGCTCTAGAGCGCACGCTCAGTAGTTGTGGCACACGGGCTTAGTTGCTCTGTGGCATGTGGGATCTTCCCGGACCAGGGCTCGAACCCATGTCCCCTGCATTGGCAGGCAGATTCTCAACCAATGTGCCACCAGGGAAGTCCAAATCTGGAACTTTTGGATTGAGTAACCTTTTTCACCCATATGAAGTTATTAAATTACTAAGCGCATTTCTTTCCTTTCATGTTAGGAGTCCAGAATTTTAGTTCATTATGATAAGTACCTTTTCCCAGTAAGAAAAGTTCCCTAAAAGACTCTGTAAACCAGAAGTCCCTTTCGTGTTCACTATTCATCTAAAACAAGGCTTTCAAACTGCCTGTTGTGTCCTGTTGGGAGATGATGAAATCAACTTAGTGTGGGTCCTGGTAAGCATCTTTTAAGGTGAAATAGAATAGACAATAGTGTGCATTATACTATGAGTTAGTACTGTTGGCAAGCTTTTTAAAATTAATTTGTGTAGTTAACATGCAGGAATGTATGCATGTATTAAGTTGTGATGTAAAATGTATTTCTTGTTGTTGTACACAGCCTGAAAATTTTTTGAAAAATACTTAAATACAGGGCTTCCCTGGTGGCGCAGTGGTTGAGAGTCTGCCTGCTGATGCAGGGGACGGGGGTTTGTGCCCCAGTCCAGGAGGATCCCACATACCGCGGAGTGGCTGGGCCCGTGAGCCATGGCCGCTGAGCCTGCGCGTCCGGAGCCTGTGCTCCGCAATGGGAGAAGCCACAGCGGTGAGAGGCCCCCATACCGCAAAAAAAAAAAAAAAAAAAAAAAAAAAACTTAAGTACCTAATTGGGGATGTCTTCTGAATACATGTAACCCTCTCTTATAATCTAAATTTTTTTCCAAATAAGCGTACCCACATTGGTGAAGAAGTTACTGGCAACCCTAAAGTAGTTGGTAGGCCTGTGGCTTCATTCCTTCCACCCTAAGTCTCAGATATTGTAATAGTTTTGGAGATAAAGCAGTGAACAAGACAGGAGCTCGTGCCGCAGAACAACTTTGCATTTCTCTGCATTGCTTTTTATATCTTACCGATGTGATTGAATTATTAAGTTCCCATTCACAGCAGAAAAGAGCTCCTTGAAATAGGGCTCATTGAAGAATTCACCATAGACACTGCTCCCTCCCCACCCCCGGTGTTTACCAGAAACTTTCACAGGCTTTCATGCACATCCTGTAGGAATGACAGTTGTCAAGATAAAGGGATTTAATTTTGAGTGCTAATTGAAGGCCTTGGAAAATACATACACTTAGAGGAAGATCTGCTTGGAACTGAAGGGTCTTTAATCCAAGTTCATTGGACTAGTTTTTTAAAACCTAAGTTACAACTAAAATGTAATGTGGCATCTTGGATGGGATCCTGGGACAGGAAAAGGACATTAGGTGAAAGCTAGGAAAATCTGAATAAACTGAACTAGTTAGTAATGAATTAGTTGGTAATGTATTGATGTTGGTTCTGTGATTGTAACCAGTGTATCTTCCTAATGTAAGATGTTAATAGGTAGTGTAAAAGGGTGTTTATGAAATAAGGGCTTGGCTTTTGAGAGCCTAACCTTTTTTGATTATTGTCTAGAAACCAAGTAGGTTACACATTTTGATCTTTCTTTCTTTCTGCATGCTCAGAGGATTTTGTCTTTGTTGCTTACTTGGATTTTATTCTCATAAAGGTAGTCTTACTGTGATTTTATGTAGGATCTAGGATAGTGCCTCAGGCCATGTGATATATGCTAATAAGCTCTAGGTGGCGCATGAAAGACCAAAGTTGTTGATCAGCCCCAATGAAACAAACTCAGTTATCACCTAGAAGTAATAGAGGGAGAGCACCTAATGTTCCAAATACCAAAGAGAGGTTAATACTCTATAGTCATGGTATCTTGGCACTGGTCTTAAAGTTTTAAGAATGACAGCAACAGTACTTAAATTCTGTATAGTTTCTAATGCACCGAGGAATCTTCGTAAAATTCTTGTCCAGAAATAATAGCATGTGGCCTTCATTTTTTATTATCTTTTACACTTTGGAAGCAAGTCTTGAGCACTTAATTTTGTTTCATCCACTTACTGACTCTAATCCCAGCCCTAATAATCTCTTCTCTTCTTTTTTCTTATAGTTGCCATTCCTCCAGTTTCCTCTCACTCCTATATATCTTTGCTTATTCACACATTATCATCTTAAGAGTTCAGTGTTTTGTCTGCTGCCTGGAAAATAGAGTCCAAGTGCCTTTTGCTCCACCCTGCAGAGACAGTGCTTGTTGCTGTCTCCTGAATTTTCTGCAGTCTTTTACTTGGGATGTGATTTCTCCTTTCTAGATGCCTGGACCCCCTTAGCTGAATTATAAGCTCCTTGAGGGTAGGAACAAGTCTTAGGTTTGTGCCCTCAATATGGTGCTCTGTATTTAATAGACATTCAGATACTTTGTTGATTTGAGTGAAGAAACGTGATTTGCCTGTAGCTCCAGGTGTGATTTTGGTCACACCTGGAGTTGAAAGTTGGATTTCCTAAATGACTGAGGATGTGATTATTACTTTAAAACTTTCGTATTTTTTTTTTTAAATCAATAGACTGTCCCTTTGTGCAGCAGTAATGAGCGGGCAAGCCCATTGCTCAGTGGGAGCGATATGGCCTGGGAGTTTGCAGCACAGCCCTTCAGGTCTCTATTCTGAATTGCAGGGTGGTGGGGAGGTGGGGGTGTGTGCCCAGGCCTGCAGCTTTGCCTCATCTGTTGCCTGCTTTACATCCATGGCTTGTTAGTCAGCCTCCTTCTGTATAAGCAGTGTATCCTGTAGCGTGTTTAATTTACCCATAACACTTTAGAATTATTAAACTTTTGTAAAGCAATCAGTCTCTGTGAAGTGTTTTTATGGTCAATTTCAAACTCCTTTATAACATAGAAATTTGAAATATTTATAAAGTAACAGGTGAGAAAACCGAGGTACAGAGGTGATTTGGAAGAGGTCCTACACCAAGCTAAGTAAGGTGCCAGGTGTGTCTTCTGTGTTTTTAACCTGTTTTAGAAAGTGCTTTCATGTAACATAGCTTATTTAGATAATAGTCCCCTCTAAACTTAAATTAGTGTCAGAAGTATCTCATAAGAATTTTAGCTCAAAGAATTTCTGACATTTGACATTTTTATTTGATTGATGACAGAATGTATCCTTTTATTACGTCCATATGCATTCTCTGGGGTTTGTCTTCTTCACCCTTGTCTCTCAAGTTGCTGGCACACTGCAGACTCTTCATAGAGTGAATAAATTGAAATCTACCAGGCTGGCCCCAGTCCCACTGCATTGTAATGTCTTCAGTGAACTACTCAAGGAAAAGCTAAAAACCACTCAAGTCCTGTAGAACTGACCAGATCAGGTAGGGCAGTATTGAGGACTGCATCGGTTAGTCTTGTAAAATCTAGAGTGTTAAGCCACTGGCAGTTTTGTGAGGCTAGGGTGAAATGAGCAAGTTGATGGGCTTGGGTTAGCTCTTTCCACATCTCCAGCTCTTAAAGTACTGCTTGCCTGAAGCAGGATTTTTCTATCTTTGCAAAGACAGATCTGGCTTCTGATCCTGCTGCATTCTTGCTAGTGCCCCCCCCCTCAGTAGCATTCACCTGGGCAGCGGTCCTTATCAAGGCTTGCTTTCATGGCTTTCTGTACTCAGTCAGAGGTCGGTTGACCCTATCTTTTCAGTCCTCTGTCCAGCACCCCACAGAAGTTCTCATGTGCCCTTTTAGCAAGACTTCCTACCTCCATTTTCTTGCTTCATCAAACAGACACCTGCCAAATTTATCATTTCTTCATCCTCACCTTCATGTTGAATTTTTAAAAAATCATTGTAGCCCTTTGCTTTTTTACATGTCTATGTAAATGTATACACAAACATGCATGTATGCATTTACAGTTATTTATGTTTTATATGTGCTACTCAGGTGTAAGCTATTCCAGGACAAGGGGCTGTTTTCCACCAGATGTTTAATAAATGTTGAGTAGATGAATTTAAAGTGTTTTTAATTATAGTTGGTCCCCTGTTTTGACAGTTTTCCAAGTGTTTATACTGTATTTTATATGTTCAGTACCCAGCCCCAAAGAGTATCTTACTGAGAATATTTTAGGTTTTATGGGGTTTTTTTGTTGTTGGTGGGTTTTTTTGTTTGTTTGGCTGCATTGGGTCTTCGTTGCTGCGCGTGGGCTTTCTCTAGTTGCGGTGAGCGGGGGCTACTCTTCATTGCAGTGGTTTCTCTTGTTGCAGAGCACAGGCTCTAGGCGTGTGGGCTTCAGCAGTTGTGGCACGCGGGCTCAGTAGTTGTGGCGCACGGCTTAGTTGCTCCGCGGCATGTGGGATCTTCCCCAGCTAGGGCTCGAGCCCTAGTTCCCTGCACTGGCAAGAGGATTCTTAACCACTGCGCCACCAGGGAAGTCCCAGTTTTATGGTTATTGAAATGCAAAATAAGTCACATTCACTTGTAAGCCTATTTTTCTGGTATTAGGACAGAATGCAGGATTTTTCTGTTGGGAAGCAGCAGTTCTGAGGTAATTAAACTTAAAATTTTTAGCCATCTAATAATTACTTCATAGCCTGGTTCTTCTGCTTAAAAAAAAAAAAGAAAGCGTTGTCTTAAAGACTGGTATTTATTATCAAATATTTGAGATATCTGGAATTTGTGTCAGGCAAGATGTGGAATCTCTTTCATGATATTTCTAGCAATATATGAATTTTAAAAATCAAGTTACTTTCGAAGACCTGGTATTAATATATATTCTGCCAAAAGAAAGGAAGGTTGACTTTAAGCAGATTTTTGACTGATGTGAGGAGACTCTTTTGCTTTAAATGTCTCTTAAAGAAAAACAACACCTCCCCCTTTTAAATTTGTTTTCTCCTGTGTTCTGCAAACATTTTATTTTGAAATTTTTCAAGTCTTCAGTAAAGTTGAAAGAATGCAATACGATGGACACTGGTAGATGTCACAAGTTTCACACTTGCTTTATCTTTATATATTCGTGCATGCACACATGGCTTTATGCTGAACCCTTTGAAAATAAATGGCTGTCCTGACACTTCACTCCTAAGTACTTTGTCTCTCCTGAGAACAGAGGCATCCTACTAACTTCAGTACCAATTAATCACTCCTAAGAAATTTAATGCTCACAATAATATTTATACTCATCAGATTCAGATTTCTCCATCTGCTTTTTCTTTTATGGCTGTGTGTTCCAGGATCCAAAGATCACATGTAGCATTGGTTATCATTTCGTTAGTTCCCCTGCCTTTTTTGTCTTTCATGACTTTTACATATTTGAAGAATCTGTGCCAAAATAGAAGGCACATTTAAATTTCTCCCATTATTAGTGATACTAAGTTCAGTTACCTGGTTGCAGTAGTGACTGGCAGATTCATTTTATCAGTGTTTTGGCATCCTTTGAGCCTTGCCTGAATCAGTCACTACTACATTGGTGGTTGCAGAGTAGAGGTTTTCTAATTACATGATTCCTCCTACATTTTTTAGCTGACAGCCTTATTGATGTAAAGAAGAGCTCCCTTCCCATTAATTTAGTAGACCATCTATTAGAGCAATGTAGGTTCAGAGCAGAATTGATCAGAAAGTATAGAGTTCCCATATGCCCTCTGCCCTCACAAATGCACAGGGGCACAGCTTCCCCTGCTGCCAACATCTGCACCAGAGTAGTACATTTGTTCCAATCAATGAATCTGCATTGACAATGTCATTATCACCCAATGTCCATAGTTAACATTAGGGTTCACTCTTGGTGTTGTCCATTCTGTGCTATGGGTTTTGACAAATGTATAATGGCCCCATTTATTTTTTTGTTTGTTTTTAAAATATTTATTTGGCTGCAGTTGGTCTTAGTTGAGGCACGCAGGATCCTCAGTTGCGTCATGCAGGCTCTTAGTTGCATTATGTGGGATCTAGTTCCCTGACCAGGGATCAAACCTGGGCCCCCTGCGTTGGGAGCGTGGAGTCTTAACCACTGGACCACCAGGGGGAAGTCCCGTGGCCCTATTTATTTATTTGTTTGTTTGCTTTTTGTGGTTTTTTTTTTTTTGGCTGAGTTGGGTCTTCGTTGCTGCGCATGGGCCTCCTCTAGTTGCGGCGAGCGGGGGCTACTGTTTGCTGCGGTACGCGGGCTTGTCATTGCAGTGGCTTCTCTTGTTGCGGAGCACAGGCTCTAGGCGTGTGGGCTCAGTAGTTGCGGCACGTGGGCTCAGTAGTTGTGACTCGCAGGCTCTAGAGTGCAGGCTCAGCAGTTGTGGCACACGGGCTTAGTTGTTCCACGGCATGTGGGATCTTCCCAGATCAGGGCTCGAACCCATGTCCCCTGAATTGGCAGGCGGATTCCCAACCGCTGCGCCACCAGGGAAGCTGGTCCCATTTATTTTAAAATTATCTATAAAACATTGTAAACCTCAGGTGTTAGACGGCAGTTATTATGGTCATTGTTACTCTACACATGTGAACTATGTGACAGGCAGTGTATGACGCACCATATGTTATTTCTCAATAATTCAAGGTCTCTCTTAGTATTAACCCAGTTTTCCAAATAAGGCTTAGAGAAATTGAGTAACTCCTCAAGATTATATGGTGGAGTAAGTATGTGGTAGAGCTCGGATTTAAACCAGTGCGTACGCAGATTAGCCATGATATGGTGGAGTCAGGGTCCTGCCACTTTTAAGCTCTGTAACCATAGACAAGCTAAACACCTCTTGACTTAGCTGAGGAAATGACATTGACGTTTAAATGAATTAGTAATATGCACCTTGTGTTTGAGGATCCAGTGAGGTAGTGCATGGGGGAGTGGAGAGTAATATGTACAATACATAGTACTTGCTGCACAAAATCTAAAATTTTTATTAGAGCATATTATCTATAATCAGCAAGAAACAATTGTATTGTGAATGAGTTAAACTTCAGCTTCAGGGTAATAAGTGGACACTCCATTTCTGTGTGTGTTAGTGTTATCGGGTGTGAAGGAGGGCATTGGCTTAGGTTCTTTTCTCCTATTCTTAGTGAATAGGAGAGAACCACTTGTCTGTAGGAGGATGTTAATGTTTGGATTCGATTCTCCAGGGAAATGTACGTTCACAGAGATTCTGTGTTTCTGTGGACATTTCTGTCATCCAGAAATAAGCATGTTTTTCATAAATATTTTGGAATACTCTATTATTTCAAGGAGATGTTACTGTACACATTATATAGGATTATTTTGCCTGGGTGGTGTGGCTGAGTGGGAAACATTTTCCTTGGCCCTCTGGGGCAAGTACACAGGGCTAGAGTTGAATCCTGTCTGTTTCCCCTCCTAGGTCCCGTGGCAGTGCTGGTGGCCATGGTTCCCGTAGCCAGAAGGAGCTGCCCACAGAGCCCCCCTACACAGCATATGTAGGAAATCTACCTTTTAATACGGTGCAGGGCGACATAGACGCTATCTTTAAGGATCTCAGCATAAGGAGTGTACGGCTAGTCAGAGACAAAGACACAGACAAATTTAAAGGTGAGTTTGGGGGATTTTTACTGTGCATTATTGTAAGGGGAGGAGGGTCTAAACCAGAGGGCTCTAATTATGAAAGTGTTTCAATGAAAGTGTTCCGAACGTTTGCCTACTCCACGCAGTTGAAATAAACATTTATTAGCGCTTTAACGCATAGGCCTTCAGTTCTATTTGGGGGGGAAAGTGTTATACATAATCTAGTTTGTAGAAATATGTGGCATATGCCCAAGTAAATCTGGCGTTTTCCTGAGCTACATAGCAATCCTGTCTCTGCCAGAAAAGGAGTTACCAGAAAAGAAATGAACAGATAAAACTCAGGACTTTTCAGGTGCATATCACCTTGGCCGACTCCTGCATTTTTAGGGGGTAGTTTTTCTGTAATCTAGTTTATTATGAAATCCAAAAGGTAACCTAGTACTTGTTGTCACTGTACATTTGTGATTTCAGAGCATGTGTTTAGGGAAATGATTGGCTCAAATTTCAGATAAAGTTAGTGTCTGTAGGTTAGTCTTTCAGGTTCTTGAGCAGAGGAGTAAGAATGAGGAACCAGATGGGCATTATCCAACTTCCAAGGCTTCCTAAAGGGAGATGTGCCCTGTATTTAAGTGCGTGATGCCAGAGACAAGGGCATTTGGTTTGCTTTATTTACCCAGAAGTACATCCATGAAAGGCACACAGAGGCTGTGGGGCTGTAGAAGAAGCAGGGGTGCTGCTCAGCAGAGCGGTTCCATAAGTTTTGTTGTTCTGAAAGCCTTCTGACTTAAGAACCTGGAGCCTTGTTATAGTAAGTGATCAAACAGTGAAAAAGAATGTATCAGTTAAGCTTGGAGCAGTAAGTCCTGCTGCTAGGAAGCGTTAGGAATGCAAATTTAAGGTAAAAATGTGTGGGTGAAGCCAGCCTTTGGGCTGAGTCAGCAGCAGCAGAGATTGTCTCATAGAAGGGCATCTTTAGTTTCAGCAGCTCTGGAGTGTGAGATGAGTGGGAGCTCTGGAGTGACTAGGCTCTTGTTGCCTCTTTGAACTTGCAAGTAGTTTTCTCAGTTCTTCTAAGCATTGAATCCACTTAGGGGAAAAGGCATGGATGGGGAGGTGGAGTATGGTTGGGGGTGGAGGACGGGGAACTCTACAGCCAAGCAGTACATTCTTTGTGTAAGCAAATGGCGAACAGGAAAAGTTTGGACCCAGGCTTTAGAAGCACTTGCAGTCTAGTGGGCTTTGAAGGTGAAGTGTAATCGACATACAGGATGGGGATCGGGAGGGTGGTGATACAGGGTGCAGTGTGAGCATACGGGGCAGGGGGAGTGCTTAACCCAGATTTAACCGAGAGGGCATGGACAAGAGTGTTGCAGCTAGAAGGAAAAGCTTATTCAGAGGTTGGAGGTGAGAGAGAGGGTGTGGTTTCTTCTGCCTGGAGTGTCCTCTGCTTACAGGCCTGTGTCAGAATCTAGCGTTAGAGACTCAAGTTGTCAATAAAGCATGCTGCACCAAGGCCATCTGTCTTTAATTAATTAGCATCCTGAGGAGGATGTGCTTGTGGCCGAGGGTATGTTTTTTAGCTTTGTAAAACAAGTTTTATACCAGCTACCTGAGTAGTAAGTAATGGCGCCCTCAGCCTGTTCCATCAAAGCATGTTTGGTATCGAATTTGAAGTCTGTGTCTTAAAGCCCCTGTTAGGTTATATGAAAGTCGTTCAGAAGTCAGAACTAACAGCTCTTCAGTGACCCAAGAAGGTTTTAATATTATGGTTAAAACATAAAGCTTTATAAAAACACAGCTACTATTTCAGTACCTATTTGATTAGCACTTTCTGTTAGAATATAATTAAGAGGGGAAAAAATATAATTAAGAGGGAGGAATACCAGTCAAGTTCTATTTATTAGAAAGTAAAATATGCTCTTTCAGGTTCTGCAAGTCTGCTACCATCTCGATGCAACAGAAGTGGTAGTTATGATGTAGGGAAATGGTACGAAGTGGTAGTTATGATGTAGGGAAATGGTACAGACAGGGATCCCACCTTATCTTTAACCCGGAATTCCTTGAGGAAATCGGGGGTTTGTTTTCTCTTACAGGATTCTGCTATGTAGAATTTGATGAAGTGGATTCCCTTAAGGAAGCCTTGACATACGATGGTGCAGTAAGTATATTCAGGTTTTCTCTGTGGTGGTAGTAGTTGAGATTTTTTTCTTGCCAGTACTTACAGTGTTTTCCACTTATTAGCTCTTGGGTGACCGGTCACTTCGTGTGGACATTGCAGAAGGCAGAAAACAAGATAAAGGCGGCTTTGGATTCAGGAAAGGTGGACCAGATGACAGAGGTGATTGGTTCTTCTACAACTGAGCATAAAACTTGCTGTATGCCCACTGATTACAGCTCTTGAAGGTTACCAGAAGAACTCTTATCTTGTAGGTCTGATAGGTGTTTATGAGCTTTTAAAAATGTGTAAAATCTTAGAAAGAATGGATGATGCTTCTGCAAGCCTGGGTTTTTTTCTTCCTGTTGGCAGCAAAAACTCTTATAATTTCATTGAACTTCCCATCACATGAGTTGTACGTCTTCCCAATGAATTTTTCCATGTTTGTGCAGCAAGGTAATGATACGACCTCAACTTTATCTTTTTTGTGTATCCTCAGGAATGGGTGGCTCTCAAGAATCTAGAGGTGGATGGGATTCCCGGGATGACTGCAATTCCGGTATCAGTATTTAAAGTATCACCACTTACCCTTTTCAGTGGCCTTGCTGCTATTGTACATTTCTTGTGAGTAGCCCGCCTGGCCGGACTACTTTAGTTCCTTTCACAAATGAAACTTTCCGAAAAGGTACCCAGGCATGCAATAAGCCTCTGTTAGAACCTCAGTGTTTGGGGTAGGACTTGAAAGCTTCCACATCGTGGGCAAGTTGGACTGATCCGCCTTATTTTGTTACCTTTTCTTAGTCTACTGTTCTTATATGTGCCTGTGTCTCATGCTGTCTTTCTCAGGGTTTAGCCCAGGGGAGCCCCTTGATGATGCTTGTGTGTATGGCATGAATAGAAGTACTATTATTTCTAGAAGTCTGAAGGTTCTGGAAGCTTACAGAAAGCCTCATACTAATGGTTCCTGGTGGCTCCCTCTTAGATGGTAATAGGTAGTCCTGATGACCTCTTTGTCTCTTAAAGGGCGTGGAGCACCTGTCCCTTAAGTGGACATAATCCACTTTATCATTGCTTTTCTTAACTCATCAAAGCATACCAGTGGGTGCCTCCTTGTGTCAACTCAAGAGGTCAGTTTGCATGCCAGGCTTTGAAGGGTTGATCTCCTAAACATCTCTTCATCTCTTTACTTGTTTTTTTTTTTAATTATCAAGGTAAATCATATGGTAAAAATGTCCATTGTAACCATAAGGTAGAGAATGAAAAACAAGTCTGTTTTCTTTCCTACAAACTTGAGGTTGTCTCTGCATTTGCCACCACATAAGATGAGATCATTAGTGCCCGCCCCCCCATCACCCCCCCAATCAAAACAAAAATCAGTAGAAAGTAACTGGTAAGTATGGGAGGAACTTGTCTTGTGAGTCGAAATTTTTTAAAAGTTCATTCCAGTACTGTGTTAGCTAAACAGATTACTGCTTATATCTGTTGAATAATTTAATTCCTAAAAGTCCTATAGCCAATCAGAAATGAGCTTATTCATAAAAGTACAGTATAATCCAGTAAACCTGTAATTTTATGTATAAGCTAGTCTCTGATTGAAAAATGCAACAGATGTCATCTCAAAGCCACCTCAGGTGTAGTAGTTAGTGACTTGATGAGTGGTGGTCTCCAATCTGCCAGTTTTGCCTTTCCTAGTACTGTAGAAATAGTACAGTGAGCTCACAGCTTTGGAGGTTACCAAAGGAACTGATGTCTTTCTACTGCTGGCTTAGGTTGGGCTTTTTTACTCTGAAGCAAGACATATAGTGAACATAGCCAGAGAAGCTACCTTGCCACCAACCAGTGTAAACTACAGTGTTCTGGTAATAATCTAAAACCAGCAGTGTGCACATGGTGGGGTACGGCCTATATACATTATTTGTATAGGTAGACCATTTTTACTCTTTAGAATAATGCCTTTTTTTAAATGACATACTCTCATTGTAAAAAAAATTTTTTTTTAAGCAGTACAAAAAAATATATAAAGAAGAAAACAAATAAGAAAGTCCCTGTCAACCAGAAATAGGCAGTGTGCTTTTATTTATTTTTTATCTTTTTTTTTTTTTGGCCGTGCCATGCAGCATGCAGGATCTTAGTTTCCCACTAGGGATCGAACCCGCGCCCCCTGCAGTGGAAGTGCGGAGTCTTAACCACTGGACCACCAGGGAAGTCCCTAGGCGGTGTGTTAAACTAAACTTCGTAAAGAAAGCTCAGAAGATTTTCATGAATAGTGTGCCTCCTAGAAATCTGTCATCAAACTTGATGAAAAGATAATTGTTAGTGTCAAACCTTGGTTCCCCCCCCCTCATAATCTTCCCATCGCTCATATCATAAGAGTTTTGAAATGAGGTGGTCACTTGATGTTAATGTACACTAGGTTTTGGGGTTTTTCCCCACTATACTTTGTCTCATGGACCTGGACAAAGTAGCAGTTGTGTTTATGTGCCTTGTCAGTGTGGGTGTGAGCTAATTTGTTTTATGCTAAACACTGGTAGCAAAAATTAATCTCATTAAGAGGGAAGTAACTTTACTTTCATAATCAGTGTGGAAAGGTACACACAGTTTAGTTTGGGGGAAATGTCAGGTTAAATGTTTGAATACTAATTAAGCTTGTTTAATGAATGGTGTATCCTCTCTGGTTGATAGAAAAGATTTTGTAAAGAAACTTATACTTGATGATATGCTTCCAAAATGGGTTTTCCCCCAAAGCAGTGCTCCTGTTGGTCTGAACCTTATTAGAATTGTTTTCATTACTTGTTTTGTTAAAATTGAAATTGTTCGATTTAGTCTCTGAACTGAGTTTCAGATAACTTGATCAATTTAAAAATTCCTTGCTACCCTTAAAGAACAAAAGAACCCCACCATTGCAGATAGTTAATTCTCCATATTCACAGTACTTAGGTTCTTTAAAACCACTGCAAACAGCAAATTGGCGGATACGGAGCCATCGCTCATAGAGGAAATACACAGGCTCCTGTGAGCCTCTGGTCATATTTTTGTCAGCCATTCAATACATAACCTTGCTTTATGTGTTTGTGTTTAAAGACGCCTTGTTTAATATATATAGTTGATTGATTAACAATGAACTCACGGCCAGCAGCACTGTAACTCATGCCTGCGTGAGGCTTCTCTAACAAGGCACATCCCAGCCTTGTACTTAGGAGTACTAGACAGCACTTCAGCATGATGTTTGGGTGCTGTTTTATTTTAACAGCAAAATCACTAACAAAAAGCACAAAAGAGCAGAAAGCCTGGCACTAAATAGATTGTGAAAAGGACACTTGTTTACTGTTTGAGCTGAGACAAGGCAGAGTGTTGGCTCATTCAACCCTCAGCTGGGAATGTATGTGTCAGGTGACAGACGTTTCACTGCTCTGTGCATGTCTGAATGACAGCGAAAGGCCCCAAGTATTGATTTCAGGGTTACAAATAAATTTTAGTGAGTAGACAAATTTGCAAACGTGAAATCTATGAATAATGGGAGTCAACTATTTAGTAGAAGAATATTTCTCAAGCTCAGGATCCTTCTTCAAGGATAAGTTCCTGCAAAGCTTTGAGCAATCGCACTGTCCTTGGAGTGAGTAAAACTAGTCACCTTCAGGAGCTTAAACAGAGGGGGCAAGCTCATTTGTTTAATTATAGTCTTATTGCTTAAATTTTTACTGAAAGTTAAGTTGGTTATACTGTTAAAAGGTTAATTATCTTAACCTCCCCCTATGACTTTCAGTTAAATGCAAAACTAAATAAGGCTTAAGGTTCTTAAAGTCCATTGAGAAGATATTCTTCACACTGATGAGAATTGTAACTTTTTTAATATAAATTTACTTATTTATTTATTTTTCGCTGCGTTGGGTCTTTGTTGCTGTGCATGGGTTTTCTCTAGTTGTGGTGAGCAGGGGCTTCTCTTCGTTGCGGTGCGTGGGCTTCTCGTTGCGGTGGCTTCTCTTGTTGCGGAGCACAGGCTCTAGGCGCGTGGGCGTCAGTAGTTGTGGCTCGTGGGCTCTTGAGCTCAGGCTCAGTAGTTGTGGCGCATGGGCTTAGGTGCTCCGCGGCATGTGGGATCTTCCCAGACCAGGGCTCGAACCCGTGTCTCCTGCATTGGCAGGAGGATTCTTAACTACTGCGCCACCAGGGAAGTCCAAATTGCAACTTACTTTTTAATTCTAAATGAGATGCAGTTTACTTCTGTTGGTAATTATTTTAGCGGTGCACAAATGAATGGGGTGTGGGAACCCTTTGCAGCCAGAGGAGGTGTGGGTTGGGTCTGCGGTTCCTGCTCTCTGGCGCCCTCTCTGGGAAGGGAGTGGGCCTGATCACAGCTTTGTTTACACACAGGTGCTTTGCTTTTAGAATGATCCACACCCGAATCGCAGCAGAAACAGAAAAATGGGGGATGTCACCCAGAGGTGACTTTGTATTTTTATTTTGTCTTCATATCTAGCTTTTTCCTTTTGATTTTGTGTTCTAAATTATAACTTCTAAATTTCAGGTTTATCTTTTTTAATAACTGTATAGATTGTATTAGAAAACAATAAAACGTGCTTTGAGCATTTTTGTGTTAAGCCATATTAGAATATTATGGACTTTTCCTGCAAGCTAAGAATTTACAGCTCGTTTTATTTTTCTCTCCTAAGATTCTTTTTTTATTTTAGAAGTCTGTTAGCATTGAAATTACCCAACAGATTCACGTTTGGACTCATTTTGTATGCACTTTTGATGCTGGACAAACTAAAGAATTTAAAATTAAACTTAATTCACACAAGCTATGTTATCAGCTTTGAGACAGTAGTTTAAAAGATAATTCAATGTCATCTTCCTCCTTCAGGCTTCAGGGATGACTTCTTAGGAGGCAGGGGAGGGAGTCGCCCAGGTGACCGGCGAACAGGCCCCCCAATGGGAAGTCGTTTCAGAGATGGCCCTCCCCTTCGAGGGCCCAATATGGATTTCAGAGAACCAACAGAAGGTATGACGATAACGTGAACGTGTAAATGGAGCTCTGAAGGGTGTCTTTTCGTGACACATTTGTAAGCCATGTTGTGTTTCCCTCCCCCAGAGGAAAGAGCACAGAGACCACGGCTCCAGCTTAAACCTCGAACAGTTGCAACGCCCCTCAATCAAGTAGCCAACCCCAACTCTGCTATCTTCGGGGGAGCCAGGCCCAGAGAGGAAGTCGTTCACAAGGAGCAAGAATGAGCTTGCGGTTGGGAGGGAATGGGATGTGGGGGGGGGGTTCGAGCGAGAGCACAGCCTGGCTGCCCCCCAGACCGGCAGTCCTGCAGTTACCATTCCTGCGCCTGACCTTTGTCCTCCTTTCTTACAATGGAAACACAGAGCTTGTGAGTGCATGTCAGCAGTTAACAAGTGGTTTTTAGTACATTCTTGGCTTTGCTGAATCTACCTAGTGCCTGTTTTGTGCTTTTTTTTTTTTCTTTTTTTCCTTCCTGCCACTCCTTTCCTATTTTCCTTCTGTCCTTTTTCCTTCTCGCTCCTTGTTTCTTTCCAGCACATGAGTTTCTCTAGAGGGACAGAGGCAGCTGCCATGCGGGAGTTCTTTATATTGAAATGCTGCTTCATTTCTCTCCTTTGCTTTTCTGTTTTTCCTTCAGCCACACTGGGCGTTTCCTTTGATTTTTCTCAGCAACCTGCATGTTGAGTTCTGTATTGCTGTGGCTTCCAAGAAAAAAAAACAAGTCACAAATTGGATAGCATCTTGTTTTTATTCAGCTGTTATCAACATACAGAATTTGGGACACATTGCTTTCAAAACAAGGATAAAATATCTGTTGATCTTTGCAAATTCCTTCCTGTAACTATTTATAGATAGTCCTGACTCCATTACTCCCTCCCCAGATGGGAGAATAGGCTTACATTTCAAACAGCAAAACCTAAAAAGATAATGTGAACTGCTGGCAGGGTGCACATAGGAGATAAATTGAATACACTGCTGTGTTCACGTGCTTTATTATTGCTCTTTCAATACCGTGTCCAAACTGGTTCCCTTCTTTCACTGGCCGTTTTAGAGGCTCCTCTGTGGCTGGATGTAGCGAACTGCTGTCTGGTTTCCTTTCTGCTGGCTGCAGAGGTGCATTGGGCACTGCAGGTGGTAGCGTGGTGCTGGGCTCACTTCCTAGTGCGGACGCTGCTTCCTCTCAAACCCCTGTTGTCGTGTGTTCTGCATCACTCCCTGTGTTTATCTGTTCCCTGATACAAGTAATAGTGAGATACTGCGCTTCCCACCATCTCTTAATTTTAGAGTGAAAGAATGGGCCTAGAATGACTCTCTTTCACTTGATGAATTGAGAATTTGACTATGCAGAGCTGTCAGGTAACTGGTAGGTGGCTTGAGGTCACTAGTTCTCAGCTTTAGGACGTTCACTGCCACGTACAGTGTTCAGCACTCACCCAGGCTAGGCAGCAGCTTTTGAGCTTGAACACCTCTGTGTGAACAAATTCTTGAGCGCCCGAGTCCCACTTCATCCAATTGGGAGCAGTTCAGGGTCAGCTAGAGCCCCGGAAAAGAGAGACCCTCACCAGCATGACTGGAGGGCCGGGGGCAGGCTGGCCCACGCAGTGTGCTTAGAAAGTAGCTCCTCACTAGCTGCCATCCTCGGCCCCTCTTACTTTGTCTTTGTCACCAGGTCTCAGCAATTTACAGAACTCTCCCTCCTTTCCTTCCTTCCACCTGTCATGTTTGCTTCTGAAATAAGAACCATTTGTGTAACACCAATACTTACCTTAAGAAAGACATGCATTATGTGGTTGTAATCAAACCTGATGCTTTCAGATGACCTACTTACATCTTCAGTGTGGAAAAGATTAAGAACAAAACAAATTCATCTAAACTTCTGGGCAATCCAGTTGACTTTTAAATGTAAGAATGGAATTCCAAACACTTAACACATTCAGCTATATGACAGAAAGTAAATCTATGGATATGGTATTTTGTGAATGATCTTTTAAATAAAAGAAAACCTTACGTAATATTTAATGCTTGTCTTTATTTTTGAGTTGTTTTTTAGCTGCTTGTGAAGTTAATTTTAAATTTGGAAAGTAGTGTCCAAATTTAGTGGAATGTACTGCGGAGTGAGCAAAGCGTCTTGCTTTCGGAAGTTACAAGATTTGTGAAATTATTTTAGAAGCTGGTGATGATCAGAGATGGGATGCCAACTTTCTTCCTGTTTTTTTTTTTTCCCCAAAAAACTAATTTCTCTTTTTTTGAGGGGGGGGGTTAAATTTATTTTTGGCTGCGTTGGGTCTTCATTGCTGCGCACGGGCTTTCTCTAGTTGGGGCGAGCGGGGGCTACTCTTTGTTGCAGTGTGTGGGCTTTTCATTGCAGTGGCTTCTCTTGTTGTGGAGCATGGGCTCTAGGCGCGCGGGCTTCAGCAGTTGTGGCATGTGGACTCGGTAGTTGTGGCTCGCAGGCTCTAGAGCGCAGGCTCAGTAGTTGTGGCACACGGGCTTAGCTGCTCCGCAGTATGTGGGATCTTCCCAGACCAGGGCTTGAACCTACGTCCCCTGCATTGGCAGGCGGATTCTTAGCCACTGTGCCACCAGGGAAGTCCCCAAACTAATTTTTCTAACAAATGTTACATGGTGCGGTCATAGTTTTTGGTTGGGTAAAGGAACTTTTAAAAATAACTGCTTGTTTGAGAAGAAATCCTAGGTGCTCCTCGTGTGCATGATGGGTGCTACTTCATGGCAAGCAGATTGTGTGTTTGAGGAGGCACTGCTGTGTAGTTGAGTGATTTTATGACCCAGTGGGCAAGGGGCAGGGCTTTGAGCTACGTGTGGGAGAGGCCAGGCTGGTGGGGAGGGTGCAGAAGTTGCTTACCTTGCGGTCAGAGCCTGACTGCAGCTTAATCTGGAGAAACAAGGCGGGGAGGATGGGTGCTGTTCCGGCCAAGTGCGTGAGGGACTGATGACTGCAGCTGCTTCTCGGCCGCGGGCTTGGAGGAGAGGACTTGATGCCGACGGGTGTTTCCTTAAAAGAGTGGGAGCATTCCTGAGGCTGGAAACCCTCTGCCCAAAGTTAAGGCGTTGGAACTTGGTCTCCTGGAGGGTTTTCCTGGGACTGGTGGCCAGAGGCTTGAAATCCAACTCTATGAGCCTTTTTTCCAAAGGTTCTTTGGATTCCGTCTTAAAGGGCCTGTGGAATGTTCAGACCCTTGGAAGGATCATCTATGTCTCCCAGTAATTCAGAGGTTTCTTATGATTGAAATGAGACTGCAGCTGTCTTTCTGCCTCCCCCAGATGTTGCTGTTACTATGCAGTGGTTGCTTCTCACAAGCACCTCTTCCCTTGGCCTGTAATACTTTCGTAATATTAAGACATCACAGTGTTTTAGTACCTGTGTCTCATCCATAAGTAACTGAATTGAGACGGGAAGGTACGTCTTTCTCCAAATAAGCACCTAAATAAATAGGGTCATTTTCATAAAAGTGTGTACCACCTATGTGAGTGTTCCAGAGATAGGTTTAGACAGATAGTTGACATCTGGTTTCTCTCTGCTATTCTTGAACTGGTTTCAGAGAAACATTTTAGTGGAGTGCCAAGTGAGGCCCTTTTAATAAGGGGTTCAGGTTTCTAAGAATGTTCTTTCCTCGGAGTCCATTTTGTCCAAAGCGATTGTTTCTCCAGGTCCCGGAAGAGGACAAGTTTCCACAGCAGGCTTCCAGAAGCCTGGGTTTCCCCTCATGACTCAAATGTCTTGTTTCTTCAGGGAGGTCTTGGTGAGCTCGAGGCAGAAAGGGGGCAGTAGTCAGGAGGGGCGTACGTGCGGGTGAGGAAGGAAGGTGTTGCCATTGTTACCTAGCATCCCCTTTCCATTCGTCATTGCTTAGGGGTAGCCTGCTTTTCTCAGTGAAGGAAGTTACTTGGTAGAGATCAAGTCTAGAAGAAGAAAAACTGATTGACTTGAGTTTGTTAAAGCCACTCTGGCTTGAGATGCGTTAGAAACAGCATTGCTTTGCTATGTCTTGAGATGGTGCAAGGCAGCCTCTAGAGATTCCTGTGCCTGATTTTTTAAACAACCTTATTATAATCTCTCTTCACGAGTTATGCTTCAGATACGCTTTTGCTTCCTCTCAGTCCTCTTCTCAAATTCCAAATGGCTGTTGAGGTCATGCGGGGTCACTAGTACCGCGACAAGGTTCACTCTTTAGAATGACCACCTCAGTAGGACCTGAGGGGGCCCAGTGCTGTCTGTGGGGCTACTTGGTCCCGTGGAGGATGGGGTCAGTGGTCTGTTTGCAGTTCAGCTGCTGCTTGATGTCTGCACAGTGGGATTTCTCCCCACTGTTTCTGTAGGGAAATTGGGAAGGGAGATGGGTCACGTCCTGAACTTTCTGAAGGATCATCTGTACCGGAAGTCTGTGGCGCATGTCACAGATGGCTGTCTCCTGGCTCTCCCCACCCTCCCCAAACAGTTTGTCTGGCATGTAGGGTAGTGAACCATCCTAAAAGGTCCCCCTGAAGGGAGGCTGTGTGGACGGCAGGCTGGGCCCCTTGTGCTTCTTTCCAGGAACAGCTGGCCTGGGCCTGGCCACATCTGCCCTTGTTGGTGAGGAGCTTTGCTCTGTCTTTTGCATTTTCTTGGCAGTCTTTAACAACATTGAGATGTTTGAGTTACTTTCTCGCTTGGGAGAGGTTCACAGGCTTATAAACACATCTAGTATCTGAGAGTTTTCCTTTTGCAGTTTTTTGTCATGAAAATGAGCCGAAATAATGAAAGCTCTGTACTTAATTATAGCCTCCTACTAATCTCTTCCTCCATCTGTAACCACACTCTAACTGTAGAATATTAAATATACAAACAGAAGCGCACTCCTTTGCAGCGGCAGGCTCTTTGGTTTTCAGTTCAGGCACTTAGAAAAAATCTGTTTCCTGTACCTGTTCTTCCGTTCACTGTGGGAGACAAGGTAAATGGTAATAAAATTACTGGCCTAGAAGCTTATCTTTCCAAACGGGATTGGGAGGGAGGGAGATCAGAGAAGCTTTCCAGGTAGCCCAGAGGTTCTGTAAATAGCACCAAGACTCCTCGGAATTGGTAGAAGTCTCTCACATGCGTTATACTCTTGAAAGTAAGAATATGCTCACTAGATTTTTTTTAAAGTAATGTATCAAAATATAGATAAAACGGAGGTATTACATTCTAAAAATACATGAAGGGTATATGATGATTTCCTGCAGATCTGTAAGAGAAAAACAGTAGGAAACTAAGCAACACGTGAACAGGCATTTCACAGGAGAGGAAATATGGCCCCACAATGGTCAGCCTCATTAGCAGTCAAGGAGCTGTAAATCAAGACTACAAAGAAAATACTTTTCTACACCCCTCCACACGGCAAGAAGCCTGACAGACCGGTTGCTGGCAAGTGGGTCTCTCAACATGTTACAAATGAGACTGTGAGTACAGCTGCTGTGGGAATTCATTGGAAATTAGCATTAACCTGAAAATTGAATGTTCCCACACTCTAGCCCAGCAGTTCCCCTCCCAGATATGTACCCAAGAGAAGTAACAGCCACGCAGCATGATAATTTTATACATAAAAGACACTTGAGAAATACACATAGATGACAAAAAAGTCACGTAGGTCGGGGGAGGCAGAAGAATTGGGAGGATATTCTAGGTTCCGTTGGGTAGTGAGGTCATGACCAAAGGTAAATCATAAATGGCTGGAGATGAGGGACAGGAATGATGCTTGTCTGTACCTTGAGAGTTGAGGGTGGCAGACAGCTTTATAGACAGGCTCCAGGGGCTTCTAGAATGTTGTGTACGCTTCTCAAGGTGCATTTTTCTGAAGAAAATCCCTCCCTTCACGCTAGCCTTTAAGGCATGTATGATGCCCGAATATTCTGAGCCTTGGAGTTGTTGAGTTCTTAGAACTGCTGCATGACTACCTAGATATCTCGCTTCTGTAACGTGTACGTAACTGACACTCAGCTGTGAGCTGAAAAGCCAATTAGCCCTGTTTGGAGTGATGAAAACTTTGAAAATAGACTGGTGACGGTTGTACAACGTGAATAATGAATGCTGCTGAATTGCACACAAAAGTGGCTAAAGTGGTAACTTTTGTGTTATATATGTTTTGTCACAACTTTTTAAAATGTAATATACCAGCAACCATTGAATTGAAAACAAAAAAGCAATAAAAAAACCCCGGGACTTCCCTTGTGGGCCAGTGGTTAAGACTCCACACTTCCAAGGCAGGGGTTGCAGGTTTGATCCCTGGTCAGGGAACTAGGATTCCACATGCTGCGAGCACAAAACAAAACCCAAGTGCACTAGCGTTTACACAACCAGACATGAAATATCTAATTTGGGTTTTTGGTTTTTTTTTTTTTTTTTTTTTGAAAACTGGTCTATAAATGAAATAGAACTTGGAGGAATTTGAGAATTGCCCAAAAGGGGGCAGGATCCTCCTTCCACTCAAGGCCAAAAAGGGTCTTTAGATTGACAGGGCCCTGTTTTTTGTTTTTTGAGTAACTTTATTTATTTAATTTATTTATTTTGTGCTGTGTAGGGTCTTCGTTTCTGTGCGAGGGCTTTCTCTAGTTGTGGCAAGCGGGGGCCACTCTTTATCGTGGTGCGTGGGTCTCTCACTATCGCGGCCTCTCTTGTTGCGGAGCACGGGCTCCAGATGCGCAGGCTCAGTAGTTGTGGCTCGCGGGTGTAGTTGCTCCGCGGCATGTGGGATCCTCCCAGACCAGGGCTCGAACCCGTGTCCCCTGCATTAGCAGGCAGATTCTCAACCACTGCACCACCAGGGAAGCCCAACAGGCCCCTGTTTTTATAGATGGAAAATGGGCTCAGAGAGGGTGCAAGAGGGCTCCTAGGTGCCACTGTAGACGGGCCCTGAGACTTTGCCGGTGGTTGGAGGTCACTTCTCCAGCATCTGCCATCGCTAAGGCCGCGACAGAAGCCAGCATGTAGAACAGAGCGCCATTCCCACTGGACATGTTGGAGCTTCTGTCCGTCTCTGCGGGCAGGAAACCCTGGGCAGGTACATAGTCCAGGTGGATGGAAACCAACACAGGCTTGTCCCAGTGGGTGAGGAGA
Source organism: Orcinus orca (assembly GCF_937001465.1). Classification (NCBI taxonomy): domain Eukaryota; kingdom Metazoa; phylum Chordata; class Mammalia; order Artiodactyla; family Delphinidae; genus Orcinus; species Orcinus orca. Next base: position 78,274,426 of record NC_064574.1, on the reverse strand, counting down.
AGCCAGGCAGGCGGTCCCAGAGAGCACCTGCGCTCAAGGGTGGTGAAAAGACGACAGGCTTTGGAGGCTTTGGAGTATGGGTTCAAATCCAGCTTAGCCTCTGAGCCTCAGTCGGCTCACCTGTATAAGAAAAGTAAGGTCTCCCTCCAAGAGTTGCTGTGGGACTTGAACGTAGCACTGCCCCACGTGGGATGAGGGAGGCAGCAGTGATTCTCAGGCTTGGGAGTCACGTGATGTCGGCTTTAGTCCTGGCGCCACCACTTGCGGGGATGCGGATTGCTGTTGATGCTCAGGGCCCACGGGCTCTCCCATAAGCTCCAGTCCCTGCACCACCCTTCTCCCCCGCGGGGGGGCAGCAGCGGGCGCCCAGCCCTTGCATTTCTCTTTTGGTTGCCGCTGGGCTTCCTGGCGGCACTTCCGCTGTCGCCTGGCTGGGTCTGGGAAGCCTGTGGACCCTGGACTGGGGCTGAAAGAAAAACCTTGTCCCAGCAGAGAGGGGCCCAGAGCTGGGGAGCCCAGGCTCTGGGATGCCAGACAGATGGGGGTTGGGGTGGCCCCTGTGGACTTCCTGGTCTCTAGCTGGTGGGGCGCCACTAAGAGTTCAGCGGCCTTGGGCAAGTTATTTAATGGCCAGTAACGGGAGGCACTGGGGAACATTTTTTGCTGCGTGCGTGCGGCGCACCCGTCTCTCTAGCGCCATCCTCACCTCTGAGGGAAGGGCCCAGGCACCAGGGCAGCAGGTGGAGGGAGTGGGGGCTGAGCTCTAGCCGCCCTGGCTGGCTCCACGCCTCTGTGAGCCTCATCTGGAAAATGGGTGTGTGGAGGCTCCCAGGCCTGGCAGAGGAGTCATGGTTGTCCTTCCTTCTGTCCTTCAGCTTGGTCCCTTCCTCTGCTGCCAGGGACTGTCCACTCCTTTGTCCATCTGTCTTTGTCTCTGCCCATTCGTTTGTGATGTCTGCCCTGATATATGTCTGTCTGTGCCCATCCACCCACATCCGATGTTGTGTGTGTGTGTATCTGTGTTTCTCATTCTCTCCCTGCACGTATATCTGTGTGTGTGTGTTTTTTCATTGTGGACGTGTATTTCTATGTGTGTGTGTGTGTGTTTTCAGTGTGTCTCTCCGTGTCTTCCTACTCTCTCGCTGCCTGTGCGTGTCTGTGTGCGCTCCCCCATTTCGTTCCCTTTGTCCCTGTCCCGCAGTGTGTGTCACTTCCTCTTTGTGAGACATGCGTTTGTGTGTGTGTATTTAGTGTGAATTTTGTGTGTGTTTGTGTGTCCATGTCTTTCTTTTCTCTCTGTGCCTGTTTGTGTGTGTCTCTCTGTCTCTCTGTCTCTGTTTGTCTGTCTCTCTGCCTCTGTCTGTTAAGAGCAGAGCCTGTCCGGCAGAGCAGCGGATGTATGAGGGATGATTCAGTGGCTGACAGGAAGCTCGCCGCCTTGCATCCTGCCTGCCAGTGTCTGTGGCACTGACATCGGATCAGGCAGGTGTGTGGGCTCAGGATGAGGTGGCCGCAGTGAGGAGACCCCCGCTCTCAGGTAAGCCTTTTCCAGGGGTGCCTGGAGCCTGGCCCCCAAGGCAGGGGTCCTGAGGCTGTCCCCCCGACACCCCACGGGGTTGGGAGTGGCCCTGCTGGCCCAGCAGGAGCGCTTGGCTGCCCGGCGGGTGGGCTGGAAAGAAGCCGGGATGCCCGGCACCCCCTCCCTTGGCCCCAGCCCTGTCCTGGCGCCCCCAGCTAGCAAGCCCTCGCCCCAGATCCTGTGGCACTAGAGGGGCAGCTGATTCTGGGGCTCTGGCCCCTCTCCCGCCCCGCCTTCCCCGGCCCAGCCTGCACAGCCCTGGGAAGCCCCCCAGGGCGGGTTCCATCACTTCCAGAGTCGGGTGAGGGTCGAGGACAGCAGCTCCGCAGGCCCAGACCCGTGAGCCTTGGTTTCTTCATCTGTAGAATGGGGCTGTAACAACCCTGCCCCAGGGCTGTGGGAGGATGGGAGAGATGCTACAGATAAGCAGAGCCAGGTCCTGCCCCTAGCCTGGAGGAAGAAGCTGTCCCGGCCACCCCGCCCAGCCCCCAGGCTGGCCACCAGCTCTCTGCTGGGGGGCTGAGAAACTGTAGGCCCTGGGGTGCTCTTTGTTTTTTTAAATTCTATTTTATTTATTTTTTTATACAGCAGTTTCTTATTAGTTATCCATTTTATCCACATCAGTGTATACATGTCAATCCCAATCTCCCAATTCATCCCACCACCACCACCACCACCACCGCTTTCCCCCCTTGGTGTCCATACGTTTGTTCTCTACATCTGTGTCTCTATTTCTACCCTGCAGACCGGTTCACCTGTACCATTTTTCTAGGTTCTGCATATATGCGTTAATATACGATATTTGTTTTTCTCTTTCTGACTTACTTCGCTCTGTGTGACAGTCTCCAGATGCATCCACGTCTCTACAAATGACCTGGGGTGCTCTTGGCACCCTGCTCTGCCTACGGGTGGCCCTGGCCTTCACCATCCCGCACCCGTGCCCGGAACAAGGGCTGCCCCGGTCCCTACCCCGGCCGCCTGAGCATAAGAGCCTCCATTAGAGACCTCTCGGTCAGCCTCATCTGAAAGCCAAGGTTATTTGGGAAAACGGAGCAGAGCCCAGCGGATAAGCCTTTCCAGGGGTCGGACGGGGACCTCTGGGTCCACCCCTACCCCCGCAGCCTGACCTTCGGCCCTGGTGGGCCTCAGTTTCCCCATGTAATACATGAGGAGGGCTGGGAGGCTGGGCAGCAGGGTTGCCAAGGGCCTTTCAGGGTGAGAGGCTGGGTACAGAGGGTTGCTCAGCCCGGCCCTGAGAGCTTTTCCGCCGTCAGCTTGTTGCAAAACTTGTTCATATGAAAACTGCCCACTTCCCTTTCTGCTATTTTGGCCTGCAGGCCACGGTCTGTGGCGGCCTCCCCTCCCCTCCCCACCCGACTCAGCCCTGTCTGGCCCCTTGGGGCCCTCCTGGGGCTGCCGGGCCTGCCTGCGCCAGGGGCCCAGCCCCTCTCCCTCCGCCCTCCCCTGCCCCACTTGTTCTCAGGCCTGGTTGGGAAAGCAAGGAGAGAGGACAGATTGATTCAGTCTGGGGGGCAGCCACAGAGTTTTCCTCAAATGAGCCTCTCTTTTAAAAAATATTGCATGATTCTTAAAAATGTAATATAAGCAAATATATATATATATATAATATAAGAAAGGATTTACGTAAAGGAGTGTAGGCCTTGGAGTCAGCCTGCCCTGGGTGTAGATCTTGGTTCTGTGACTGGTCAGCTGTGTGACCTTGGGCAGAATACTCACCTCTCTGGGCCTCCCTCTCCTCCCTTGGAAGAAAGGAGCTGGCATCTCCAAGGTGATGCTACCCGCGTCTGTGACAACCGAAGGGCTGGGGCAACAGCGCTGCTCTCCTTCAGATCCCAGCCCCTCCCAGGGTCCCACCACGATGCCCTGCATGGTGCAGTAGAGGGGGGTCTCAGGCCTGCATGTCTGGGGGACCCGGCAGGGAGGGCTTCAGGTAGGGTTGACCCACACTGCTCAGTGCGGGCCGTCCAGCCAGCTCTGGCCCCGACAGGATGCGGCTGTCTCTTCCCATCCCACAGGGACCGTGATGATGGCAAGTCACAGTGGTCACAGGCAACCATGTCCCACCGGCCGGCACTAGCACCTTACAGGCATCCTCTCAATGCTGGGCCTCAGGTGGCAACCTGAGTGTTGAGTGTCATTCTTTCCCTCGTTTAACAGAGGGGTGACCGAAGGCTGGTGACACTGGGATTCAACAGCTGGGGCAGAATTTGTGTTCTCATACTCCCCTCCCTTCCCTCACCCGGTGCCAGGTCGGTGGAGATGGACCAGGGCTGGGGGCATCCCGAGCGTCTGCAGGGCCAGGAAGCAAGAGGGCTTTCTGATGGTCGGGGTCCTCTGGGAGGGAGGGCAGCAGAGGTCAGCAGCCCAGGTCCCAGGGCCTTGAATGCCAAGCTGAGAGTGTGGACTTGAACCTGGGGTCTTAAGCAGACCCCGGCGGTGGCCAGTGCTGGACCATTGTCCCATGGGTGCAACTCTCCCATGTGTCTGTGCCTGAACCTCCTCTGGGGCAGAAAGAGTCTCTGTCTTGACCAAAGGACAAAGACGTCAAGGGTGGGAGCCCAAGGGAACTGTCCAGACCAGCCAGCTGGAAATAACACCCTCAGCAAGTTTCTCTTCCGGAAACCCCAACCGTGATCCAGGCTGGACGTGCTTGTCCACCCAACGACTCTTTGAGGAACGGCCTGGGTTGATCCCAGTCTTATAGATGAGAAAACTGATGCCAAGAGACCCCGAGGCACAGGCAAGCTTCCCTGCTTCAAGGCCAGATGCTCCCAACCTCACCAGCCTGAGATGGACTTGGGCCTTGGCTGGAGGCCCGGGAGGGAGGCAGCCCCGGGGCAGAACGAGGTGGGGGGGAGGGCGGAGGGTATGCGGCCTGGGAGGGCAGTGCCCAGGCTCGTAGATCCCCTCGGACAACCTCCTGGGGTGATCAGGTCATCCTCTCTCCTCGTGTGGAGGCTGCTGGGTCATGAGGTTTGGGAATGGTCATGTTTCCGCTGACTCACTTGGAGTTTGGGGGAAGGAGAGGTGACTTCCTCATGACGGGCCCCTGACTGGGGCTCAGCCCTGCACGGAGATTCCTTGTCATCTTTGCCACAGGGAATCAGGAAGCTCAGAGCGGCGAGGGGGACGGCTGGGTGCAGTGCAGGCCTCTGGGGAGCCCGGAGCAGGAGGCGGGCAGCACAGAGCTCAGGTCTCCCCAAGCCTTGCTTTCCCCAGCTGGGAAGCAGGGAGAAGGCTCCTCCCAGGTGGGCCGCGGCAGGAGGAACAGGTGTTCACCGAGGGGACACTCAGTAGCGTGGGCTCCACGTGCCCACCACGGGGCACTGCCCTCTCAGGACCCCTGGTTGCCCTCAGCTCTGTCACTGGCATTTGCAAGGGGGGAGCTGAGTCTCTTTATAGTTGTAATGATTCTCCTTGGAGGGCCCCTCAAGAGGGCTGTACTCACCAGGCCCTCCTGTGTGGGTGCCTGTGGCTTTGCTGAGGCCTGGCAGTCACAGCGGGGCCCCGAGGCTGGGACCGGCCACTGACCAAGAAGCAGCCTTTTAGCCCCACCTCCCAGCACATCCCACCACCAGCCACCAAGGTCCATCTGCCCAGGCGCCCTTCTTCCCCTCCTGGTCTCAGGCCCACCTCCTCCAGGAAGCCTTCCTGACCTCCCTCCTTCCATCACCCAGGGCAGGAGGAATCTGGGCAGATGGGTGTTTTAGGAATGGAAATCCCACCCCCAGCTTCCCCAGAGGCCATGGGTGGGAGCGGAGAACCACCCAAGGGTGGATGGGGGCTGCCAGGGGCTCCCAGGCAGAAGGGGCCATGGACTCTGAGGTTGGGGAATAAAGCTGGGCTGGCAGGAGGCAACAGGATGCAGTGGGCGGAGCCAGCATTAGGGTCTGGAGGCTGGAGTTCAAATCCTGTTTTTCCCCTTAGCAGCTGTGGGATCTCTGGCTTTTGTTTTTCTGTTTGTGAAATGGCTCGAGCCTCTCCCTCAACGGGCAGTTGGGGGGTAAGCGAAGACGTGTGTGGGAGTGTGCACATACATGTGGTGCTGTCTGGCGGGTCTCCAGAACCTTCCAGCACTTAACCAAGAGTTGATGATGGCCCTGGGAGCCCGGGGTGCAGGTTGGGGGTCAGATGGGGGAACAGGGCTGGTTCTGTCCCTGCCTGGTCCCAGAGCAGGCAGGGGAGGTGATGCTGGGCTCAGCTGTGGGGTTGGCAGGGGACAGTGGGGGCCAGAAACCTGGGGTTCCTGAAGGGGGCGGCCCTGCAGCCTCCACCCCAGCTCACAGTGCACCCACGTTGCAGCCCTGCAGGAAGAGTGGCCAGGAGTGGACATGAGCGCGGACACGGAGCTGCTGTGGTCGGGGGCGGCCCTACTGCTGCTGCTGCTGGGGGCGGCGGCCGGCCTGTGTGTGCGCTGCTCCCCCCGTGCAGGTAAAGGCTGGGGTCACAGGTGCGAGGGAGGGGCGTGCGGTGTACCCAGCGAGCCACTCAGGCCCAGACCTGGCTGCAGTCGGAAGGGGCAGTCAGATAAGCCTCAGGAGGCAGAAGTGAACCCCAGGGGCCTGGGTTTCTCCTCTGAAGACAATGGGTCTGGCTCGCTGGGGGCTTTGGTTCTGCTGGGTCAAGGGCGTGTGTCTGGGGCCGATGGACTGCGCTGGACAAGCGTGGGGAGGGGGGCTGGGCTGCCTGCGTCCGCCTTCTCCACGCTCCGCGTTCCTAAATAAATGGTGAGCAACCCCTGCCAGTGTCAGGTGGCCCCCAGTGATGGTGGCTTAGCCCGCACGTCCGGTCTGAGGCCTGCACAGGGCACAGGGGAGACACGATGGTTGGGCCTCGGATCTCAGTTCCCACCCGGCCCCGGGACGCTTGCTAATCTGGTCCTGTTCTTGCAGGTGCAAAGAGGTCCGAGAAAATCTATGAGCAGAGGAGCCTGTGAGTGTCTCAGTGTCCCCAGCACAGTGACGCTGTGTGCCCTGGGCATGGGTGTCCATGTGGGCATCCCCTCGGGCACCGCCACGCCCCACCCCTAACCCTTCACTCACACCTCCTCCGTGCCGGGCTCTAGTGGGTTCTAAGCAGTTAGGAGAGGGCGAGGGGGTGCCCAGGGGCTGTCCAGACCCGGCCCCAGCCTGGTTGGGGAGGGCTGGGGATGCCACAGGAGGGGAGGAGGGGATGCCACACTCCAGCTAGCCCAGGAGCATCTCCAGAAATCCCCGCAGTGACCCCAGCCCTGGGGAGTGCGCTGTGCCGGTGCTGGAGGTCGACAGAGCAATCCCACCCTCCCGGGGCAGTGAGGGGAACAGAGACCGGGCGCTGTGTCCGAGTCTCCCCTGGAAAACACTAAAGGACCTCAGGGGAGGATATGGGTGTGAAACTTGGGGGACCAGGGAAGGCCTCCTGGAGGAGGCGGGAGGGATTTTAAGAGAGAAAGAAGGCGAAAGGGGACATCCAGAGAGAGAGGGAATGGTGTGGGCATTTGCCGATGTCGGGCCGGGGTGGACATTGTCTTGGGGAAGAGGTGGTCGCTGTGAGCATGTCTTGAGAGAGATCAGCTGAATGCGGAGGAAGAAGAGTCTTGACTGTGGAGAGAGACCTTGGCCTTTGTCCTAAGGGCCAAAGGGAGCCACGGGAGAGCTGGAAGCAGGGCAGTGGGGGTGAGATGAAACGGGGCCACTGATCCCAGGCAGAGTTGCAGGACCTGGGCAGGAGGGAGTTCCAGGCACCTTGGGGACAGGCTGGCCGTTCTGTGAGCCGTGGGAGGGTCAGCAGTGCTGGGCGCTGCAGATCGGGGGGCAACCCAAGAACAACTCGAGGCAGGAGGGCAGCAGCCAGTGGTGTCCTTACAGTGCCTGGTGGAGGGCTCTGAGACCTGCGTGCACACACGTGCACAGGCCTGCATGCCCACTCGCACCCACAGGCTCCCCCAGCACTCGCTCATGCGTGCACTTCTCACACGCACGGCACTCGCTTGCACGCCTGGGCAGGCACTCACATACAAACTCACACACACACCCTCTCTCATTTCCTTTTGCAACTGAAAAACCACAATGAGATTTGAAAATAGAATTTTCCCATCCATGCCCACTCCTGGGGCCGGGGCTGGACTTTCCAAGGCTTTTGGGGCCACTTGGTCCCCTGGCTCGCCAGCCCATAACCTCCACCAGGGCTGGGCTGGGCTCCCCTAGTGCCCACCCACACCCCTGCCCCAGGGCAAGTTCCTCAGTATCTTCCCTCTCCCCTCCTCCCTTAGTCCCTGCCCACTCCAGGCCCCTGATTAATCTTAGAACCGAAGATAGTCAGAGGCACAAGTTAAACCTCACGTGGGAGGTGGGAAAACTAGGCCTAAGTGGGAGGAGCTGGGAGGGGAGACTTGGGCTCTCCCCACCTCACTTGGGTTCAGTCCTATCAGCCTGTGTGTGCCAGGCCCAGCTCCTGCTTCATTTCCTCTGGGAAGCCATGCCTGACTCTCTTCTGTGGTTTTAGGGCATCATTCCTAAATCAGATCACTCTGACCCCCAGCCCCCCAGGCTGGAAGGCTGGGGCAGGTCACCATTCTGGTCCAGGGGAGGAACCCAAAATGGTTTAATGATTAGCTAATCTGATCCACCATCCTTAGCAGTGGCTTTCATTCCCAAGGGCATTTCATGGTCCAAAGTGGCAGCTAGAGCTCCAGCCCTCATCTCTGCCTTCCAGGCAGTAAGTAGTAAGAATGAAGGAGAAGGACAGAAATGGGGCATCCCAGTTAGCAGTGCCTCCTTAAAGGAGTTTTCCTGAAAGCCCAACAACCTTGGCTTTGCATGTCATTAACCAGAATTATATGGTCACACATAAATGCAAGGGAGGCTGGGAAATATAGCCTTTTATTAAAAATTGAGGTAACACTGGTTTATAACATTATATAAGTTTCATGTGTACGACATTATATTTCTACTTCTGTATACCCTACATTGAGATCACCAACAAAAATTTAGTTTCCATCTATCCCTTCACCCATTTTGCTCTCCCCACCCCTGGTAACCACAGGTAACCACTATTCTGTTCTCTGTATCTATGTGTTTGTTTGTGTTTGGTTTGTTCATTTATTTTGGGCTTTTTTGTTTGTTTCTTTTTTATATTCCACATATGAATGAAATCATACAGAATTTTTCTTTCTCTGTTTGACTTATTTTACTTAGCATAATTCCCTCAAGGTCCATCCATGTTGTCACAAATGGCAAGGTTTCATCTTTTTTATGGCTGAATCGTATTCCAGTGTGTATATATACCACATCCTCTTTATCCATTCATCTGTTGATGGGCACCTAGGTTGTTTCCATGTCTTGACTATTGTAAATAGTGCTGCAATGAACATACGGGTGCATATATCTTTTCAAATTAGTTATTTTGTATTCTTTAGATAAATACCCAGGAGTGGGATTGCTGGCTCATATGGTAGCTCTATTCTTAGTTTTTTGAGGAATCTTTATACTGTGTTTATAGTGGCTGCACCAATTTACATTCCCCTCAACAGTGCCCAAGGGTTTCCTTTCCTCCACATCCTCACCAACCCTTGTTATTTCTTGTCTTTTTGATAATAGTCGTTCTAACAGGTGTGAGGTGTTACTTCATCACGGTTCTGATTTGCATTTATTTCCCTCATAATTAGTGATGGTGAGCAGCTTTTCACGTGTCTGTTGGCCATCTGTATGTCTTCTTTGGAAAAGTGTCTATTCAGTTCCTCTGCCCATTTTTTAATCAGGTTGTTTTTTTGTTGTTGAGTTAATTATATATTATATTATAAGGGGTATTAACCCCGTATTGGATACATCATTTGCAAATACCTTCTCCCAATCGGTACGTTGTCTTTTTGTTTTGTCGATGATTTCCTTTGTTGAGCAGAAGGTTTCTAGTTTGAGGTAGTCCCATTTATTGGGAAATACAGTCCTTTGGATGGTTGTGTGGCTGTCTAAATGAAAATCAGGTTCTGTTTCAAAGGAAGAAGGTGATGGTTAGATACCTGGCTGTGTCTGCTAAGCCTTGAAGTTGCCTCATCAGGTACTGGGGAGTAAATGGCGTGTGTGAACAACTTAAGAGGACCGTGCTCTCTTAGGAACGTTAAACACTCCTGGGATGGCAGGTGGTGGGAGCAGCCTCTTTGTTGCTCCTGGCTGACGTCACTGCCAGGTCCCTGAGCAGCTGCCCCAGTCCTACCCACAGACTCTCCTGGGCATCTCCAGGGGTCCTGGGGAGGCTCTGTGGGGGCATATGTCTGGCTGGCAGCTGGCTCCAGCGCAGGGCCATGTGAGAAGTGTGGGCACGCGGTGGGCAGGCAGGGAAGCACTCTAGAGAAGGGGTGCATCAGGAAGCCCTGGATCTGAGTCCTGGGGGGCTGGCAGCCCCTCCTCACTCTCGCCCTGGTCTGTCCCTCCCTGTCCGTCTGTCCTGCCCCTCTGTCCCTGGGGCTGTGGGAGGCCAGGCCCTGGCTCAGCACAGCTCCATGTGTTTCCAGGCAAGAGAATCAGCAGAACTTTGCAGTGGCCCGGACCTATACCCGTGAGTCCCCAGACAGAAGGGTCCAGGGCTGGGCTTGGGATTGGGAGTGTCCACATCAAAGTCCCTTTCGTCCCCATTGTTCTGAGGCTGTGGCCAGGCCTGATCTAGTGGGGTGATGGGGTGAGGGGGCTGTGCTGGGCAGCTGGCCTGGGGGCCCAGCCAACACCCCGTCAACCTTTGCAGTGGTCAGGGAGGCCTGGCCAGGGCCCCTGGTGGACACGGCCTCCAACGCGGCATCAGCAAGGTAGGAAGGAGCCCCTGTCCCAGCCCCACGGGAGGCAATGAGGTGGGCCCCAGGGTCCCCACCTGGCTGAGCCCAGGCCAAGACCTTGCTCCTTCCTCGGACCTCAGAGCCCCAGTTCTGATTCTGAGGGCCCTACCGGGGGGCTGTGGGACTGTGGCCTCCAGACCCCCAGGAAACCCGGGGCCTTCTCCCAGCCCCTCCTTAGCCTCTGCCCCACTCCCGTGCAGGAAGGACAAGCTGCTGCAGTTCTCCCCCAGCCTCGAGGGTGAGTGCCCTGGGACACAGGGTTGGGGGCAGGGGCGAGGTGGGACGGAGATGGGTGAATACCTGGTGGGACAGGTACTGAGCAGGAAGCCTTCCCAGAGGAGAGACGCTGTGAGCTGGGCTGGGAGGCCCGATGGGGCTGGCCCAGCAGGGGGAGGGAACGGAGAGCAGGTGTGAGGGCGTGAAGATTGGAAACACCTAGGCTTCTTCCTCCGGTGGTCACAGCTGGGAGGGGGCGGGGGCTGGGGAACCAGCATTGAGCCAACCCAAGAGGCCTGGCCTTTCTTCCAGAGTCTTCATCCTCCAGGTACCAGAACTTCAGCAAAGGTAGGTGGGCTCCATGGAGGAGGGGGCCGCAGTGGGGCATACAGCCCGCGCTCAGGCCTGATTCTCGCCTCCTCCTGCAGGAAGTAGACGCACATCAGATGCATCCTACATGTGAGCGGGCTTCTCTGGGCCCTGGCCACCCCCTCGCCCCGCCGCCCGCCCTGCCCGCCCTGCCCGCAGCCTCCTTACGTGAGAAAGGCCTCCTGCCCTGGAACCCACTGGCCCAGGCAGGCTCTCTGTAGCTCTGTTTCCCTCAGATGACCGTAGCTTTGGGGGGGCTGAGGACAGGGACAGGAAGGAGCCCTGCTCTGTTTGGGGGTGGGGGAGGCCGTTGGGGGACCTCATCCTGCACCACCCGGTCAGAGACGAGTTCCACCGACCCTCAGATAGGAAGGGCCCCCAGGACGTCTCCTCATCTCACAGTTGGGCAAACTGAGGCCCAGGGCAGGAGGTAACTTGCATAAGGCCACACGGTGAGGTGGCTGGAGCCAGGGCAGCTCAGGGGTGCAGGGAAGCAGGGTGGGAGGATCGGGGGAGACCCTGGCAGGGCCCCCCGCAGGCTCTGGGGCAGTGACGGCCGGAGCAGCCCTGGCCTCGCTGCCTGCTCAGGAGCAGCCCTGGCCTCGCTGCCTGCTCAGGAAGCTCCCGGCCCGACCATGGGCCTGCCCAGCAGTTGGTGCTGTGTCTATGTTTTCTTGCCAGACACCCCTTCGCCACGGACTATTTCGATAGTGGGCGGTTCCAGAAGCCCCCGGAAGGTGAGGCAAAGGTCGCTGAAGGGGAGAGGGAGGCGGTGGCCTGGGAGTGCAGCTTCAGAAGTCACACCCCCGGGGCGGGGCCAGAGGTGGCGGGAGGATGTAAAGCAGGAGGCCAGGCCTAGGTTTAGGTGGCTGGAGGAGGCTGGGCCGGGGGACCTGGGGGAGGCTGGCCCTGTGGAGGGAAGGAGGGAAAGGATGGGCAGGAAGAGGGGGTAGGGGGGCCAGAAGGGGAGCTGAGGGCAGGGGCAGGGGGCAGGCTGGTCCCCTTGTCATCCAGGCCCCTCTCAAGGCTGGGCACACAGGGGACCTTGAAGGAAGGCCCTGGACCGGTCAGCCTTGTTGACAAACGCTGAGCCCTCCAGGCTCCGAGGATACTGGCACCCTTTGTGAAGAGCAAAGGTGCTCCTAACACCTTTGCTCTGCAGAAACTGAGAACTGAGGGTGGGCAGTGCCTGCTGAGAGGTGCACAGGGCTGGGCTCCTGCCTGGGCCGGGCTGGGGTGAGAGGTGGGGGGGGGTCCTTTTCTCCCCGCTGCGTTTCTAAATTGGGGAGAGGCCCTCACTTCTCAGAGCCTCTTCGACACAGATGGACGCAGGGTGGGGTGGCGTTTAGAGCTCAGCTTCCCCGTTGGGGGTTGGGGGGGGAATACCGGGGTACCAGGCTCTGATATGCCACAACCAGCCTAGGCCCCCGGACAAAGGACCCTCAGCCCACCCCACTGCCTGAAGGGTTAGGCAGGTTCCTGTCCCCTGGACCCCCAGCGGCTCTCCCTGCCCCTCTTTGCCCCATAGAGATGGGCCTCCCTTCTCCGACTGTCCCTCGTGGGCCTGCTTGCACCCCCCCCCCACACCCCCTAATCTCCCCTCCCCAGGGCATTCAGGGGAAGACAGAGAAGGAGCCCAGGGTGGAGGTTGCTGGAGCCAGGCCAGCACCCATTAAGAAGCTTGTCCAGGAGAATGTTCGAGGCCCCGGGGGACCCAGAGGGCTGGGGGCTTGATGAGACAGAGGGAGAGAGGAAGGGCCAGGCCTGTCGGGCAGGGCCCACCAGCATCCTGCGCCCTCTCCCCTCTCCCTGGCAGATGAAGATGACACCAATTCCTATGAGAACGTGCTCATCTGTGAGCCAAAGAAAACCGAATCAGGTGAGGCTGCCCTCCCCGGAGCAGGGCAGGGAGGCAGGCCTCCTAGGCCAGGCCCGCCTGCCCCGCTGAGCTCTGAAGTCCCCGCTGCACGGTTCACCAATATCAGACCCTGTGTCCAGGAGGAGTCCCCATCAGTCCTGGACTCTCCCTCCCTCCCTCCAGCACGAGGACACAGGCTGCCCCTCTGGAGGGGTGGACGTGGCACCTCTCTGGCCTGAGGGCTGGCCATGGTGGCTGCCCCTCTGCCAGCCCCTCCCCCGGTGTCCTCCCTGCAGGGGACGAGGAGTCTGACGGTTATCAGAACTCAGCATCCATCCGGCAGTGGCGGGAGTCCAGGAGAGTCGTGGGTATGCGGCCGGAGCCCTGGTGCTTCCAAACGGTCACCTTCAGCAGGCTCAGAGGGGCCAGGCCTGGGACAGACAGTCGAGGGGAGGGGGAGAGAGGGGAGCTTAGGGGATCTGGCTGGGAGGGCAAGGCCGGGTGGGCTCCCCTACGGCCAGTCCAGCTGATTCCACAGCGAAGCTTCTGGCACATCAGCGGCTGCAGAGGCTCGAACCGTGCCAGGTCCCCCCTCAGCAACACCATGGCCTCCTGAGGTTGGGTCCTCCTGGCCGGCTGCCCATCCAGCCGCACACACGGCATCGCACTCGCCCTGCTCCCCGCAGGACGCACCTCTGGCAAATCCCAGAGAGGACGGGACAGACACACCATCCAGTGGAGCCTTTCCTGCGGGCGGTGTGGTGGCGGGAACAGGGCTGGGCATGTGCGTGTGAACCCTCTGACCATGTGCCCGCGGGTCGCAGAGCCGGTCCCGAGGGAAGCACCTCCCTACCCGGTAGGAAGCCCAGACGAGGACGACGGGGAGCCCGATTACGTGAATGGGGACGTGGCAGCCATCAAAGCCTAGAGAAGCCCTGGAGGAAGGTACGGTCCAGGGTGGGGGCCGCACGGGCCTAAGGGGCTGCGCTCCCAGGGAGAAGCAGAGCTGGGGCGGGAGGAGCCACAGCAGGGACCATGGGGCAGCACCCACGGATGCTGAAACGGGGTGGTTCCTCGGGGCGCTGGGACGCCGCCCTGGGTGCTGGGCCTCCCGAGCGGTCCCTGCCCACCCCCCGCTCCTGTGGCTGGTGTGGGGAGGTGACAGACCCACGGTGGACACAAAGTCTCGGCCCAGGGGGTGTCAGGCAGGGCAGGCTGGTGAGTCATGGGGTGAGAAGGTGGGCTCTGGGTGGGCCTCTGCAACCTTGGGCGAGAGACTTCACCTCCCTCGACCCATTTCCTTGCTTGCAACCTGCAGCTACTGGGACCCGTGTCTTGACAACACGCACAAGGCATAGCACGGAAAGCAGGACCAGTTGGACTCAGGGATGGGGCGGGATCGGGAGGAAATGGTGCCAAGTGCTCACACACACCGTCTCTTGGCGCCCCCAAGGCTCAGAGTGGACAAGCCACCTGCCCGAGGCCCCACTTAGAGTGAGTGGAGGAGGGAACGGTCCCCCAGGCGCTCCGATGTCGGAGCCCAGGCCCTGCCTCACGGGGAGCAGGTCCCAATGTGGGGGACACGGGCAGTCCTCTCAGCGGGCGGCCGGTCTGGGCCGTTTGAGAACAAGCAGCAGGATCGGTGGTAGCAGTTTAAGCCCAGCGGTCAGAGCCCGGGGTTCATTCATTCACCCAGTAGCTAGAGGGCCCCTGCCAGGGGCAAGTCCTGCCTTAGGGGCTGGGGACACAGTGATGAACAGAAGACACACAATCCCTGTCCGCTTAGAACTTCCGTTCTGGTGGGAGAGAGAGAACATAACCAGCTGGAAGAGAAGAGGAGAGAAATGCAGCGCGTTAGGACTGCAGGCGTGGGAAGGGGCAGGGAGCAACGTGGGGTGGGGAGAGGCGGTGCCGTGATTCAAGCCGGGAGACAGCGCAGCCTTTCTGAGCTCCGCTCCTCGCCCCTCTGGGGACAGGAGGGACACCCAGGCAGAGGGACTGGCAAAGACCCCCGGCAGGAATCTGCGTCTGATAATGTGTGTGGGCAGACAGTGATGGGGGAGCATCGGCAGAGGTGGAGGGCGGCGGCGGGAGGTGTGCAGGGCCAGCACCTGGGTTCTCCTGAGATGGGGCAGGGGAAGGTCTGGAACAGAAGAGTGACTTGTTTCTAAAGGATCGCTGGCCTCCGCGTAGAGGGGACGTGGTGGAGGCAGGGAGACCGGTGTGCTCAGGCAGGAATCCAGCGACTTTGTGGAGCGATGGGGCTCACTGATGCGTGGCGTGTCGGCTGCCCAGTAGAGCAAGGACTTGAGGAGGCCTGCAGGGGTTTGCCTGAGTAATGAGAGGCCATCGCTGCCAGCAACTGAGATCAGGGAGGCTACAGGCGGGGCGGGTTTTGTGGGCAAGGCCGGTTTATTTCTGGGCCTGTTAAATTGGAGATGCCGTGCAGGAGGATGTATGAAATGGGCAGTTAGAGATCTGCGCCTGGATTCAGGGACAGGCAGGAGTGGAGAGGCTGTGCAGGTTCTTCAGACGAAAGAAACTAAGAGTATGTTGTATGCTGACAAACGATACGGGAAGTTCGAGTCTGGGTCGGCTACGGCTGGCTGGAATTTACACCCGGGACCCCGCACACAGAAGGGACTGAACTCCACGGGCTGGGGCCCACAGCAGCCCGACAGGACTGCAGAGGCCCAATCCCTATATTCTAGCAGGTGGAAGGGCTGCCAGGCAAGGGGAAAGGCGGAGTGGAGTTAGGGCCCAGTACCCGTCAGGTCCCTTCTGGGTTCGAGGGGAGAGGACGCAGCTTAATGGTACTGGTCCCAGGACACGTGCGGGGGAAAGCCGCCAGCTGCTGTGCAGAGGGTGTTCCTGCACCCAAGGCATGTCAGAATAACTCGGGCCTCGGCCAGAACCGAGCAGTCAGGACTTCAAACAAAAAGCAGACGTTCCTGGAATAAGAAACATGCTTAAGGCTGCTTGACGGCGGGTTCTCTGCTCACTGGACTCTGACCAATGTGCATCCTCCCCGACCCGTGCCGGCTGCTCCGGGGCTGAGGGGACAAAGCGTCAGGCCAGGCAAACCTTTCCCTCTTTAACAAATACTTTTCCTTTTCATTGAAGGAGCCAGGGAACCATATACTGCCTCCCCAGGGTCCCTTCTCCAGAGCTGCTCAACTTCTAGACCCCCTACGGCTACTCCTGGGAGGGGCACCAATGCACCCTGAGGACCAGCCAGCCGGCCACGGGGTACCCAGCCCGGGAAAGGACAGTTACGCATGGAGCCGCCCTCTGACTGGCTCCCACGGGCAAGGCAGGAGCCTGGGGCCGAGGGCAGCTCCCGCTGTGGTCAGATGCCCAGGACTCAGGGCAGTCGCATCCCCTTAACCGCATTTAAAACATCATACTACATGGGTGTTCGTGTCCTTTTTTGCTTTGGATTTTGATCCCAAATTGCTTACTAATGTTGGTTGCTGGGATTCTCGTGCGTGGTGGATAAGCTTGTACAGTTAATTTATATAGGTGGAGTTGTATTTAATATTCTGCGTTTCAGAGTAGAGGTTGTGTCCATCTTGTCTCCTGTAAGCATTACACGTACTTAACTTCAGCAGAGTTACGGGGCGCCTTGGCGCTCCTTTCTTTGGCCCTCCGTTGACCGAATCAGAGATGATGCCACGGCCACCTTCATGACCCTTCAGCAGGAGTGTCTGCTGTGGACAGAGCACGTCACGGTTCTGGGGAAGGGACAGGCGGAGTGGAGTGGCCTGGAGCCTCAGCTGATTGGGCAGAAACAGGACCGTCTCATGGGAAGGACGGGGTCCAAGGGACCTTCTGAGTCAGAGAAGCCAGAGTCAGGGAAACAAAATGCCTCCTCCAACCGAAACATCTCAATAAACCGTTCCAGTTCAAGGGCAGCGATTCTCCCGTCTGCTTTCCCTGCTTCACGTAGAACCTTCTAAGGCAATGAAAGTCAGGCTTCTTGTTTCATAGAAAGGGACCCTGAGGCCTAGAGAGAGAGAAGGCTGGGGACAAGAACTTGGTCCCTGAGTCCAACCCTCTTTCCAGAGGCTGCACCGATTCTGTGAGACGAAGTTAATGCTGCAAGTTAGGAAATTAGAAGAAAAAACATCTAGAACACAGCTGTTGGCCACTTGTCTCTTCACACCCCGCAGTCCTGGCCTCACGACGTGGAGAGGACAGCTTAGGCCTGAGCACAGGTGTGGTGGGGCTGCAGTGAGGCTCCAGCGGGAGGGGGTCCTGCCCCGCTGTCACTGAGCGTGGGAAGCTGGGGTCTCACTTTGCACAATGGGCACGAGCATCCCTTCGCCTCATAAGGGTCCCAAGGCTCCAGACAAAAAATAAGAGTGAGAAGGTGGGGAATTCCCCTGGTGGCCCAGTGGTTAGGACTCGGTGCGTTCACTGCAGGGGCCTGGGTGAGAGCCCTGGTTGGGGAACTAAGATCCCGCAAGCCGTGCGCCAAAAAACAAAACAAAACAAACAATTGAGACGGTATGCCGAAGTATTTTTGTAAACCTTCCCCCTGCAGTTTCTGAGGACCTTAATTTTTTTTCCCCCTCTTAAAACCCCAACCGCAAAGAACCAGTGACCCTGGAGCCTTTCCTGTATCCGTTCAACCACGTGGTCTGGACACGTGTCTAACCCTGCCTGGGATTTGCTTCAGAACAATCTGGGAGTGGGGTAGGATGCTGGTGCTGGTGTCGGGTACAGAGGAAACAAGACTGGCCACGTGTTGGTAAAACTGCTAAGATGGATGATGAGTAAGTGGAAGTTCACTGTATCATTCTCTGTTTTACGTACAATTGATATTTTTCATAATTTTTAAACATGGAAAAAAATAACACCTTGCCAAAAAAGAAAAAGCAATTCCACAAATTAATGCAAAATTCACTGGGAAATTCTAAAGCAAATGCGTACACCCGTTTGCACAGAAAAGGCGACCTGGTGGGAGGGTCCCCTATGCCTGTCTGCACCATCCTCCTCTGTGATTCTCGCCAAGTCTTTTCTGAAGGGCTCAGGGCCCTGGGCTGTTCTGAGAAGCTGATAAATGACAACAAACCCTGCCTCACCCTGTGGGACTGTCCTCTAGGCTTCTAGAAAGATTGAGATTAGCCTGTCCAGTCTATTATCGAAATCACCTTTCTACCTGTAGGACACTGGGGGCGTATACACAGAGACGGGAAGCCAGCTTTCCTTGTGGCCTTGCACTGCCACCTTTCTGCTGACAAAGCTGTACGGTTTTATTACTAAAATGCCAACACGTGCACAGATCAGGCACTGGGCCCTGGAGGGTCTCTGGGGTCTTTCCATGCTGTCACCCCACCGCGAGTCTGAGGCTGAGGGTAAACGCTCCAGGAGCAGGGGAGACGTACTGGAAGGCGACGGCAAGGAAGATGCACTCCAGGGCCATCCAAGGCAGCACTTTTTCCACATCAGAAGGCTATGACTCCTGCCTCTCAGTGACGAGGACTCATAACCCAGCGACTGAGTTCTCTGCTCTAACTGGCCACTGGGGCCATTGTCTTCTGACACAGCCTGGCCAGGAGCCCTGCCATCTGCAGAAGGGAGTTCACACCTTCCGCTATTTTCATATGAGTGTATCCAATTTCCTGAAAAAAAAAAAAAAAATCAAATTTAAATCTGGTTAATAAGTGAGGGAAGAAGTTTAGTTTTTAAAATCTGAACATCTAAACGAATGGTTTGCTCAAAAGTGATGCAGTGAACTCAAACTCCAGCTGGAAAATGAACTCTGAGGAGTTCAATTTATTTCCTAAAAGGTTGCTGATATTTCTTTGACAGGTACTGCTAAGAAAATGAAAAAGAAAAAAAAAAGCCAGACTGGGAAAAAACATTTGTAACACACATGTCTGACAGAGGACTTGTAACCAGAATATATAAAGAACTCTCAAAACGCAATAATAAGAACACAAACAACCCAATTTAAAAATGGGTAGGGCTTCCCTGGTGGCGCAGTGGCTGAGAGTCTGCCTGCCGATGCAGGGGACACGGGTTCGTGCCCTGGTCCGGGAAGATCCCACATGCCACGGAGCAGCTGGGCCTGTGAGCCATGGCCGCTGAGCCTGCGCGTCCGGAGCCTGTGCTCCACAACGGGAGAGGCCACAACAGTGAGAGGCCTGCGTACCGCAAAAAAAAAAAAAAAAAAGGGTAGACTTAGACACTTCCTCAAAGAAGATCATGGATGTCAAATGAGCCACATGAAAAAGTACTTGACATCATTAGTTATTGGGAGATGCAAATTAAAGCCATAATGAGATACTACTATACACCTATTAGAATGGCTTAAAAAAGACCAACTGAGCATTCCAAGTGCTGACCAGAAGGGGCATTGTCTGGAATGCTCACATATTGCTGACACAAAGGCAAAGTTCTATAGCCACTTTGGAAAAGTTTGGAAGTTTCCTATAAAGTTAACCCTTCGATTACCATTCAACCAAGGAATCTCACTCCTGGGAAGTTACCCAAGAGAAATGAAAACTGGGGTTCATGTTCACACCAGTTCACGTACACAAATGTTTATAGTGGTTCTATTCATTGTCACCAAAATCTGGAAACTCAAGTGTCCTTCAACTGGTGAACAACAGTGGGACGTCCACACAAGGGAACACGACTCAGCAATGAAAAGGAAGGACCCACCGACATAGGCAACAACGTGAACAAATCCGAAATGCATTAAGTGAAGTGAGGGAAGCCAGACATAAAAGGTTACGTTCTGCTTGATTCCACTTGTATGGCCTTCTGGAAAATTCTGTCCCCCAAATAGAAAAGAGATCAGTGGTTTCCAGGTGCTAGGGGGACAAGCTGACTACCAAGCAGCCCATACAGTTGGGGAGATGACAGAGCTGTCCATATCTTGACTGTAGTGGTGTTTACAAGACTGAATGCTTTTGTCAACAGAATGCACCCAAGAGGCTGAATTTTACTCTATTTAAATTACACCTCAGTTAATCTCACTTAAACAACAAACAAATAAATACCTCTCTCATAAAGAGAGTCATTCCAAGGAACACTAGGTCACTGCCTGGCAGGACTGACTTAAACAAACCCCCAGCCCCCAGGATGACCGGCCATTGACTGAGCATCTTCCAGGCACCTGGTCTGCGAGTAAAACAAAACCTCAGCATGGCCCACGTTCTTGACGAGAGAAGCACTGCTCTACTCTCACTGACCTTAATAAACTCCAGTTTCAAGTATTCTGCCATTTGGAAGGTTTTACACACTCGAAAAATGTTGCCAATGATGTCTTCTGGGGAATAGCCAAGATGCCACAGGTGAGCGAGGATCTAGACAAAAGAAAACACACGGAGGCCGCGTAACTGTGAACAAGGATGCTGGGGGAAGTGAGGTCAAACCCACACCAGCCTCAGGCCCGTCACACAGCTGGGAGCAGACAGGCCATCTGAGACAGCACGAGTGCTTCTAAGAATCGGCCCAACGCAGCGGCCCTGCTGGTGGGCCGCACCCTTTAGGTCATGTGGGGTGATCGATCTTCCCAGCAGGCAGAGAGATAGTATCGCAAATGTTTTAAACCATACTGCAAGACGGTCTACCACCATACCCTGTAACGTCTTTATCCAAGGCTCTTAAAAAGACTTTTTAATCGTCCCAGTAAGCACCCCAGAGTGTCTGCTACGCTCTCTGAGCTGCCACTCTTATAAATGAACACCCCCGGGAAGATTAGGCCTGAACAAATCCTGACCAGGGCAGAGATGACCGCAGTGGTCTCAGCCTCCTGCCTTCTCAACCCCAGGCCCCAGTTCCAACGCTCACCCCACCCCAACTGCAGGGCCTGGAGTCCTTGGCTCCCTGGGGCAAACGCAGGGGGTGGGGTTAGCCCCGTGTCCATAAATCTGACGGCGTCCTTCAGGCCACGTGCCTGGGTCTCCCTGCCTTGCACGCCAGTTTCACGAGAGGTCGAGCTCTGCCCTAAACCCACTCAGCTTGTAGCTTAGTTTGGTGGCAGCATGGGGAGGGAAACCGGCTGCAATCAGAGCAATGGCCTCAGATCACATCAGTGCCCCCCATGTGGACTTGAGGGTCACCTACACCCCAACGATGCCCACTGGAATCTGCTCATAGGACTAGGCTCTGGGTCCCAGGATGCCCATTCCCAGGCTCTTCAGGAAGATAGAGGGGGACAGCTCCCCTCCACAAAGAGAAAGATGGCTTTTCTCTATAAAGCAAGGAATTGGGCTGTTCTTTCCTCATGTCCTAGGAGGACAAATTCCTCTTGCAGAGAATATAATTTGAGTAGAAAGGCATGACTTTGAATTCCAGGTCTATTACTTTCAAGCAGTGTGATTTAGAGCGAGTTTAGCCTCTGAGCCAGTTTTCTCACCTGTAGAGGGTACCCAACTCCCAGCATCAGTTAAGAATGAGATGGAGCAAAGTCCCCAGCACAGGGAGCGCCCTCTCTGCCCGGCTCAAGAAGCGAGAGGTTCCCCCCGCGTCAGGAAAGGGGGAGGAGACCCACCTTGTAGGCCTCATCGATACTGGCGCTCACACAGTGCTGGATCATCTCCTTCACCAGCAAGGGGTGGGGCTCGTCACAGACCTGAGCAAACAGAAAAGAGAGGCCGGTCTGGGGCTGAGGGGGGCCATCCGAGGAAGAGCCCTGGCAGACCCACGTCTGGGCAACCTAGGTACCCACCGTCTTCACTTGCTGTTTACATTGAATTCTCCAGCAAACAGAACAAGGTTTGGGAATGCCTCTCTCACCACCAGAGTCGTCACCAAATAGAGTTCGGTGTCGACCTAGTGTGGTGAGGGAAAGCCTGTGACATCATCATTACAGATTTCTCACACAAGATGAATTCACAAGAGCCAATAAGGAATGTACAGGCAAGGGGCAGCTTCAAAGCCACGAGTCACCTGTCTTACATCACTGGGAAGATGACCTGCCCAGTGGACTCTCTGAACCCACTTAAGAACTGGGAGGTCTTTGGGGGCCAATCTCCCACCTGGAATAGGAACAGGCTTGCCCTGGACAGGGCCCCCAGCCTCAGCGTGATCTCGGGCCTGTTTCCTCAGCCCCAAAATGATGAGAACATCTGCGGGCAGGGATGTGTGAGGATCAAACAGGACACATGTGGAAGCCCTGGGCCTGCCGCAGCAGCGGGGCACGTCCACCACCCACACCACGCCACAGCCGAGCCCCTCCTGCTCTCCGCGGGGGCGAGTCTGTGCCCCTCCTCCCAAAGCCGCCCGCCCGCCCTCCTCTGCTGGCCCCGGCAGGTGCACGACGCTCTGTCGACTGTGATGCCCACGCCAGCTTTTACCTTGAACACGTTCTCACTGTTGATGAAGCCGAATCCCGCGAAAGTGGACTGCAAGTTGTTCAACGCCTGCCGAGGAGCAGAAACAAGGCCAGGGTGATCTTCGGTCTCTGCCCGCCCCATCTCCCCTCTTGGGATCCGAACTTGCCCCCCTACTTGCAGGCCTGCTCCCCACTGGCCCGAGGCCCCACCAGTGTATCTGGTCAACGTTCCCCAGTCTGGCTACACTCATCCCCAGGCAGCAGTCGCCCCCCTCTCCCCCCAAACGAGGGGTGCAGCAAGCCCGGGAGGCCGGCGCCCAAGCGGTGGCGCACGCACCTGCCTCATGTCGCCCTGGGCGGTGAAGAGGATGGCTTCCAGGCCGTCGTCCGTGTGCGGCACCTTCTCCTGCTCGATGACGCAAAGCAGCCTGGCAAGAATCTGGGCGTCGGTCAGCTTGGTGTAGCGGAGGACCGCGCACCGGGACTGAATGGGCTCTGCACGGGATAGGAAGGGAGTGAGGCTCCCCAGCAAAGCACGGCGTGACCCCGTCGGTCCTTGAGTTACTCGGAAGCAGCCGCAAGAGCCACGAGGCCCAGCCATGCTGACGCCACAGCCCCTGCCCAGCAGTGCCCAAGAGGGACCCGGCAAACAGGCTCAATTTCAAAATACCAACCAATAGTGGCCTCAGCTAGGACTGCCCAGGCTGACCTTGGCTGGCCAGGGCTTCCAGAAGGGGAAAAGATCCTCCAGGATAGAGACAGCCACGTGCCACAGCCCACAGGAGAGTCAGTGCGCGCCCAGGTGGCCTCCTGAACCACCGGGTAGAAGGTACGTCTGGGCCCTTCTGGGCAGGTCACGACCCAGCCAGTCTGGGGTGAGAACAGGGCACCTGCGTGGCTTCTTTAAGCTTCCACAGGAGATTCTGAGGCACATGAGAACCACCAGATGGACAAATGCCGGACTCTGGGTGCTATCCCTGACCTTCAGTTCAGACCATGACCACAGCATCTCCATGATCTCCACGCCCCGAGTGGGTCTCTGATCCATCCTGCTCTGCTGCCCCACTGGCTTTCCTCAATATGTGTTGATCCGTCGTCCCCTCTGCCTGCCCAGGCAAACCCTGTGCCCACCAAGGTCACAGTACAGACCACCTCTGACCCTCCTACATAAAATCTTCCGCAAGCCTCACCCGTCTCTCCTCTCCTAAGCCCGCGTGCCTCCCATGGAAAATCGACCTGTGCTCTCCTGGCAGCTCTTCCCACCAAGGACGTCCTTTCCCAGCTTCTCCCCACTTAAATCACAGCCGTCATTGAAAAAGCTCTTCTCCCACCCTCCTCCTCGCGGAGCCGGCCCGGACCACCCCAGACCGAAGTGACCGCCCCTCCTTTGCTCTCACATACACTTTCAAGGAACATGTTCCTGTTCGTTTCTTTGCATTAAAGAAACCAGTTACCTCCCCCAGGGATGCAGTGGACGAACACCACGACCAGGCCCCGGCCCCTCAGAACTTAGGTTTGCCGGGATAGAGGAGTGAGCATCAACAGGGACGTTCCCACACCCCGGGACAGGGCCATGGAAGAGGTTTGTAGGAACGGCTCCAGGAGCCCAGCCGGAGAGCGATCAGCTCAGTGGAGGTGAGTTCTGAGCTGGGCCTTTAGGGACGAGCTTTCCAGGCCGGAAAGGCAAAAGGAACAGCACATTCAAAGGCAGGAGTGATGAAAGGGCACAGGGGCTCTGGGGAGCCGTGAGGCACTGTGCAGCTGCGTCACACAGCGTAGAAGAAGATGAGGCTGCGGGTAATGGGCTCCTGTGTGCTAGGATGGGGGCGGGCGTGGCTGTGTGGGCCATAAGGGACCACTGAAGGGCTCAGTGGGGGAGTGGCAGGGTCAGACCTGTGCTGAGAAGACCCCGGCAGCCAGCTGGTGACTCAGGTGCAGAGAAGCTGCAGGGACACTGCACCAGTGAAGGGGAGAAACTGAGGCCAGACCTAGAGTGAGGGAAGGAGGGGTAGGGGCTCAAGACACCGGGGAGGTGGGATGACCTTGGATCTGATTCTGGTGAGGGGCTGGCTGTGGTGGTGAGCAGAAAAGGGAGGACCTGAGATGGCTCAGGGCTTGCTGGCTTTGGGACACACCCCCTGCCTTGTGTGAGCCCCTGACGGGCAGGGACAGAGCCTCATACAGGTCTGTAGCCTCCACTGTGCCTTGGGTGGAGGAGATGCTGTGCACATAAAACACTGTGTTCAACATCTGCCCAATGGATGAGACGTTTCAAAGAACGGCTTTCCTAAGGGTTCATTTCAATTTGTCTGAAATCAGGAAGATTCACGACAGAACCTTCTTTACGTATTTGGCTTAACAGCACAGACAAGAGAAAGACCAATTCGAGACGGGAGTTCTTGGGACTTCCCTGGTGGTCCCGTGGTTAGGACTCCGCACTGCCAATGCGGGGGGCCTGGGATCGATCCCTGGTCGGGGAACTAGGATCCCACGTGCCACGCGGTGCGGCCAAAAAATAAATAAAATAAAACAAAACAAAACAAAAAACACACAAAGGAATTCTTATCTAAAAGCAATTAATATGCAAACTACACTAGAAGTTTCCTTTCAGATTTTTCTCTTTGGAGAAGTACCAAAAGCTGCGAATTCAGACACACGTCAGAATAAAGCAGCCCTAGCCTTCCTCCAAGAAAGCAGAGCTCTCCCTTAACTGGTGTAACTCCAGGAGCTAAGGTGAGGTTGTTACTGACAGTTTCAAAAATCAGCTCTGCAGTGATATGATCATGAACCATCTCCTCTAAAGCTAAGCAATACATTTCTTTAGAGATTTGGTTTACATGGTTCTTATATCCCTTTAGAAATTAAAAAATAACCAGAATGCTACCGATATATACCAGAAAAATTAATTTCATGAAAAGGGAGGGCCAGACCTTTCTCCACCAATAACTGCAGTTTCAAATCACAAAACAGACCCATCCACGCATAGCCCTATGCAAAATGCACTGGGGGGATGGCTTCACAGGCGAAGTCTATCAAACATTTAGAGAAGAGCTAACACCCATCCTTCTCAAACTCTTCCAAAATACAGCAGAGGGAGGAACACTCCCAAACTCATTCTACGAGGCCACCATCACCCTGATACCAAAACCAGACAAAGATGTCACAAAGAAAGAAAACTACGGGCCAATATCACTGATGAACATAGATGCAAAAATCCTCAACAGAATACAAGCAAACAGGGCTTCCCTGGTGGCGCAGTGGTTGAGAATCTGCCTGCCAGTGCAGGGGACACGGGTTCGAGCCCTGGTCTGGGAAGATCCCACATGCTGCGGAGCAACTGGGCCCGTGAGCCACAATTACTGAGCCTGCACCTCTGGAGCCTGTGCTCCACAACAAGAGAGGCCGCGATAGTGAGAGGCCCGCGCACCGTGATGAAGAGTGGCCCCCGCTTGCCACAACTAGAGAGAGCCCTCGCACAGAAACGAGGACCCAACACAGCCATAAATAAATAAATTTTAAAATTCACGACATATGTCAATATTAAAAAAAAAAAAAATACGAGCAAACAGAATCCAACAGCACATTAAAAGGACCATACACCATGATCAAGTGGGGTTTATCCCAGGAATACAAGGATTCTTCAATATACGCAAATCAATCAGTGTGATACACCATATCAACAAACTGAAAGAGAAAAACCATATGATAGGGGCTTCCCTGGTGGCGCAGTGGTTGAGAGTCCGCCTGCCGATGCAGGGGACATGGGCTCGTGCCCCGGTCTGGGAAGATCCCACATGCCATGTAGCGGCTAGGCCCGTGAGCCATGGCCACTAAGCCTGTGCATCTGGAGCCTGTGCTCCGCAGCAGGAGAGGCCACTACAGGGAGAGGCCCGCATACCGCAAAAAAAAAAAAAAAAAAGATAATCTCAATAGATGAAGAAAAAGCTTCTGACAAAACTCAACACCGATTTATGATCAAAACTCTCCAGAAAGTAGGCATAGAGGGAACCTACCTCAACATAATAAAGGCCATATATGACAAACCCACAGCCAACATCATTCTCAATGGTGAAAAACTGAAACCATTTCCTCTAAGATCAGGAACAAGACAAGGTTGCCCACTCTCACCACTATCATTCTACATAGTTTCAGAAGTTTTAGCTACAACAGTCAGAGAAGAAAAAGAAGTAAAAGGAATCCAAATTGGAAATGAAGAAGTAAAACTGTCACTGTTTGCAGATGACAATACTATGCATAAAGAATCCTAAAGATGCTACCAGAAAACTACTAGAGCTAATCAATGAATTTGGTAGAGTAGCAGGATACAAAATTAATGAACAGAAATCTCTTGCACTCCTATATACTAATGATGAAAAATATGAAAGAGAAATTAAGGAAACACTCCCATTTACCACTGCAACAAAGAGAATAAAATACCTAGGAATGAACCTACCTAAGGAGACAAAAGACCTGTATGCAGAAAACTATAAGACACTGATGAAAGAAATTAATGATAATACAAACAGATGGAAAGATATACCATGTTCTTGGATTAGAAGAATCAATATTGTGAAAACGACTATACTACCCAAAGCAATCTACAGATTCAATGCAATCCCTATCAAACTACCAATGGCATTTTTCACAGAACTAGAACAAAAAATTTCACTATTTGTATGGAAACACAAAAGACCCCAAATAACCAAAGCAATCTTGAGAAAGAAAAATGGAGCTGGAGGAATCAGGCTCCCAGACTCCAGACAATTCTACAAAGCTACAGTAATCAAGACAGTATGGTACTGGCACAAAAACAGAAATATAGATCAATGGAACAGGATAGAAAGCCCAGAGATAAACCCATGCACATATGGTCACCTTATCTTTGATAAAGGAGGCAAGAATATACAATGGAGAAAAGACAGCCTCTTCAGTAAGTGGCACTGGGAAACTGGACAGCTACATGTAAAAGAATGAAATTAGAACACTCCCTAACACCATACACAAAAATAAACTCAAAATGGATTAAAGACCTAAATGTAAGGCCAGACTCTATAAAACTCTTAGAGGAAGACATAGGCAGAACACTCTATGGCATAAATCACAGCAAGATCCTTTTTGACCCACCTCCTAGAGAAATGGAAATAAAAACAAAAATAAACAAATGGGACCTAATGAAACTTAAAAGCTTTTGCACAGCAAAGGAAACCATAAACAAGACGAAAAGACAACCCTCAGAATGGGAGAAAATATTTGCAAACGAAGCAACTGACAAAAGATTAATCTCCAAAATATATAAGCAGCTCATGCAGCTCAATATCAAAAAGACAAACAACCCAATCCAAAAATGGGCAGAAGACCTAAATAGACATTTCTCCAAAGAAGATATACAGATTGCCAACAAACACATGAAAGGATGCTCTACATCACTAATCATTGGAGAAATGCAAATCAAAACTACGATGAGGTATCACCTCACACCGGTCAGAATGGCTATCATCAAAAAATCTACAAACAATAAACGCTGGAGAGGGTGTGGAGAAAAGGGAATCCTCTTGCACTGTTGGTGGGAATGTAAATTGATACAGCCACTACAGAGAACAGTATGGAGGTTCCTAAAAAAACTAAAAATAGAACTATCATATGACCCAGATATCCCACTATTGGACATATACCCTGAGAAAACCATGATTCAAAAAGAGTCATGTACCACAATGTTCATTGCAGCTCTATTTACAATAGCCAGGACACGGAAGCAACCTAAGTGTCCACTGACAGATGAATGGATAAAGATGTGGCACATATATACAATGGAATATTACTCAGCCATAAAAAGGAACGAAATTGAGTTATTTGCAGTGAGGTGGATGGACCTAGGGTCTGTCATACAGAGTGAAGTAAGTCAGAAAGAGAAAAACAAATACCGTATGCTAACACATATATATGGAATCTAAAAAAAAAAAAAAATGGTTCTGATGAACCTAGGGGCAGGACAGGAATAAAGACACAGACGTAGAGAATGGACTTGAGGACACGGGGAGGGGGAAGGGTAAGCTGGGACAAAGTGAGAGAGTAGCACTGACATGTATACACTACCAAATGTAAAATAGAAAGCTAGTGGGAAGCAGCTGCATAGCACAGGGAGATCAACTCCGTGCTTTGTGACCACCTAGAGGGGTGAGATAGGGAGGGTGGGAGGGAGATGAAAGAGGGGGGAGATATGGGGATATATGTATACATATAGCTGCATATAGCTGATCAGCTACATATAGCTGATTCACTTTGTTATACAGCGGAAACTAACACAACATTGTAAAGCAATTATATACTCCAATAAAGATGTTTTTTAAAAAAAAAGATAGCACAGCTACCTTGTTTGATACCACTCAGTTGTTAGTTCGGGGAGCAGGGATTTGATTTGAAATCTGTTTGCTTACAAAGTTCATGTTGTTTCCAGTTAAGCTGCTGATCTGGAAAGTTGAACATTATTTGGTAAAATCTGGACTCTGTAGTTTCCCTACTCTTGCCATTACCTGTAGATAGAATTTTGACTTCTAGAATATTGTTCATTTCACTTTTACAGTAAAATTTATAATAAAAATTTAAATTAAAAAAAAATGCACTGGGGGGTGGGGGCAGTTCTTTAAGTATAACACGGCTCCCGCCCTCCCAGACCTGTCCTACCACTGGTAAGGAGACAAGCAATACACGCGGCCATAAATCAAGACCTTTTAGCACAGTTTCCTCCACTGCACCATGGGTGTCTTGAAGGTAGAGAACGTTTCCTGTTAAACTCTGTCTGCTCTGCACTAGCCCAGTGCCCGACACCTACCAGGAACAGAGTAGATGTTTGTGGAATAGATTCATGACCTGGGGAAGGTCAAGGGCCACGAGCCCACTGGGGCTGGAGACAATGACTTTGGGGGGCATCATGGTTGGTACCATGCTTGTCTGGGTGGAGGAGCCGGACGTCTGAGCTTACACAGGCTGGGGGTTAGCGGGGCGGATGTGAGGCAAGGACAGAGGGACAAGAGAGCTGTGAGAAATAGTCAGAGAGAGAGTGAAAAAAAGCTGGGCTGTGCTCA
This sequence comes from Orcinus orca, assembly GCF_937001465.1. Classification (NCBI taxonomy): domain Eukaryota; kingdom Metazoa; phylum Chordata; class Mammalia; order Artiodactyla; family Delphinidae; genus Orcinus; species Orcinus orca. Next base: position 78,245,206 of record NC_064574.1, on the reverse strand, counting down.
CAGTCTGTATCAGAAAGGGAAGGGTGTGAAACCAGCAGGAAGTTGAGACACTGAGGTGGGAGGACTCAAAGCAGTGAGGAAGAAGACAGACTGCTGGGAGGGAAGGAGGGAGGGAGGGAGGGGGCTGGAAGGACCAACGCCAGGTCAGGAAGATGAGCGTGTGAGGTTTCACAGGGGAGGCAACTCCTGATAACGACAAAACCCAGCGTGCAGACACACTGTATCCCAAGTGCTCCGGACACACAGAAAGCGCAAGAGCACATCTGCACAGGGGCCGTGACCGTGACACTGCGCACAGGATACCAAAACATCACACGTGCCTGTGATGCAAGAGTCAGACAGACCTGGGATTCCAATCCCAGCTCTTCGGCTTGCTGTGAGAATTTGGGCAAACTATTCAACCTCTCTGAGCTCCATGTTTTTTCATCTCTAAGGTGGAGCTAACAATACCTCCTCATGGAATTATATAAGATTAAATGAGAAAGCGGATTATACAGTGCTCAGCCCACGGCAGGCGATCAAAAAGCCCCTTCTCTTCTGCTGCTAAAGAGCCAACGTGAACGGCACGTGGACCCCGTGCCATGCAGAGCTGACCCTCACCTATGATTTTATCCGAAGCGTTACAAGCAAGAGCGAAGCGGGTCGTTTTGGAGTAGATTTCCATCGTTCTCCTCAAGGCTTGCTGGGCTCCATCAGTCATGCTGAGAAGAAAAACACAAGGGGCGGTTTGCAGCTGGGACCCAAGGTCCACGGGACACAAATCCCCTCCTACGGACCCTGGGAAGCCTACACTCCTGATTGGGCATGCTCAGTCTCTCTCTGGGACCCCGTGTGGGTCTCACGCAGACAGGCTGCACACGGACAGAGCAGAGGCCCTGCAGGCAGGCTGCCTGGGCTCACCTCAAAGCTCCTTCATCCACTCCTGTGGGAACTTTAGGCAAATTATCTGAGCCTCAATGTCATCGCCTATAAGGAGATAATGCTACTGCCCACCTCAGAGGGCTGTTATGACAATTAAATAAAACAATAACATGTAAAGTGTGTAGCAGAGCACCTAGCATAATGCAAATGCTTACAGATACGTGCTGGATAAATGTTAGCGGCTATTACTGCTGTAAATAATGTTACAGTAAAATGGTTAAGGTGTATCCCCACTATGGAACAAAATGGAACAGAATACAGCAATTAAAACCTATGTTCAGGGCTTCCCTGGTGGCGCAGTGGTTGAGAGTCCGCCTGCCGATGCAGGGGACGTGGGTTCGTGCCCTGGTCCGGGAAGATCCCACATGCCGCGGAGCGGCTGGGCCCGTGAGCCATGGCCACTGGGCCTGCGCGTCCGGAGCCTGTGCTCGGCAACAGGAGAGGGCACAGCGGTAAGAGGCCCGCGTACCGCAAAAAAAAAAAAAACCCTATGTTCACAACAAGATTACAATAACATGGAACTCTGCTTTTCGCGTTAAAACGCAAAACCAGGATACAAAAATTATAATTATTATCATCTCAACTATGTAAAAATAAAAATGCACAGTGTAGAAAAACAGGAGATAAAATAAAGCAAGAAATTACCCATATCTTTAAAAGTTTCTTCAAAGAACATGAATTACTGTTATTTTTCTAAATGGCACCTAACATTTTTTCATTTATACTGATAATGATCGCACGATGTTGTGAATGTACTAAGTGCCGCTGAACGGTACACTTGAAAATGGCTGAAATGGTAAATTTTCTGTTAGATATATTTCACCACAATTTAAAAAAATCATTTAAATTATACATGTAAGTGATGTTGGAACAAACACCTTAACTGTCTTAGACAAATGTTTGTAAATGACTTAATTAAGATCAGGTTTAGGGCTCAGGCCTCTATTAAATCTCTTTTGAAGATGTGATACGCAAATCTGTCACAGAAGTGCAAAGGTGAGAGCTTTTCCTCCTGATTTAATACGGCCAGATAAAAGACTTAGAGATCAAGGTAACAAATTCCCAGCAAAGCACTCTCTACCTGTCTGCTTCATCCAGGATGATGATCTTGTGTCGCCCTTTGGGAAGGGTGACTTTCTGTTGGGCAAACATTTTGATTTTGTTCCTCACAACGTCAATGCCCCTGAAACAATGAGCCACAATATTATTGTCACCTTCTGAGACCAATTCACTCACCTTCACGGGGACTTTTAACCCTCAGGACACCATCATGGACCCAACTTTAGTTTTTAAGTTTCTTTTTGGGCAATCTAACTATTTATAAGGATTGTCATTCATTACTTTTATTCCTTCTTGGAGGTCTTCAGAAGAACAAAGGAAAAAATTTACTTACTTTTTAAAAACAGAATGAAACTCATTTTATCTTGCAATTATCATATGGGTCCACTGGATTCTTTATAATCTAAGATACATTTTGGGGGTCTCAGTAATCTTATGCTTCCTGTATCTTAAAATATTTGCTACTTCATCATCCTAGTACTTATTTCATCATTACTCATCAATTATTCCCAACTATGCTAAAAAAGACTAAAATAATAAAATGAAAGAATGATGGAAATGCTTAGAAGATCAATGCAATATTCGGAAAAACTGTTACTACTGCCTCATCCTTCGGTTTTTTATTGTTTTGTGAGGTACTACATTATCTTTCTGGAAGATACAAAAGTAGTTCAGATACACCATCTGACAGCTTTCATTGACCACAGCCAAAAATTCAAAATTTTTCATTTTCTACCCATAATGTCACAGAGAAAAGAAATGACAGCGGAAGATGTTTCATCATTATAAGACAAGTCAGAAAATGAAGTAGAGAGACAGCAGGATTCTAGACTCTGATGATGCTGATGGTGAAATAGATCACATAAACAAAATTTTAGACTACGAGTCTTCAGATGCCAAAATCCTCCATGAATTTTCTCAAACTGAAGAACCAAGGTGTGAACATATCTCTAAGGACAAAAACTAAACATATTTTCACCCAGTTGGTCACTCAACAGGAAGGACTTAGCTCTCCAATGTCTTGTGACAAGAACTTGGACCATCCTGTTTTGCTAAAAGAACATGTGACAGGACTTCCCTGGTGGCGCAATGGTTAAGAATCTGCCTGCCAATGCAGGGGACACGGGTTCGATCCCTGGTCCGGGAAGATCCCACGTGCCGCGGAGCAACTAAGCCCGTGTGCCACAACTACTGAGCCTGCGCTCTAGAGCCCATGCTCTGCAACAAGAGAAACCACCGCAGTGAGAAGCCTGTGCACCTCAACGAAGAGTAGCCTCCGCTCGATGTGACTAGAGAAAGCTAGCGTGTAGCAATGAAGATCCAACGCAGCCAAAAATAAATTAAAAAAAAAAAAGTAAACTAGCAGCCCACCTCCATTAGGATGGTTACTAACAACAACAGAAAATAACAAGTGTTGGTGAGGATGTGAAGAAAAGGGAGCCCTTGTGTGCTGTCGATGGGAATGTAAAATGGTGCAGCCACTATGGAAAACAGTACGGCGGTCCCTCAAAAATTGAAACATAGAATTACCAAATAATCCAGTGATTCCATTTCTGAGTCTATATCTGAAAGAATTGAAAGCGGGGTCTCAAAGAGATATTTGTGCACTCCTGCTCATAGCAGTATTATTCACAGTTCATAATATTCAAAAGATAAAAGCAACGCAAGTGTCCATTGTCAGCTGAATGGATAAACAAAACATAGTGGTATATACCACTCAGCCTGAAAAAGGAGGGACATTCTGACACGTGCTACAACATGGAGGAACCTGAAATGTGCGTGAAATAAGCCAGTCACAAAAGCACAAATGCTGTATGATTCTACTTGTGTGCGGTTCCTAGAATAGTCAATTCATAGAGACACAAAGTCACATGGTGGGTGCCAAGGGCTAGGGGAGGGGAATGGGGAGTTGTTGTTTAATGGGTGCAGAGTTTCCGTTTGGGAAGAAGAAAACAGTTCTGGAGATCTGTTGCACAACAATGTGAATGTACCCAACGCCACTGAACTGTACACTTAAAGATGGTTAAGATGGTAAATTTTTTTTTTAATAAATTTATTTATTTTATTTATTTATTTTTGGCTGTGTTGGGTCTTCATCACCACGCACGGGCTTTCTCTAGTTGCAACGAACGGGGGCTACTCTTCGTTGCAGCAGGCAGGCTTCTCATTGCGGTGGCTTCTCTTGTTGCAGAGCACGGGCTCTAGGCATGCGGGCTCAGTAGTTGTGGCTCGCGGGCTCTAGAGTGCGGACTCAGTAGTTGTGGCGCACGGGCTTAGTTGCTCTGCGGCATGTGGGATCTTCCCGGACCAGGGCTTGAACCCGTGTCCCCTGCATTGGCAGGCGGATCCTTAGCCACTGCGCCGCCAGGGAAGTCGCAAGATGGTAAATTTTATGCGATGTGTATTTCAGCACAATTAAAAGTAATTTTTAAACTCTCCATTAAAAAAAAAAAAACTAAACCAACAAGTCAAGTGCTTATGATGCCACATCAACAAGCCAGCAATCCCCATTCTCTTTCATTGGAAAGATTAAAGGAAAACACAAAGCCAGCAAAACAAGCTCTATAAGTGCTAGAGACCTGAAAAATGTTGTTTCTATAACAGCTCAAAATGTAAAACACTTGCCACCCTTCAGGCCTAACTCCCAGGTGTACCTGTCATTTGAGGCATTGAGCTCCAAAACGGCATCCTTGAAGGCCGGGCCCAGCAGGGCTCGTGCCAAACACAGGATGCTGGTAGTTTTGCCGGTTCCTGGGGGGCCCTAGGAATGAGATCTCCAGTAAGTGCTTCAAGCCAACAGAAGGAACGTAATGAGAACTCCCGATTTACTGCTCACCACTCTTTGCGCTCAGCCCCCGCCTAGAGCCCTCCCAACCCATAGCACACACCAGATCAATACAGCAACCAACCCGCAGGCCTGACCAGTGGGAGGTGGGAATGGTATGGGCTCTGGTGGTCATGGGCTTCTCTGAGGAGGAAGCTCTGTACATGAGAAAGCGCTTAAGAGGGGGCGAAAACGAGCCTCCAAGATGTCCGACAGGGCCAGGACCCAGTACTCACAGAAATGATGATATTGGGCACATTCCCTTCTCTTGAAAAGACCTGAAGGAAGAAATGCTCGTTAAAACTGGTTCATCTGCAAACTTGAGGAGCCAGATCTCCCCAACCACACAGGCCCGTGTAGCAAACATGGCTACAAACTGTTCCATGGGGATGCCCCGTGGAACACTCAGGTCAACGCACTCTAAACTGAATTCAACACTTTCCCCTATAAACCTGAGGTCCCCCCATGTTTCCCCTTCCGTGGACTGTCAACGGCATCAACCCTCCCGCCCACACCAGGAACCTGGAGGTCACCGTCATCCCTGATTGGCCTTCTCCCTCACCCCATGCGGCCCCTCAGTGACAAAGGCTGGGCCCCTCTTTCTCCTTTATCTGGAGACCACTTCCTTCTCTGCAGCCCACTGCCACTTTCTTAGCCCATGACCTCTTTTTAAAAAATTATTTAAAAAAAAAAAAAAAATTATTATTTTTTTACATTTTTATTGGAGTCTAGTTGATTTACAATGTTGTGTTAGTTTCAGGTGTACAGCAGAGTGAATCAGTTATACACGTACATATAGCCACTCTTTTTTAGATTCTTCTTAGCCCATTACCTCTTGCCTGCATTGCTTTCAACAGGCCATTGGCTGGTCTCCTTGCATCTAATCTTGCCCCACTCCAATCCATTTCCCATATGGTAACATAACCAATTTTCTAAAATACACATCTCTGAAAACACTCTTACCTGACTGGAACTCTTGGATGACTCAAACCCTTAAACCTGGCTCACGAGGCCCTGCCCACCTCACCAGCTCACCCCTCCCACCCCCCAGTACATGTGCTCTACAGCCTCGTTACTTGGTAGGCTCCACAGACCAGCAGCATCGGCATCTCCTGGGAGCTTGTCAGAAATGCAGACTCTCTGACCCCACTCCAGAACTACCAGATCCGAACCTGCATTTTGACAGCATCCCCAGGCGATTCGTATGCCATC